>NW_027252527.1:30000-630000 GCF_044704955.1 Pristiophorus japonicus | reverse complement strand
GCGATAGATGGTCAACCGATATGTTCCTACGATAGATGGTGATCCATGTTCCTGCAATAGATGGTCAACTGATATGTTCCAGCGATAGATGGTCAACCGATATGTTCCTACGATAGATGGTCAACCGATATGTTCCTGCGATAGATGGTCAACCGATATGTTCCTGTGATATATGGTGAACAGATATGTTCCTGCGATAGATGGTGAACTGATATGTTCCTGCGAGAGATGGTGAACATATATGTTCCTGCGATAGATGGTGAACCGATAAGTTCCTGCGATAGATGATGAACCGATATGTTCCGGTGATAGATGGTAAACCGATGTGATCCTGCGATAGACGGTGAACCGATATGTTCCTGCGATAGATGGTGAACCGATATGTTCCTGCAATAGATGGTGAACCGATGTGTTCCTGCGATAGATAGTGAACCGATGTGTTCCTGCGATAGATGGTGAACCGATGTGTTCCTGCGATAGATGGTCAACCGATATGTTCCTGTGATGTATGGTGAACAGATATGTTCCGGTGATAGATGGTAAACCGATGTGATCCTGCGATAGATGGTGAACCGATATGTTCCTGCGATAGTTAGTGAACCGATATGTTCCTGCGATTGACGGTGAACCGATATGTTCCTGCGATAGATGGTGAACGGATATGTTCCTGCGATAGATAGTGAACCGATGTGTTCCTGCGATAGATGGTGAACCGATGTGTTCCTGCGATAGATGGTGAACCGATAAGTTCCTGTGATAGATGGTGAACCGATATGTTCCTGCAATAGATGGTGAACCGATGTGTTCCTGCGATAGTTGGTGAACCGATTTGTTCCTGCGATAGATGGTGAACCGATGTGTTCCTGCGATAGATGGTGAACCGATAAGTTCCTGCGATAGATGGTGAACCGATATGATCCGGTGATAGATGGTAAACCGATGTGATCCTGCGATAGACGGTGAACCGATATGTTCCTGCGATAGTTGATGAACCGATATGTTCCTGCGATAGACGGTGAACCGATATGTTCCTGCGATAGATGGTGAACCGATATGTTCCTGCAATAGATGGTGAACCGATGTGTTCCTGCGATAGATAGTGAACAGATGTGTTCCTGCGATAGATGGTGAACCGATGTGTTCCTGCGATAGTTGGTGAACCGATATGTTCCTGCGATAGATGGTGAACCGATATGTTCCTGCGATTGATGGTGAACCGATATGTTCCTACGGTAGATGGTGAACCGATATGTTCCTGCGATAGATGGTGAACCGATATGTTCCTGCGATAGATGGTGAACCGATATGTTCCTGCGATAGGTGGTGAACCGATATGTTCCTGCGATAGATGGTGAGCCGATATTCTTCCTGCGATCGATGGGGAACGGATATGTTCCTGCAATATATGGTGAGACGATATGTTCCTGCGATAGATGGTCAACTGATATGTTCCTACGGTAGATGGTGAACCGATATGTTCCTGCGATAGATGGTGAACCGATATGTTCCTGCGATAGATGGTGAACCGATATGTTCCTGCGATAGGTGGTGAACCGATATGTTCCTGCGATAGATGGTGAGCCGATATTCTTCCTGCGATAGATGGGGAACGGATATGTTCCTGCAATATATGGTGAGACGATATGTTCCTGCGATAGATGGTCAACTGATATGTTCCAGCGATAGATTGTGAACCGATATGTTCCTGCGATAGATGGTGAACCGATCTGTTCCTGCGATAGAAGGTGAACCGATATGTTCCTGCGATAGGTGGTGAACCGATATGTTCCTGCGATAGATGGTCAACTGATATGTTCCAGCGATAGATTGTGATCCACGTTCCTGCAATAGATGGTCAACTGATATGTTCCAGCGATAGATGGTCAACCGATATGTTCCTACGATAGATGGTGAACCGATATGTTCCTGCGATAGGTGGTGAACCGATATGTTCCTGCGATAGATGGTGAGCCGATATTCTTCCTGCGATTGATGGGGAAAGGATATGTTCCTGCAATATATGGTGAGACGATATGTTCCTGCGATAGATGGTCAACTGATATGTTCCAGCGATAGATTCTGATCCATGTTCCTGCAATAGATGGTCAACTGATATGTTCCTACGATAGATGGTCAACCGATATGTTTCTACGATAGATGGTGAACCAATACGTTCCTGCGATAGATGGTGAACCGATATGATCCTGCGATCGACGGTGAACCGATATGATCCTGCGATAGACGGTGAACCGATATGTTCCTGCGATAGATGGTGAACCGATATGTTCCTGCGATAGATGGTGAACCGATATGTTCCTGCGATCGATGGTGAACCGATATGTTCCTGCGATAGATGGTGAACCGATGTGTTCCTGCGATAGATGGTGAACAGATATGTTCCTGCGATAGATGGTGAACTGATATGTTTCTGTGATAGATGGTGAACCGATATGTTCCTGCGATAGATGTTGAACCGACATGTTCATGCGATAGCTGGTGAACCGATATGTTCCTGCGATAGATGGCGAACCGATATGTTCCTGTGATAGATGGCGAACCGATATGTTCCTACGATAGATGGTGAACCGATCTGTTCCTGCGATAGATGGTGAACCGATATGTTCCTGCGCTAGATGGTGAACCGATATTTTCCGGTGATAGATGGTAAACTGATGTGATCCTACGATAGATGGTGAACCGATCTGTTCCTGCGATAGATGGCGAACCGATATGTTCCTGCGATAGATGGCGAACCGATATGTTCCTGCGATACATGGGGAACCGATATATTCCTGCGATAGATGGTGAACCGATGTGTTCCTGCGATAGATGGTGAACCGATGTGTTCCTGCGATAGATGGTGAACCGATGTGTTCCTGCGATACATGGGGAACCGATATATTCCTGCGATAGATGGTGAACCGATGTGTTCCTGCGATAGATGGTGAACCGATAAGTTCCTGCGCTAGATGGTGAACCGAGATGTTCCTGCGATAGTTGGTGAACCGATATGTTCCTGCGATAGATGGTGAACCGACATGTTCCTGCGATACACGGGGAACCGATATATTCCTGCGGTACATGGGGAACCGATGTGTTCCTGCGATAGATGGTGAACCGATAAGTTCCTGCGATAGATGGTGAACCGAGATGTTCCTGCGATATTTGGTGAACCGATATGTTCCTGCGATAGACGGTGAACCGATATGTTCCTGCGATAGATCGTGAACCGATATGTTCCTGCGATAGATGGTGAACCGATGTGTTCCTGCGATAGATGGTGAACCGATGTGTTCCTGCGATAGATGGTAAACCGATGTGATCCTGCGATAGATGGTGAACTGATATGTTCCTGCGACAGATGGTAAACCGATATGTTCCTGCGATAGATGGTGAACAGATATGTTCCTGCGATATATGGTGAACCGATATGTTCCTGCGATGGATGGTGAACCGATATGTTCCTGCGATAGATGGTGAACCGATATGTTCCTGCGAGAGATGGTGAACCGATATGTTCCTGCGATAGATGGTGGACCGATATGTTCCTGCGATACATGGGGAACCGATATATTCCTGCGATAGACGGTGAACCGATGTGTTACTGCGATAGATGTTGAACAGATAAGTTCCTGCGATAGATGGTGAACCGATATGTTTCTGCGATAGATGGTGAACAGATATGTTCCTGCGATAGATGGTGAACCGATATGTGTCTGCGATAGATGGTGAACCGATACGTTTCTGCGATAGATGGTGAACAGATATGATCCTGCGATAGATGGTGAACCGATATGTTCCTACGATAGATGGTGAACTGATATGTTCCTGCGATAGATGGTGAACTGATATGTTCCTGTCATAGATGGTGAACCGATATGTTCCTTCGATAGATGGTGGACCGATATGTTCCTGCGATAGATGTTGAACCGATATGATCCTGCAATAGATGGTGAACCGATATGTTCCTGCGATAGATGGTGAACCGATGTGTTCCTGCGATAGATGGTGAACCTGCGATAGATGATGAACCGATGTGTTCCTGCGATAGATGGTGAACCGATATGTTCCGGTGATGGTGAACCGATGTGATCCTGCGACAGATGATGAACCGATATGTTCCTGCGATAGTTGGAGAACCGATATGTTCCTGCGATAGATGGTGAACCGATGTGTTCCTGCGATAGATGGTGAACAGATATGTTCCTGCGAAAGATGGTGAACCGATATGTTCCTGCGATGGATGGTGAACCGATATGTTCCTGCGATAGATGGTGAACTGATATGTTCCTGCGATAGATGGTGAACCGATATGTTCCTGCAATAGATGGTGAACCGATATGTTCCTATGATGGATGGGGAACCGATATATTCCTGCGATAGATGGCGAACTGATATGTTCATGCGATAGAAAGTGAACCGATGTGTTCCTGCGATAGATGGTGAACCGAAGTGTTCCTGCGATAGATGGTGAACCGATATGTTGCTTCGACAGATGGTGAACAGATATTTTCCGCTGATAGATGGTAAACCGATGTGATCCTGCGATCGATGGTGAACCGACATGTTCCTGCGATAGATGGTGAACCGATATGTTCCTGCAATAGATGGTGAACCGATATGTTCCTGCGATAGATGGTGAATTGATGTGTTCCTGTGGCAGATGGTGAACCGATACGTTCCTGCGATAGATGGTGAACCAATATGTTCCTGCGATAAATGGTGAACAGATATGTTCCTACGATAGATGGTGAACAGATATGTTCCTGCGATAGATGGTGAGCAGATATGTTCCTGCAATATATGGTGAACCGATATGTTCCTGCGATGGATGGTGAACCGATATGTTCCTGCGATAGATGGTGAACCGATATGTTCCTGCGATAGATGGCGAACCGATATGTTCCTGCGATAGATGGCGAACCGATATGTTCCTGCGATACATGGGGAACCGATATGTTCCTGCGATAGATGGTGAGCCGATATTCTTCCTGCGATAGATGGGGAAAGGATATGTTCCTGCAATATATGGTGAGACGATATGTTCCTGCGATAGATGGTCAACTGATATGTTCCAGCGATAGATTGTGATCCATGTTCCTGCAATAGATGGTCAACTGATATGTTCCAGCGATAGATGGTCAACCGATATGTTCCTACGATAGATGGTCAACCGTTATGTTCCTGCGATAGGTGGTGAACCGATATGTTCCTGCGATAGATGGTGAGCCGATATTCTTCCTGCGATCGATGGGGAACGGATATGTTCCTGCAATATATGGTGAGACGATATGTTCCTGCGATAGATGGTCAACTGATATGTTCCTACGGTAGATGGTGAACCGATATGTTCCTGCGATAGATGGTGAACCGATATGTTCCTGCGATAGATGGTGAACCGATATGTTCCTGCGATAGGTGGTGAACCGATATGTTCCTGCGATAGATGGTGAGCTGATATTCTTCCTGCGATAGATGGGGAACGGATATGTTCCTGCAATATATGGTGAGGACGATATGTTCCTGCGATAGATGGTCAACTGATATGTTCCAGCGATAGATTGTGAACCGATATGTTCCTGCGATAGATGGTGAACCGATATGTTCCTGCGATAGATGGTGAACCGATATGTTCCTGCGATAGGTGGTGAACCGATATGTTCCTGCGATAGATGGTGAGCCGATATTCTTCCTGCGATAGATGGGGAAAGGATATGTTCCTGCAATATATGGTGAGACGATATGTTCCTGCGATAGATGGTCAACTGATATGTTCCAGCGATAGATTCTGATCCATGTTCCTGCAATAGATGGTCAACTGATATGTTCCAGCGATAGATGGTCAACCGATATGTTCCTACGCTAGATGGTCAACCGATATGTTCCTGCGATAGATGGTCAACCGATATGTTCCTGTGATATATGGTGAACAGATATGTTCCTGCGATAGATGGTGAACTGATATGTTCCTGCGAGAGATGGTGAACA
Organism: Pristiophorus japonicus; assembly: GCF_044704955.1. Classification (NCBI taxonomy): domain Eukaryota; kingdom Metazoa; phylum Chordata; class Chondrichthyes; family Pristiophoridae; genus Pristiophorus; species Pristiophorus japonicus. The sequence continues at coordinate 624,012 of NW_027252527.1, read as the reverse complement.
TATATGTTCCTGCGATAGATGGTGAACGGATATGTTTCTACGATAGATGGTGAACCAATACGTTCCTGCGATAGATGGTGAACCGATATGATCCTGCGATCGACGGTGAACCGATATGATCCTGCGATAGACGGTGAACCGATATGTTCCTGCGATAGATGGTGAACCGATATGTTCCTGCGATAGATGGTGAACCGATATGTTCCTGCGATCGATGGTGAACCGATATGTTCCTGCGATAGATGGTGAACCGATGTGTTCCTGCGATAGATGGTGAACAGATATGTTCCTGCGATAGATGGTGAACTGATATGTTTCTGTGATAGATGGTGAACCGATATGTTCCTGCGATAGATGTTGAACCGACATGTTCCTGCGATAGCTGGTGAACCGATATGTTCCTGCGATAGATGGCGAACCGATATGTTCCTGTGATAGATGGCGAACCGATATGTTCCTACGATAGATGGTGAACCGATCTGTTCCTGCGATAGATGGTGAACCGATATGTTCCTGCGCTAGATGGTGAACCGATATTTTCCGGTGATAGATGGTAAACTGATGTGATCCTACGATAGATGGTGAACCGATCTGTTCCTGCGATAGATGGCGAACCGATATGTTCCTGCGATAGATGGCGAACCGATATGTTCCTGCGATACATGGGGAACCGATATATTCCTGCGATAGATGGTGAACCGATGTGTTCCTGCGATAGATGGTGAACCGATGTGTTCCTGCGATAGATGGTGAACCGATGTGTTCCTGCGATACATGGGGAACCGATATATTCCTGCGATAGATGGTGAACCGATGTCTTCCTGCGATAGATGGTGAACCGATAAGTTCCTGCGCTAGATGGTGAACCGAGATGTTCCTGCGATAGTTGGTGAACCGATATGTTCCTGCGATAGATGGTGAACCGACATGTTCCTGCGATACACGGGGAACCGATATATTCCTGCGGTACATGGGGAACCGATGTGTTCCTGCGATAGATGGTGAACCGATAAGTTCCTGCGATAGATGGTGAACCGAGATGTTCCTGCGATATTTGGTGAACCGATATGTTCCTGCGATAGACGGTGAACCGATATGTTCCTGCGATAGATCGTGAACCGATATGTTCCTGCGATAGATGGTGAACCGATGTGTTCCTGCGATAGATGGTGAACCGATGTGTTCCTGCGATAGATGGTAAACCGATGTGATCCTGCGATAGATGGTGAACTGATATGTTCCTGCGACAGATGGTAAACCGATATGTTCCTGCGATAGATGGTGAACAGATATGTTCCTGCGATATATGGTGAACCGATATGTTCCTGCGATGGATGGTGAACCGATATGTTCCTGCGATAGATGGTGAACCGATATGTTCCTGCGAGAGATGGTGAACCGATATGTTCCTGCGATAGATGGTGGACCGATATGTTCCTGCGATACATGGGGAACCGATATATTCCTGCGATAGACGGTGAACCGATGTGTTACTGCGATAGATGTTGAACAGATAAGTTCCTGCGATAGATGGTGAACCGATATGTTTCTGCGATAGATGGTGAACAGATATGTTCCTGCGATAGATGGTGAACCGATATGTGTCTGCGATAGATGGTGAACCGATACGTTTCTGCGATAGATGGTGAACAGATATGATCCTGCGATAGATGGTGAACCGATATGTTCCTACGATAGATGGTGAACTGATATGTTCCTGCGATAGATGGTGAACTGATATGTTCCTGTCATAGATGGTGAACCGATATGTTCCTTCGATAGATGGTGGACCGATATGTTCCTGCGATAGATGTTGAACCGATATGATCCTGCAATAGATGGTGAACCGATATGTTCCTGCGATAGATGGTGAACCGATGTGTTCCTGCGATAGATGGTGAACCTGCGATAGATGATGAACCGATGTGTTCCTGCGATAGATGGTGAACCGATATGTTCCGGTGATGGTGAACCGATGTGATCCTGCGACAGATGATGAACCGATATGTTCCTGCGATAGTTGGAGAACCGATATGTTCCTGCGATAGATGGTGAACCGATGTGTTCCTGCGATAGATGGTGAACAGATATGTTCCTGCGAAAGATGGTGAACCGATATGTTCCTGCGATGGATGGTGAACCGATATGTTCCTGCGATAGATGGTGAACTGATATGTTCCTGCGATAGATGGTGAACCGATATGTTCCTGCAATAGATGGTGAACCGATATGATCCTATGATGGATGGGGAACCGATATATTCCTGCGATAGATGGTGAACCGATATGTTCATGCGATAGAAAGTGAACCGATGTGTTCCTGCGATAGATGGTGAACCGAAGTGTTCCTGCGATAGATGGTGAACCGATATGTTGCTTCGACAGATGGTGAACAGATATTTTCCGCTGATAGATGGTAAACCGATGTGATCCTGCGATCGATGGTGAACCGACATGTTCCTGCGATAGATGGTGAACCGATATGTTCCTGCAATAGATGGTGAACCGATATGTTCCTGCGATAGATGGTGAATTGATGTGTTCCTGTGGCAGATGGTGAACCGATACGTTCCTGCGATAGATGGTGAACCAATATGTTCCTGCGATAAATGGTGAACAGATATGTTCCTACGATAGATGGTGAACAGATATGTTCCTGCGATAGATGGTGAGCAGATATGTTCCTGCAATATATGGTGAACCGATATGTTCCTGCGATGGATGGTGAACCGATATGTTCCTGCGATAGATGGTGAACCGATATGTTCCTGCGATAGATGGTGAACCGATATGTTCCTGCGATAGATGGTGAACCGATATATTCCTGCGATAGATGGTGAACCGATATGTTCCTGCGATAGATGGTGAACCGATATGTTCCTGCGATAGATGGTGAACCGATATGTTCCTGCGATACATGGGGAACTGATATATTCCTGCGATAGATGGTGAACCGATGTGTTCCTGCGATAGATGGTGAACCGATGTGTACCTGCGATAGATGGTGAACCGATAAGTTCCTGCGATAGATGGTGAACCGAGATGTTCCGGTGATAGATGGTAAACCGATGTGATCCTGCGATAGATGGTGAACCGACATGTTCCTGCGATAGATGGTGAACGGATATGTTCCTGCGATAGATGGTGAACCGATGTGTTCCTGCGATAGATGGTGAACCGATATGTTCCTGCGATAGATGGTGAACCGATATGTTCCTGCGATCGATGGTGAACCGATATGTTCCTGCGATAGATGGTGAACCGATGTGTTCCTGCGATAGATGGTGAACAGATATGTTCCTGCGATAGATGGTGAACTGATATGTTTCTGTGATAGATGGTGAACCGATATGTTCCTGCGATAGATGTTGAACCGACATGTTCCTGCGATAGCTGGTGAACCGATATGTTCCTGCGATAGATGGCGAACCGATATGTTCCTGTGATAGATGGCGAACCGATATGTTCCTACGATAGATGGTGAACCGATCTGTTCCTGCGATAGATGGTGAACCGATATGTTCCTGCGCTAGATGGTGAACCGATATTTTCCGGTGATAGATGGTAAACTGATGTGATCCTACGATAGATGGTGAACCGATCTGTTCCTGCGATAGATGGCGAACCGATATGTTCCTGCGATAGATGGCGAACCGATATGTTCCTGCGATACATGGGGAACCGATATATTCCTGCGATAGATGGTGAACCGATGTGTTCCTGCGATAGATGGTGAACCGATGTGTTCCTGCGATAGATGGTGAACCGATGTGTTCCTGCGATACATGGGGAACCGATATATTCCTGCGATAGATGGTGAACCGATGTCTTCCTGCGATAGATGGTGAACCGATAAGTTCCTGCGCTAGATGGTGAACCGAGATGTTCCTGCGATAGTTGGTGAACCGATATGTTCCTGCGATAGATGGTGAACCGACATGTTCCTGCGATACACGGGGAACCGATATATTCCTGCGGTACATGGGGAACCGATGTGTTCCTGCGATAGATGGTGAACCGATAAGTTCCTGCGATAGATGGTGAACCGAGATGTTCCTGCGATATTTGGTGAACCGATATGTTCCTGCGATAGACGGTGAACCGATATGTTCCTGCGATAGATCGTGAACCGATATGTTCCTGCGATAGATGGTGAACCGATGTGTTCCTGCGATAGATGGTGAACCGATGTGTTCCTGCGATAGATGGTAAACCGATGTGATCCTGCGATAGATGGTGAACTGATATGTTCCTGCGACAGATGGTAAACCGATATGTTCCTGCGATAGATGGTGAACAGATATGTTCCTGCGATATATGGTGAACCGATATGTTCCTGCGATGGATGGTGAACCGATATGTTCCTGCGATAGATGGTGAACCGATATGTTCCTGCGAGAGATGGTGAACCGATATGTTCCTGCGATAGATGGTGGACCGATATGTTCCTGCGATACATGGGGAACCGATATATTCCTGCGATAGACGGTGAACCGATGTGTTACTGCGATAGATGTTGAACAGATAAGTTCCTGCGATAGATGGTGAACCGATATGTTTCTGCGATAGATGGTGAACAGATATGTTCCTGCGATAGATGGTGAACCGATATGTGTCTGCGATAGATGGTGAACCGATACGTTTCTGCGATAGATGGTGAACAGATATGATCCTGCGATAGATGGTGAACCGATATGTTCCTACGATAGATGGTGAACTGATATGTTCCTGCGATAGATGGTGAACTGATATGTTCCTGTCATAGATGGTGAACCGATATGTTCCTTCGATAGATGGTGGACCGATATGTTCCTGCGATAGATGTTGAACCGATATGATCCTGCAATAGATGGTGAACCGATATGTTCCTGCGATAGATGGTGAACCGATGTGTTCCTGCGATAGATGGTGAACCTGCGATAGATGATGAACCGATGTGTTCCTGCGATAGATGGTGAACCGATATGTTCCGGTGATGGTGAACCGATGTGATCCTGCGACAGATGATGAACCGATATGTTCCTGCGATAGTTGGAGAACCGATATGTTCCTGCGATAGATGGTGAACCGATGTGTTCCTGCGATAGATGGTGAACAGATATGTTCCTGCGAAAGATGGTGAACCGATATGTTCCTGCGATGGATGGTGAACCGATATGTTCCTGCGATAGATGGTGAACTGATATGTTCCTGCGATAGATGGTGAACCGATATGTTCCTGCAATAGATGGTGAACCGATATGATCCTATGATGGATGGGGAACCGATATATTCCTGCGATAGATGGCGAACCGATATGTTCATGCGATAGAAAGTGAACCGATGTGTTCCTGCGATAGATGGTGAACCGAAGTGTTCCTGCGATAGATGGTGAACCGATATGTTGCTTCGACAGATGGTGAACAGATATTTTCCGCTGATAGATGGTAAACCGATGTGATCCTGCGATCGATGGTGAACCGAAATGTTCCTGCGATAGATGGTGAACCGATATGTTCCTGCAATAGATGGTGAACCGATATGTTCCTGCGATAGATGGTGAATTGATGTGTTCCTGTGGCAGATGGTGAACCGATACGTTCCTGCGATAGATGGTGAACCAATATGTTCCTGCGATAAATGGTGAACAGATATGTTCCTACGATAGATGGTGAACAGATATGTTCCTGCGATAGATGGTGAGCAGATATGTTCCTGCAATATATGGTGAACCGATATGTTCCTGCGATGGATGGTGAACCGATATGTTCCTGCGATAGATGGTGAACCGATATGTTCCTGCGATAGATGGTGAACCGATATGTTCCTGCGATAGATGGTGAACCGATATGTTCCTGCGATAGATGGTGAACCGATATGTTCCTGCGATAGATGGTGAACCGATATGTTCCTGCGATAGATGGTGAACCGATATGTTCCTGCGATACATGGGGAACTGATATATTCCTGCGATAGATGGTGAACCGATGTGTTCCTGCGATAGATGGTGAACCGATGTGTACCTGCGATAGATGGTGAACCGATAAGTTCCTGCGATAGATGGTGAACTGAGATGTTCCGGTGATAGATGGTAAACCGATGTGATCCTGCGATAGATGGTGAACCGACATGTTCCTGCGATAGATGGTGAACGGATATGTTCCTGCGATAGATGGTGAACCGATGTGTTCCTGCGATAGATGGTGAACCGATGTGTTCCTGCGATAGATGGTGAATACCGATGTGTTCCTGCGATAGATGGTGAACCGATGTGTTCCTGCGATAGATGGTGAACCGATAAGTTCCTGCGATAGATGGTGAACCGATATGTTCCGGTGATAGATGGTAAACCGATGTGATCCTGCGATAGACGGTGAACCGATATGTTCCTGCGATAGATGGTGAACCGATGTGTTCCTGCAATAGATGGTGAACCGATGTGTTCCTGCGATAGATAGTGAACCGATGTGTTCCTGCGATAGATGGTGAACCGATGTGTTCCTACGATAGTTGGTGAACTGATATGTTCCTGCGATAGATGGTAAACCGATATGTTCCTGCGATTGATGGTGAACCGATATGTTCCTACGGTAGATGGTGAACCGATATGTTCCTGCGATAGATGGTGAACCGATATGTTCCTGCGATAGATGGTGAACCGATATGTTCCTGCGATAGGTGGTGAACCGATATGTTCCTGCGATAGTTGGTGAGCCGATATTCTTCCTGCGATAGATGGGGAACGGATATGTTCCTGCAATATATGGTGAGGACGATATGTTCCTGCGATAGATGGTCAACTGATATGTTCCAGCGATAGATTGTGAACCGATATGTTCCTGCGATAGATGGTGAACCGATATGTTCCTGCGATAGATGGTGAACCGATATGTTCCTGCGATAGGTGGTGAACCGATATGTTCCTGCGATAGATGGTGAGCCGATATTCTTCCTGCGATAGATGGGGAACGGATATGTTCCTGCAATATATGGTGAGACGATATGTTCCTGCGATAGATGGTCAACTGATATGTTCCAGCGATAGATTGTGAACCGATATGTTCCTGCGATAGATGGTGAACCGATATGTTCCTGCGATAGATGGTGAACCGATATGTTCCTGCGATAGGTGGTGAACCGATATGTTCCTGCGATAGATGCTGAGCCGATATTCTTCCTGCGATAGATGGGGTAAGGATATGTTCCTGCAATATATGGTGAGACGATATGTTCCTGCGATAGATGGTCAACTGATATGTTCCAGCGATAGATTGTGAACCGACATGTTCCTGCGATAGATGGTCAACCGATATGTTCCTACGATAGATGGTGATCCATGTTCCTGCAATAGATGGTCAACTGATATGTTCCAGCGATAGATGGTCAACCGATATGTTCCTACGATAGATGGTCAACCGATATGTTCCTGCGATAGATGGTCAACCGATATGTTCCTGTGATATATGGTGAACAGATATGTTCCTGCGATAGATGGTGAACCGATATGTTCCTGCGAGAGATGGTGAACATATATGTTCCTGCGATAGATGGTGAACCGATAAGTTCCTGCGATAGATGGTGAACCGATATGTTCCGGTGATAGATGGTAAACCGATGTGATCCTGCGATAGACGGTGAACCGATATGTTCCTGCGATAGATGGTGAACCGATATGTTCCTGCAATAGATGGTGAACCGATGTGTTCCTGCGATAGATAGTGAACCGATGTGTTCCTGCGATAGATGGTGAACCGATCTGTTCCTGCGATAGTTGGTGAACCGATATGTTCCTGCGATAGATGGTAAACCGATATGTGCCTGCGATTGATGCTGAACCGATATGTTCCTACGGTAGATGGTGACCCGATATTCTTCCTGCGATCGATGGGGAACGGATATGTTCCTGCAATATATGGTGAGACGATATGTTCCTGCGATAGATGGTCAACTGATATGTTCCTACGGTAGACGGTGAACCGATATGTTCCTGCGATAGATGGTGAACCGATATGTTCCTGCGATAGATGGTGAACCGATGTGTTCCTGCGATAGATGGTGAACCGATAAGTTCCTGCGATAGATGGTGAACCGATATGTTCCGGTGATAGATGGTAAACCGATGTGATCCTGCGATAGACGGTGAACCGATATGTTCCTGCGATAGATGGTGAACCGATGTGTTCCTGCAATAGATGGTGAACCGATGTGTTCCTGCGATAGATAGTGAACCGATGTGTTCCTGCGATAGATGGTGAACCGATGTGTTCCTGCGATAGTTGGTGAACCGATATGTTCCTGCGATAGATGGTAAACCGATATGTTCCTGCGATTGATGGTGAACCGATATGTTCCTACGGTAGATGGTGAACCGATATGTTCCTGCGATAGATGGTGAACCGATATGTTCCTGCGATAGATGGTGAACCGATATGTTCCTGCGATAGGTGGTGAACCGATATGTTCCTGCGATAGATGGTGAGCCGATATTCTTCCTGCGATCGATGGGGAACGGATATGTTCCTGCAATATATGGTGAGACGATATGTTCCTGCGATAGATGGTCAACTGATATGTTCCTACGGTAGATGGTGAACCGATATGTTCCTGCGATAGATGGTGAACCGATATGTTCCTGCGATAGATGGTGAACCGATATGTTCCTGCGATAGGTGGTGAACCGATATGTTCCTGCGATAGATGGTGAGCCGATATTCTTCCTGCGATAGATGGGGAACGGATATGTTCCTGCAATATATGGTGAGACGATATGTTCCTGCGATAGATGGTCAACTGATATGTTCCAGCGATAGATTGTGAACCGATATGTTCCTGCGATAGATGGTGAACCGATATGTTCCTGCGATAGATGGTGAACCGATATGTTCCTGCGATAGGTGGTGAACCGATATGTTCCTGCGATAGATGCTGAGCCGATATTCTTCCTGCGATAGATGGGGTAAGGATATGTTCCTGCAATATATGGTGAGACGATATGTTCCTGCGATAGATGGTCAACTGATATGTTCCAGCGATAGATTGTGAACCGACATGTTCCTGCGATAGATGGTCAACCGATATGTTCCTACGATAGATGGTGATCCATGTTCCTGCAATAGATGGTCAACTGATATGTTCCAGCGATAGATGGTCAACCGATATGTTCCTACGATAGATGGTCAACCGATATGTTCCTGCGATAGATGGTCAACCGATATGTTCCTGTGATATATGGTGAACAGATATGTTCCTGCGATAGATGGTGAACCGATATGTTCCTGCGAGAGATGGTGAACATATATGTTCCTGCGATAGATGGTGAACCGATAAGTTCCTGCGATAGATGGTGAACCGATATGTTCCGGTGATAGATGGTAAACCGATGTGATCCTGCGATAGACGGTGAACCGATATGTTCCTGCGATAGATGGTGAACCGATATGTTCCTGCAATAGATGGTGAACCGATGTGTTCCTGCGACAGATAGTGAACCGATGTGTTCCTGCGATAGATGGTGAACCGATCTGTTCCTGCGATAGTTGGTGAACCGATATGTTCCTGCGATAGATGGTAAACCGATATGTGCCTGCGATTGATGCTGAACCGATATGTTCCTACGGTAGATGGTGACCCGATATTCTTCCTGCGATCGATGGGGAACGGATATGTTCCTGCAATATATGGTGAGACGATATGTTCCTGCGATAGATGGTCAACTGATATGTTCCTACGGTAGACGGTGAACCGATATGTTCCTGCGATAGATGGTGAACCGATATGTTCCTGCGATAGATGGTGAACCGATGTGTTCCTGCGATAGATGGTGAACAGATATGTTCCTGCGATAGATGGTGAACTGATATGTTTCTGTGATAGATGGTGAACCGATATGTTCCTGCGATAGATGTTGAACCGACATTTTCCTGCGATAGCTGGTGAACCGATATGTTCCTGCGATAGATGGCGAACCGATATGTTCCTGTGATAGATGGCGAACCGATATGTTCCTACGATAGATGGTGAACCGATCTGTTCCTGCGATAGATGGTGAACCGATATGTTCCTGCGCTAGATGGTGAACCGATATTTTCCGGTGATAGATGGTAAACTGATGTGATCCTACGATAGATGGTGAACCGATCTGTTCCTGCGATAGATGGCGAACCGATATGTTCCTGCGATAGATGGCGAACCGATATGTTCCTGCGATACATGGGGAACCGATATATTCCTGCGATAGATGGTGAACCGATGTGTTCCTGCGATAGATGGTGAACCGATGTGTTCCTGCGATAGATGGTGAACCGATGTGTTCCTGCGATACATGGGGAACCGATATATTCCTGCGATAGATGGTGAACCGATATCTTCCTGCGATAGATGGTGAACCGATAAGTTCCTGCGCTAGATGGTGAACCGAGATGTTCCTGCGATAGTTGGTGAACCGATATGTTCCTGCGATAGATGGTGAACCGACATGTTCCTGCGATACACGGGGAACCGATATATTCCTGCGGTACATGGGGAACCGATGTGTTCCTGCGATAGATGGTGAACCGATAAGTTCCTGCGATAGATGGTGAACCGAGATGTTCCTGCGATATTTGGTGAACCGATATGTTCCTGCGATAGACGGTGAACCGATATGTTCCTGCGATAGATCGTGAACCGATATGTTCCTGCGATAGATGGTGAACCGATGTGTTCCTGCGATAGATGGTGAACCGATGTGTTCCTGCGATAGATGGTAAACCGATGTGATCCTGCGATAGATGGTGAACTGATATGTTCCTGCGACAGATGGTAAACCGATATGTTCCTGCGATAGATGGTGAACAGATATGTTCCTGCGATATATGGTGAACCGATATGTTCCTGCGATGGATGGTGAACCGATATGTTCCTGCGATAGATGGTGAACCGATATGTTCCTGCGAGAGATGGTGAACCGATATGTTCCTGCGATAGATGGTGGACCGATATGTTCCTGCGATACATGGGGAACCGATATATTCCTGCGATAGACGGTGAACCGATGTGTTACTGCGATAGATGTTGAACAGATAAGTTCCTGCGATAGATGGTGAACCGATATGTTTCTGCGATAGATGGTGAACAGATATGTTCCTGCAATAGATGGTGAACCGATATGTGTCTGCGATAGATGGTGAACCGATACGTTTCTGCGATAGATGGTGAACAGATATGATCCTGCGATAGATGGTGAACCGATATGTTCCTACGATAGATGGTGAACTGATATGTTCCTGCGATAGATGGTGAACTGATATGTTCCTGTCATAGATGGTGAACCGATATGTTCCTTCGATAGATGGTGGACCGATATGTTCCTGCGATAGATGTTGAACCGATATGATCCTGCAATAGATGGTGAACCGATATGTTCCTGCGATAGATGGTGAACCGATGTGTTCCTGCGATAGATGGTGAACCTGCGATAGATGATGAACCGATGTGTTCCTGCGATAGATGGTGAACCGATATGTTCCGGTGATGGTGAACCGATGTGATCCTGCGACAGATGATGAACCGATATGTTCCTGCGATAGTTGGAGAACCGATATGTTCCTGCGATAGATGGTGAACCGATGTGTTCCTGCGATAGATGGTGAACAGATATGTTCCTGCGAAAGATGGTGAACCGATATGTTCCTGCGATGGATGGTGAACCGATATGTTCCTGCGATAGATGGTGAACTGATATGTTCCTGCGATAGATGGTGAACCGATATGTTCCTGCAATAGATGGTGAACCGATATGATCCTATGATGGATGGGGAACCGATATATTCCTGCGATAGATGGCGAACCGATATGTTCATGCGATAGAAAGTGAACCGATGTGTTCCTGCGATAGATGGTGAACCGAAGTGTTCCTGCGATAGATGGTGAACCGATATGTTGCTTCGACAGATGGTGAACAGATATTTTCCGCTGATAGATGGTAAACCGATGTGATCCTGCGATCGATGGTGAACCGACATGTTCCTGCGATAGATGGTGAACCGATATGTTCCTGCAATAGATGGTGAACCGATATGTTCCTGCGATAGATGGTGAATTGATGTGTTCCTGTGGCAGATGGTGAACCGATACGTTCCTGCGATAGATGGTGAACCAATATGTTCCTGCGATAAATGGTGAACAGATATGTTCCTACGATAGATGGTGAACAGATATGTTCCTGCGATAGATGGTGAGCAGATATGTTCCTGCAATATATGGTGAACCGATATGTTCCTGCGATGGATGGTGAACCGATATGTTCCTGCGATAGATGGTGAACCGATATGTTCCTGCGATAGATGGTGAACCGATATGTTCCTGCGATAGATGGTGAACCGATATGTTCCTGCGATAGATGGTGAACCGATATGTTCCTGCGATAGATGGTGAACCGATATGTTCCTGCGATAGATGGTGAACCGATATGTTCCTGCGATACATGGGGAACTGATATATTCCTGCGATAGATGGTGAACCGATGTGTTCCTGCGATAGATGGTGAACCGATGTGTACCTGCGATAGATGGTGAACCGATAAGTTCCTGCGATAGATGGTGAACCGAGATGTTCCGGTGATAGATGGTAAACCGATGTGATCCTGCGATAGATGGTGAACCGACATGTTCCTGCGATAGATGGTGAACGGATATGTTCCTGCGATAGATGGTGAACCGATGTGTTCCTGCGATAGATGGTGAACCGATATGTTCCTGCGATAGATGGTGAACCGATATGTTCCTGCGATCGATGGTGAACCGATATGTTCCTGCGATAGATGGTGAACCGATGTGTTCCTGCGATAGATGGTGAACAGATATGTTCCTGCGATAGATGGTGAACTGATATGTTTCTGTGATAGATGGTGAACCGATATGTTCCTGCGATAGATGTTGAACCGACATGTTCCTGCGATAGCTGGTGAACCGATATGTTCCTGCGATAGATGGCGAACCGATATGTTCCTGTGATAGATGGCGAACCGATATGTTCCTACGATAGATGGTGAACCGATCTGTTCCTGCGATAGATGGTGAACCGATATGTTCCTGCGCTAGATGGTGAACCGATATTTTCCGGTGATAGATGGTAAACTGATGTGATCCTACGATAGATGGTGAACCGATCTGTTCCTGCGATAGATGGCGAACCGATATGTTCCTGCGATAGATGGCGAACCGATATGTTCCTGCGATACATGGGGAACCGATATATTCCTGCGATAGATGGTGAACCGATGTGTTCCTGCGATAGATGGTGAACCGATGTGTTCCTGCGATAGATGGTGAACCGATGTGTTCCTGCGATACATGGGGAACCGATATATTCCTGCGATAGATGGTGAACCGATGTCTTCCTGCGATAGATGGTGAACCGATAAGTTCCTGCGCTAGATGGTGAACCGAGATGTTCCTGCGATAGTTGGTGAACCGATATGTTCCTGCGATAGATGGTGAACCGACATGTTCCTGCGATACACGGGGAACCGATATATTCCTGCGGTACATGGGGAACCGATGTGTTCCTGCGATAGATGGTGAACCGATAAGTTCCTGCGATAGATGGTGAACCGAGATGTTCCTGCGATATTTGGTGAACCGATATGTTCCTGCGATAGACGGTGAACCGATATGTTCCTGCGATAGATCGTGAACCGATATGTTCCTGCGATAGATGGTGAACCGATGTGTTCCTGCGATAGATGGTGAACCGATGTGTTCCTGCGATAGATGGTAAACCGATGTGATCCTGCGATAGATGGTGAACTGATATGTTCCTGCGACAGATGGTAAACCGATATGTTCCTGCGATAGATGGTGAACAGATATGTTCCTGCGATATATGGTGAACCGATATGTTCCTGCGATGGATGGTGAACCGATATGTTCCTGCGATAGATGGTGAACCGATATGTTCCTGCGAGAGATGGTGAACCGATATGTTCCTGCGATAGATGGTGGACCGATATGTTCCTGCGATACATGGGGAACCGATATATTCCTGCGATAGACGGTGAACCGATGTGTTACTGCGATAGATGTTGAACAGATAAGTTCCTGCGATAGATGGTGAACCGATATGTTTCTGCGATAGATGGTGAACAGATATGTTCCTGCGATAGATGGTGAACCGATATGTGTCTGCGATAGATGGTGAACCGATACGTTTCTGCGATAGATGGTGAACAGATATGATCCTGCGATAGATGGTGAACCGATATGTTCCTACGATAGATGGTGAACTGATATGTTCCTGCGATAGATGGTGAACTGATATGTTCCTGTCATAGATGGTGAACCGATATGTTCCTTCGATAGATGGTGGACCGATATGTTCCTGCGATAGATGTTGAACCGATATGATCCTGCAATAGATGGTGAACCGATATGTTCCTGCGATAGATGGTGAACCGATGTGTTCCTGCGATAGATGGTGAACCTGCGATAGATGATGAACCGATGTGTTCCTGCGATAGATGGTGAACCGATGTGTTCCTGCGATAGATGGTGAACCGATATGTTCCGGTGATGGTGAACCGATGTGATCCTGCGACAGATGATGAACCGATATGTTCCTGCGATAGTTGGAGAACCGATATGTTCCTGCGATAGATGGTGAACCGATGTGTTCCTGCGATAGATGGTGAACAGATATGTTCCTGCGAAAGATGGTGAACCGATATGTTCCTGCGATGGATGGTGAACCGATATGTTCCTGCGATAGATGGTGAACTGATATGTTCCTGCGATAGATGGTGAACCGATATGTTCCTGCAATAGATGGTGAACCGATATGATCCTATGATGGATGGGGAACCGATATATTCCTGCGATAGATGGCGAACCGATATGTTCATGCGATAGAAAGTGAACCGATGTGTTCCTGCGATAGATGGTGAACCGAAGTGTTCCTGCGATAGATGGTGAACCGATATGTTGCTTCGACAGATGGTGAACAGATATTTTCCGCTGATAGATGGTAAACCGATGTGATCCTGCGATCGATGGTGAACCGACATGTTCCTGCGATAGATGGTGAACCGATATGTTCCTGCAATAGATGGTGAACCGATATGTTCCTGCGATAGATGGTGAATTGATGTGTTCCTGTGGCAGATGGTGAACCGATACGTTCCTGCGATAGATGGTGAACCAATATGTTCCTGCGATAAATGGTGAACAGATATGTTCCTACGATAGATGGTGAACAGATATGTTCCTGCGATAGATGGTGAGCAGATATGTTCCTGCAATATATGGTGAACCGATATGTTCCTGCGATGGATGGTGAACCGATATGTTCCTGCGATAGATGGTGAACCGATATGTTCCTGCGATAGATGGTGAACCGATATGTTCCTGCGATAGATGGTGAACCGATATGTTCCTGCGATAGATGGTGAACCGATATGTTCCTGCGATAGATGGTGAACCGATATGTTCCTGCGATAGATGGTGAACCGATATGTTCCTGCGATACATGGGGAACTGATATATTCCTGCGATAGATGGTGAACCGATGTGTTCCTGCGATAGATGGTGAACCGATGTGTACCTGCGATAGATGGTGAACCGATAAGTTCCTGCGATAGATGGTGAACCGAGATGTTCCGGTGATAGATGGTAAACCGATGTGATCCTGCGATAGATGGTGAACCGACATGTTCCTGCGATAGATGGTGAACGGATATGTTCCTGCGATAGATGGTGAACCGATGTGTTCCTGCGATAGATGGTGAACCGATGTGTTCCTGCGATAGATGGTGAATACCGATGTGTTCCTGCGATAGATGGTGAACCGATGTGTTCCTGCGATAGATGGTGAACCGATAAGTTCCTGCGATAGATGGTGAACCGATATGTTCCGGTGATAGATGGTAAACCGATGTGATCCTGCGATAGACGGTGAACCGATATGTTCCTGCGATAGATGGTGAACCGATGTGTTCCTGCAATAGATGGTGAACCGATGTGTTCCTGCGATAGATAGTGAACCGATGTGTTCCTGCGATAGATGGTGAACCGATGTGTTCCTGCGATAGTTGGTGAACTGATATGTTCCTGCGATAGATGGTAAACCGATATGTTCCTGCGATTGATGGTGAACCGATATGTTCCTACGGTAGATGGTGAACCGATATGTTCCTGCGATAGATGGTGAACCGATATGTTCCTGCGATAGATGGTGAACCGATATGTTCCTGCGATAGGTGGTGAACCGATATGTTCCTGCGATAGTTGGTGAGCCGATATTCTTCCTGCGATAGATGGGGAACGGATATGTTCCTGCAATATATGGTGAGGACGATATGTTCCTGCGATAGATGGTCAACTGATATGTTCCAGCGATAGATTGTGAACCGATATGTTCCTGCGATAGATGGTGAACCGATATGTTCCTGCGATAGATGGTGAACCGATATGTTCCTGCGATAGGTGGTGAACCGATATGTTCCTGCGATAGATGGTGAGCCGATATTCTTCCTGCGATAGATGGGGAACGGATATGTTCCTGCAATATATGGTGAGACGATATGTTCCTGCGATAGATGGTCAACTGATATGTTCCAGCGATAGATTGTGAACCGATATGTTCCTGCGATAGATGGTGAACCGATATGTTCCTGCGATAGATGGTGAACCGATATGTTCCTGCGATAGGTGGTGAACCGATATGTTCCTGCGATAGATGCTGAGCCGATATTCTTCCTGCGATAGATGGGGTAAGGATATGTTCCTGCAATATATGGTGAGACGATATGTTCCTGCGATAGATGGTCAACTGATATGTTCCAGCGATAGATTGTGAACCGACATGTTCCTGCGATAGATGGTCAACCGATATGTTCCTACGATAGATGGTGATCCATGTTCCTGCAATAGATGGTCAACTGATATGTTCCAGCGATAGATGGTCAACCGATATGTTCCTACGATAGATGGTCAACCGATATGTTCCTGCGATAGATGGTCAACCGATATGTTCCTGTGATATATGGTGAACAGATATGTTCCTGCGATAGATGGTGAACCGATATGTTCCTGCGAGAGATGGTGAACATATATGTTCCTGCGATAGATGGTGAACCGATAAGTTCCTGCGATAGATGGTAAACCGATATGTGCCTGCGATTGATGCTGAACCGATATGTTCCTACGGTAGATGGTGACCCGATATTCTTCCTGCGATCGATGGGGAACGGATATGTTCCTGCAATATATGGTGAGACGATATGTTCCTGCGATAGATGGTCAACTGATATGTTCCTACGGTAGACGGTGAACCGATATGTTCCTGCGATAGATGGTGAACCGATATGTTCCTGCGATAGATGGTGAACCGATGTGTTCCTGCGATAGATGGTGAACCGATAAGTTCCTGCGATAGATGGTGAACCGATATGTTCCGGTGATAGATGGTAAACCGATGTGATCCTGCGATAGACGGTGAACCGATATGTTCCTGCGATAGATGGTGAACCGATATGTTCCTGCAATAGATGGTGAACCGATGTGTTCCTGCGATAGATAGTGAACCGATGTGTTCCTGCGATAGATGGTGAACCGATCTGTTCCTGCGATAGTTGGTGAACCGATATGTTCCTGCGATAGATGGTAAACCGATATGTGCCTGCGATTGATGCTGAACCGATATGTTCCTACGGTAGATGGTGACCCGATATTCTTCCTGCGATCGATGGGGAACGGATATGTTCCTGCAATATATGGTGAGACGATATGTTCCTGCGATAGATGGTCAACTGATATGTTCCTACGGTAGACGGTGAACCGATATGTTCCTGCGATAGATGGTGAACCGATATGTTCCTGCGATAGATGGTGAACCGATGTGTTCCTGCGATAGATGGTGAACCGATAAGTTCCTGCGATAGATGGTGAACCGATTAGTTCCGGTGATAGATGGTAAACCGATGTGATCCTGCGATAGACGGTGAACCGATATGTTCCTGCGATAGATGGTGAACCGATGTGTTCCTGCAATAGATGGTGAACCGATGTGTTCCTGCGATAGATAGTGAACCGATGTGTTCCTGCGATAGATGGTGAACCGATGTGTTCCTGCGATAGTTGGTGAACCGATATGTTCCTGCGATAGATGGTAAACCGATATGTTCCTGCGATTGATGGTGAACCGATATGTTCCTACGGTAGATGGTGAACCGATATGTTCCTGCGATAGATGGTGAACCGATATGTTCCTGCGATAGATGGTGAACCGATATGTTCCTGCGATAGGTGGTGAACCGATATGTTCCTGCGATAGATGGTGAGCCGATATTCTTCCTGCGATCGATGGGGAACGGATATGTTCCTGCAATATATGGTGAGACGATATGTTCCTGCGATAGATGGTCAACTGATATGTTCCTACGGTAGATGGTGAACCGATATGTTCCTGCGATAGATGGTGAACCGATATGTTCCTGCGATAGATGGTGAACCGATATGTTCCTGCGATAGGTGGTGAACCGATATGTTCCTGCGATAGATGGTGAGCCGATATTCTTCCTGCGATAGATGGGGAACGGATATGTTCCTGCAATATATGGTGAGACGATATGTTCCTGCGATAGATGGTCAACTGATATGTTCCAGCGATAGATTGTGAACCGATATGTTCCTGCGATAGATGGTGAACCGATATGTTCCTGCGATAGATGGTGAACCGATATGTTCCTGCGATAGGTGGTGAACCGATATGTTCCTGCGATAGATGCTGAGCCGATATTCTTCCTGCGATAGATGGGGTAAGGATATGTTCCTGCAATATATGGTGAGACGATATGTTCCTGCGATAGATGGTCAACTGATATGTTCCAGCGATAGATTGTGAACCGACATGTTCCTGCGATAGATGGTCAACCGATATGTTCCTACGATAGATGGTGATCCATGTTCCTGCAATAGATGGTCAACTGATATGTTCCAGCGATAGATGGTCAACCGATATGTTCCTACGATAGATGGTCAACCGATATGTTCCTGCGATAGATGGTCAACCGATATGTTCCTGTGATATATGGTGAACAGATATGTTCCTGCGATAGATGGTGAACCGATATGTTCCTGCGAGAGATGGTGAACATATATGTTCCTGCGATAGATGGTGAACCGATAAGTTCCTGCGATAGATGGTGAACCGATATGTTCCGGTGATAGATGGTAAACCGATGTGATCCTGCGATAGACGGTGACCCGATATGTTCCTGCGATAGATGGTGAACCGATATGTTCCTGCAATAGATGGTGAACCGATGTGTTCCTGCGATAAATAGTGAACCGATGTGTTCCTGCGATAGATGGTGAACCGATCTGTTCCTGCGATAGTTGGTGAACCGATATGTTCCTGCGATAGATGGTAAACCGATATGTGCCTGCGATTGATGCTGAACCGATATGTTCCTACGGTAGATGGTGACCCGATATTCTTCCTGCGATCGATGGGGAACGGATATGTTCCTGCAATATATGGTGAGACGATATGTTCCTGCGATAGATGGTCAACTGATATGTTCCTACGGTAGACGGTGAACCGATATGTTCCTGCGATAGATGGTGAACCGATATGTTCCTGCGATAGATGGTGAACCGATATGTTCCTGCGATAGGTGGTGAACCGATATGTTCCTGCGATAGATGGTGAGCCGATATTCTTCCTGCGATAGATGGGGAAAGGATATGTTCCTGTAATATATGGTGAGACGATATGTTCCTGCGATAGATGGTCAACTGATATGTTCCAGCGATAGATTGTGAACCGACATGTTCCTGCGATAGATGGTCAACTGATATGTTCCTACGATAGATGGTGATCCATGTTCCTGCAATAGATGGTCAACTGATATGTTCCAGCGATAGATGGTCAACCGATATGTTCCTACGATAGATGGTCAACCGATATGTTCCTGCGATAGATGGTCAACCGATATGTTCCTGTGATGTATGGTGAACAGATATGTTCCTGCGATAGATGGTGAACCGATATGTTCCTGCGATACATGGGGAACTGATATATTCCTGCGATAGATGGTGAACCGATGTGTTCCTGCGATAGATGGTGAACCGATGTGTACCTGCGATAGATGGTGAACCGATAAGTTCCTGCGATAGATGGTGAACCGAGATGTTCCGGTGATAGATGGTAAACCGATGTGATCCTGCGATAGATGGTGAACCGACATGTTCCTGCGATAGATGGTGAACGGATATGTTCCTGCGATAGATGGTGAACCGATGTGTTCCTGCGATAGATGGTGAACCGATGTGTTCCTGCGATAGATGGTGAATACCGATGTGTTCCTGCGATAGATGGTGAACCGATGTGTTCCTGCGATAGATGGTGAACCGATAAGTTCCTGCGATAGATGGTGAACCGATATGTTCCGGTGATAGATGGTAAACCGATGTGATCCTGCGATAGACGGTGAACCGATATGTTCCTGCGATAGATGGTGAACCGATGTGTTCCTGCAATAGATGGTGAACCGATGTGTTCCTGCGATAGATAGTGAACCGATGTGTTCCTGCGATAGATGGTGAACCGATGTGTTCCTGCGATAGTTGGTGAACTGATATGTTCCTGCGATAGATGGTAAACCGATATGTTCCTGCGATTGATGGTGAACCGATATGTTCCTACGGTAGATGGTGAACCGATATGTTCCTGCGATAGATGGTGAACCGATATGTTCCTGCGATAGATGGTGAACCGATATGTTCCTGCGATAGGTGGTGAACCGATATGTTCCTGCGATAGTTGGTGAGCCGATATTCTTCCTGCGATAGATGGGGAACGGATATGTTCCTGCAATATATGGTGAGGACGATATGTTCCTGCGATAGATGGTCAACTGATATGTTCCAGCGATAGATTGTGAACCGATATGTTCCTGCGATAGATGGTGAACCGATATGTTCCTGCGATAGATGGTGAACCGATATGTTCCTGCGATAGGTGGTGAACCGATATGTTCCTGCGATAGATGGTGAGCCGATATTCTTCCTGCGATAGATGGGGAACGGATATGTTCCTGCAATATATGGTGAGACGATATGTTCCTGCGATAGATGGTCAACTGATATGTTCCAGCGATAGATTGTGAACCGATATGTTCCTGCGATAGATGGTGAACCGATATGTTCCTGCGATAGATGGTGAACCGATATGTTCCTGCGATAGGTGGTGAACCGATATGTTCCTGCGATAGATGCTGAGCCGATATTCTTCCTGCGATAGATGGGGTAAGGATATGTTCCTGCAATATATGGTGAGACGATATGTTCCTGCGATAGATGGTCAACTGATATGTTCCAGCGATAGATTGTGAACCGACATGTTCCTGCGATAGATGGTCAACCGATATGTTCCTACGATAGATGGTGATCCATGTTCCTGCAATAGATGGTCAACTGATATGTTCCAGCGATAGATGGTCAACCGATATGTTCCTACGATAGATGGTCAACCGATATGTTCCTGCGATAGATGGTCAACCGATATGTTCCTGTGATATATGGTGAACAGATATGTTCCTGCGATAGATGGTGAACCGATATGTTCCTGCGAGAGATGGTGAACATATATGTTCCTGCGATAGATGGTGAACCGATAAGTTCCTGCGATAGATGGTAAACCGATATGTGCCTGCGATTGATGCTGAACCGATATGTTCCTACGGTAGATGGTGACCCGATATTCTTCCTGCGATCGATGGGGAACGGATATGTTCCTGCAATATATGGTGAGACGATATGTTCCTGCGATAGATGGTCAACTGATATGTTCCTACGGTAGACGGTGAACCGATATGTTCCTGCGATAGATGGTGAACCGATATGTTCCTGCGATAGATGGTGAACCGATGTGTTCCTGCGATAGATGGTGAACCGATAAGTTCCTGCGATAGATGGTGAACCGATATGTTCCGGTGATAGATGGTAAACCGATGTGATCCTGCGATAGACGGTGAACCGATATGTTCCTGCGATAGATGGTGAACCGATATGTTCCTGCAATAGATGGTGAACCGATGTGTTCCTGCGATAGATAGTGAACCGATGTGTTCCTGCGATAGATGGTGAACCGATCTGTTCCTGCGATAGTTGGTGAACCGATATGTTCCTGCGATAGATGGTAAACCGATATGTGCCTGCGATTGATGCTGAACCGATATGTTCCTACGGTAGATGGTGACCCGATATTCTTCCTGCGATCGATGGGGAACGGATATGTTCCTGCAATATATGGTGAGACGATATGTTCCTGCGATAGATGGTCAACTGATATGTTCCTACGGTAGACGGTGAACCGATATGTTCCTGCGATAGATGGTGAACCGATATGTTCCTGCGATAGATGGTGAACCGATGTGTTCCTGCGATAGATGGTGAACCGATAAGTTCCTGCGATAGATGGTGAACCGATTAGTTCCGGTGATAGATGGTAAACCGATGTGATCCTGCGATAGACGGTGAACCGATATGTTCCTGCGATAGATGGTGAACCGATGTGTTCCTGCAATAGATGGTGAACCGATGTGTTCCTGCGATAGATAGTGAACCGATGTGTTCCTGCGATAGATGGTGAACCGATGTGTTCCTGCGATAGTTGGTGAACCGATATGTTCCTGCGATAGATGGTAAACCGATATGTTCCTGCGATTGATGGTGAACCGATATGTTCCTACGGTAGATGGTGAACCGATATGTTCCTGCGATAGATGGTGAACCGATATGTTCCTGCGATAGATGGTGAACCGATATGTTCCTGCGATAGGTGGTGAACCGATATGTTCCTGCGATAGATGGTGAGCCGATATTCTTCCTGCGATCGATGGGGAACGGATATGTTCCTGCAATATATGGTGAGACGATATGTTCCTGCGATAGATGGTCAACTGATATGTTCCTACGGTAGATGGTGAACCGATATGTTCCTGCGATAGATGGTGAACCGATATGTTCCTGCGATAGATGGTGAACCGATATGTTCCTGCGATAGGTGGTGAACCGATATGTTCCTGCGATAGATGGTGAGCCGATATTCTTCCTGCGATAGATGGGGAACGGATATGTTCCTGCAATATATGGTGAGACGATATGTTCCTGCGATAGATGGTCAACTGATATGTTCCAGCGATAGATTGTGAACCGATATGTTCCTGCGATAGATGGTGAACCGATATGTTCCTGCGATAGATGGTGAACCGATATGTTCCTGCGATAGGTGGTGAACCGATATGTTCCTGCGATAGATGCTGAGCCGATATTCTTCCTGCGATAGATGGGGTAAGGATATGTTCCTGCAATATATGGTGAGACGATATGTTCCTGCGATAGATGGTCAACTGATATGTTCCAGCGATAGATTGTGAACCGACATGTTCCTGCGATAGATGGTCAACCGATATGTTCCTACGATAGATGGTGATCCATGTTCCTGCAATAGATGGTCAACTGATATGTTCCAGCGATAGATGGTCAACCGATATGTTCCTACGATAGATGGTCAACCGATATGTTCCTGCGATAGATGGTCAACCGATATGTTCCTGTGATATATGGTGAACAGATATGTTCCTGCGATAGATGGTGAACCGATATGTTCCTGCGAGAGATGGTGAACATATATGTTCCTGCGATAGATGGTGAACCGATAAGTTCCTGCGATAGATGGTGAACCGATATGTTCCGGTGATAGATGGTAAACCGATGTGATCCTGCGATAGACGGTGACCCGATATGTTCCTGCGATAGATGGTGAACCGATATGTTCCTGCAATAGATGGTGAACCGATGTGTTCCTGCGATAAATAGTGAACCGATGTGTTCCTGCGATAGATGGTGAACCGATCTGTTCCTGCGATAGTTGGTGAACCGATATGTTCCTGCGATAGATGGTAAACCGATATGTGCCTGCGATTGATGTTGAACCGATATGTTCCTACGGTAGATGGTGACCCGATATTCTTCCTGCGATCGATGGGGAACGGATATGTTCCTGCAATATATGGTGAGACGATATGTTCCTGCGATAGATGGTCAACTGATATGTTCCTACGGTAGACGGTGAACCGATATGTTCCTGCGATAGATGGTGAACCGATATGTTCCTGCGATAGATGGTGAACCGATATGTTCCTGCGATAGGTGGTGAACCGATATGTTCCTGCGATAGATGGTGAGCCGATATTCTTCCTGCGATAGATGGGGAAAGGATATGTTCCTGTAATATATGGTGAGACGATATGTTCCTGCGATAGATGGTCAACTGATATGTTCCAGCGATAGATTGTGAACCGACATGTTCCTGCGATAGATGGTCAACTGATATGTTCCTACGATAGATGGTGATCCATGTTCCTGCAATAGATGGTCAACTGATATGTTCCAGCGATAGATGGTCAACCGATATGTTCCTACGATAGATGGTCAACCGATATGTTCCTGCGATAGATGGTCAACCGATATGTTCCTGTGATGTATGGTGAACAGATATGTTCCTGCGATAGATGGTGAACCGATGTGTTCCTGCGATAGATGGTGAACCGATAAGTTCCTGCGATAGATGGTGAACCGATATTTTCCGGTGATAGATGGTAAACCGATGTGATCCTGCGATAGACGGTGAACCGATATGTTCCTGCGATAGATGGTGAACCGATATGTTCCTGCAATAGATGGTGAACCGATGTGTTCCTGCGATAGATAGTGAACCGATGTGTTCCTGCGATAGATGGTGAACCGATGTGTTCCTGCGATAGTTGGTGAACCGATATGTTCCTGCGATAGATGGTAAACCGATATGTTCCTGCGATTGATGGTGAACCGATATGTTCCTACGGTAGATGGTGAACCAATATGTTCCTGCGATAGATGGTGAACCGATATGTTCCTGCGATAGATGGTGAACCGATATGTTCCTGCGATAGGTGGTGAACCGATATGTTCCTGCGATAGATGGTGAGCCGATATTCTTCCTGCGATCGATGGGGAACGGATATGTTCCTGCAATATATGGTGAGACGATATGTTCCTGCGATAGATGGTCAACTGATATGTTCCTACGGTAGATGGTGAACCGATATGTTCCTGCGATAGATGGTGAACCGATATGTTCCTGCGATAGATGGTGAACCGATATGTTCCTGCGATAGGTGGTGAACCGATATGTTCCTGCGATAGATGGTGAGCCGATATTCTTCCTGCGATAGATGGGGAACGGATATGTTCCTGCAATATATGGTGAGACGATATGTTCCTGCGATAGATGGTCAACTGATATGTTCCAGCGATAGATTGTGAACCGATATGTTCCTGCGATAGATGGTGAACCGATATGTTCCTGCGATAGATGGTGAACCGATATGTTCCTGCGATAGGTGGTGAACCGATATGTTCCTGCGATAGATGCTGAGCCGATATTCTTCCTGCGATAGATGGGGTAAGGATATGTTCCTGCAATATATGGTGAGACGATATGTTCCTGCGATAGATGGACAACTGATATGTTCCAGCGATAGATTGTGAACCGACATGTTCCTGCGATAGATGGTCAACCGATATGTTCCTACGATAGATGGTGATCCATGTTCCTGCAATAGATGGTCAACTGATATGTTCCAGCGATAGATGGTCAATCGATATGTTCCTACGATAGATGGTGAACCGATTTGTTCCTGCGATAGATGGTGAACCGATGTGTTCCTGCGATAGATGGTGAAACGATAAGTTCCTGCGATAGATGGTGAACCGATATGATCCGGTGATAGATGGTAAACCGATGTGATCCTGCGATAGACGGTGAACCGATATGTTCCTGCGATAGTTGATGAACCGATATGTTCCTGCGATAGACGGTGAACCGATATGTTCCTGCGATAGATGGTGAACCGATATGTTCCTGCAATAGATGGTGAACCGATGTGTTCCTGCGATAGATAGTGAACAGATGTGTTCCTGCGATAGATGGTGAACCGATGTGTTCCTGCGATAGTTGGTGAACCGATATGTTCCTGCGATAGATGGTGAACCGATATGTTCCTGCGATTGATGGTGAACCGATATGTTCCTACGGTAGATGGTGAACCGATATGTTCCTGCGATAGATGGTGAACCGATATGTTCCTGCGATAGATGGTGAACCGATATGTTCCTGCGATAGGTGGTGAACCGATATGTTCCTGCGATAGATGGTGAGCCGATATTCTTCCTGCGATCGATGGGGAACGGATATGTTCCTGCAATATATGGTGAGACGATATGTTCCTGCGATAGATGGTCAACTGATATGTTCCTACGGTAGATGGTGAACCGATATGTTCCTGCGATAGATGGTGAACCGATATGTTCCTGCGATAGATGGTGAACCGATATGTTCCTGCGATAGGTGGTGAACCGATATGTTCCTGCGATAGATGGTGAGCCGATATTCTTCCTGCGATAGATGGGGAACGGATATGTTCCTGCAATATATGGTGAGACGATATGTTCTTGCGATAGATGGTCAACTGATATGTTCCAGCGATAGATTGTGAACCGATATGTTCCTGCGATAGATGGTGAACCGATCTGTTCCTGCGATAGAAGGTGAACCGATATGTTCATGCGATAGGTGGTGAACCGATATGTTCCTGCGATAGATGGTGAGCCGATATTCTTCCTGCGATAGATGGGGAAAGGATATGTTCCTGCAATATATGGTGAGACGATATGTTCCTGCGATAGATGGTCAACTGATATGTTCCTGCAATATATGGTGAGACGATATGTTCCAGCGATAGATGGTCAACCGATATGTTCCTACGATAGATGGTCAACCGTTATGTTCCTGCGATAGGTGGTGAACCGATATGTTCCTGCGATAGATGGTGAGCCGATATTCTTCCTGCGATCGATGGGGAACGGATATGTTCCTGCAATATATGGTGAGACGATATGTTCCTGCGATAGATGGTCAACTGATATGTTCCTACGGTAGATGGTGAACCGATATGTTCCTGCGATAGATGGTGAACCGATATGTTCCTGCGATAGATGGTGAACCGATATGTTCCTGCGATAGGTGGTGAACCGATATGTTCCTGCGATAGATGGTGAGCTGATATTCTTCCTGCGATAGATGGGGAACGGATATGTTCCTGCAATATATGGTGAGGACGATATGTTCCTGCGATAGATGGTCAACTGATATGTTCCAGCGATAGATTCTGATCCATGTTCCTGCAATAGATGGTCAACTGATATGTTCCAGCGATAGATGGTCAACCGATATGTTCCTACGATAGATGGTCAACCGATATGTTCCTGCGATAGATGGTCAACCGATATGTTCCTGTGATATATGGTGAACAGATATGTTCCTGCGATAGATGGTGAACTGATATGTTCCTGCGAGAGATGGTGAACATATATGTTCCTGCGATAGATGGTGAACGGATATGTTTCTACGATAGATGGTGAACCAATACGTTCCTGCGATAGATGGTGAACCGATATGATCCTGCGATCGACGGTGAACCGATATGATCCTGCGATAGACGGTGAACCGATATGTTCCTGCGATAGATGGTGAACCGATATGTTCCTGCGATAGATGGTGAACCGATATGTTCCTGCGATCGATGGTGAACCGATATGTTCCTGCGATAGATGGTGAACCGATGTGTTCCTGCGATAGATGGTGAACAGATATGTTCCTGCGATAGATGGTGAACTGATATGTTTCTGTGATAGATGGTGAACCGATATGTTCCTGCGATAGATGTTGAACCGACATGTTCCTGCGATAGCTGGTGAACCGATATGTTCCTGCGATAGATGGCGAACCGATATGTTCCTGTGATAGATGGCGAACCGATATGTTCCTACGATAGATGGTGAACCGATCTGTTCCTGCGATAGATGGTGAACCGATATGTTCCTGCGCTAGATGGTGAACCGATATTTTCCGGTGATAGATGGTAAACCGATGTGATCCTACGATAGATGGTGAACCGATATGTTCCTGCGATAGATGGCGAACCGATATGTTCCTGCGATAGATGGCGAACCGATATGTTCCTGCAATACATGGGGAACCGATATGTTCCTGCGATAGATGGTGAGCCGATATTCTTCCTGCGATAGATGGGGAAAGGATATGTTCCTGCAATATATGGTGAGACGATATGTTCCTGCGATAGATGGTCAACTGATATGTTCCAGCGATAGATTGTGATCCATGTTCCTGCAATAGATGGTCAACTGATATGTTCCAGCGATAGATGGTCAACCGATATGTTCCCACGATAGATGGTCAACCGTTATGTTCCTGCGATAGGTGGTGAACCGATATGTTCCTGCGATAGATGGTGAGCCGATATTCTTCCTGCGATCGATGGGGAACGGATATGTTCCTGCAATATATGGTGAGACGATATGTTCCTGCGATAGATGGTCAACTGATATGTTCCAGCGATAGATTGTGAACCGATATGTTCCTGCGATAGATGGTGAACCGATATGTTCCTGCGATAGATGGTGAACCGATATGTTCCTGCGATAGGTGGTGAACCGATATGTTCCTGCGATAGATGGTGAGCCGATAATCTTCCTGTGATAGATGGGGAAAGGATATGTTCCTGCAATATATGGTGAGACGATATGTTCCTGCGATAAATGGTCAACTGATATGTTCCAGCGATAGATTCTGATCCATGTTCCTGCAATAGATGGTCAACTGATATGTTCCAGCGATAGATGGTCAACCGATATGTTCCTACGATAGATGGTCAACCGATATGTTCCTGCGATAGATGGTCAACCGATATGTTCCTGTGATATATGGTGAACAGATATGTTCCTGCGATAGATGGTGAACTGATATGTTCCTGCGAGAGATGGTGAACATATATGTTCCTGCGATAGATGGTGAACGGATATGTTTCTACGATAGATGGTGAACCAATACGTTCCTGCGATAGATGGTGAACCGATATGATCCTGCGATCGACGGTGAACCGATATGATCCTGCGATAGACGGTGAACCGATATGTTCCTGCGATAGATGGTGAACCGATATGTTCCTGCGATAGATGGTGAACCGATATGTTCCTGCGATCGATGGTGAACCGATATGTTCCTGCGATAGATGGTGAACCGATGTGTTCCTGCGATAGATGGTGAACAGATATGTTCCTGCGATAGATGGTGAACTGATATGTTTCTGTGATAGATGGTGAACCGATATGTTCCTGCGATAGATGTTGAACCGACATGTTCCTGCGATAGCTGGTGAACCGATATGTTCCTGCGATAGATGGCGAACCGATATGTTCCTGTGATAGATGGCGAACCGATATGTTCCTACGATAGATGGTGAACCGATCTGTTCCTGCGATAGATGGTGAACCGATATGTTCCTGCGCTAGATGGTGAACCGATATTTTCCGGTGATAGATGGTAAACCGATGTGATCCTACGATAGATGGTGAACCGATCTGTTCCTGCGATAGATGGCGAACCGATATGTTCCTGCGATAGATGGCGAACCGATATGTTCCTGCGATACATGGGGAACCGATATATTCCTGCGATAGATGGTGAACCGATGTGTTCCTGCGATAGATGGTGAACCGATGTGTTCCTGCGATAGATGGTGAACCGATGTGTTCCTGCGATACATGGGGAACCGATATATTCCTGCGATAGATGGTGAACCGATATGTTCCTGCGATAGATGGTGAACCGAGATGTTCCTGCGATAGTTGGTGAACCGATATGTTCCTGCGATAGATGGTGAACCGATAAGTTCCTGCGCTAGATGGTGAACCGAGATGTTCCTGCGATAGTTGGTGAACCGATATGTTCCTGCGATAGATGGTGAACCGACATGTTCCTGTGATACACGGGGAACCGATATATTCCTGCGGTACATGGGGAACCGATGTGTTCCTGCGATAGATGGTGAACCGATAAGTTCCTGCGATAGATGGTGAACCGAGATGTTCCTGCGATATTTGGTGAACCGATATGTTCCTGCGATAGACGGTGAACCGATATGTTCCTGCGATAGATCGTGAACCGATATGTTCCTGCGATAGATGGTGAACCGATGTGTTCCTGCGATAGATGGTGAACCGATGTGTTCCTGCGATAGATGGTAAACCGATGTGATCCTGCGATAGATGGTGAACTGATATGTTCCTGCGACAGATGGTAAACCGATATGTTCCTGCGATAGATGGTGAACAGATATGTTCCTGCGATATATGGTGAACCGATATGTTCCTGCGATGGATGGTGAACCGATATGTTCCTGCGATAGATGGTGAACCGATATGTTCCTGCGAGAGATGGTGAACCGATATGTTCCTGCGATAGATGGTGGACCGATATGTTCCTGCGATACATGGGGAACCGATATATTCCTGCGATAGACGGTGAACCGATGTGTTACTGCGATAGATGGTGAACAGATATGTTCCTGCGATAGATGGTGAACCGATATGTGTCTGCGATAGATGGTGAACCGATACGTTTCTGCGATAGATGGTGAACAGATATGATCCTGCGATAGATGGTGAACCGATATGTTCCTACGATAGATGGTGAACTGATATGTTCCTGCGATAGATGGTGAACTGATATGTTCCTGTCATAGATGGTGAACCGATATGTTCCTTCGATAGATGGTGAACCGATATGTTCCTGCGATAGATGTTGAACCGATATGATCCTGCAATAGATGGTGAACCGATATGTTCCTGCGATAGATGGTGAACCGATGTGTTCCTGCGATAGATGGTGAACCTGCGATAGATGATGAACCGATGTGTTCCTGCGATAGATGGTGAACCGATATGTTCCGGTGATGGTGAACCGTTGTGATCCTGCGACAGATGATGAACCGATATGTTCCTGCGATAGTTGGAGAACCGATATGTTCCTGCGATAGATGGTGAACCGATGTGTTCCTGCGATAGATGGTGAACAGATATGTTCCTGCGAAAGATGGTGAACCGATATGTTCCTGCGATGGATGGTGAACCGATATGTTCCTGCGATAGATGGTGAACTGATATGTTCCTGCGATAGATGGTGAACCGATATGTTCCTGCAATAGATGGTGAACCGATATGTTCCTATGATGGATGGGGAACCGATATATTCCTGCGATAGATGGCGAACCGATATGTTCATGCAATAGAAAGTGAACCGATGTGTTCCTGCGATAGATGGTGAACCGAAGTGTTCCTGCAATAGATGGTGAACCGATATGTTGCTTCGACAGATGGTGAACAGATATTTTCCGCTGATAGATGGTAAACCGATGTGATCCTGCGATCGATGGTGAACCGACATGTTCCTGCGATAGATGGTGAACCGATATGTTCCTGCAATAGATGGTGAACCGATATGTTCCTGCGATAGATGGTGAATTGATGTGTTCCTGTGGCAGATGGTGAACCGATACGTTCCTGCGATAGATGGTGAACCAATATGTTCCTGCGATAAATGGTGAACAGATATGTTCCTACGATAGATGGTGAACAGATATGTTCCTGCGACAGATGGTAAACAGATATGTTCCTGCGATAGATGGTGAGCAGATATGTTCCTGCAATATATGGTGAACCGATATGTTCCTGCGATGGATGGTGAACCGATATGTTCCTGCGATAGATGGTGAACCGATATGTTCCTGCGATAGATGGTGAACCGATATGTTCCTGCGATAGATGGTGAACCGATATGTTCCTGCGATAGATGGTGAACCGATATGTTCCTGCGATACATGGGGAACTGATATATTCCTGCGATAGATGGTGAACCGATGTGTTCCTGCGATAGATGGTGAACCGATGTGTACCTGCGATAGATGGTGAACCGATAAGTTCCTGCGATAGATGGTGAACCGAGATGTTCCGGTGATAGATTGTAAACCGATGTGATCCTGCGATAGATGGTGAACCGACATGTTCCTGCGATAGATGGTGAACGGATATGTTCCTGCGATAGATGGTGAACCGATGTGTTCCTGCGATAGATGGTGAACCGATGTGTTCCTGCGATAGATGGTGAATACCGATGTGTTCCTGCGATAGATGGTGAACCGATGTGTTCCTGCGATAGATGGTGAACCGATAAGTTCCTGCGATAGATGGTGAACCGATATGTTCCGGTGATAGATGGTAAACCGATGTGATCCTGCGATAGACGGTGAACCGATATGTTCCTGCGATAGATGGTGAACCGATGTGTTCCTGCAATAGATGGTGAACCGATGTGTTCCTGCGATAGATGGTGAACCGATGTGTTCCTGCGATAGTTGGTGAACCGATATGTTCCTGCGATAGATGGTAAACCGATATGTTCCTGCGATTGATGGTGAACCGATATGTTCCTACGGTAGATGGTGAACCGATATGTTCCTGCGATAGATGGTGAACCGATATGTTCCTGCGATAGATGGTGAACCGATATGTTCCTGCGATAGGTGGTGAACCGATATGTTCCTGCGATAGATGGTGAGCCGATATTCTTCCTGCGATCGATGGGGAACGGATATGTTCCTGCAATATATGGTGAGACGATATGTTCCTGCGATAGATGGTCAACTGATATGTTCCTACGGTAGATGGTGAACCGATATGTTCCTGCGATAGATGGTGAACCGATATGTTCCTGCGATAGATGGTGAACCGATATGTTCCTGCGATAGGTGGTGAACCGATATGTTCCTGCGATAGATGGTGAGCCGATATGTTCCTGCGATAGGTGGTGAACCGATATGTTCCTGCGATAGATGGTAAACCGATATGTTCCTGCGATTGATGGTGAACCGATATGTTCCTACGGTAGATGGTGAACCGATATGTTCCTGCGATAGATGGTGAACCGATATGTTCCTGCGATAGATGGTGAACCGATATGTTCCTGCGATAGGTGGTGAACCGATATGTTCCTGCGATAGATGGTGAGCCGATATTCTTCCTGCGATAGATGGGGAACGGATATGTTCCTGCAATATATGGTGAGACGATATGTTCCTGCGATAGATGGTCAACTGATATGTTCCAGCGATAGATTGTGAACCGATATGTTCCTGCGATAGATGGTGAACCGATATGTTCCTGCGATAGATGGTGAACCGATATGTTCCTGCGATAGGTGGTGAACCGATATGTTCCTGCGATAGATGCTGAGCCGATATTCTTCCTGCGATAGATGGGGTAAGGATATGTTCCTGCAATATATGGTGAGACGATATGTTCCTGCGATAGATGGTCAACTGATATGTTCCAGCGATAGATTGTGAACCGACATGTTCCTGCGATAGATGGTCAACCGATATGTTCCTACGATAGATGGTGATCCATGTTCCTGCAATAGATGGTCAACTGATATGTTCCAGCGATAGATGGTCAACCGATATGTTCCTACGATAGATGGTCAACCGATATGTTCCTGCGATAGATGGTCAACCGATATGTTCCTGTGATATATGGTGAACAGATATGTTCCTGCGATAGATGGTGAACCGATATGTTCCTGCGAGAGATGGTGAACATATATGTTCCTGCGATAGATGGTGAACCGATAAGTTCCTGCGATAGATGGTAAACCGATATGTGCCTGCGATTGATGCTGAACCGATATGTTCCTACGGTAGATGGTGACCCGATATTCTTCCTGCGATCGATGGGGAACGGATATGTTCCTGCAATATATGGTGAGACGATATGTTCCTGCGATAGATGGTCAACTGATATGTTCCTACGGTAGACGGTGAACCGATATGTTCCTGCGATAGATGGTGAACCGATATGTTCCTGCGATAGATGGTGAACCGATGTGTTCCTGCGATAGATGGTGAACCGATAAGTTCCTGCGATAGATGGTGAACCGATATGTTCCGGTGATAGATGGTAAACCGATGTGATCCTGCGATAGACGGTGAACCGATATGTTCCTGCGATAGATGGTGAACCGATATGTTCCTGCAATAGATGGTGAACCGATGTGTTCCTGCGATAGATAGTGAACCGATGTGTTCCTGCGATAGATGGTGAACCGATCTGTTCCTGCGATAGTTGGTGAACCGATATGTTCCTGCGATAGATGGTAAACCGATATGTGCCTGCGATTGATGCTGAACCGATATGTTCCTACGGTAGATGGTGACCCGATATTCTTCCTGCGATCGATGGGGAACGGATATGTTCCTGCAATATATGGTGAGACGATATGTTCCTGCGATAGATGGTCAACTGATATGTTCCTACGGTAGACGGTGAACCGATATGTTCCTGCGATAGATGGTGAACCGATATGTTCCTGCGATAGATGGTGAACCGATGTGTTCCTGCGATAGATGGTGAACCGATAAGTTCCTGCGATAGATGGTGAACCGATTAGTTCCGGTGATAGATGGTAAACCGATGTGATCCTGCGATAGACGGTGAACCGATATGTTCCTGCGATAGATGGTGAACCGATGTGTTCCTGCAATAGATGGTGAACCGATGTGTTCCTGCGATAGATAGTGAACCGATGTGTTCCTGCGATAGATGGTGAACCGATGTGTTCCTGCGATAGTTGGTGAACCGATATGTTCCTGCGATAGATGGTAAACCGATATGTTCCTGCGATTGATGGTGAACCGATATGTTCCTACGGTAGATGGTGAACCGATATGTTCCTGCGATAGATGGTGAACCGATATGTTCCTGCGATAGATGGTGAACCGATATGTTCCTGCGATAGGTGGTGAACCGATATGTTCCTGCGATAGATGGTGAGCCGATATTCTTCCTGCGATCGATGGGGAACGGATATGTTCCTGCAATATATGGTGAGACGATATGTTCCTGCGATAGATGGTCAACTGATATGTTCCTACGGTAGATGATGAACCGATATGTTCCTGCGATAGATGGTGAACCGATATGTTCCTGCGATAGATGGTGAACCGATATGTTCCTGCGATAGGTGGTGAACCGATATGTTCCTGCGATAGATGGTGAGCCGATATTCTTCCTGCGATAGATGGGGAACGGATATGTTCCTGCAATATATGGTGAGACGATATGTTCCTGCGATAGATGGTCAACTGATATGTTCCAGCGATAGATTGTGAACCGATATGTTCCTGCGATAGATGGTGAACCGATATGTTCCTGCGATAGATGGTGAACCGATATGTTCCTGCGATAGGTGGTGAACCGATATGTTCCTGCGATAGATGCTGAGCCGATATTCTTCCTGCGATAGATGGGGTAAGG
The DNA here is from genome assembly GCF_044704955.1 of Pristiophorus japonicus. NCBI lineage: Eukaryota > Metazoa > Chordata > Chondrichthyes > Pristiophoridae > Pristiophorus > Pristiophorus japonicus. The sequence goes on along the minus strand of NW_027252527.1, from coordinate 588,725 downwards.
ATATGTTCCTGCAATATATGGTGAGACGATATGTTCCTGCGATAGATGGTCAACTGATATGTTCCAGCGATAGATTGTGAACCGACATGTTCCTGCGATAGATGGTCAACCGATATGTTCCTACGATAGATGGTGATCCATGTTCCTGCAATAGATGGTCAACTGATATGTTCCAGCGATAGATGGTCAACCGATATGTTCCTACGATAGATGGTCAACCGATATGTTCCTGCGATAGATGGTCAACCGATATGTTCCTGTGATATATGGTGAACAGATATGTTCCTGCGATAGATGGTGAACCGATATGTTCCTGCGAGAGATGGTGAACATATATGTTCCTGCGATAGATGGTGAACCGATAAGTTCCTGCGATAGATGGTGAACCGATATGTTCCGGTGATAGATGGTAAACCGATGTGATCCTGCGATAGACGGTGACCCGATATGTTCCTGCGATAGATGGTGAACCGATATGTTCCTGCAATAGATGGTGAACCGATGTGTTCCTGCGATAAATAGTTAACCGATGTGTTCCTGCGATAGATGGTGAACCGATCTGTTCCTGCGATAGTTGGTGAACCGATATGTTCCTGCGATAGATGGTAAACCGATATGTGCCTGCGATTGATGCTGAACCGATATGTTCCTACGGTAGATGGTGACCCGATATTCTTCCTGCGATCGATGGGGAACGGATATGTTCCTGCAATATATGGTGAGACGATATGTTCCTGCGATAGATGGTCAACTGATATGTTCCTACGGTAGACGGTGAACCGATATGTTCCTGCGATAGATGGTGAACCGATATGTTCCTGCGATAGATGGTGAACCGATATGTTCCTGCGATAGGTGGTGAACCGATATGTTCCTGCGATAGATGGTGAGCCGATATTCTTCCTGCGATAGATGGGGAAAGGATATGTTCCTGTAATATATGGTGAGACGATATGTTCCTGCGATAGATGGTCAACTGATATGTTCCAGCGATAGATTGTGAACCGACATGTTCCTGCGATAGATGGTCAACTGATATGTTCCTACGATAGATGGTGATCCATGTTCCTGCAATAGATGGTCAACTGATATGTTCCAGCGATAGATGGTCAACCGATATGTTCCTACGATAGATGGTCAACCGATATGTTCCTGCGATAGATGGTCAACCGATATGTTCCTGTGATGTATGGTGAACAGATATGTTCCTGCGATAGATGGTGAACCGATATGTTCCTGCGATACATGGGGAACTGATATATTCCTGCGATAGATGGTGAACCGATGTGTTCCTGCGATAGATGGTGAACCGATGTGTACCTGCGATAGATGGTGAACCGATAAGTTCCTGCGATAGATGGTGAACCGAGATGTTCCGGTGATAGATGGTAAACCGATGTGATCCTGCGATAGATGGTGAACCGACATGTTCCTGCGATAGATGGTGAACGGATATGTTCCTGCGATAGATGGTGAACCGATGTGTTCCTGCGATAGATGGTGAACCGATGTGTTCCTGCGATAGATGGTGAATACCGATGTGTTCCTGCGATAGATGGTGAACCGATGTGTTCCTGCGATAGATGGTGAACCGATAAGTTCCTGCGATAGATGGTGAACCGATATGTTCCGGTGATAGATGGTAAACCGATGTGATCCTGCGATAGACGGTGAACCGATATGTTCCTGCGATAGATGGTGAACCGATGTGTTCCTGCAATAGATGGTGAACCGATGTGTTCCTGCGATAGATAGTGAACCGATGTGTTCCTGCGATAGATGGTGAACCGATGTGTTCCTGCGATAGTTGGTGAACTGATATGTTCCTGCGATAGATGGTAAACCGATATGTTCCTGCGATTGATGGTGAACCGATATGTTCCTACGGTAGATGGTGAACCGATATGTTCCTGCGATAGATGGTGAACCGATATGTTCCTGCGATAGATGGTGAACCGATATGTTCCTGCGATAGGTGGTGAACCGATATGTTCCTGCGATAGTTGGTGAGCCGATATTCTTCCTGCGATAGATGGGGAACGGATATGTTCCTGCAATATATGGTGAGGACGATATGTTCCTGCGATAGATGGTCAACTGATATGTTCCAGCGATAGATTGTGAACCGATATGTTCCTGCGATAGATGGTGAACCGATATGTTCCTGCGATAGATGGTGAACCGATATGTTCCTGCGATAGGTGGTGAACCGATATGTTCCTGCGATAGATGGTGAGCCGATATTCTTCCTGCGATAGATGGGGAACGGATATGTTCCTGCAATATATGGTGAGACGATATGTTCCTGCGATAGATGGTCAACTGATATGTTCCAGCGATAGATTGTGAACCGATATGTTCCTGCGATAGATGGTGAACCGATATGTTCCTGCGATAGATGGTGAACCGATATGTTCCTGCGATAGGTGGTGAACCGATATGTTCCTGCGATAGATGCTGAGCCGATATTCTTCCTGCGATAGATGGGGTAAGGATATGTTCCTGCAATATATGGTGAGACGATATGTTCCTGCGATAGATGGTCAACTGATATGTTCCAGCGATAGATTGTGAACCGACATGTTCCTGCGATAGATGGTCAACCGATATGTTCCTACGATAGATGGTGATCCATGTTCCTGCAATAGATGGTCAACTGATATGTTCCAGCGATAGATGGTCAACCGATATGTTCCTACGATAGATGGTCAACCGATATGTTCCTGCGATAGATGGTCAACCGATATGTTCCTGTGATATATGGTGAACAGATATGTTCCTGCGATAGATGGTGAACCGATATGTTCCTGCGAGAGATGGTGAACATATATGTTCCTGCGATAGATGGTGAACCGATAAGTTCCTGCGATAGATGGTAAACCGATATGTGCCTGCGATTGATGCTGAACCGATATGTTCCTACGGTAGATGGTGACCCGATATTCTTCCTGCGATCGATGGGGAACGGATATGTTCCTGCAATATATGGTGAGACGATATGTTCCTGCGATAGATGGTCAACTGATATGTTCCTACGGTAGACGGTGAACCGATATGTTCCTGCGATAGATGGTGAACCGATATGTTCCTGCGATAGATGGTGAACCGATGTGTTCCTGCGATAGATGGTGAACCGATAAGTTCCTGCGATAGATGGTGAACCGATATGTTCCGGTGATAGATGGTAAACCGATGTGATCCTGCGATAGACGGTGAACCGATATGTTCCTGCGATAGATGGTGAACCGATATGTTCCTGCAATAGATGGTGAACCGATGTGTTCCTGCGATAGATAGTGAACCGATGTGTTCCTGCGATAGATGGTGAACCGATCTGTTCCTGCGATAGTTGGTGAACCGATATGTTCCTGCGATAGATGGTAAACCGATATGTGCCTGCGATTGATGCTGAACCGATATGTTCCTACGGTAGATGGTGACCCGATATTCTTCCTGCGATCGATGGGGAACGGATATGTTCCTGCAATATATGGTGAGACGATATGTTCCTGCGATAGATGGTCAACTGATATGTTCCTACGGTAGACGGTGAACCGATATGTTCCTGCGATAGATGGTGAACCGATATGTTCCTGCGATAGATGGTGAACCGATGTGTTCCTGCGATAGATGGTGAACCGATAAGTTCCTGCGATAGATGGTGAACCGATTAGTTCCGGTGATAGATGGTAAACCGATGTGATCCTGCGATAGACGGTGAACCGATATGTTCCTGCGATAGATGGTGAACCGATGTGTTCCTGCAATAGATGGTGAACCGATGTGTTCCTGCGATAGATAGTGAACCGATGTGTTCCTGCGATAGATGGTGAACCGATGTGTTCCTGCGATAGTTGGTGAACCGATATGTTCCTGCGATAGATGGTAAACCGATATGTTCCTGCGATTGATGGTGAACCGATATGTTCCTACGGTAGATGGTGAACCGATATGTTCCTGCGATAGATGGTGAACCGATATGTTCCTGCGATAGATGGTGAACCGATATGTTCCTGCGATAGGTGGTGAACCGATATGTTCCTGCGATAGATGGTGAGCCGATATTCTTCCTGCGATCGATGGGGAACGGATATGTTCCTGCAATATATGGTGAGACGATATGTTCCTGCGATAGATGGTCAACTGATATGTTCCTACGGTAGATGGTGAACCGATATGTTACTGCGATAGATGGTGAACCGATATGTTCCTGCGATAGATGGTGAACCGATATGTTCCTGCGATAGGTGGTGAACCGATATGTTCCTGCGATAGATGGTGAGCCGATATTCTTCCTGCGATAGATGGGGAACGGATATGTTCCTGCAATATATGGTGAGACGATATGTTCCTGCGATAGATGGTCAACTGATATGTTCCAGCGATAGATTGTGAACCGATATGTTCCTGCGATAGATGGTGAACCGATATGTTCCTGCGATAGATGGTGAACCGATATGTTCCTGCGATAGGTGGTGAACCGATATGTTCCTGCGATAGATGCTGAGCCGATATTCTTCCTGCGATAGATGGGGTAAGGATATGTTCCTGCAATATATGGTGAGACGATATGTTCCTGCGATAGATGGTCAACTGATATGTTCCAGCGATAGATTGTGAACCGACATGTTCCTGCGATAGATGGTCAACCGATATGTTCCTACGATAGATGGTGATCCATGTTCCTGCAATAGATGGTCAACTGATATGTTCCAGCGATAGATGGTCAACCGATATGTTCCTACGATAGATGGTCAACCGATATGTTCCTGCGATAGATGGTCAACCGATATGTTCCTGTGATATATGGTGAACAGATATGTTCCTGCGATAGATGGTGAACCGATATGTTCCTGCGAGAGATGGTGAACATATATGTTCCTGCGATAGATGGTGAACCGATAAGTTCCTGCGATAGATGGTGAACCGATATGTTCCGGTGATAGATGGTAAACCGATGTGATCCTGCGATAGACGGTGACCCGATATGTTCCTGCGATAGATGGTGAACCGATATGTTCCTGCAATAGATGGTGAACCGATGTGTTCCTGCGATAAATAGTGAACCGATGTGTTCCTGCGATAGATGGTGAACCGATCTGTTCCTGCGATAGTTGGTGAACCGATATGTTCCTGCGATAGATGGTAAACCGATATGTGCCTGCGATTGATGTTGAACCGATATGTTCCTACGGTAGATGGTGACCCGATATTCTTCCTGCGATCGATGGGGAACGGATATGTTCCTGCAATATATGGTGAGACGATATGTTCCTGCGATAGATGGTCAACTGATATGTTCCTACGGTAGACGGTGAACCGATATGTTCCTGCGATAGATGGTGAACCGATATGTTCCTGCGATAGATGGTGAACCGATATGTTCCTGCGATAGGTGGTGAACCGATATGTTCCTGCGATAGATGGTGAGCCGATATTCTTCCTGCGATAGATGGGGAAAGGATATGTTCCTGTAATATATGGTGAGACGATATGTTCCTGCGATAGATGGTCAACTGATATGTTCCAGCGATAGATTGTGAACCGACATGTTCCTGCGATAGATGGTCAACTGATATGTTCCTACGATAGATGGTGATCCATGTTCCTGCAATAGATGGTCAACTGATATGTTCCAGCGATAGATGGTCAACCGATATGTTCCTACGATAGATGGTCAACCGATATGTTCCTGCGATAGATGGTCAACCGATATGTTCCTGTGATGTATGGTGAACAGATATGTTCCTGCGATAGATGGTGAACCGATGTGTTCCTGCGATAGATGGTGAACCGATAAGTTCCTGCGATAGATGGTGAACCGATATTTTCCGGTGATAGATGGTAAACCGATGTGATCCTGCGATAGACGGTGAACCGATATGTTCCTGCGATAGATGGTGAACCGATATGTTCCTGCAATAGATGGTGAACCGATGTGTTCCTGCGATAGATAGTGAACCGATGTGTTCCTGCGATAGATGGTGAACCGATGTGTTCCTGCGATAGTTGGTGAACCGATATGTTCCTGCGATAGATGGTAAACCGATATGTTCCTGCGATTGATGGTGAACCGATATGTTCCTACGGTAGATGGTGAACCAATATGTTCCTGCGATAGATGGTGAACCGATATGTTCCTGCGATAGATGGTGAACCGATATGTTCCTGCGATAGGTGGTGAACCGATATGTTCCTGCGATAGATGGTGAGCCGATATTCTTCCTGCGATCGATGGGGAACGGATATGTTCCTGCAATATATGGTGAGACGATATGTTCCTGCGATAGATGGTCAACTGATATGTTCCTACGGTAGATGGTGAACCGATATGTTCCTGCGATAGATGGTGAACCGATATGTTCCTGCGATAGATGGTGAACCGATATGTTCCTGCGATAGGTGGTGAACCGATATGTTCCTGCGATAGATGGTGAGCCGATATTCTTCCTGCGATAGATGGGGAACGGATATGTTCCTGCAATATATGGTGAGACGATATGTTCCTGCGATAGATGGTCAACTGATATGTTCCAGCGATAGATTGTGAACCGATATGTTCCTGCGATAGATGGTGAACCGATATGTTCCTGCGATAGATGGTGAACCGATATGTTCCTGCGATAGGTGGTGAACCGATATGTTCCTGCGATAGATGCTGAGCCGATATTCTTCCTGCGATAGATGGGGTAAGGATATGTTCCTGCAATATATGGTGAGACGATATGTTCCTGCGATAGATGGACAACTGATATGTTCCAGCGATAGATTGTGAACCGACATGTTCCTGCGATAGATGGTCAACCGATATGTTCCTACGATAGATGGTGATCCATGTTCCTGCAATAGATGGTCAACTGATATGTTCCAGCGATAGATGGTCAATCGATATGTTCCTACGATAGATGGTGAACCGATTTGTTCCTGCGATAGATGGTGAACCGATGTGTTCCTGCGATAGATGGTGAAACGATAAGTTCCTGCGATAGATGGTGAACCGATATGATCCGGTGATAGATGGTAAACCGATGTGATCCTGCGATAGACGGTGAACCGATATGTTCCTGCGATAGTTGATGAACCGATATGTTCCTGCGATAGACGGTGAACCGATATGTTCCTGCGATAGATGGTGAACCGATATGTTCCTGCAATAGATGGTGAACCGATGTGTTCCTGCGATAGATAGTGAACAGATGTGTTCCTGCGATAGATGGTGAACCGATGTGTTCCTGCGATAGTTGGTGAACCGATATGTTCCTGCGATAGATGGTGAACCGATATGTTCCTGCGATTGATGGTGAACCGATATGTTCCTACGGTAGATGGTGAACCGATATGTTCCTGCGATAGATGGTGAACCGATATGTTCCTGCGATAGATGGTGAACCGATATGTTCCTGCGATAGGTGGTGAACCGATATGTTCCTGCGATAGATGGTGAGCCGATATTCTTCCTGCGATCGATGGGGAACGGATATGTTCCTGCAATATATGGTGAGACGATATGTTCCTGCGATAGATGGTCAACTGATATGTTCCTACGGTAGATGGTGAACCGATATGTTCCTGCGATAGATGGTGAACCGATATGTTCCTGCGATAGATGGTGAACCGATATGTTCCTGCGATAGGTGGTGAACCGATATGTTCCTGCGATAGATGGTGAGCCGATATTCTTCCTGCGATAGATGGGGAACGGATATGTTCCTGCAATATATGGTGAGACGATATGTTCTTGCGATAGATGGTCAACTGATATGTTCCAGCGATAGATTGTGAACCGATATGTTCCTGCGATAGATGGTGAACCGATCTGTTCCTGCGATAGAAGGTGAACCGATATGTTCATGCGATAGGTGGTGAACCGATATGTTCCTGCGATAGATGGTGAGCCGATATTCTTCCTGCGATAGATGGGGAAAGGATATGTTCCTGCAATATATGGTGAGACGATATGTTCCTGCGATAGATGGTCAACTGATATGTTCCTGCAATATATGGTGAGACGATATGTTCCAGCGATAGATGGTCAACCGATATGTTCCTACGATAGATGGTCAACCGTTATGTTCCTGCGATAGGTGGTGAACCGATATGTTCCTGCGATAGATGGTGAGCCGATATTCTTCCTGCGATCGATGGGGAACGGATATGTTCCTGCAATATATGGTGAGACGATATGTTCCTGCGATAGATGGTCAACTGATATGTTCCTACGGTAGATGGTGAACCGATATGTTCCTGCGATAGATGGTGAACCGATATGTTCCTGCGATAGATGGTGAACCGATATGTTCCTGCGATAGGTGGTGAACCGATATGTTCCTGCGATAGATGGTGAGCTGATATTCTTCCTGCGATAGATGGGGAACGGATATGTTCCTGCAATATATGGTGAGGACGATATGTTCCTGCGATAGATGGTCAACTGATATGTTCCAGCGATAGATTCTGATCCATGTTCCTGCAATAGATGGTCAACTGATATGTTCCAGCGATAGATGGTCAACCGATATGTTCCTACGATAGATGGTCAACCGATATGTTCCTGCGATAGATGGTCAACCGATATGTTCCTGTGATATATGGTGAACAGATATGTTCCTGCGATAGATGGTGAACTGATATGTTCCTGCGAGAGATGGTGAACATATATGTTCCTGCGATAGATGGTGAACGGATATGTTTCTACGATAGATGGTGAACCAATACGTTCCTGCGATAGATGGTGAACCGATATGATCCTGCGATCGACGGTGAACCGATATGATCCTGCGATAGACGGTGAACCGATATGTTCCTGCGATAGATGGTGAACCGATATGTTCCTGCGATAGATGGTGAACCGATATGTTCCTGCGATCGATGGTGAACCGATATGTTCCTGCGATAGATGGTGAACCGATGTGTTCCTGCGATAGATGGTGAACAGATATGTTCCTGCGATAGATGGTGAACTGATATGTTTCTGTGATAGATGGTGAACCGATATGTTCCTGCGATAGATGTTGAACCGACATGTTCCTGCGATAGCTGGTGAACCGATATGTTCCTGCGATAGATGGCGAACCGATATGTTCCTGTGATAGATGGCGAACCGATATGTTCCTACGATAGATGGTGAACCGATCTGTTCCTGCGATAGATGGTGAACCGATATGTTCCTGCGCTAGATGGTGAACCGATATTTTCCGGTGATAGATGGTAAACCGATGTGATCCTACGATAGATGGTGAACCGATATGTTCCTGCGATAGATGGCGAACCGATATGTTCCTGCGATAGATGGCGAACCGATATGTTCCTGCAATACATGGGGAACCGATATGTTCCTGCGATAGATGGTGAGCCGATATTCTTCCTGCGATAGATGGGGAAAGGATATGTTCCTGCAATATATGGTGAGACGATATGTTCCTGCGATAGATGGTCAACTGATATGTTCCAGCGATAGATTGTGATCCATGTTCCTGCAATAGATGGTCAACTGATATGTTCCAGCGATAGATGGTCAACCGATATGTTCCCACGATAGATGGTCAACCGTTATGTTCCTGCGATAGGTGGTGAACCGATATGTTCCTGCGATAGATGGTGAGCCGATATTCTTCCTGCGATCGATGGGGAACGGATATGTTCCTGCAATATATGGTGAGACGATATGTTCCTGCGATAGATGGTCAACTGATATGTTCCAGCGATAGATTGTGAACCGATATGTTCCTGCGATAGATGGTGAACCGATATGTTCCTGCGATAGATGGTGAACCGATATGTTCCTGCGATAGGTGGTGAACCGATATGTTCCTGCGATAGATGGTGAGCCGATAATCTTCCTGTGATAGATGGGGAAAGGATATGTTCCTGCAATATATGGTGAGACGATATGTTCCTGCGATAAATGGTCAACTGATATGTTCCAGCGATAGATTCTGATCCATGTTCCTGCAATAGATGGTCAACTGATATGTTCCAGCGATAGATGGTCAACCGATATGTTCCTACGATAGATGGTCAACCGATATGTTCCTGCGATAGATGGTCAACCGATATGTTCCTGTGATATATGGTGAACAGATATGTTCCTGCGATAGATGGTGAACTGATATGTTCCTGCGAGAGATGGTGAACATATATGTTCCTGCGATAGATGGTGAACGGATATGTTTCTACGATAGATGGTGAACCAATACGTTCCTGCGATAGATGGTGAACCGATATGATCCTGCGATCGACGGTGAACCGATATGATCCTGCGATAGACGGTGAACCGATATGTTCCTGCGATAGATGGTGAACCGATATGTTCCTGCGATAGATGGTGAACCGATATGTTCCTGCGATCGATGGTGAACCGATATGTTCCTGCGATAGATGGTGAACCGATGTGTTCCTGCGATAGATGGTGAACAGATATGTTCCTGCGATAGATGGTGAACTGATATGTTTCTGTGATAGATGGTGAACCGATATGTTCCTGCGATAGATGTTGAACCGACATGTTCCTGCGATAGCTGGTGAACCGATATGTTCCTGCGATAGATGGCGAACCGATATGTTCCTGTGATAGATGGCGAACCGATATGTTCCTACGATAGATGGTGAACCGATCTGTTCCTGCGATAGATGGTGAACCGATATGTTCCTGCGCTAGATGGTGAACCGATATTTTCCGGTGATAGATGGTAAACCGATGTGATCCTACGATAGATGGTGAACCGATCTGTTCCTGCGATAGATGGCGAACCGATATGTTCCTGCGATAGATGGCGAACCGATATGTTCCTGCGATACATGGGGAACCGATATATTCCTGCGATAGATGGTGAACCGATGTGTTCCTGCGATAGATGGTGAACCGATGTGTTCCTGCGATAGATGGTGAACCGATGTGTTCCTGCGATACATGGGGAACCGATATATTCCTGCGATAGATGGTGAACCGATATGTTCCTGCGATAGATGGTGAACCGAGATGTTCCTGCGATAGTTGGTGAACCGATATGTTCCTGCGATAGATGGTGAACCGATAAGTTCCTGCGCTAGATGGTGAACCGAGATGTTCCTGCGATAGTTGGTGAACCGATATGTTCCTGCGATAGATGGTGAACCGACATGTTCCTGTGATACACGGGGAACCGATATATTCCTGCGGTACATGGGGAACCGATGTGTTCCTGCGATAGATGGTGAACCGATAAGTTCCTGCGATAGATGGTGAACCGAGATGTTCCTGCGATATTTGGTGAACCGATATGTTCCTGCGATAGACGGTGAACCGATATGTTCCTGCGATAGATCGTGAACCGATATGTTCCTGCGATAGATGGTGAACCGATGTGTTCCTGCGATAGATGGTGAACCGATGTGTTCCTGCGATAGATGGTAAACCGATGTGATCCTGCGATAGATGGTGAACTGATATGTTCCTGCGACAGATGGTAAACCGATATGTTCCTGCGATAGATGGTGAACAGATATGTTCCTGCGATATATGGTGAACCGATATGTTCCTGCGATGGATGGTGAACCGATATGTTCCTGCGATAGATGGTGAACCGATATGTTCCTGCGAGAGATGGTGAACCGATATGTTCCTGCGATAGATGGTGGACCGATATGTTCCTGCGATACATGGGGAACCGATATATTCCTGCGATAGACGGTGAACCGATGTGTTACTGCGATAGATGGTGAACAGATATGTTCCTGCGATAGATGGTGAACCGATATGTGTCTGCGATAGATGGTGAACCGATACGTTTCTGCGATAGATGGTGAACAGATATGATCCTGCGATAGATGGTGAACCGATATGTTCCTACGATAGATGGTGAACTGATATGTTCCTGCGATAGATGGTGAACTGATATGTTCCTGTCATAGATGGTGAACCGATATGTTCCTTCGATAGATGGTGAACCGATATGTTCCTGCGATAGATGTTGAACCGATATGATCCTGCAATAGATGGTGAACCGATATGTTCCTGCGATAGATGGTGAACCGATGTGTTCCTGCGATAGATGGTGAACCTGCGATAGATGATGATCCGATGTGTTCCTGCGATAGATGGTGAACCGATATGTTCCGGTGATGGTGAACCGATGTGATCCTGCGACAGATGATGAACCGATATGTTCCTGCGATAGTTGGAGAACCGATATGTTCCTGCGATAGATGGTGAACCGATGTGTTCCTGCGATAGATGGTGAACAGATATGTTCCTGCGAAAGATGGTGAACCGATATGTTCCTGCGATGGATGGTGAACCGATATGTTCCTGCGATAGATGGTGAACTGATATGTTCCTGCGATAGATGGTGAACCGATATGTTCCTGCAATAGATGGTGAACCGATATGTTCCTATGATGGATGGGGAACCGATATATTCCTGCGATAGATGGCGAACCGATATGTTCATGCAATAGAAAGTGAACCGATGTGTTCCTGCGATAGATGGTGAACCGAAGTGTTCCTGCAATAGATGGTGAACCGATATGTTGCTTCGACAGATGGTGAACAGATATTTTCCGCTGATAGATGGTAAACCGATGTGATCCTGCGATCGATGGTGAACCGACATGTTCCTGCGATAGATGGTGAACCGATATGTTCCTGCAATAGATGGTGAACCGATATGTTCCTGCGATAGATGGTGAATTGATGTGTTCCTGTGGCAGATGGTGAACCGATACGTTCCTGCGATAGATGGTGAACCAATATGTTCCTGCGATAAATGGTGAACAGATATGTTCCTACGATAGATGGTGAACAGATATGTTCCTGCGACAGATGGTAAACAGATATGTTCCTGCGATAGATGGTGAGCAGATATGTTCCTGCAATATATGGTGAACCGATATGTTCCTGCGATGGATGGTGAACCGATATGTTCCTGCGATAGATGGTGAACCGATATGTTCCTGCGATAGATGGTGAACCGATATGTTCCTGCGATAGATGGTGAACCGATATGTTCCTGCGATAGATGGTGAACCGATATGTTCCTGCGATACATGGGGAACTGATATATTCCTGCGATAGATGGTGAACCGATGTGTTCCTGCGATAGATGGTGAACCGATGTGTACCTGCGATAGATGGTGAACCGATAAGTTCCTGCGATAGATGGTGAACCGAGATGTTCCGGTGATAGATTGTAAACCGATGTGATCCTGCGATAGATGGTGAACCGACATGTTCCTGCGATAGATGGTGAACGGATATGTTCCTGCGATAGATGGTGAACCGATGTGTTCCTGCGATAGATGGTGAACCGATGTGTTCCTGCGATAGATGGTGAATACCGATGTGTTCCTGCGATAGATGGTGAACCGATGTGTTCCTGCGATAGATGGTGAACCGATAAGTTCCTGCGATAGATGGTGAACCGATATGTTCCGGTGATAGATGGTAAACCGATGTGATCCTGCGATAGACGGTGAACCGATATGTTCCTGCGATAGATGGTGAACCGATGTGTTCCTGCAATAGATGGTGAACCGATGTGTTCCTGCGATAGATGGTGAACCGATGTGTTCCTGCGATAGTTGGTGAACCGATATGTTCCTGCGATAGATGGTAAACCGATATGTTCCTGCGATTGATGGTGAACCGATATGTTCCTACGGTAGATGGTGAACCGATATGTTCCTGCGATAGATGGTGAACCGATATGTTCCTGCGATAGATGGTGAACCGATATGTTCCTGCGATAGGTGGTGAACCGATATGTTCCTGCGATAGATGGTGAGCCGATATTCTTCCTGCGATCGATGGGGAACGGATATGTTCCTGCAATATATGGTGAGACGATATGTTCCTGCGATAGATGGTCAACTGATATGTTCCTACGGTAGATGGTGAACCGATATGTTCCTGCGATAGATGGTGAACCGATATGTTCCTGCGATAGATGGTGAACCGATATGTTCCTGCGATAGGTGGTGAACCGATATGTTCCTGCGATAGATGGTGAGCCGATATTCTTCCTGCGATAGATGGGGAACGGATATGTTCCTGCAATATATGGTAAGACGATATGTTCCTGCGATAGATGGTCAACTGATATGTTCCAGCGATAGATTGTGAACCGATATGTTCCTGCGATAGATGGTGAACCGATATGTTCCTGCGATAGATGGTGAACCGATATGTTCCTGCGATAGGTGGTGAACCGATATGTTCCTGCGATAGATGCTGAGCCGATATTCTTCCTGCGATAGATGGGGTAAGGATATGTTCCTGCAATATATGGTGAGACGATATGTTCCTGCGATAGATGGTCAACTGATATGTTCCAGCGATAGATTGTGAACCGACATGTTCCTGCGATAGATGGTCAACCGATATGTTCCTACGATAGATGGTGATCCATGTTCCTGCAATAGATGGTCAACTGATATGTTCCAGCGATAGATGGTCAACCGATATGTTCCTACGATAGATGGTCAACCGATATGTTCCTGCGATAGATGGTCAACCGATATGTTCCTGTGATATATGGTGAACAGATATGTTCCTGTGATAGATGGTGAACTGATATGTTCCTGCGAGAGATGGTGAACATATATGTTCCTGCGATAGATGGTGAACCGATAAGTTCCTGCGATAGATGGTGAACCGATATGTTCCGGTGATAGATGGTAAACCGATGTGATCCTGCGATAGACGGTGAACCGATATGTTCCTGCGATAGATGGTGAACCGATATGTTCCTGCAATAGATGGTGAACCGATGTGTTCCTGCGCTAGATAGTGAACCGATGTGTTCCTGCGATAGATGGTGAACCGATCTGTTCCTGCGATAGTTGGTGAACCGATATGTTCCTGCGATAGATGGTAAACCGATATGTGCCTGCGATTGATGCTGAACCGATATGTTCCTACGGTAGATGGTGACCCGATATTCTTCCTGCGATCGATGGGGAACGGATATGTTCCTGCAATATATGGTGAGACGATATGTTCCTGCGATAGATGGTCAACTGATATGTTCCTACGGTAGACGGTGAACCGATATGTTCCTGCGATAGATGGTGAACCGATATGTTCCTGCGATAGATGGTGAACCGATATGTTCCTGCGATAGGTGGTGAACCGATATGTTCCTGCGATAGATGGTGAGCCGATATTCTTCCTGCGATAGATGGGGAAAGGATATGTTCCTGTAATATATGGTGAGACGATATGTTCCTGCGATAGATGGTCAACTGATATGTTCCAGCGATAGATTGTGAACCGACATGTTCCTGCGATAGATGGTCAACCGATATGTTCCTACGATAGATGGTGATCCATGTTCCTGCAATAGATGGTCAACTGATATGTTCCAGCGATAGATGGTCAACCGATATGTTCCTACGATAGATGGTCAACCGATATGTTCCTGCGATAGATGGTCAACCGATATGTTCCTGTGATGTATGGTGAACAGATATGTTCCTGCGATAGATGGTGAACCGATGTGTTCCTGCGATAGATGGTGAACCGATAAGTTCCTGCGATAGATGGTGAACCGATATGTTCCGGTGATAGATGGTAAACCGATGTGATCCTGCGATAGACGGTGAACCGATATGTTCCTGCGATAGATGGTGAACCGATATGTTCCTGCAATAGATGGTGAACCGATGTGTTCCTGCGATAGATAGTGAACCGATGTGTTCCTGCGATAGATAGTCTGTGAGTAGGAGAGGCGGTCGGTGAGTCAGAGAGGCAGTCGGTGAGTCGGAGAGGCAGTCGGTTAGTCGGAGAGGCAGTCGGTGAGTCGGAGAGGCAGTCGGTGAGTCGGGAGGAAGTCGGTGAGTCGGAGAGGCAGTCAGTGAGTCGGAGAGGCGGTCGGTGAGTCGGAGAGGCAGTCGGTGAGTCGGAGAGGCTGTCGGTGAGTCGGGAGGTGGTCGGTGAGTCAGAGAGGCGGGCGGTGAGTCGGAGAGGCTATTGGTGAGTCGGAGAGGTGGTCGGTGAGTCGGAGAGGCGGTCGGTGAGTCGGAGAGGCATTCGGTGAGTCGGAGAGGCGGTCGGTGAGTCGGAGAGGCTGTCGGTGAGTCGGAGAGGCGGTCGGTGAGTCGGAGAGGCGGTCGGTGAGTCGGAGAGGCGGTCGGTGAGTCGGAGAGGCGGTCGGTGAGTCGGAGAGGCTGTCGGTGTGTCGGAGAGGCTGTCGGTGAGTCGGGAGGCGGTCGGTGAGTCGAAGAGGCGGTCGGTGAGTCGGAGAGGCGGTCGGTGAGTCTGAGAGGCCGTCGGTGAGTCCGAGAGGCAGTCTGTGAGTCGGAGAGGCGGTCGGTGAGTCAGAGAGGCAGTCGGTGAGTCGGAGAGGCAGTCGGTTAGTCGGAGAGGCAGGCGGTGAGTCGGAAAGGCAGTCGGTGAGTCGGGAGGAAGTCGGTGAGTCGGAGAGGCAGTCAGTGAGTCGGAGAGGCGGTCGGTGAGTCGAAGAGGCAGTCGGTGAGTCGGAGAGGCTGTCGGTGAGTCGGGAGGTGGTCGGTGAGTCAGAGAGGCGGTCGGTGAGTCGGAGAGGCGGTCGGTGAGTCGGAGAGGCGGTCGGTGAGTCGGAGAGGCGGTCGGTGAGTCGGAGAGGCGGTCGGTGAATCGGAGAGGCGGTCGGTGAGTCGGGAGGCAGTCGGTGAGTCGGAGAGGCAGTCGGTGAGTCGGGAGGCAGTCGGTGAGTCGGGGAGGCAGTCGGTGAGTCGGAGAGGCGGGCGGTGAGTCGGAGAGGCTATTGGTGAGTCGGAGAGGTGGTCGGTGAGTCGGAGAGGCGGTCGATGAGTCGGAGAGGCATTCGGTGAGTCGGAGAGGCGGACGGTGAGTCGGAGAGGCAGTCGGTGAGTCGGAGAGGCTGTCGGTGAATCGGGAGGCGGTCGGTGAGTCGAAGAGGCGGTCGGTGAGTCGGAGAGGCGGTCGGTAAGTCTGAGAGGCCGTCGGTGAGTCCGAGAGGCAGTCTGTGAGTCGGAGAGGCGGTCGGTGAGTCAGAGAGGCGGTCGGTGAGTCGGAGAGGCAGTCGGTATGTCGGAGAGGCAGTCGGTGAGTCGGAGAGGCAGTCGGTGAGTCGGGAGGAAGTCGGTGAGTCAGAGAGGCAGTCAGTGAGTCGGAGAGGCGGTCGGTGAGTCGAAGAGGCAGTCGGTGAGTCGGAGAGGCTGTCGGTGAGTCGGAGAGGCGGTCGGTGAGTCGGAGAGGCGGTCGGTGAGTCGGAGAGGCGGTCGGTGAGTCGGAGAGGCTGTCGGTGAGTCGGGAGGCAGTCGGTGAGTCGGAGAGGCAGTCGGTGAGTCGGGAGGCAGTCGGTGAGTCGGGGAGGCAGTCGGTGAGTCGGAGAGGCGGGCGGTGAGTCGGAGAGGCTATTGGTGAGTCGGAGAGGCATTCGGTGAGTCGGAGAGGCGGTCGGTGAGTCGGAGAGGCTGTCGGTTAGTCGGAGAGGCAGTCGGTGAGTCGGAGAGGCAGTCGGTGAGTCGGGAGGAAGTCGGTGAGTCGGAGAGGCAGTCAGTGAGTCGCAGAGGCGGTCGGTGAGTCGAAGAGGCAGTCGGTGAGTCGGAGAGGCTGTCGGTGAGTCGGGAGGTGGTCGGTGAGTCGGAGAGGCGGTCGGTGAGTCGGAGAGGTGGTCGGTGAGTCGGTGAGGCGGTCGGTGAGTCGGAGAGGCGGTCGGTGAGTCGGAGAGGCGGTCGGTGAGTCGGAGAGGCGGTCGGTGAGTCGGGAGGTGGTCGGTGAGTCGGAGAGGCGGTCGGTGAGTCGGGAGGCAGTCGGTGAGTCGGGGAGGCAGTCGGTGAGTCGGAGAGGCGGGCGGTGAGTTGGAGAGGCTATTGGTGAGTCGGAGAGGCGGTCGGTGAGTCGGAGAGGCGGTCGGTGAGTCGGAGAGGCTGTCGGTGAGTCGGAGAGGCGGTCGGTGAGTCGGAGAGGCGGTCGGTGAGTCGGAGAGGCAGTCGGTGAGTCGGAGAGGCCGTCGGTGAGTCCGAGAGGCAGTCTGTGAGTCGGAGAGGCAGTCGGTGAGTCGGACAGGCAGTCGGTGAGTCGGAGAGGCAGTCTGTGAGTCGGAGAGGCAGTCGGTGAGTCGGAGAGGCAGTCGGTGAGTCGGAGAGGCAGTCGGTGAGTTGGAGAGGCAGTCGGTGAGTCGGAGAGGCTGTCGGTGAGTCGGAGAGGCGGTCGGTGAGTCGGAGAGGCAATCGGTGAGTCGGAGAGGCAGTCGGTGAGTCGATGAGGCTGTCGGTGAGCCGGAGAGGCGGTCGGTGAGTCGGAGAGGCTGTCGGTGAGTCGGAGAGGCTGTCGGTGAGTCGGGAGGCGGTCGGTGAGTCGAAGAGGCGGTCGGTGAGTCGGAGAGGCGGTCGGTGAGTCCGAGAGGCCGTCGGTGAGTCCGAGAGGCAGTCTGTGAGTCGGAGAGGCGGTCGGTGAGTCAGAGAGGCAGTCGGTGAGTCGGAGAGTCAGTCGGTTAGTCGGAGAGGCAGTCGGTGAGTCGGAGAGTCGGTCGGTGAGTCGGAGAGGCAGTCGGTGAGTCTGAGAGGCCGTCGGTGAGTCTGAGAGGCCGTCGGTGAGTCCGAGAGGCAGTCTGTGAGTCGGAGAGGCGGTCGGTGAGTCAGAGAGGCAGTCGGTGAGTCGGAGAGTCAGTCGGTGAGTCGGAGAGGCGGTCGGTGAGTCGGAGAGGCTGTCGGTGAGTCGGAGAGGCGGTCGGTGAGTCGGAGAGGCGGTCGGTGAGTCGGAGAGGCAGTCGGTGAGTCGGAGAGGCCGTCGGTGAGTCCGAGAGGCAGTCTGTGAGTCGGAGAGGCAGTCGGTGAGTCGGAGAGGCAGTCGGTGAGTCGGAGAGGCAGTCTGTGAGTCGGAGAGGCAGTCGGTGACTCGGAGAGGCAGTCGGTGAGTCGGAGAGGCAGTCGGTGAGTCGGAGAGGCAGTCGGTGAGTCGGAGAGGCTGTCGGTGAGTCGGAGAGGCAGTCGGTGAGTCGGAGAGGCAATCGGTGAGTCGGAGAGGCAGTCGGTGAGTCTAAGAGGCTGTCGGAGAGCCGGAGAGGCGGTCGGTGAGTCGGAGAGGCTGTCGGTGAGTCGGAGAGGCTGTCGGTGAGTCGGGAGGCGGTCGGTGAGTCGAAGAGGCGGTCGGTGAGTCGGAGAGGCGGTCGGTGAGTCCGAGAGGCCGTCGGTGAGTCCGAGAGGCAGTCTGTGAGTCGGAGAGGCGGTCGGTGAGTCAGAGAGGCAGTCGGTGAGTCGGAGAGTCAGTCGGTTAGTCGGAGAGGCAGTCGGTGAGTCGGAGAGTCGGTCGGTGAGTCGGAGAGGCAGTCGGTGAGTCTGAGAGGCCGTCGGTGAGTCTGAGAGGCCGTCGGTGAGTCCGAGAGGCAGTCTGTGAGTCGGAGAGGCGGTCGGTGAGTCAGAGAGGCAGTCGGTGAGTCGGAGAGTCAGTCGGTGAGTCGGAGAGGCGGTCGGTGAGTCGGAGAGGCGGTCGGTGAGTCGGAGAGGCGGTCTGTGAGTCGGAGAGGCAGTCGGTGAGTCGGAGAGGCAGTCGGTGAGTCGGAGAGGCTGTCGGTGAGTCGGGAGGTAGTCGGTGAGTCAGAGAGGCGGTCGGTGAGTCGGAGAGGCGGTCGGAGAGGCGGTCTGTGAGTCGGAGAGGCGGTCGGTGAGTCGGAGAGGCAGTCGGTGAGTCGGAGAGGCTGTCGGTGTGTCGGAGAGGCCGTCGGTGAGTCCGAGAGGCAGTCGGTGAGTCGGAGAGGCTGTCGGTGAGTCAGAGAGGCAGTCGGTGAGTCGGAGAGGCGGTCGGTGAGTCAGAGAGGCAGTCGGTGAGTCGGGAGGCAGTCGGTGAGTCGGAGAGGCAGTCGGTGAGTCGGAGAGGCAGTCGGTGAGTCGGAGAGGCAGTCGGTTAGTCGGAGAGGCAGTCGGTGAGTCGGAGAGGCGGTCGGTGAGTCGGAGAGGCGGTCGGTGAGTCGGAGAGGCGGTCGGTGAGTCGGAGAGGCGGTCGGTGAGTCGGAGAGGAGGTCGGTGAGTCGGAGAGGCGGTCGGTGAGTCGGAGAGGCTGTCGGTGAGTCGGAGAGGCCGTCGGTGAGTCCGAGAGGCAGTCTGTGAGTCGGAGAGGCAGTCGGTGAATCGGAGAGGCAGTCGGTGAGTCGGGAGGAAGTCGGTGAGTCGGAGAGGCAGTCAGTGAGTCGGAGAGGCAGTCGGTGAGTCGGAGAGGCAGTCGGTGAATCGGAGAGGCTGTCGGTGAGTCAGAGAGGCGGTCGGTGAGTCAGAGAGGCGGTCGGTGAGTCGGAGAGGCGGTCGGTGAGTCGGAGAGGCAGTCGGTGAGTCGGAGAGGCGGTCGGTGAGTCGGAGAGGCGGTCGGTGAGTCGGAGAGGCGGTCGGTGAGTCGGAGAGGCGGGCGGTGAGTCGGAGAGGCTATGGGTGAGTCGGAGAGGCATTCGGTGAGTCGGAGAGGCGGTCGGTGAGTCGGAGAGGCTGTCGGTGAGTCGGAGAGGCGGTCGGTGAGTCGGAGAGGCGGTCGGTGAGTCGGAGAGGCGGTCGGTGAGTCGGAGAGGCGGTCGGTGAGTCGGAGAGGCTGTCGGTGTGTCGGAGAGGCTGTCGGTGAGTCGGGAGGCGGTCGGTGAGTCGAAGAGGCGGTCGGTGAGTCGGAGAGGCGGTCGGTGAGTCTGAGAGGCCGTCGGTGAGTCCGAGAGGCAGTCTGTGAGTCGGAGAGGCGGTCGGTGAGTCAGAGAGGCAGTCGGTGAGTCGGAGAGGCAGTCGGTTAGTCGGAGAGGCAGGCGGTGAGTCGGAAAGGCAGTCGGTGAGTCGGGAGGAAGTCGGTGAGTCGGAGAGGCAGTCAGTGAGTCGGAGAGGCGGTCGGTGAGTCGAAGAGGCAGTCGGTGAGTCGGAGAGGCTGTCGGTGAGTCGGGAGGTGGTCGGTGAGTCAGAGAGGCGGTCGGTGAGTCGGAGAGGCGGTCGGTGAGTCGGAGAGGCGGTCGGTGAGTCGGAGAGGCGGTCGGTGAGTCGGAGAGGCGGTCGGTGAATCGGAGAGGCGGTCGGTGAGTCGGGAGGCAGTCGGTGAGTCGGAGAGGCAGTCGGTGAGTCGGGAGGCAGTCGGTGAGTCGGGGAGGCAGTCGGTGAGTCGGAGAGGCGGGCGGTGAGTCGGAGAGGCTATTGGTGAGTCGGAGAGGTGGTCGGTGAGTCGGAGAGGCGGTCGATGAGTCGGAGAGGCATTCGGTGAGTCGGAGAGGCGGACGGTGAGTCGGAGAGGCAGTCGGTGAGTCGGAGAGGCTGTCGGTGAATCGGGAGGCGGTCGGTGAGTCGAAGAGGCGGTCGGTGAGTCGGAGAGGCGGTCGGTGAGTCTGAGAGGCCGTCGGTGAGTCCGAGAGGCAGTCTGTGAGTCGGAGAGGCGGTCGGTGAGTCAGAGAGGCAGTCGGTGAGTCGGAGAGGCAGTCGGTATGTCGGAGAGGCAGTCGGTGAGTCGGAGAGGCAGTCGGTGAGTCGGGAGGAAGTCGGTGAGTCGGAGAGGCAGTCAGTGAGTCGGAGAGGCGGTCGGTGAGTCGAAGAGGCAGTCGGTGAGTCGGAGAGGCTGTCGGTGAGTCGGAGAGGCGGTCGGTGAGTCGGAGAGGCGGTCGGTGAGTCGGAGAGGCGGTCGGTGAGTCGGAGAGGCTGTCGGTGAGTCGGGAGGCAGTCGGTGAGTCGGAGAGGCAGTCGGTGAGTCGGGAGGCAGTCGGTGAGTCGGGGAGGCAGTCGGTGAGTCGGAGAGGCGGGCGGTGAGTCGGAGAGGCTATTGGTGAGTCGGAGAGGCATTCGGTGAGTCGGAGAGGCGGTCGGTGAGTCGGAGAGGCTGTCGGTGAGTCGGAGAGGCGGCCGGTGAGTCGGAGAGGCGGTCGGTGAGTCGGAGAGGCGGTCGGTGAGTCGGAGAGGCGGTCGGTGAGTCGGAGAGGCGGTCGGTGATTCGGAGAGGCGGTCGGTGAGTCGGACAGGCTGTCGGTGAGTCGGAGAGGCTGTCGGTGAGTCGGAGAGGCTGTCGTTGAGTCGGAGAGGCTGTCGGTGAGTCGGGAGGCGGTCGGTGAGTCGAAGAGGCGGTAGGTGAGTCGGAGAGGCGGTCGGTGAGTCTGAGAGGCGGTCGGTGAGTCGGAGAGGCGGTCGGTGAGTCGGAGAGGCGGTCGGTGAGTCGGGAGGCAGTCGGTGAGTCGGAGAGGCAGTCGGTGAGTCGGGAGGCAGTCGTTGAGTCGGGGAGGCAGTCGGTGAGTCGGAGAGGCGGGCGGTGAGTCGGAGAGGCTATGGGTGAGTCGGAGAGGCATTCGGTGAGTCGGAGAGACGGTCGGTGAGTCTGAGAGGCCGTCGGTGAGTCCGAGAGGCAGTCTGTGAGTCGGAGAGGCGGTCGGTGAGTCAGAGAGGCAGTCGGTGAGTCGGAGAGGCAGTCGGTTAGTCGGAGAGCCAGTCGGTGAGTCGGAGAGGCAGTCGGTGAGTCGGGAGGAAGTCGGTGAGTCGGAGAGGCAGTCAGTGAGTCGGAGAGGCGGTCGGTGAGTCGGAGAGGCAGTCGGTGAGTCGGAGAGGCTGTCGGTGAGTCGGGAGGTGGTCGGTGAGTCAGAGAGGCGGGCGGTGAGTCGGAGAGGCTATTGGTGAGTCGGAGAGGTGGTCGGTGAGTCGGAGAGGCGGTCGGTGAGTCGGAGAGGCATTCGGTGAGTCGGAGAGGCGGTCGGTGAGTCGGAGAGGCAGTCGGTGAGTCGGAGAGGCTGTCGGTGAGTCGGGAGGCGGTCGGTGAGTCGAAGAGGCGGTCGGTGAGTTGGAGAGGCGGTCGGTGAGTCTGAGAGGCCGTCGGTGAGTCCGAGAGGCAGTCTGTGAGTCGGAGAGGCGGTCGGTGAGTCAGAGAGGCAGTCGGTGAGTCGGAGAAGCAGTCGGTTAGTCGGAGAGGCAGTCGGTGAGTCGGAGAGGCTGTCGGTGAGTCAGGAGGTGGTCGGTGAGTCAGAGAAGCGGTCGGTGAGTCGGAGAGGCGGTCGGTGAGTCGGAGAGGTGGTCGGTGAGTCGGAGAGGCTGTCGGTGAGTCGGGAGGCAGTCGGTGAGTCGGAGAGGCAGTCGGTGAGTCGGGAGGCAGTCGGTTAGTCGGGGAGGCAGTCGGTGAGTCGGAGAGGCGGGCGGTGAGTCGGAGAGGCATTCGGTGAGTCGGAGAGGCGGTCGGTGAGTCGGAGAGGCTGTCGGTGAGTCGGAGAGGCGGCCGGTGAGTCGGAGAGGCGGTCGGTGAGTCGGAGAGGCGGTCGGTGAGTCGGAGAGGCGGTCGGTGAGTCGGAGAGGCGGTCGGTGAGTCGGAGAGGCTGTCGGTGAGTCGGGAGGTGGTCGGTGAGTCAGAGAGGCGGGCGGTGAGTCGGAGAGGCTATTGGTGAGTCGGAGAGGTGGTCGGTGAGTCGGAGAGGCGGTCGGTGAGTCGGAGAGGCATTCGGTGAGTCGGAGAGGCGGTCGGTGAGTCGGAGAGGCAGTCGGTGAGTCGGAGAGGCTGTCGGTGAGTCGGGAGGCGGTCGGTGAGTCGAAGAGGCGGTCGGTGAGTTGGAGAGGCGGTCGGTGAGTCTGAGAGGCCGTCGGTGAGTCCGAGAGGCAGTCTGTGAGTCGGAGAGGCGGTCGGTGAGTCAGAGAGGCAGTCGGTGAGTCGGAGAAGCAGTCGGTTAGTCGGAGAGGCAGTCGGTGAGTCGGAGAGGCTGTCGGTGAGTCAGGAGGTGGTCGGTGAGTCAGAGAGGCGGTCGGTGAGTCGGAGAGGC
This sequence comes from Pristiophorus japonicus, assembly GCF_044704955.1. NCBI lineage: Eukaryota > Metazoa > Chordata > Chondrichthyes > Pristiophoridae > Pristiophorus > Pristiophorus japonicus. Next base: position 565,068 of record NW_027252527.1, on the reverse strand, counting down.
GGTCGGTGAGTCGGAGAGGTGGTCGGTGAGTCGGAGAGGCTGTCGGTGAGTCGGGAGGCAGTCGGTGAGTCGGAGAGGCAGTCGGTGAGTCGGGAGGCAGTCGGTGAGTCGGGGAGGCAGTCGGTGAGTCGGAGAGGCGGGCGGTGAGTCGGAGAGGCATACGGTGAGTCGGAGAGGCGGTCGGTGAGTCGGAGAGGCTGTCGGTGAGTCGGAGAGGCGGCCGGTGAGTCGGAGAGGCGGTCGGTGAGTCGGAGAGGCGGTCGGTGAGTCGGAGAGGCGGTCGGTGAGTCGGAGAGGCGGTCGGTGAGTCGGAGAGGCGGTCGGTGAGTCGGAGAGGCTGTCGGTGAGTCGGAGAGGCTGTCGGTGAGTCGGAGAGGCTGTCGTTGTGTCGGAGAGGCTGTCGGTGAGTCGGGAGGCGGTTGGTGAGTCGAAGAGGCGGTTGGTGAGTCGGAGAGGCGGTCAGTGAGTCTGAGAGGCCGTCGGTGAGTCCGAGAGGCAGTCTGTGAGTCGGAGAGGCGGTCGGTGAGTCAGAGAGGCAGTCGGTGAGTCGGAGAGTCAGTCGGTTCGTCGGAGAGGCAGTCGGTGAGTCGGAGAGGCAGTCGGTGAGTCGGAGAGGCAGTCGGTGAGTCGGAGAGGCCGTCGGTGAGTCCGAGAGGCAGTCTGTGAGTCGGAGAGGCAGTCGGTGAGTCGGAGAGGCAGTCGGTGAGTCGGAGAGGCAGTCTGTGAGTCGGAGAGGCAGTCGGTGACTCGGAGAGGCAGTCGGTGCGTCGGAGAGGCAGTCGGTGAGTCGGAGAGGCAGTCGGTGAGTCGGAGAGGCTGGCGGTGAGTCGGAGAGGCAGTCGGTGAGTCGGAGAGGCAATCGGTGAGTCGGAGAGGCAGTCGGTGAGTCGAAGACGCTGTCGGTGAGCCGGAGAGGCGGTCGGTGAGTCGGAGAGGCTGTCGGTGAGTCGGAGAGGCTGTCGGTGAGTCGGGAGGCGGTCGGTGAGTCGAAGAGGCGGTCGGTGAGTCGGAGAGGCGGTCGGTGAGTCCGAGAGGCCGTCGGTGAGTCCGAGAGGCAGTCTGTGAGTCGGAGAGGCGGTCGATGAGTCAGAGAGGCAGTCGGTGAGTCGGAGAGTCAGTCGGTTAGTCGGAGAGGCAGTCGGTGAGTCGGAGAGTCGGTCGGTGAGTCGGAGAGGCAGTCGGTGAGTCTGAGAGGCCGTCGGTGAGTCTGAGAGGCCGTCGGTGAGTCCGAGAGGCAGTCTGTGAGTCGGAGAGGCGGTCGGTGAGTCAGAGAGGCAGTCGGTGAGTCGGAGAGGCGGTCGGTGAGTCGGAGAGGCAGTCGGTGAGTCGGAGAGGCGGTCGGTGAGTCGGAGAGGCGGTCGGTGAGTCGGAGAGGCGGTCGGTGAGTCGGGAGGCAGTCGGTGAGTCGGAGAGGCAGTCGGTGAGTCGGGAGGCAGTCGGTGAGTCGGGGAGGCAGTCGGTGAGTCGGAGAGGCGGGCGGTGAGTCGGAGAGGCTATTGGTGAGTCGGAGAGGTAGTCGGTGAGTCAGAGAGGCGGTCGGTGAGTCTGAGAGGCCGTCGGTGAGTCTGAGAGGCCGTCGGTGAGTCCGAGAGGCAGTCTGTGAGTCGGAGAGGCGGTCAGTGAGTCAGAGAGACGGTATGTGAGTCGGAGAGGCGGTCGGTGAGTCGGAGAGGCAGTCGGTGAGTCGGAGAGGCGGTCGGTGAGTCGGAGAGGCGGTCGGTGAGTCGGAGAGGCGGTCGGTGAGTCGGGAGGCAGTCGGTGAGTCGGAGAGGCAGTCGGTGAGTCGGGAGGCAGTCGGTGTTTCGGGGAGGCAGTCGGTGAGTCGGAGAGGCGGGCGGTGAGTCGGAGAGGCTATGGGTGAGTCGGAGAGGCATTCGGTGAGTCGGAGAGGCGGTCGGTGAGTCTGAGAGGCCGTCGGTGAGTCCGAGAGGCAGTCTGTGAGTCGGAGAGGCGGTCGGTGAGTCAGAGAGGCAGTCGGTGAGTCGGAGAGGCAGTCGGTTAGTCGGAGAGGCAGTCGGTGAGTCGGAGAGGCAGTCGGTGAGTCAGGAGGAAGTCGGTGAGTCGGAGAGGCAGTCAGTGAGTCGGACAGGCGGTCGGTGAGTCGGAGAGGCAGTCGGTGAGTGAGAGATGCTGTCGGTGAGTCGGGAGGTGGTCGGTGAGTCAGAGAGGCGGGCGGTGAGTCGGAGAGGCTATTGGTGAGTCAGAGAGGTGGTCGGTGAGTCGGAGAGGCTGTCGGTGAGTCGGAGAGGCTGTCGTTGAGTCGGAGAGGCTGTCGGTGAGTCGGGAGGCGGTCGGTGAGTCGAAGAGGCGGTAGGTGAGTCGGAGAGGCGGTCGGTGAGTCTGAGAGGCGGTCGGTGAGTCGGAGAGGCGGTCGGTGAGTCGGAGAGGCGGTCAGTGAGTCGGGAGGCAGTCGGTGAGTCGGAGAGGCAGTCGGTGAGTCGGGAGGCAGTCGTTGAGTCGGGGAGGCAGTCGGTGAGTCGGAGAGGCGGGCGGTGAGTCGGAGAGGCTATGGGTGAGTCGGAGAGGCATTCGGTGAGTCGGAGAGACGGTCGGTGAGTCTGAGAGGCCGTCGGTGAGTCCGAGAGGCAGTCTGTGAGTCGGAGAGGCGGTCGGTGAGTCAGAGAGGCAGTCGGTGAGTCGGAGAGGCAGTCGGTTAGTCGGAGAGCCAGTCGGTGAGTCGGAGAGGCAGTCGGTGAGTCGGGAGGAAGTCGGTGAGTCGGAGAGGCAGTCAGTGAGTCGGAGAGGCGGTCGGTGAGTCGGAGAGGCAGTCGGTGAGTCGGAGAGGCTGTCGGTGAGTCGGGAGGTGGTCGGTGAGTCAGAGAGGCGGGCGGTGAGTCGGAGAGGCTATTGGTGAGTCGGAGAGGTGGTCGGTGAGTCGGAGAGGCGGTCGGTGAGTCGGAGAGGCATTCGGTGAGTCGGAGAGGCGGTCGGTGAGTCGGAGAGGCAGTCGGTGAGTCGGAGAGGCTGTCGGTGAGTCGGGAGGCGGTCGGTGAGTCGAAGAGCCGGTCGGTGAGTTGGAGAGGCGGTCGGTGAGTCTGAGAGGCCGTCGGTGAGTCCGAGAGGCAGTCTGTGAGTCGGAGAGGCGGTCGGTGAGTCAGAGAGGCAGTCGGTGAGTCGGAGAAGCAGTCGGTTAGTCGGAGAGGCAGTCGGTGAGTCGGAGAGGCTGTCGGTGAGTCAGGAGGTGGTCGGTGAGTCAGAGAAGCGGTCGGTGAGTCGGAGAGGCGGTCGGTGAGTCGGAGAGGTGGTCGGTGAGTCGGAGAGGCTGTCGGTGAGTCGGGAGGCAGTCGGTGAGTCGGAGAGGCAGTCGGTGAGTCGGGAGGCAGTCGGTGAGTCGGGGAGGCAGTCGGTGAGTCGGAGAGGCGGGCGGTGAGTCGGAGAGGCATTCGGTGAGTCGGAGAGGCGGTCGGTGAGTCGGAGAGGCTGTCGGTGAGTCGGAGAGGCGGCCGGTGAGTCGGAGAGGCGGTCGGTGAGTCGGAGAGGCGGTCGGTGAGTCGGAGAGGCGGTCGGTGAGTCGGAGAGGCGGTCGGTGAGTCGGAGAGGCGGTCGGTGAGTCGGAGAGGCTGTCGGTGAGTCGGGAGGTGGTCGGTGAGTCAGAGAGGCGGGCGGTGAGTCGGAGAGGCTATTGGTGAGTCGGAGAGGTGGTCGGTGAGTCGGAGAGGCGGTCGGTGAGTCGGAGAGGCATTCGGTGAGTCGGAGAGGCGGTCGGTGAGTCGGAGAGGCAGTCGGTGAGTCGGAGAGGCTGTCGGTGAGTCGGGAGGCGGTCGGTGAGTCGAAGAGGCGGTCGGTGAGTTGGAGAGGCGGTCGGTGAGTCTGAGAGGCCGTCGGTGAGTCCGAGAGGCAGTCTGTGAGTCGGAGAGGCGGTCGGTGAGTCAGAGAGGCAGTCGGTGAGTCGGAGAAGCAGTCGGTTAGTCGGAGAGGCAGTCGGTGAGTCGGAGAGGCTGTCGGTGAGTCAGGAGGTGGTCGGTGAGTCAGAGAAGCGGTCGGTGAGTCGGAGAGGCGGTCGGTGAGTCGGAGAGGTGGTCGGTGAGTCGGAGAGGCTGTCGGTGAGTCGGGAGGCAGTCGGTGAGTCGGAGAGGCAGTCGGTGAGTCGGGAGGCAGTCGGTGAGTCGGGGAGGCAGTCGGTGAGTCGGAGAGGCGGGCGGTGAGTCGGAGAGGCATTCGGTGAGTCGGAGAGGCGGTCGGTGAGTCGGAGAGGCTGTCGGTGAGTCGGAGAGGCGGCCGGTGAGTCGGAGAGGCGGTCGGTGAGTCGGAGAGGCGGTCGGTGAGTCGGAGAGGCGGTCGGTGAGTCGGAGAGGTGGTCGGTGAGTCGGAGAGGCGGTCGGTGAGTCGGAGAGGCTGTCGGTGAGTCGGAGAGGCTGTCGGTGAGTCGGAGAGGCTGTCGTTGTGTCGGAGAGGCTGTCGGTGAGTCGGGAGGCGGTTGGTGAGTCGAAGAGGCGGTTGGTGAGTCGGAGAGGCGGTCAGTGAGTCTGAGAGGCCGTCGGTGAGTCCGAGAGGCAGTCTGTGAGTCGGAGAGGCGGTCGGTGAGTCAGAGAGGCAGTCGGTGAGTCGGAGAGTCAGTCGGTTCGTCGGAGAGGCAGTCGGTGAGTCGGAGAGGCAGTCGATGAGTCGGAGAGGCAGTCGGTGAGTCGGAGAGGCCGTCGGTGAGTCCGAGAGGCAGTCTGTGAGTCGGAGAGGCAGTCGGTGAGTCGGAGAGGCAGTCGGTGAGTCGGAGAGGCAGTCTGTGAGTCGGAGAGGCAGTCGGTGACTCGGAGAGGCAGTCGGTGCGTCGGAGAGGCAGTCGGTGAGTCGGAGAGGCAGTCGGTGAGTCGGAGAGGCTGGCGGTGAGTCGGAGAGGCAGTCGGTGAGTCGGAGAGGCAATCGGTGAGTCGGAGAGGCAGTCGGTGAGTCGAAGACGCTGTCGGTGAGCCGGAGAGGCGGTCGGTGAGTCGGAGAGGCTGTCGGTGAGTCGGAGAGGCTGTCGGTGAGTCGGGAGGCGGTCGGTGAGTCGAAGAGGCGGTCGGTGAGTCGGAGAGGCGGTCGGTGAGTCCGAGAGGCCGTCGGTGAGTCCGAGAGGCAGTCTGTGAGTCGGAGAGGCGGTCGGTGAGTCAGAGAGGCAGTTGGTGAGTCGGAGAGTCAGTCGGTTAGTCGGAGAGGCAGTCGGTGAGTCGGAGAGTCGGTCGGTGAGTCGGAGAGGCAGTCGGTGAGTCTGAGAGGCCGTCGGTGAGTCTGAGAGGCCGTCGGTGAGTCCGAGAGGCAGTCTGTGAGTCGGAGAGGCGGTCGGTGAGTCAGAGAGGCAGTCGGTGAGTCGGAGAGGCGGTCGGTGAGTCGGAGAGGCAGTCGGTGAGTCGGAGAGGCGGTCGGTGAGTCGGAGAGGCGGTCGGTGAGTCGGAGAGGCGGTCGGTGAGTCGGGAGGCAGTCGGTGAGTCGGAGAGGCAGTCGGTGAGTCGGGAGGCAGTCGGTGAGTCGGGGAGGCAGTCGGTGAGTCGGAGAGGCGGGCGGTGAGTCGGAGAGGCTATTGGTGAGTCGGAGAGGTAGTCGGTGAGTCAGAGAGGCGGTCGGTGAGTCTGAGAGGCCGTCGGTGAGTCTGAGAGGCCGTCGGTGAGTCCGAGAGGCAGTCTGTGAGTCGGAGAGGCGGTCAGTGAGTCAGAGAGACGGTCGGTGAGTCGGAGAGGCGGTCGGTGAGTCGGAGAGGCAGTCGGTGAGTCGGAGAGGCGGTCGGTGAGTCGGAGAGGCGGTCGGTGAGTCGGAGAGGCGGTCGGTGAGTCGGGAGGCAGTCGGTGAGTCGGAGAGGCAGTCGGTGAGTCGGGAGGCAGTCGGTGTTTCGGGGAGGCAGTCGGTGAGTCGGAGAGGCGGGCGGTGAGTCGGAGAGGCTATGGGTGAGTCGGAGAGGCATTCGGTGAGTCGGAGAGGCGGTCGGTGAGTCTGAGAGGCCGTCGGTGAGTCCGAGAGGCAGTCTGTGAGTCGGAGAGGCGGTCGGTGAGTCAGAGAGGCAGTCGGTGAGTCGGAGAGGCAGTCGGTTAGTCGGAGAGGCAGTCGGTGAGTCGGAGAGGCAGTCGGTGAGTCAGGAGGAAGTCGGTGAGTCGGAGAGGCAGTCAGTGAGTCGGACAGGCGGTCGGTGAGTCGGAGAGGCAGTCGGTGAGTGAGAGATGCTGTCGGTGAGTCGGGAGGTGGTCGGTGAGTCAGAGAGGCGGGCGGTGAGTCGGAGAGGCTATTGGTGAGTCAGAGAGGTGGTCGGTGAGTCGGAGAGGCGGTCGGTGAGTCGGAGAGGCATTCGGTGAGTCGGAGAGGCGGTCGGTGAGTCGGAGAGGCAGTCGGTGAGTCGTAGAGGCTGTCGGTGAGTCGGGAGGCGGTCGGTGAGTCGAAGAGGCGGTCGGTGAGTAGGAGAGGTGGTCGGTGAGTCGGAGAGGCGGTCGGTGAGTCGGAGAGGCTGTCGGTGAGTCGGAGAGGCTGTCGGTGAGTCGGAGAGGCTGTCGGTGAGTCGGGAGGCGGTTGGTGAGTCGAAGAGGCGGTTGGTGAGTCGGAGAGGCGGTCGGTGAGTCTGAGAGGCAGTCGGTGAGTCCGAGAGGCAGTATGTGAGTCGGAGAGGCGGTCGGTGAGTCAGAGAGGCAGTCGGTTAGTCGGAGAGTCAGTCGGTTCGTCGGAGAGGCAGTCGGTGAGTCGGAGAGTCGGTCGGTGAGTAGGAGAGGCAGTCGGTGAGTCAGTGAGGCGGTCGGTGAGTCTGAGAGGCCGTCGGTGAGTCTGAGAGGCCGTCGGTGAGTCCGAGAGGCAGTCTGTGAGTCGGAGAGGTGGTCGGTGAGTCAGAGAGGCGGTCGGTGAGTCGGAGAGGCGGTCGGTGAGTCGGAGAGGCGGTCGGTGAGTCGGGGAGGTGGTCGGTGAGTCGGAGAGGCGGTCGGTGAGTCGGAGAGGCGGTCGGTGAGTCGGGAGGCAGTCGGTGAGTCGGAGAGGCAGTCGGTGAGTCGGGAGGCAGTCGGGGAGTCGGGGAGGCAGTCGGTGAGTCGGAGAGGCGGGCGGTGAGTCGGAGAGGCTATGGGTGAGTCGGAGAGGCATTCGGTGAGTCGGAGAGGCGGTCGGTGAGTCTGAGAGGCCGTCGGTGAGTCCGAGAGGCAGTCTGTGAGTCGGAGAGGCGGTCGGTGAGTCAGAGAGGCAGTCGGTGAGTCGGAGAGGCAGTCGGTTAGTCGGAGAGGCAGTCGGTGAGTCGGAGAGGCAGTCGGTGAGTCGGGAGGAAGTCGGTGAGTCGGAGAGGCAGTCAGTGAGTCGGAGAGGCGGTCGGTGAGTCGGAGAGGCAGTCGGTGAGTCGGAGAGGCTGTCGGTGAGTCGGGAGGTGGTCGGTGAGTCAGAGAGGCGGGCGGTGAGTCGGAGAGGCTATTGGTGAGTCGGAGAGGTGGTCGGTGAGTCGGAGAGGCGGTCGGTGAGTCGGAGAGGCATTCGGTGAGTCGGAGAGGCGGTCGGTGAGTCGGAGAGGCAGTCGGTGAGTCGGAGAGGCTGTCGGTGAGTCGGGAGGCGGTCGGTGAGTCGAAGAGGCGGTCGGTGAGTTGGAGAGGCGGTCGGTGAGTCTGAGAGGCCGTCGGTGAGTCCGAGAGGCAGTCTGTGAGTTGGAGAGGCGGTCGGTGAGTCAGAGAGGCAGTCGGTGAGTCGGAGAGGCAGTCGGTTAGTCGGAGAGGCAGTCGGTGAGTCGGAGAGGCAGTCGGTGAGTCGGGAGGAAGTCGGTGAGTCGGAGAGGCAGTCAGTGAGTCGGAGAGGCGGTCGGTGAGTCGAAGAGGCAGTCGGTGAGTCGGAGAGGCTGTCGGTGCGTCAGGAGGCGGTCGGTGAGTCAGAGAGGCGGTCGGTGAGTCGGAGAGGCGGTCGGTGAGTCGGAGAGGCTGTCGGTGAGTCGGAGAGGCTGTCGGTGAGTCGGAGAGGCTGTCGTTGTGTCGGAGAGGCTGTCGGTGAGTCGGGAGGCGGTTGGTGAGTCGAAGAGGCGGTTGGTGAGTCGGAGAGGCGGTCAGTGAGTCTGAGAGGCCGTCGGTGAGTCCGAGAGGCAGTCTGTGAGTCGGAGAGGCGGTCGGTGAGTCAGAGAGGCAGTCGGTGAGTCGGAGAGTCAGTCGGTTCGTCGGAGAGGCAGTCGGTGAGTCGGAGAGGCAGTCGGTGAGTCGGAGAGGCAGTCGGTGAGTCGGAGAGGCCGTCGGTGAGTCCGAGAGGCAGTCTGTGAGTCGGAGAGGCAGTCGGTGAGTCGGAGAGGCAGTCGGTGAGTCGGAGAGGCAGTCTGTGAGTCGGAGAGGCAGTCGCTGACTCGGAGAGGCAGTCGGTGAGTCGGAGAGGCAGTCGGTGAGTCGGAGAGGCAGTCGGTGAGTCGGAGAGGCTGTCGGTGAGTCGGAGAGGCAGTCGGTGAGTCGGAGAGGCAATCGGTGAGTCGGAGAGGCAGTCGGTGAGTCGAAGACGCTGTCGGTGAGCCGGAGAGGCGGTCGGTGAGTCGGAGAGGCTGTCGGTGAGTCGGAGAGGCTGTCGGTGAGTCGGGAGGCGGTCGGTGAGTCGAAGAGGCGGTCGGTGAGTCGGAGAGGCGGTCGGTGAGTCCGAGAGGCCGTCGGTGAGTCCGAGAGGCAGTCTGTGAGTCGGAGAGGCGGTCGGTGAGTCAGAGAGGCAGTCGGTGAGTCGGAGAGTCAGTCGGTTAGTCGGAGAGGCAGTCGGTGAGTCTGAGAGGCCGTCGGTGAGTCTGAGAGGCCGTCGGTGAGTCCGAGAGGCAGTCTGTGAGTCGGAGAGGCGGTCGGTGAGTCAGAGAGGCAGTCGGTGAGTCGGAGAGGCGGTCGGTGAGTCGGAGAGGCAGTCGGTGAGTCGGAGAGGCGGTCGGTGAGTCGGAGAGGCGGTCGGTGAGTCGGAGAGGCGGTCGGTGAGTCGGGAGGCAGTCGGTGAGTCGGAGAGGCAGTCGGTGAGTCGGGAGGCAGTCGGTGAGTCGGGGAGGCAGTCGGTGAGTCGGAGAGGCGGGCGGTGAGTCGGAGAGGCTATTGGTGAGTCGGAGAGGTAGTCGGTGAGTCAGAGAGGCGGTCGGTGAGTCTGAGAGGCCGTCGGTGAGTCTGAGAGGCCGTCGGTGAGTCCGAGAGGCAGTCTGTGAGTCGGAGAGGCGGTCAGTGAGTCAGAGAGACGGTCGGTGAGTCGGAGAGGCGGTCGGTGAGTCGGAGAGGCAGTCGGTGAGTCGGAGAGGCGGTCGGTGAGTCGGAGAGGCGGTCGGTGAGTCGGAGAGGCGGTCGGTGAGTCGGGAGGCAGTCGGTGAGTCGGAGAGGCAGTCGGTGAGTCGGGAGGCAGTCGGTGTTTCGGGGAGGCAGTCGGTGAGTCGGATAGGCGGGCGGTGAGTCGGAGAGGCTATGGGTGAGTCGGAGAGGCATTCGGTGAGTCGGAGAGGCGGTCGGTGAGTCTGAGAGGCCGTCGGTGAGTCCGAGAGGCAGTCTGTGAGTCGGAGAGGCGGTCGGTGAGTCAGAGAGGCAGTCGGTGAGTCGGAGAGGCAGTCGGTTAGTCGGAGAGGCAGTCGGTGAGTCGGAGAGGCAGTCGGTGAGTCAGGAGGAAGTCGGTGAGTCGGAGAGGCAGTCAGTGAGTCGGACAGGCGGTCGGTGAGTCGGAGAGGCAGTCGGTGAGTGAGAGATGCTGTCGGTGAGTCGGGAGGTGGTCGGTGAGTCAGAGAGGCGGGCGGTGAGTCGGAGAGGCTATTGGTGAGTCAGAGAGGTGGTCGGTGAGTCGGAGAGGCGGTCGGTGAGTCGGAGAGGCATTCGGTGAGTCGGAGAGGCGGTCGGTGAGTCGGAGAGGCAGTCGGTGAGTCGTAGAGGCTGTCGGTGAGTCGGGAGGCGGTCGGTGAGTCGAAGAGGCGGTCGGTGAGTAGGAGAGGCGGTCGGTGAGTCGGAGAGGCGGTCGGTGAGTCGGAGAGGCTGTCGGTGAGTCGGAGAGGCTGTCGGTGAGTCGGAGAGGCTGTCGGTGAGTCGGGAGGCGGTTGGTGAGTCGAAGAGGCGGTTGGTGAGTCGGAGAGGCGGTCGGTGAGTCTGAGAGGCAGTCGGTGAGTCCGAGAGGCAGTATGTGAGTCGGAGAGGCGGTCGGTGAGTCAGAGAGGCAGTCGGTTAGTCGGAGAGTCAGTCGGTTCGTCGGAGAGGCAGTCGGTGAGTCGGAGAGTCGGTCGGTGAGTAGGAGAGGCAGTCGGTGAGTCAGAGAGGCGGTCGGTGAGTCTGAGAGGCCGTCGGTGAGTCTGAGAGGCCGTCGGTGAGTCCGAGAGGCAGTCTGTGAGTCGGAGAGGTGGTCGGTGAGTCAGAGAGGCGGTCGGTGAGTCGGAGAGGCGGTCGGTGAGTCGGAGAGGCGGTCGGTGAGTCGGGGAGGCGGTCGGTGAGTCGGAGAGGCGGTCGGTGAGTCGGAGAGGCGGTCGGTGAGTCGGGAGGCAGTCGGTGAGTCGGAGAGGCAGTCGGTGAGTCGGGAGGCAGTCGGGGAGTCGGGGAGGCAGTCGGTGAGTCGGAGAGGCGGGCGGTGAGTCGGAGAGGCTATGGGTGAGTCGGAGAGGCATTCGGTGAGTCGGAGAGGCGGTCGGTGAGTCTGAGAGGCCGTCGGTGAGTCCGAGAGGCAGTCTGTGAGTCGGAGAGGCGGTCGGTGAGTCAGAGAGGCAGTCGGTGAGTCGGAGAGGCAGTCGGTTAGTCGGAGAGGCAGTCGGTGAGTCGGAGAGGCAGTCAGTGAGTCGGGAGGAAGTCGGTGAGTCGGAGAGGCAGTCAGTGAGTCGGAGAGGCGGTCGGTGAGTCGGAGAGGCAGTCGGTGAGTCGGAGAGGCTGTCGGTGAGTCGGGAGGTGGTCGGTGAGTCAGAGAGGCGGGCGGTGAGTCGGAGAGGCTATTGGTGAGTCGGAGAGGTGGTCGGTGAGTCGGAGAGGCGGTCGGTGAGTCGGAGAGGCATTCGGTGAGTCGGAGAGGCGGTCGGTGAGTCAGAGAGGCAGTCGGTGAGTCGGAGAGGCTGTCGGTGAGTCGGGAGGCGGTCGGTGAGTCGAAGAGGCGGTCGGTGAGTTGGAGAGGCGGTCGGTGAGTCTGAGAGGCCGTCGGTGAGTCCGAGAGGCAGTCTGTGAGTCGGAGAGGCGGTCGGTGAGTCAGAGAGGCAGTCGGTGAGTCGGAGAGGCAGTCGGTTAGTCGGAGAGGCAGTCGGTGAGTCGGAGAGGCAGTCGGTGAGTCGGGAGGAAGTCGGTGAGTCGGAGAGGCAGTCAGTGAGTCGGAGAGGCGGTCGGTGAGTCGAAGAGGCAGTCGGTGAGTCGGAGAGGCTGTCGGTGCGTCAGGAGGTGGTCGGTGAGTCAGAGAAGCGGTCGGTGAGTCGGAAAGGCGGTCGGTGAGTCGGAGAGGCGGTCGGTGAGTCGGAGAGGCTGTCGGTGAGTCGGGAGGCAGTCGGTGAGTCGGAGAGGCAGTCGGTGAGTCGGGAGGCAGTCGGTGAGTCGGGGAGGCAGTCGGTGAGTCGGAGAGGCGGGCGGTGAGTCGGAGAGGCTATCAGTGAGTCGGAGAGGCATTCGGTGAGTCGGAGAGGCGATCGGTGAGTCGGAGAGGCTGCCGGTGAGTCGGAGAGGCGGCCGGTGAGTCGGAGAGGCGGTCGGTGAGTCGGAGAGGCGGTCGGTGAGTCGGAGAGGCGGTCGGTGAGTCGGAGAGGCGGTCGGTGAGTCGGAGAGGCGGTCGGTGAGTCGGAGAGGCTGTCGGTGAGTCGGAGAGGCTGTCGGTGAGTCGGAGAGGCTGTCGTTGTGTCGGAGAGGCTGTCGGTGAGTCGGGAGGCGGTTGGTGAGTCGAAGAGGCGGTTGGTGAGTCGGAGAGGCGGTCAGTGAGTCTGAGAGGCCGCCGGTGAGTCCGAGAGGCAGTCTGTGAGTCGGAGAGGCGGTCGGTGAGTCAGAGAGGCAGTCGGTAAGTCGGAGAGTCTGTCGGTTCGTCGGAGAGGCAGTCGGTGAGTCGGAGAGGCAGTCGGTGAGTCGGAGAGGCAGTCGGTGAGTCGGAGAGGCCGTCGGTGAGTCCGAGAGGCAGTCTGTGAGTCGGAGAGGCAGTCGGTGAGTCGGAGAGGCAGTCGGTGAGTCGGAGAGGCAGTCTGTGAGTCGGAGAGGCAGTCGGTGACTCGGAGAGGCAGTCGGTGAGTCGGAGAGGCAGTCGGTGAGTCGGAGAGGCAGTCGGTGAGTCGGAGAGGCGGTCGGTGAGTCGGAGAGGCAATCGGTGAGTCGGAGAGGCAGTCGGTGAGTCGAAGACGCTGTCGGTGAGCCGGAGAGGCGGTCGGTGAGTCGGAGAGGCTGTCGGTGAGTCGGAGAGGCTGTCGGTGAGTCGGGAGGCGGTCGGTGAGTCGAAGAGGCGGTCGGTGAGTCGGAGAGGCGGTCGGTGAGTCCGAGAGGCCGTCGGTGAGTCCGAGAGGCAGTCTGTGAGTCGGAGAGGCGGTCGGTGAGTCAGAGAGGCAGTCGGTGAGTCGGAGAGTCAGTCGGTTAGTCGGAGAGGCAGTCGGTGAGTCGGAGAGTCGGTCGGTGAGTCGGAGAGGCAGTCGGTGAGTCTGAGAGGCCGTCGGTGAGTCTGAGAGGCCGTCGGTGAGTCCGAGAGGCAGTCTGTGAGTCGGAGAGGCGGTCGGTGAGTCAGAGAGGCAGTCGGTGAGTCGGAGAGGCGGTCGGTGAATCGGAGAGGCAGTCGGTGAGTCGGAGAGGCGGTCGGTGAGTCGGAGAGGCGGTCGGTGAGTCGGAGAGGCGGTCGGTGAGTCGGGAGGCAGTCGGTGAGTCGGAGAGGCAGTCGGTGAGTCGGGAGGCAGTCGGTGAGTCGGGGAGGCAGTCGGTGAGTCGGAGAGGCGGGCGGTGAGTCGGAGAGGCTATTGGTGAGTCGGAGAGGTAGTCGGTGAGTCAGAGAGGCAGTCGGTGAGTCGGAGAGGCGGGCGGTGAGTCTGAGAGGCCGTCGGTGAGTCCGAGAGGCAGTCTGTGAGTCGGAGAGGCGGTCGGTGAGTCAGAGAGGCAGTCGGTGAGTCGGAGAGGCAGTCGGTTAGTCGGAGAGGCAGTCGGTGAGTCGGAGAGGCAGTCGGTGAGTCGGGAGGAAGTCGGTGAGTCGGAGAGGCAGTCAGTGAGTCGGAGAGGCGGTCGGTGAGTCGGAGAGGCAGTCGGTGAGTGAGAGATGCTGTCGGTGAGGCGGGAGGTGGTCGGTGAGTCAGAGAGGCGGGCGGTGAGTCGGAGAGGCTATTGGTGAGTCAGAGAGGTGGTCGGTGAGTCGGAGAGGCGGTCGGTGAGTCGGAGAGGCATTCGGTGAGTCGGAGAGGCGGTCGGTGAGTCGGAGAGGCAGTCGGTGAGTCGGAGAGGCTGTCGGTGATTCGGGAGGCGGTCGGTGAGTCGAAGAGGCGGTCGGTGAGTAGGAGAGGCGGTCGGTGAGTCGGAGAGGCGGTCGGTGAGTCGGAGAGGCTGTCGGTGAGTCGGAGAGGCTGTCGGTGAGTCGGAGAGGCTGTCGTTGAGTCGGAGAGGCTGTCGGTGAGTCGGGAGGCGGTTGGTGAGTCGAAGAGGCGGTTGGTGAGTCGGAGAGGCGGTCGGTGAGTCTGAGAGGCAGTCGGTGAGTCCGAGAGGCAGTATGTGAGTCGGAGAGGCGGTCGGTGAGTCAGAGAGGCAGTCGGTGAGTCGGAGAGTCAGTCGGTTCGTCGGAGAGGCAGTCGGTGAGTCGGAGAGTCGGTCGGTGAGTCGGAGAGGCAGTCGGTGAGTCAGAGAGGCGGTCGGTGAGTCGGAGAGGCGGTCGGTGAGTCGGAGAGGCGGTCGGTGAGTCGGGAGGCAGTCGGTGAGTCGGAGAGACAGTCGGTGAGTCGGGAGGCAGTCGGTGAGTCGGGGAGGCAGTCGGTGAGTCGGAGAGGCGGGCGGTGAGTCGGAGAGGCTATGGGTGAGTCGGAGAGGCATTCGGTGAGTCGGAGAGGCGGTCGGTGAGTCTGAGAGGCCGTCGGTGAGTCCGAGAGGCAGTCTGTGAGTAGGAGAGGCGGTCGGTGAGTCAGAGAGGCAGTCGGTGAGTCGGAGAGGCAGTCGGTTAGTCGGAGAGGCAGTCGGTGAGTCGGAGAGGCAGTCAGTGAGTCGGGACGAAGTCGGTGAGTCGGAGAGGCAGTCAGTGAGTCGGAGAGGCGGTCGGTGAGTCGGAGAGGCAGTCGGTGAGTCGGAGAGGCTGTCGGTGAGTCGGGAGGTGGTCGGTGAGTCAGAGAGGCGGGCGGTGAGTCGGAGAGGCTATTGGTGAGTCGGAGAGGTGGTCGGTGAGTCGGAGAGGCGGTCGGTGAGTCGGAGAGGCATTCGGTGAGTCGGAGAGGCGGTCGGTGAGTCGGAGAGGCAGTCGGTGAGTCGGAGAGGCTGTCGGTGAGTCGGGAGGCGGTCGGTGAGTCGAAGAGGCGGTCGGTGAGTTGGAGAGGCGGTCGGTGAGTCTGAGAGGCCGTCGGTGATTCGGAGAGGCAGTCGGTGAGTGAGAGATGCTGTCGGTGAGTCGGGAGGTGGTCGGTGAGTCGGAGAGGCAGTCGGTGAGTCGGAGAGGCTGTCGGTGAGTCGGGAGGTGGTCGGTGAGTCAGAGAGGCGGGCGGTGAGTCGGAGAGGCTATTGGTGAGTCGGAGAGGTGGTCGGTGAGTCGGAGAGGCGGTCGGTGAGTCGGAGAGGCATTCGGTGAGTCGGAGAGGCGGTCGGTGAGTCGGAGAGGCAGTCGGTGAGTCGGAGAGGCTGTCGGTGAGTCGGGAGGCGGTCGGTGAGTCGAAGAGGCGGTCGGTGAGTTGGAGAGGCGGTCGGTGAGTCTGAGAGGCCGTCGGTGAGTCGGAGAGGCAGTCGGTGAGTGAGAGATGCTGTCGGTGAGTCGGGAGGTGGTCGGTGAGTCAGAGAGGCGGGCGGTGAGTCGGAGAGGCTATTGGTGAGTCAGAGAGGCGGTCGGTGAGTCGGAGAGGCGGTCGGTGAGTCGGAGAGGCATTCGGTGAGTCGGAGAGGCGGTCGGTGAGTCGGAGAGGCAGTCGGTGAGTCGGAGAGGCTGTCGGTGAGTCGGGAGGCGGTCGGTGAGTCGAAGAGGCGGTCGGTGAGTAGGAGAGGCGGTCGGTGAGTCGGAGAGGCGGTCGGTGAGTCGGAGAGGCTGTCGGTGAGTCGGAGAGGCTGTCGGTGAGTCGGAGAGGCTGTCGTTGAGTCGGAGAGGCTGTCGGTGAGTCGGGAGGCGGTTGGTGAGTAGAAGAGGCGGTTGGTGAGTCGGAGAGGCGGTCGGTGAGTCTGAGAGGCAGTCGGTGAGTCCGAGAGGCAGTATGTGAGTCGGAGAGGCGGTCGGTGAGTCAGAGAGGCAGTCGGTGAGTCGGAGAGTCAGTCGGTTCGTCGGAGAGGCAGTCGGTGAGTCGGAGAGTCGGTCGGTGAGTCGGAGAGGCAGTCGGTGAGTCAGAGAGGCGGTCGGTGAGTCTGAGAGGCCGTCGGTGAGTCTGAGAGGCCGTCGGTGAGTCCGAGAGGCAGTCTGTGAGTCGGAGAGGCGGTCGGTGAGTCAGAGAGGCGGTCGGTGAGTCGGAGAGGCGGTCGGTGAGTCGGAGAGGCGGTCGGTGAGTCGGAGAGGCGGTCGGTGAGTCGGAGAGGCGGTCGGTGAGTCGGAGAGGCGGTCGGTGAGTCGGGAGGCGGTCGGTGAGTCGGAGAGGCAGTCGGTGAGTCGGGAGGCAGTCGGTGAGTCGGGGAGGCAGTCGGTGAGTCGGAGAGGCGGGCGCTGAGTCGGAGAGGCTATGGGTGAGTCGGAGAGGCATTCGGTGAGTCGGAGAGGCGGTCGGTGAGTCTGAGAGGCCGTCGGTGAGTCCGAGAGGCAGTCTGTGAGTCGGAGAGGCGGTCGGTGAGTCAGAGAGGCAGTCGGTGAGTCGGAGAGGCAGTCGGTTAGTCGGAGAGGCAGTCGGTGAGTCGGAGAGGCAGTCGGTGAGTCGGGAGGATGTCGGTGAGTCGGAGAGGCAGTCAGTGAGTCGGAGAGGCGGTCGGTGAGTCGGAGAGGCAGTCGGTGAGTCGGAGAGGCTGTCGGTGAGTCGGGAGGTGGTCGGTGAGTCAGAGAGGCGGGCGGTGAGTCGGAGAGGCTATTGGTGAGTCGGAGAGGTGGTCGGTGAGTCGGAGAGGCGGTCGGTGAGTCGGAGAGGCATTCGGTGAGTCGGAGAGGCGGTCGGTGAGTCGGAGAGGCAGTCGGTGAGTCGGAGAGGCTGTCGGTGAGTCGGGAGGCGGTCGGTGAGTCGAAGAGGCGGTCGGTGAGTTGGAGAGGCGGTCGGTGAGTCTGAGAGGCCGTCGGTGGGTCCGAGAGGCAGTCTGTGAGTCGGAGAGGCGGTCGGTGAGTCAGAGAGGCAGTCGGTGAGTCGGAGAGGCAGTCGGTTAGTCGGAGAGGCAGTCGGTGAGTCGGAGAGGCAGTCGGTGAGTCGGGAGGAAGTCGGTGAGTCGGAGAGGCAGTCAGTGAGTCGGAGAGGCGGTCGGTGAGTCGAAGAGGCAGTCGGTGAGTCGGAGAGGCTGTCGGTGAGTCAGGAGGTGGTCGGTGAGTCAGAGAAGCGGTCGGTGAGTCGGAGAGGCGGTCGGTGAGTCGGAGAGGCGGTCGGTGAGTCGGAGAGGCTGTCGGTGAGTCGGGAGGCAGTCGGTGAGTCGGAGAGGCAGTCGGTGAGTCGGGAGGCAGTCGGTGAGTCGGGGAGGCAGTCGGTGAGTCGGAGAGGCGGGCGGTGAGTCGGAGAGGCTATCAGTGAGTCGGAGAGGCATTCGGTGAGTCGGAGAGGCGGTCGGTGAGTCGGAGAGGCTGTCGGTGAGTCGGAGAGGCGGCCGGTGAGTCGGAGAGGTGGTCGGTGAGACGGAGAGGCGGTCGGTGAGTCGGAGAGGCGGTCGGTGAGTCGGAGAGGCGGTCGGTGAGTCAGAGAGGTGGTCGGTGAGTCGGAGAGGCTGTCGGTGAGTCGGAGAGGCTGTCGGTGAGTCGGAGAGGCTGTCGTTGTGTCGGAGAGGCTGTCGGTGAGTCGGGAGGCGGTTGGTGAGTCGAAGAGGCGGTTGGTGAGTCGGAGAGGCGGTCAGTGAGTCTGAGAGGCCGTCGGTGAGTCCGAGAGGCAGTCTGTGAGTCGGAGAGGCGGTCGGTGCTTCGGAGAGGCAGTCGGTGAGTCGGAGAGTCAGTCGGTTCGTCGGAGAGGCAGTCGGTGAGTCGGAGAGGCAGTCGGTGAGTCGGAGAGGCAGTCGGTGAGTCGGAGAGGCCGTCGGTGAGTCCGAGAGGCAGTCTGTGAGTCGGAGAGGCAGTCGGTGAGTCGGAGAGGCAGTCGGTGAGTCGGAGAGGCAGTCTGTGAGTCGGAGAGGCAGTCGGTGACTCGGAGAGGCAGTCGGTGAGTCGGAGAGGCAGTCGGTGAGTCGGAGAGGCAGTCGGTGAGTCGGAGAGGCTGTCGGTGAGTCGGAGAGGCAGTCGGTGAGTCGGAGAGGCAATCGGTGAGTCGGAGAGGCAGTCGGTGAGTCGAAGACGCTGTCGGTGAGCCGGAGAGGCGGTCGGTGAGTCGGAGAGGCTGTCGGTGAGTCGGGAGGCGGTCGGTGAGTCGAAGAGGCGGTCGGTGAGTCGGAGAGGCGGTCGGTGAGTCCGAGAGGCCGTCGGTGAGTCCGAGAGGCAGTCTGTGAGTCGGAGAGGCGGTCGGTGAGTCAGAGAGGCAGTCGGTGAGTCGGAGAGGCGGTCGGTGAGTCTGAGAGGCGGGCGGTGAGTTGGAGAGGCTATGGGTGAGTCGGAGAGGCATTCGATGAGTCGGAGAGGCGGTCGGTGAGTCGGAGAGGCGGTCGGTGAGTCGGGAGGCAGTCGGTGAGTCGGAGAGACAGTCGGTGAGTCGGGAGGCAGTCGGTGAGTCGGGGAGGCAGTCGGTGAGTCGGAGAGGCGGGCGGTGAGTCGGAGAGGCTATGGGTGAGTCGGAGAGGCATTCGGTGAGTCGGAGAGGCGGTCGGTGAGTCTGAGAGGCCGTCGGTGAGTCCGAGAGGCAGTCTGTGAGTAGGAGAGGCGGTCGGTGAGTCAGAGAGGCAGTCGGTGAGTCGGAGAGGCAGTCGGTTAGTCGGAGAGGCAGTCGCTGAGTCGGAGAGGCAGTCAGTGAGTCGGGACGAAGTCGGTGAGTCGGAGAGGCAGTCAGTGAGTCGGAGAGGCGGTCGGTGAGTCGGAGAGGCAGTCGGTGAGTCGGAGAGGCTGTCGGTGAGTCGGGAGGTGGTCGGTGAGTCAGAGAGGCGGGCGGTGAGTCGGAGAGGCTATTGGTGAGTCGGAGAGGTGGTCGGTGAGTCGGAGAGGCGGTCGGTGAGTCGGAGAGGCATTCGGTGAGTCGGAGAGGCGGTCGGTGAGTCGGAGAGGCAGTCGGTGAGTCGGAGAGGCTGTCGGTGAGTCGGGAGGCGGCCGGTGAGTCGAAGAGGCGGTCGGTGAGTTGGAGAGGCGGTCGGTGAGTCTGAGAGGCCGTCGGTGATTCGGAGAGGCAGTCGGTGAGTGAGAGATGCTGTCGGTGAGTCGGGAGGTGGTCGGTGAGTCGGAGAGGCAGTCGGTGAGTCGGAGAGGCTGTCGGTGAGTCGGGAGGTGGTCGGTGAGTCAGAGAGGCGGGCGGTGAGTCGGAGAGGCTATTGGTGAGTCGGAGAGGTGGTCGGTGAGTCGGAGAGGCGGTCGGTGAGTCGGAGAGGCATTCGGTGAGTCGGAGAGGCGGTCGGTGAGTCGGAGAGGCAGTCGGTGAGTCGGAGAGGCTGTCGGTGAGTCGGGAGGCGGTCGGTGAGTCGAAGAGGCGGTCGGTGAGTTGGAGAGGCGGTCGGTGAGTCTGAGAGGCCGTCGGTGAGTCGGAGAGGCAGTCGGTGAGTGAGAGATGCTGTCGGTGAGTCGGGAGGTGGTCGGTGAGTCAGAGAGGCGGGCGGTGAGTCGGAGAGGCTATTGGTGAGTCAGAGAGGCGGTCGGTGAGTCGGAGAGGCGGTCGGTGAGTCGGAGAGGCATTCGGTGAGTCGGAGAGGCGGTCGGTGAGTCGGAGAGGCAGTCGGTGAGTCGGAGAGGCTGTCGGTGAGTCGGGAGGCGGTCGGTGAGTCGAAGAGGCGGTCGGTGAGTAGGAGAGGCGGTCGGTGAGTCGGAGAGGCGGTCGGTGAGTCGGAGAGGCTGTCGGTGAGTCGGAGAGGCTGTCGGTGAGTCGGAGAGGCTGTCGTTGAGTCGGAGAGGCTGTCGGTGAGTCGGGAGGCGGTTGGTGAGTAGAAGAGGCGGTTGGTGAGTCGGAGAGGCGGTCGGTGAGTCTGAGAGGCAGTCGGTGAGTCCGAGAGGCAGTATGTGAGTCGGAGAGGCGGTCGGTGAGTCAGAGAGGCAGTCGGTGAGTCGGAGAGTCAGTCGGTTCGTCGGAGAGGCAGTCGGTGAGTCGGAGAGTCGGTCGGTGAGTCGGAGAGGCAGTCGGTGAGTCAGAGAGGCGGTCGGTGAGTCTGAGAGGCCGTCGGTGAGTCTGAGAGGCCGTCGGTGAGTCCAAGAGGCAGTCTGTGAGTCGGAGAGGCGGTCGGTGAGTCAGAGAGGCGGTCGGTGAGTCGGAGAGGCGGTCGGTGAGTCGGAGAGGCGGTCGGTGAGTCGGAGAGGCGGTCGGTGAGTCGGAGAGGCGGTCGGTGAGTCGGAGAGGCGGTCGGTGAGTCGGGAGGCGGTCGGTGAGTCGGAGAGGCCGTCGGTGAGTCGGGAGGCAGTCGGTGAGTCGGGGAGGCAGTCGGTGAGTCGGAGAGGCGGGCGCTGAGTCGGAGAGGCTATGGGTGAGTCGGAGAGGCATTCGGTGAGTCGGAGAGGCGGTCGGTGAGTCTGAGAGGCCGTCGGTGAGTCCGAGAGGCAGTCTGTGAGTCGGAGAGGCGGTCGGTGAGTCAGAGAGGCAGTCGGTGAGTCGGAGAGGCAGTCGGTTAGTCGGAGAGGCAGTCGGTGAGTCGGAGAGGCAGTCGGTGAGTCGGGAGGATGTCGGTGAGTCGGAGAGGCAGTCAGTGAGTCGGAGAGGCGGTCGGTGAGTCGGAGAGGCAGTCGGTGAGTCGGAGAGGCTGTCGGTGAGTCGGGAGGTGGTCGGTGAGTCAGAGAGGCGGGCGGTGAGTCGGAGAGGCTATTGGTGAGTCGGAGAGGTGGTCGGTGAGTCGGAGAGGCGGTCGGTGAGTCGGAGAGGCATTCGGTGAGTCGGAGAGGCGGTCGGTGAGTCGGAGAGGCAGTCGGTGAGTCGGAGAGGCTGTCGGTGAGTCGGGAGGCGGTCGGTGAGTCGAAGAGGCGGTCGGTGAGTTGGAGAGGCGGTCGGTGAGTCTGAGAGGCCGTCGGTGGGTCCGAGAGGCAGTCTGTGAGTCGGAGAGGCGGTCGGTGAGTCAGAGAGGCAGTCGGTGAGTCGGAGAGGCAGTCGGTTAGTCGGAGAGGCAGTCGGTGAGTCGGAGAGGCAGTCGGTGAGTCGGGAGGAAGTCGGTGAGTCGGAGAGGCAGTCAGTGAGTCGGAGAGGCGGTCGGTGAGTCGAAGAGGCAGTCGGTGAGTCGGAGAGGCTGTCGGTGAGTCAGGAGGTGGTCGGTGAGTCAGAGAAGCGGTCGGTGAGTCGGAGAGGCGGTCGGTGAGTCGGAGAGGCGGTCGGTGAGTCGGAGAGGCTGTCGGTGAGTCGGGAGGCAGTCGGTGAGTCGGAGAGGCAGTCGGTGAGTCGGGAGGCAGTCGGTGAGTCGGGGAGGCAGTCGGTGAGTCGGAGAGGCGGGCGGTGAGTCGGAGAGGCTATCAGTGAGTCGGAGAGGCATTCGGTGAGTCGGAGAGGCGGTCGGTGAGTCGGAGAGGCTGTCGGTGAGTCGGAGAGGCGGCCGGTGAGTCGGAGAGGTGGTCGGTGAGACGGAGAGGCGGTCGGTGAGTCGGAGAGGCGGTCGGTGAGTCGGAGAGGCGGTCGGTGAGTCAGAGAGGTGGTCGGTGAGTCGGAGAGGCTGTCGGTGAGTCGGAGAGGCTGTCGGTGAGTCGGAGAGGCTGTCGTTGTGTCGGAGAGGCTGTCGGTGAGTCGGGAGGCGGTTGGTGAGTCGAAGAGGCGGTTGGTGAGTCGGAGAGGCGGTCAGTGAGTCTGAGAGGCCGTCGGTGAGTCCGAGAGGCAGTCTGTGAGTCGGAGAGGCGGCCGGTGCTTCGGAGAGGCAGTCGGTGAGTCGGAGAGTCAGTCGGTTCGTCGGAGAGGCAGTCGGTGAGTCGGAGAGGCAGTCGGTGAGTCGGAGAGGCAGTCGGTGAGTCGGAGAGGCCGTCGGTGAGTCCGAGAGGCAGTCTGTGAGTCGGAGAGGCAGTCGGTGAGTCGGAGAGGCAGTCGGTGAGTCGGAGAGGCAGTCTGTGAGTCGGAGAGGCAGTCGGTGACTCGGAGAGGCAGTCGGTGAGTCGGAGAGGCAGTCGGTGAGTCGGAGAGGCAGTCGGTGAGTCGGAGAGGCTGTCGGTGAGTCGGAGAGGCAGTCGGTGAGTCGGAGAGGCAATCGGTGAGTCGGAGAGGCAGTCGGTGAGTCGAAGACGCTGTCGGTGAGCCGGAGAGGCGGTCGGTGAGTCGGAGAGGCTGTCGGTGAGTCGGAGAGGCTGTCGGTGAGTCGGGAGGCGGTCGGTGAGTCGAAGAGGCGGTCGGTGAGTCGGAGAGGCGGTCGGTGAGTCCGAGAGGCCGTCGGTGAGTCCGAGAGGCAGTCTGTGAGTCGGAGAGGCGGTCGGTGAGTCAGAGAGGCAGTCGGTGAGTCGGAGAGGCGGTCGGTGAGTCTGAGAGGCGGGCGGTGAGTTGGAGAGGCTATGGGTGAGTCGGAGAGGCATTCGATGAGTCGGAGAGGCGGTCGGTGAGTCTGAGAGGCCGTCGGTGAGTCCGAGAGGCAGTCTGTGAGTCGGAGAGGCGGTCGGTGAGTCAGAGAGGCAGTCGGTGAGTCGGAGAGGCAGTCGGTTAGTCGGAGAGGCAGTCGGTGAGTCGGAGAGGCAGTCGGTGAGTCGGGAGGAAGTCGGTGAGTCGGAGAGGCAGTCAGTGAGTCGGAGAGGCGGTCGGTGAGTCGGAGAGGCAGTCGGTGAGTGAGAGATGCTGTCGGTGAGGCGGGAGGTGGTCGGTGAGTCAGAGAGGCGGGCGGTGAGTCGGAGAGGCTATTGGTGAGTCAGAGAGGTGGTCGGTGAGTCGGAGAGGCGGTCGGTGAGTCGGAGAGGCATTCGGTGAGTCGGAGAGGTGGTCGGTGAGTCGGAGAGGCAGTCGGTGAGTCGGAGAGGCTGTCGGTGAGTCGGGAGGCGGTCGGTGAGTCGAAGAGGCGGTCGGTGAGTAGGAGAGGCGGTCGGTGAGTAGGAGAGGCGGTCGGTGAGTCGGAGAGGCGGTCGGTGAGTCGGAGAGGCTGTCGGTGAGTCGGAGAGGCTGTCGGTGAGTCGGAGAGGCTGTCGTTGAGTCGGAGAGGCTGTCGGTGAGTCGGGAGGCGGTTGGTGAGTCGAAGAGGCGGTTGGTGAGTCGGAGAGGCGGTCGGTGAGTCGGAGAGGCGGTCGGTGAGTCGGAGAGGCGGTCGGTGAGTCGGGAGGCAGTCGGTGAGTCGGAGAGACAGTCGGTGAGTCGGGAGGCAGTCGGTGAGTCGGGGAGGCAGTTGGTGAGTCGGAGAGGCGGGCGGTGAGTCGGAGAGGCTATGGGTGAGTCGGAGAGGCATTCGGTGAGTCGGAGAGGCGGTCGGTGAGTCTGAGAGGCCGTCGGTGAGTCCGAGAGGCAGTCTGTGAGTAGGAGAGGCGGTCGGTGAGTCAGAGAGGCAGTCGGTGAGTCGGAGAGGCAGTCGGTTAGTCGGAGAGGCAGTCGGTGAGTCGGAGAGGCAGTCAGTGAGTCGGGAGGAAGTCGGTGAGTCGGAGAGGCAGTCAGTGAGTCGGAGAGGCGGTCGGTGAGTCGGAGAGGCAGTCGGTGAGTCGGAGAGGCTGTCGGTGAGTCGGGAGGTGGTCGGTGAGTCAGAGAGGCGGGCGATGAGTCGGAGAGGCTATTGGTGAGTCGGAGAGGTGGTCGGTGAGTCGGAGAGGCGGTCGGTGAGTCGGAGAGGCATTCGGTGAGTCGGAGAGGCGGTCGGTGAGTCGGAGAGGCAGTCGGTGAGTCGGAGAGGCTGTCGGTGAGTCGGGAGGCGGTCGGTGAGTCGAAGAGGCGGTCGGTGAGTTGGAGAGGCGGTCGGTGAGTCTGAGAGGCCGTCGGTGAGTCGGAGAGGCAGTCGGTGAGTGAGAGATGCTGTCGGTGAGTCGGGAGGTGGTCGGTGAGTCGGAGAGGCAGTCGGTGAGTCGGAGAGGCTGTCGGTGAGTCGGGAGGTGGTCGGTGAGTCAGAGAGGCGGGCGGTGAGTCGGAGAGGCTATTGGTGAGTCGGAGAGGTGGTCGGTGAGTCGGAGAGGCGGTCGGTGAGTCGGAGAGGCATTCGGTGAGTCGGAGAGGCGGTCGGTGAGTCGGAGAGGCAGTCGGTGAGTCGGAGAGGCTGTCGGTGAGTCGGGAGGCGGTCGGTGAGTCGAAGAGGCGGTCGGTGAGTTGGAGAGGCGGTCGGTGAGTCTGAGAGGCCGTCGGTGAGTCGGAGAGGCAGTCGGTGAGTGAGAGATGCTGTCGGTGAGTCGGGAGGTGGTCGGTGAGTCAGAGAGGCGGGCGGTGAGTCGGAGAGGCTATTGGTGAGTCAGAGAGGCGGTCGGTGAGTCGGAGAGGCGGTCGGTGAGTCGGAGAGGCATTCGGTGAGTCTGAGAGGCAGTCGGTGAGTCGGAGAGGCAGTCGGTGAGTCGGAGAGGCTGTCGGTGAGTCGGGAGGCGGTCGGTGAGTCGAAGAGGCGGTCGGTGAGTAGGAGAGGCGGTCGGTGAGTCGGAGAGGCGGTCGGTGAGTCGGAGAGGCTGTCGGTGAGTCGGAGAGGCTGTCGGTGAGTCGGAGAGGCTGTCGTTGAGTCGGAGAGGCTGTCGGTGAGTCGGGAGGCGGTTGGTGAGTCGAAGAGGCGGTTGGTGAGTCGGAGAGGCGGTCGGTGAGTCTGAGAGGCAGTCGGTGAGTCCGAGAGGCAGTATGTGAGTCGGAGAGGCGGTCGGTGAGTCAGAGAGGCAGTCGGTGAGTCGGAGAGTCAGTCGGTTCATCGGAGAGGCAGTCGGTGAGTCGGAGAGTCGGTCGGTGAGTCGGAGAGGCAGTCGGTGAGTCAGAGAGGCGGTCGGTGAGTCTGAGAGGCCGTCGGTGAGTCTGAGAGGCCGTCGGTGAGTCCGAGAGGCAGTCTGTGAGTCGGAGAGGCGGTCGGTGAGTCAGAGAGGCGGTCGGTGAGTCGGAGAGGCGGTCGGTGAGTCGGAGAGGCGGTCGGTGAGTCGGAGAGGCGGTCGGTGAGTCGGAGAGGCGGTCGGTGAGTCGGAGAGGCGGTTGGTGAGTCGGGAGGCGGTCGGTGAGTCGGAGAGGCAGTCGGTGAGTCGGGAGGCAGTCGGTGAGTCGGGGAGGCAGTCGGTGAGTCGGAGAGGCGGGCGGTGAGTCGGAGAGGCTATGGGTGAGTCGGAGAGGCATTCGGTGAGTCGGAGAGGCGGTCGGTGAGTCTGAGAGGCCGTCGGTGAGTCCGAGAGGCAGTCTGTGAGTCGGAGAGGCGGTCGGTGAGTCAGAGAGGCAGTCGGTGAGTCGGAGAGGCAGTCGGTTAGTCGGAGAGGCAGTCGGTGAGTCGGAGAGGCAGTCGGTGAGTCGGGAGGATGTCGGTGAGTCGGAGAGGCAGTCGGTGAGTCGGAGAGGCGGTCGGTGAGTCGGAGAGGCAGTCGGTGAGTCGGAGAGGCTGTCGGTGAGTCGGGAGGTGGTCGGTGAGTCAGAGAGGCGGGCGGTGAGTCGGAGAGGCTATTGGTGAGTCGGAGAGGTGGTCGGTGAGTCGGAGAGGCGGTCGGTGAGTCGGAGAGGCATTCGGTGAGTCGGAGAGGCGGTCGGTGAGTCGGAGAGGCAGTCGGTGAGTCGGAGAGGCTGTCGGTGAGTCGGGAGGCGGTCGGTGAGTCGAAGAGGCGGTCGGTGAGTTGGAGAGGCGGTCGGTGAGTCTGAGAGGCCGTCGGTGGGTCCGAGAGGCAGTCTGTGAGTCGGAGAGGCGGTCGGTGAGTCAGAGAGGCAGTCGGTGAGTCGGAGAGGCAGTCGGTTAGTCGGAGAGGCAGTCGGTGAGTCGGAGAGGCAGTCGGTGAGTCGGGAGGAAGTCGGTGAGTCGGAGAGGCAGTCAGTGAGTCGGAGAGGCGGTCGGTGAGTCGAAGAGGCAGTCGGTGAGTCGGAGAGGCTGTCGGTGAGTCAGGAGGTGGTCGGTGAGTCAGAGAAGCGGTCGGTGAGTCGGAGAGGCGGTCGGTGAGTCGGAGAGGCGGTCGGTGAGTCGGAGAGGCTGTCGGTGAGTCGGGAGGCAGTCGGTGAGTCGGAGAGGCAGTCGGTGAGTCGGGAGGCAGTCGGTGAGTCGGGGAGGCAGTCGGTGAGTCGGAGAGGCGGGCGGTGAGTCGGAGAGGCTATCAGTGAGTCGGGGAGGCATTCGGTGAGTCGGAGAGGCGGTCGGTGAGTCGGAGAGGCTGTCGGTGAGTCGGAGAGGCGGCCGGTGAGTCGGAGAGGCGGTCGGTGAGTCGGAGAGGCGGTCGGTGAGTCGGAGAGGCGGTCGGTGAGTCGGAGAGGCGGTCGGTGAGTCAGAGAGGTGGTCGGTGAGTCGGAGAGGCTGTCGGTGAGTCGGAGAGGCTGTCGGTGAGTCGGAGAGGCTGTCGTTGTGTCGGAGAGGCTGTCGGTGAGTCGGGAGGCGGTTGGTGAGTCGAAGAGGCGGTTGGTGAGTCGGAGAGGCGGTCAGTGAGTCTGAGAGGCCGTCGGTGAGTCCGAGAGGCAGTCTGTGAGTCGGAGAGGCGGTCGGTGAGTCAGAGAGGCAGTCGGTGAGTCGGAGAGTCAGTCGGTTCGTCGGAGAGGCAGTCGGTGAGTCGGAGAGGCAGTCGGTGAGTCGGAGAGGCAGTCGGTGAGACGGAGAGGCCGTCGGTGAGTCCGAGAGGCAGTCTGTGACTCGGAGAGGCAGTCGGTGAGTCGGAGAGGCAGTCGGTGAGTCTGAGAGGCAGTCGGTGAGTCGGAGAGGCTGTCGGTGAGTCGGAGAGGCAGTCGGTGAGTCGGAGAGGCGGTCGGTGAGTCGGAGAGGCGGTCGGTGAGTCGGAGAGGCGGTCGGTGAGTCGGGAGGCAGTCGGTGAGTCGGAGAGACAGTCGGTGAGTCGGGAGGCAGTCGGTGAGTCGGGGAGGCAGTCGGTGAGTCGGAGAGGCGGGCGGTGAGTTGGAGAGGCTATGGGTGAGTCGGAGAGGCATTCGGTGAGTCGGAGAGGCGGTCGGTGAGTCTGAGAGGCCGTCGGTGAGTCCGAGAGGCAGTCTGTGAGTCGGAGAGGCGGTCGGTGAGTCAGAGAGGCAGTCGGTGAGTCGGAGAGGCAATCGGTTAGTCGGAGAGGCAGTCGGTGAGTCGGAGAGGCAGTCAGTGAGTCGGGAGGAAGTCGGTGAGTCGGAGAGGCAGTCAGTGAGTCGGAGAGGCGGTCGGTGAGTCGGAGAGGCAGTCGGTGAGTCGGAGAGGCTGTCGGTGAGTCGGGAGGTGGTCGGTGAGTCAGAGAGGCGGGCGGTGAGTCGGAGAGGCTATTGGTGAGTCGGAGAGGTGGTCGGTGAGTCGGAGAGGCGGTCGGTGAGTCGGAGAGGCATTCGGTGAGTCGGAGAGGCGGTCGGTGAGTCGGAGAGGCAGTCGGTGAGTCGGAGAGGCTGTCGGTGAGTCGGGAGGCGGTCGGTGAGTCGAAGAGGCGGTCGGTGAGTTGGAGAGGCGGTCGGTGAGTCTGAGAGGCCGTCGGTGAGTCGGAGAGGCAGTCGGTGAGTGAGAGATGCTGTCGGTGAGTCGGGAGGTGGTCGGTGAGTCAGAGAGGCGGGCGGTGAGTCGGAGAGGCTATTGGTGAGTCAGAGAGGCGGTCGGTGAGTCGGAGAGGCGGTCGATGAGTCGGAGAGGCATTCGGTGAGTCGGAGAGGCGGTCGGTGAGTCGGAGAGGCAGTCGGTGAGTCGGAGAGGCTGTCGGTGAGTCGGGAGGCGGTCGGTGAGTCGAAGAGGCGGCCGGTGAGTAGGAGAGGCGGTCGGTGAGTCGGAGAGGCGGTCGGTGAGTCGGAGAGGCTGTCGGTGAGTCGGAGAGGCTGTCGGTGAGTCGGAGAGGCTGTCGTTGAGTCGGAGAGGCTGTCGGTGAGTCGGGAGGCGGTTGGTGAGTCGAAGAGGCGGTTGGTGAGTCGGAGAGGCGGTCGGTGTGTCTGAGAGGCAGTCGGTGAGTCCGAGAGGCAGTATGTGAGTCGGAGAGGCGGTCGGTGAGTCAGAGAGGCAGTCGGTGAGTCGGAGAGTCAGTCGGTTCGTCGGAGAGGCAGTCGGTGAGTCGGAGAGTTGGTCGGTGAGTCGGAGAGGCGGTCGGTGAGTCCGAGAGGCCGTCGGTGAGTCCGAGAGGCAGTCTGTGAGTCGGAGAGGCGGTCGGTGAGTCAGAGAGGCAGTCGGTGAGTCGGAGAGGCGGTCGGTGAGTCTGAGAGGCGGGCGGTGAGTTGGAGAGGCTATGGGTGAGTCGGAGAGGCATTCGATGAGTCGGAGAGGCGGTCGGTGAGTCTGAGAGGCCGTCGGTGAGTCCGAGAGGCAGTCTGTGAGTCGGAGAGGCGGTCGGTGAGTCAGAGAGGCAGTCGGTGAGTCGGAGAGGCAGTCGGTTAGTCGGAGAGGCAGTCGGTGAGTCGGAGAGGCAGTCGGTGAGTCGGGAGGAAGTCGGTGAGTCGGAGAGGCAGTCAGTGAGTCGGAGAGGCGGTCGGTGAGTCGGAGAGGCAGTCGGTGAGTGAGAGATGCTGTCGGTGAGGCGGGAGGTGGTCGGTGAGTCAGAGAGGCGGGCGGTGAGTCGGAGAGGCTATTGGTGAGTCAGAGAGGTGGTCGGTGAGTCGGAGAGGCGGTCGGTGAGTCGGAGAGGCATTCGGTGAGTCGGAGAGGCGGTCGGTGAGTCGGAGAGGCAGTCGGTGAGTCGGAGAGGCTGTCGGTGAGTCGGGAGGCGGTCGGTGAGTCGAAGAGGCGGTCGGTGAGTAGGAGAGGCGGTCGGTGAGTCGGAGAGGCGGTCGGTGAGTCGGAGAGGCTGTCGGTGAGTCGGAGAGGCTGTCGGTGAGTCGGAGAGGCTGTCGTTGAGTCGGAGAGGCTGTCGGTGAGTCGGGAGGCGGTTGGTGAGTCGAAGAGGCGGTTGGTGAGTCGGAGAGGCGGTCGGTGAGTCTGAGAGGCAGTCGGTGAGTCCGAGAGGCAGTATGTGAGTCGGAGAGGCGGTCGGTGAGTCAGAGAGGCAGTCGGTGAGTCGGAGAGTCAGTCGGTTCGTCGGAGAGGCAGTCGGTGAGTCGGAGAGTCGGTCGGTGAGTCGGAGAGGCAGTCGGTGAGTCAGAGAGGCGGTTGGTGAGTCTGAGAGGCCGTCGGTGAGTCTGAGAGGCCGTCGGTGAGTCCGAGAGGCAGTCTGTGAGTCGGAGAGGCGGTCGGTGAGTCAGAGAGGCGGTCGGTGAGTCGGAGAGGCGGTCGGTGAGTCGGAGAGGCGGTCGGTGAGTCGGAGAGGCGGTCGGTGAGTCGGAGAGGCGGTCGGTGAGTCGGAGAGGCGGTCGGTGAGTCGGGAGGCAGTCGGTGAGTCGGAGAGACAGTCGGTGAGTCGGGAGGCAGTCGGTGAGTCGGGGAGGCAGTCGGTGAGTCGGAGAGGCGGGCGGTGAGTCGGAGAGGCTATGGGTGAGTCGGAGAGGCATTCGGTGAGTCGGAGAGGCGGTCGGTGAGTCTGAGAGGCCGTCGGTGAGTCCGAGAGGCAGTCTGTGAGTAGGAGAGGCGGTCGGTGAGTCAGAGAGGCAGTCGGTGAGTCGGAGAGGCAGTCGGTTAGTCGGAGAGGCAGTCGGTGAGTCGGAGAGGCAGTCAGTGAGTCGGGAGGAAGTCGGTGAGTCGGAGAGGCAGTCAGTGAGTCGGAGAGGCGGTCGGTGAGTCGGAGAGGCAGTCGGTGAGTCGGAGAGGCTGTCGGTGAGTCGGGAGGTGGTCGGTGAGTCAGAGAGGCGGGCGGTGAGTCGGAGATGCTATTGGTGAGTCGGAGAGGTGGTCGGTGAGTCGGAGAGGCGGTCGGTGAGTCGGAGAGGCATTCGGTGAGTCGGAGAGGCGGTCGGTGAGTCGGAGAGGCAGTCGGTGAGTCGGAGAGGCTGTCGGTGAGTCGGGAGGCGGTCGGTGAGTCGAAGAGGCGGTCGGTGAGTTGGAGAGGCGGTCGGTGAGTCTGAGAGGCCGTCGGTGAGTCGGAGAGGCAGTCGGTGAGTGAGAGATGCTGTCGGTGAGTCGGGAGGTGGTCGGTGAGTCAGAGAGGCGGGCGGTGAGTCGGAGAGGCTATTGGTGAGTCAGAGAGGCGGTCGGTGAGTCGGAGAGGCGGTCGATGAGTCGGAGAGGCATTCGGTGAGTCGGAGAGGCGGCCGGTGAGTCGGAGAGGCAGTCGGTGAGTCGGAGAGGCTGTCGGTGAGTCGGGAGGCGGTCGGTGAGTCGAAGAGGCGGCCGGTGAGTAGGAGAGGCGGTCGGTGAGTCGGAGAGGCGGTCGGTGAGTCGGAGAGGCTGTCGGTGAGTCGGAGAGGCTGTCGGTGAGTCGGAGAGGCTGTCGTTGAGTCGGAGAGGCTGTCGGTGAGTCGGGAGGCGGTTGGTGAGTCGAAGAGGCGGTTGGTGAGTCGGAGAGGCGGTCGGTGTGTCTGAGAGGCAGTCGGTGAGTCCGAGAGGCAGTATGTGAGTCGGAGAGGCGGTCGGTGAGTCAGAGAGGCAGTCGGTGAGTCGGAGAGTCAGTCGGTTCGTCGGAGAGGCAGTCGGTGAGTCGGAGAGTTGGTCGGTGAGTCGGAGAGGCGGTCGGTGAGTCCGAGAGGCCGTCGGTGAGTCCGAGAGGCAGTCTGTGAGTCGGAGAGGCGGTCGGTGAGTCAGAGAGGCAGTCGGTGAGTCGGAGAGGCGGTCGGTGAGTCTGAGAGGCGGGCGGTGAGTTGGAGAGGCTATGGGTGAGTCGGAGAGGCATTCGATGAGTCGGAGAGGCGGTCGGTGAGTCTGAGAGGCCGTCGGTGAGTCCGAGAGGCAGTCTGTGAGTCGGAGAGGCGGTCGGTGAGTCAGAGAGGCAGTCGGTGAGTCGGAGAGGCAGTCGGTTAGTCGGAGAGGCAGTCGGTGAGTCGGAGAGGCAGTCGGTGAGTCGGGAGGAAGTCGGTGAGTCGGAGAGGCAGTCAGTGAGTCGGAGAGGCGGTCGGTGAGTCGGAGAGGCAGTCGGTGAGTGAGAGATGCTGTCGGTGAGGCGGGAGGTGGTCGGTGAGTCAGAGAGGCGGGCGGTGAGTCGGAGAGGCTATTGGTGAGTCAGAGAGGTGGTCGGTGAGTCGGAGAGGCGGTCGGTGAGTCGGAGAGGCATTCGGTGAGTCGGAGAGGCGGTCGGTGAGTCGGAGAGGCAGTCGGTGAGTCGGAGAGGCTGTCGGTGAGTCGGGAGGCGGTCGGTGAGTCGAAGAGGCGGTCGGTGAGTAGGAGAGGCGGTCGGTGAGTCGGAGAGGCGGTCGGTGAGTCGGAGAGGCTGTCGGTGAGTCGGAGAGGCTGTCGGTGAGTCGGAGAGGCTGTCGTTGAGTCGGAGAGGCTGTCGGTGAGTCGGGAGGCGGTTGGTGAGTCGAAGAGGCGGTTGGTGAGTCGGAGAGGCGGTCGGTGAGTCTGAGAGGCAGTCGGTGAGTCCGAGAGGCAGTATGTGAGTCGGAGAGGCGGTCGGTGAGTCAGAGAGGCAGTCGGTGAGTCGGAGAGTCAGTCGGTTCGTCGGAGAGGCAGTCGGTGAGTCGGAGAGTCGGTCGGTGAGTCGGAGAGGCAGTCGGTGAGTCAGAGAGGCGGTTGGTGAGTCTGAGAGGCCGTCGGTGAGTCTGAGAGGCCGTCGGTGAGTCCGAGAGGCAGTCTGTGAGTCGGAGAGGCGGTCGGTGAGTCAGAGAGGCGGTCGGTGAGTCGGAGAGGCGGTCGGTGAGTCGGAGAGGCGGTCGGTGAGTCGGAGAGGCGGTCGGTGAGTCGGAGAGGCGGTCGGTGAGTCGGAGAGGCGGTCGGTGAGTCGGGAGGCAGTCGGTGAGTCGGAGAGACAGTCGGTGAGTCGGGAGGCAGTCGGTGAGTCGGGGAGGCAGTCGGTGAGTCGGAGAGGCGGGCGGTGAGTCGGAGAGGCTATGGGTGAGTCGGAGAGGCATTCGGTGAGTCGGAGAGGCGGTCGGTGAGTCTGAGAGGCCGTCGGTGAGTCCGAGAGGCAGTCTGTGAGTAGGAGAGGCGGTCGGTGAGTCAGAGAGGCAGTCGGTGAGTCGGAGAGGCAGTCGGTTAGTCGGAGAGGCAGTCGGTGAGTCGGAGAGGCAGTCAGTGAGTCGGGAGGAAGTCGGTGAGTCGGAGAGGCAGTCAGTGAGTCGGAGAGGCGGTCGGTGAGTCGGAGAGGCAGTCGGTGAGTCGGAGAGGCTGTCGGTGAGTCGGGAGGTGGTCGGTGAGTCAGAGAGGCGGGCGGTGAGTCGGAGAGGCTATTGGTGAGTCGGAGAGGTGGTCGGTGAGTCGGAGAGGCGGTCGGTGAGTCGGAGAGGCATTCGGTGAGTCGGAGAGGCGGTCGGTGAGTCGGAGAGGCGGTCGGTGAGTCGGAGAGGCTGTCGGTGAGTCGGGAGGCGGTCGGTGAGTCGAAGAGGCGGTCGGTGAGTTGGAGAGGCGGTCGGTGAGTCTGAGAGGCCGTCGGTGAGTCGGAGAGGCAGTCGGTGAGTGAGAGATGCTGTCGGTGAGTCGGGAGGTGGTCGGTGAGTCGGAGAGGCAGTCGGTGAGTCGGAGAGGCTGTCGGTGAGTCGGGAGGTGGTCGGTGAGTCAGAGAGGCGGGCGGTGAGTCGGAGAGGCTATTGGTGAGTCGGAGAGGTGGTCGGTGAGTCGGAGAGGCGGTCGGTGAGTCGGAGAGGCATTCGGTGAGTCGGAGAGGCGGTCGGTGAGTCGGAGAGGCAGTCGGTGAGTCGGAGAGGCTGTCGGTGAGTCGGGAGGCGGTCGGTGAGTCGAAGAGGCGGTCGGTGAGTTGGAGAGGCGGTCGGTGAGTCTGAGAGGCCGTCGGTGAGTCGGAGAGGCAGTCGGTGAGTGAGAGATGCTGTCGGTGAGTCGGGAGGTGGTCGGTGAGTCAGAGAGGCGGGCGGTGAGTCGGAGAGGCTATTGGTGAGTCAGAGAGGCGGTCGGTGAGTCGGAGAGGCGGTCGGTGAGTCGGAGAGGCATTCGGTGAGTCGGAGAGGCGGTCGGTGAGTCGGAGAGTTGGTCGGTGAGTCGGAGAGGCGGTCGGTGAGTCCGAGAGGCCGTCGGTGAGTCCGAGAGGCAGTCTGTGAGTCGGAGAGGCGGTCGGTGAGTCAGAGAGGCAGTCGGTGAGTCGGAGAGGCGGTCGGTGAGTCTGAGAGGCGGGCGGTGAGTTGGAGAGGCTATGGGTGAGTCGGAGAGGCATTCGATGAGTCGGAGAGGCGGTCGGTGAGTCTGAGAGGCCGTCGGTGAGTCCGAGAGGCAGTCTGTGAGTCGGAGAGGCGGTCGGTGAGTCAGAGAGGCAGTCGGTGAGTCGGAGAGGCAGTCGGTTAGTCGGAGAGGCAGTCGGTGAGTCGGAGAGGCAGTCGGTGAGTCGGGAGGAAGTCGGTGAGTCGGAGAGGCAGTCAGTGAGTCGGAGAGGCGGTCGGTGAGTCGGAGAGGCAGTCGGTGAGTGAGAGATGCTGTCGGTGAGGCGGGAGGTGGTCGGTGAGTCAGAGAGGCGGGCGGTGAGTCGGAGAGGCTATTGGTGAGTCAGAGAGGTGGTCGGTGAGTCGGAGAGGCGGTCGGTGAGTCGGAGAGGCATTCGGTGAGTCGGAGAGGCGGTCGGTGAGTCGGAGAGGCAGTCGGTGAGTCGGAGAGGCTGTCGGTGAGTCGGGAGGCGGTCGGTGAGTCGAAGAGGCGGTCGGTGAGTAGGAGAGGCGGTCGGTGAGTCGGAGAGGCGGTCGGTGAGTCGGAGAGGCTGTCGGTGAGTCGGAGAGGCTGTCGGTGAGTCGGAGAGGCTGTCGTTGAGTCGGAGAGGCTGTCGGTGAGTCGGGAGGCGGTTGGTGAGTCGAAGAGGCGGTTGGTGAGTCGGAGAGGCGGTCGGTGAGTCTGAGAGGCAGTCGGTGAGTCCGAGAGGCAGTATGTGAGTCGGAGAGGCGGTCGGTGAGTCAGAGAGGCAGTCGGTGAGTCGGAGAGTCAGTCGGTTCGTCGGAGAGGCAGTCGGTGAGTCGGAGAGTCGGTCGGTGAGTCGGAGAGGCAGTCGGTGAGTCAGAGAGGCGGTTGGTGAGTCTGAGAGGCCGTCGGTGAGTCTGAGAGGCCGTCGGTGAGTCCGAGAGGCAGTCTGTGAGTCGGAGAGGCGGTCGGTGAGTCAGAGAGGCGGTCGGTGAGTCGGAGAGGCGGTCGGTGAGTCGGAGAGGCGGTCGGTGAGTCGGAGAGGCGGTCGGTGAGTCGGAGAGGCGGTCGGTGAGTCGGAGAGGCGGTCGGTGAGTCGGGAGGCAGTCGGTGAGTCGGAGAGACAGTCGGTGAGTCGGGAGGCAGTCGGTAAGTCGGGGAGGCAGTCGGTGAGTCGGAGAGGCGGGCGGTGAGTCGGAGAGGCTATGGGTGAGTCGGAGAGGCATTCGGTGAGTCGGAGAGGCGGTCGGTGAGTCTGAGAGGCCGTCGGTGAGTCCGAGAGGCAGTCTGTGAGTAGGAGAGGCGGTCGGTGAGTCAGAGAGGCAGTCGGTGAGTCGGAGAGGCAGTCGGTTAGTCGGAGAGGCAGTCGGTGAGTCGGAGAGGCAGTCAGTGAGTCGGGAGGAAGTCGGTGAGTCGGAGAGGCAGTCAGTGAGTCGGAGAGGCGGTCGGTGAGTCGGAGAGGCAGTCGGTGAGTCGGAGAGGCTGTCGGTGAGTCGGGAGGTGGTCGGTGAGTCAGAGAGGCGGGCGGTGAGTCGGAGAGGCTATTGGTGAGTCGGAGAGGTGGTCGGTGAGTCGGAGAGGCGGTCGGTGAGTCGGAGAGGCATTCGGTGAGTCGGAGAGGCGGTCGGTGAGTCGGAGAGGCGGTCGGTGAGTCGGAGAGGCTGTCGGTGAGTCGGGAGGCGGTCGGTGAGTCGAAGAGGCGGTCGGTGAGTTGGAGAGGCGGTCGGTGAGTCTGAGAGGCCGTCGGTGAGTCGGAGAGGCAGTCGGTGAGTGAGAGATGCTGTCGGTGAGTCGGGAGGTGGTCGGTGAGTCGGAGAGGCAGTCGGTGAGTCGGAGAGGCTGTCGGTGAGTCGGGAGGTGGTCGGTGAGTCAGAGAGGCGGGCGGTGAGTCGGAGAGGCTATTGGTGAGTCGGAGAGGTGGTCGGTGAGTCGGAGAGGCGGTCGGTGAGTCGGAGAGGCATTCGGTGAGTCGGAGAGGCGGTCGGTGAGTCGGAGAGGCAGTCGGTGAGTCGGAGAGGCTGTCGGTGAGTCGGGAGGCGGTCGGTGAGTCGAAGAGGCGGTCGGTGAGTTGGAGAGGCGGTCGGTGAGTCTGAGAGGCCGTCGGTGAGTCGGAGAGGCAGTCGGTGAGTGAGAGATGCTGTCGGTGAGTCGGGAGGTGGTCGGTGAGTCAGAGAGGCGGGCGGTGAGTCGGAGAGGCTATTGGTGAGTCAGAGAGGCGGTCGGTGAGTCGGAGAGGCGGTCGGTGAGTCGGAGAGGCATTCGGTGAGTCGGAGAGGCGGTCGGTGAGTCGGAGAGGCAGTCGGTGAGTCGGAGAGGCTGTCGGTGAGTCGGGAGGCGGTCGGTGAGTCGAAGAGGCGGTCGGTGAGTAGGAGAGGCGGTCGGTGAGTCGGAGAGGCGGTCGGTGAGTCGGAGAGGCTGTCGGTGAGTCGGAGAGGCTGTCGGTGAGTCGGAGAGGCTGTCGTTGAGTCGGAGAGGCTGTCGGTGAGTCGGGAGGCGGTTGGTGAGTCGAAGAGGCGGTTGGTGAGTCGGAGAGGCGGTCGGTGAGTCTGAGAGGCAGTCGGTGAGTCCGAGAGGCAGTATGTGAGTCGGAGAGGCGGTCGGTGAGTCAGAGAGGCAGTCGGTGAGTCGGAGAGTCAGTCGGTTCGTCGGAGAGGCAGTCGGTGAGTCGGAGAGTCGGTCGGTGAGTCGGAGAGGCAGTCGGTGAGTCAGAGAGGCGGTCGGTGAGTCTGAGAGGCCGTCGGTGAGTCTGAGAGGCCGTCGGTGAGTCCGAGAGGCAGTCTGTGAGTCGGAGAGGCGGTCGGTGAGTCAGAGAGGCGGTCGGTGAGTCGGAGAGGCGGTCGGTGAGTCGGAGAGGCGGTCGGTGAGTCGGAGAGGCGGTCGGTGAGTCGGAGAGGCGGTCGGTGAGTCGGAGAGGCGGTCGGTGAGTCGGGAGGCTGTCGGTGAGTCGGAGAGACAGTCGGTGAGTCGGGAGGCAGTCGGTGAGTCGGGGAGGCAGTCGGTGAGTCGGAGAGGCGGGCGGTGAGTCGGAGAGGCTATGGGTGAGTCGGAGAGGCATTCGGTGAGTCGGAGAGGCGGTCGGTGAGTCTGAGAGGCCGTCGGTGAGTCCGAGAGGCAGTCTGTGAGTAGGAGAGGCGGTCGGTGAGTCAGAGAGGCAGTCGGTGAGTCGGAGAGGCAGTCGGTTAGTCGGAGAGGCAGTCGGTGAGTCGGAGAGGCAGTCAGTGAGTCGGGAGGAAGTCGGTGAGTCGGAGAGGCAGTCAGTGAGTCGGAGAGGCGGTCGGTGAGTCGGAGAGGCAGTCGGTGAGTCGGAGAGGCTGTCGGTGAGTCGGGAGGTGGTCGGTGAGTCAGAGAGGCGGGCGGTGAGTCGGAGAGGCTATTGGTGAGTCGGAGAGGTGGTCGGTGAGTCGGAGAGGCGGTCGGTGAGTCGGAGAGGCATTCGGTGAGTCGGAGAGGCGGTCGGTGAGTCGGAGAGGCGGTCGGTGAGTCGGAGAGGCTGTCGGTGAGTCGGGAGGCGGTCGGTGAGTCGAAGAGGCGGTCGGTGAGTTGGAGAGGCGGTCGGTGAGTCTGAGAGGCCGTCGGTGAGTCGGAGAGGCAGTCGGTGAGTGAGAGATGCTGTCGGTGAGTCGGGAGGTGGTCGGTGAGTCGGAGAGGCAGTCGGTGAGTCGGAGAGGCTGTCGGTGAGTCGGGAGGTGGTCGGTGAGTCAGAGAGGCGGGCGGTGAGTCGGAGAGGCTATTGGTGAGTCGGAGAGGTGGTCGGTGAGTCGGAGAGGCGGTCGGTGAGTCGGAGAGGCATTCGGTGAGTCGGAGAGGCGGTCGGTGAGTCGGAGAGGCAGTCGGTGAGTCGGAGAGGCTGTCGGTGAGTCGGGAGGCGGTCGGTGAGTCGAAGAGGCGGTCGGTGAGTTGGAGAGGCGGTCGGTGAGTCTGAGAGGCCGTCGGTAAGTCGGAGAGGCAGTCGGTGAGTGAGAGATGCTGTCGGTGAGTCGGGAGGTGGTCGGTGAGTCAGAGAGGCGGGCGGTGAGTCGGAGAGGCTATTGGTGAGTCAGAGAGGCGGTCGGTGAGTCGGAGAGGCGGTCGGTGAGTCGGAGAGGCATTCGGTGAGTCGGAGAGGCGGTCGGTGAGTCGGAGAGGCAGTCGGTGAGTCGGAGAGGCTGTCGGTGAGTCGGGAGGCGGTCGGTGAGTCGAAGAGGCGGTCGGTGAGTAGGAGAGGCGGTCGGTGAGTCGGAGAGGCGGTCGGTGAGTCGGAGAGGCTGTCGGTGAGTCGGAGATGCTGTCGGTGAGTCGGAGAGGCTGTCGTTGAGTCGGAGAGGCTGTCGGTGAGTCGGGAGGCGGTTGGTGAGTCGAAGAGGCGGTTGGTGAGTCGGAGAGGCGGTCGGTGAGTCTGAGAGGCAGTCGGTGAGTCCGAGAGGCAGTATGTGAGTCGGAGAGGCGGTCGGTGAGTCAGAGAGGCAGTCGGTGAGTCGGAGAGTCAGTCGGTTCGTCGGAGAGGCAGTCGGTGAGTCGGAGAGTCGGTCGGTGAGTCGGAGAGGCAGTCGGTGAGTCAGAGAGGCGGTCGGTGAGTCTGAGAGGCCGTCGGTGAGTCTGA
The DNA here is from genome assembly GCF_044704955.1 of Pristiophorus japonicus. NCBI lineage: Eukaryota > Metazoa > Chordata > Chondrichthyes > Pristiophoridae > Pristiophorus > Pristiophorus japonicus. Next base: position 528,309 of record NW_027252527.1, on the reverse strand, counting down.
GAGGCCGTCGGTGAGTCCGAGAGGCAGTCTGTGAGTCGGAGAGGCGGTCGGTGAGTCAGAGAGGCGGTCGGTGAGTCGGAGAGGCGGTCGGTGAGTCGGAGAGGCGGTCGGTGAGTCGGAGAGGCGGTCGGTGAGTCGGAGAGGCGGTCGGTGAGTCGGAGAGGCGGTCGGTGAGTCGGGAGGCGGTCGGTGAGTCGGAGAGGCAGTCGGTGAGTCGGGAGGCAGTCGGTGAGTCGGGGAGGCAGTCGGTGAGTCGGAGAGGCGGGCGGTGAGTCGGAGAGGCTATGGGTGAGTCGGAGAGGCATTCGGTGAGTCGGAGAGGCGGTCGGTGAGTCTGAGAGGCCGTCGGTGAGTCCGAGAGGCAGTCTGTGAGTCGGAGAGGCGGTCGGTGAGTCAGAGAGGCAGTCGGTGAGTCGGAGAGGCAGTCGGTTAGTCGGAGAGGCAGTCGGTGAGTCGGAGAGGCAGTCAGTGAGTCGGGAGGATGTCGGTGAGTCGGAGAGGCAGTCAGTGAGTCGGAGAGGCGGTCGGTGAGTCGGAGAGGCAGTCGGTGAGTCGGAGAGGCTGTCGGTGAGTCGGGAGGTGGTCGGTGAGTCAGAGAGGCGGGCGGTGAGTCGGAGAGGCGGTCAGTGAGTCTGAGAGGCCGTCGGTGAGTCGGAGAGGCTGTCGGTGAGTCGGGAGGCGGTCGGTGAGTCGAAGAGGCGGTCGGTGAGTTGGAGAGGCGGTCGGTGAGTCTGAGAGGCCGTCGGTGGGTCCGAGAGGCAGTCTGTGAGTCGGAGAGGCGGTCGGTGAGTCAGAGAGGCAGTCGGTGAGTCGGAGAGGCAGTCGGTTAGTCGGAGAGGCAGTCGGTGAGTCGGAGAGGCAGTCGGTGAGTCGGGAGGAAGTCGGTGAGTCGGAGAGGCAGTCAGTGAGTCGGAGAGGCGGTCGGTGAGTCGAAGAGGCAGTCGGTGAGTCGGAGAGGCTGTCGGTGAGTCAGGAGGTGGTCGGTGAGTCAGAGAAGCAGTCGGTGAGTCGGAGAGGCGGTCGGTGAGTCGGAGAGGCGGTCGGTGAGTCGGAGAGGCTGTCGGTGAGTCGGGAGGCAGTCGGTGAGTCGGAGAGGCAGTCGGTGAGTCGGGAGGCAGTCGGTGAGTCGGGGAGGCAGTCGGTGAGTCGGAGAGGCGGGCGGTGAGTCGGAGAGGCTATCAGTGAGTCGGGGAGGCATTCGGTGAGTCGGAGAGGCGGTCGGTGAGTCGGAGAGGCTGTCGGTGAGTCGGAGAGGCGGCCGGTGAGTCGGAGAGGCGGTCGGTGAGTCGGAGAGGCGGTCGGTGAGTCGGAGAGGCGGTCGGTGAGTCGGAGAGGCGGTCGGTGAGTCAGAGAGGTGGTCGGTGAGTCGGAGAGGCTGTCGGTGAGTCGGAGAGGCTGTCGGTGAGTCGGAGAGGCTGTCGTTGTGTCGGAGAGGCTGTCGGTGAGTCGGGAGGCGGTTGGTGAGTCGAAGAGGCGGTTGGTGAGTCGGAGAGGCGGTCAGTGAGTCTGAGAGGCCGTCGGTGAGTCCGAGAGGCAGTCTGTGAGTCGGAGAGGCGGTCGGTGAGTCAGAGAGGCAGTCGGTGAGTCGGAGAGTCAGTCGGTTCGTCGGAGAGGCAGTCGGTGAGTCGGAGAGGCAGTCGGTGAGTCGGAGAGGCAGTCGGTGAGTCGGAGAGGCCGTCGGTGAGTCCGAGAGGCAGTCTGTGAGTCGGAGAGGCAGTCGGTGAGTCGGAGAGGCAGTCGGTGAGTCGGAGAGGCAGTCTGTGAGTCGGAGAGGCAGTCGGTGACTCGGAGAGGCAGTCGGTGAGTCGGAGAGGCAGTCGGTGAGTCTGAGAGGCAGTCGGTGAGTCGGAGAGGCTGTCGGTGAGTCGGAGAGGCAGTCGGTGAGTCGGAGAGGCGGTCGGTGAGTCGGAGAGGCGGTCGGTGAGTCGGAGAGGCGGTCGGTGAGTCGGGAGGCAGTCGGTGAGTCGGAGAGACAGTCGGTGAGTCGGGAGGCAGTCGGTGAGTCGGGGAGGCAGTCGGTGAGTCGGAGAGGCGGGCGGTGAGTTGGAGAGGCTATGGGTGAGTCGGAGAGGCATTCGGTGAGTCGGAGAGGCGGTCGGTGAGTCTGAGAGGCCGTCGGTGAGTCCGAGAGGCAGTCTGTGAGTCGGAGAGGCGGTCGGTGAGTCAGAGAGGCAGTCGGTGAGTCGGAGAGGCAGTCGGTTAGTCGGAGAGGCAGTCGGTGAGTCGGAGAGGCAGTCAGTGAGTCGGGAGGAAGTCGGTGAGTCGGAGAGGCAGTCAGTGAGTCGGAGAGGCGGTCGGTGAGTCGGAGAGGCAGTCGGTGAGTCGGAGAGGCTGTCGGTGAGTCGGGAGGTGGTCGGTGAGTCAGAGAGGCGGGCGGTGAGTCGGAGAGGCTATTGGTGAGTCGGAGAGGTGGTCGGTGAGTCGGAGAGGCGGTCGGTGAGTCGGAGAGGCATTCGGTGAGTCGGAGAGGCGGTCGGTGAGTCGGAGAGGCAGTCGGTGAGTCGGAGAGGCTGTCGGTGAGTCGGGAGGCGGTCGGTGAGTCGAAGAGGCGGTCGGTGAGTTGGAGAGGCGGTCGGTGAGTCTGAGAGGCCGTCGGTGAGTCGGAGAGGCAGTCGGTGAGTGAGAGATGCTGTCGGTGAGTCGGGAGGTGGTCGGTGAGTCAGAGAGGCGGGCGGTGAGTCGGAGAGGCTATTGGTGAGTCAGAGAGGCGGTCGGTGAGTCGGAGAGGCGGTCGATGAGTCGGAGAGGCATTCGGTGAGTCGGAGAGGCGGTCGGTGAGTCGGAGAGGCAGTCGGTGAGTCGGAGAGGCTGTCGGTGAGTCGGGAGGCGGTCGGTGAGTCGAAGAGGCGGCCGGTGAGTAGGAGAGGCGGTCGGTGAGTCGGAGAGGCGGTCGGTGAGTCGGAGAGGCTGTCGGTGAGTCGGAGAGGCTGTCGGTGAGTCGGAGAGGCTGTCGTTGAGTCGGAGAGGCTGTCGGTGAGTCGGGAGGCGGTTGGTGAGTCGAAGAGGCGGTTGGTGAGTCGGAGAGGCGGTCGGTGTGTCTGAGAGGCAGTCGGTGAGTCCGAGAGGCAGTATGTGAGTCGGAGAGGCGGTCGGTGAGTCAGAGAGGCAGTCGGTGAGTCGGAGAGTCAGTCGGTTCGTCGGAGAGGCAGTCGGTGAGTCGGAGAGTTGGTCGGTGAGTCGGAGAGGCAGTCGGTGAGTCAGAGAGGCGGTCGATGAGTCTGAGAGGCCGTCGGTGAGTCTGAGAGGCCGTCGGTGAGTCCGAGAGGCAGTCTGTGAGTCGGAGAGGCGGTCGGTGAGTCAGAGAGGCGGTCGGTGAGTCGGAGAGGTGGTCGGTGAGTCGGAGAGGCGGTCGGTGAGTCGGAGAAGCGGTTGGTGAGTCGGAGAGGCGGTCGGTGAGTCGGAGAGGCGGTCGGTGAGTCGGGAGGCGGTCGGTGAGTCGGAGAGGCAGTCGGTGAGTCGGGAGGCAGTCGGTGAGTCGGGGAGGCAGTCGGTGAGTCGGAGAGGCGGGCGGTGAGTCGGAGAGGCTATGGGTGAGTCGGAGAGGCATTCGGTGAGTCGGAGAGGCGGTCGGTGAGTCTGAGAGGCCGTCGGTGAGTCCGAGAGGCAGTCTGTGAGTCGGAGAGGCGGTCGGTGAGTCAGAGAGGCAGTCGGTGAGTCGGAGAGGCAGTCGGTTAGTCGGAGAGGCAGTCGGTGAGTCGGAGAGGCAGTCGGTGAGTCGGGAGGAAGTCGGTGAGTCGGAGAGGCAGTCAGTGAGTCGGAGAGGCGGTCGGTGAGTCGGAGAGGCAGTCGGTGAGTCGGAGAGGCTGTCGGTGAGTCGGGAGGTGGTCGGTGAGTCAGAGAGGCGGGCGGTGAGTCGGAGAGGCTATTGGTGAGTCGGAGAGGTGGTCGGTGAGTCGGAGAGGCGGTCGGTGAGTCGGAGAGGCATTCGGTGAGTCGGAGAGGCGGTCGGTGAGTCGGAGAGGCAGTCGGTGAGTCGGAGAGGCTGTCGGTGAGTCGGGAGGCGGTCGGTGAGTCGAAGAGGCGGTCGGTGAGTTGGAGAGGCGGTCGGTGAGTCTGAGAGGCCGTCGGTGAGTCCGAGAGGCAGTCTGTGAGTCGGAGAGGCGGTCGGTGAGTCAGAGAGGCAGTCGGTGAGTCGGAGAGGCAGTCGGTTAGTCGGAGAGGCAGTCGGTGAGTCGGAGAGGCAGTCGGTGAGTCGGGAGGAAGTCGGTGAGTCGGAGAGGCAGTCAGTGAGTCGGAGAGGCGGTCGGTGAGTCGAAGAGGCAGTCGGTGAGTCGGAGAGGCTGTCGGTGAGTCAGGAGGTGGTCGGTGAGTCAGAGAAGCGGTCGGTGAGTCGGAGAGGCGGTCGGTGAGTCGGAGAGGCGGTCGGTGAGTCGGAGAGGCTGTCGGTGAGTCGGGAGGCAGTCGGTGAGTCGGAGAGGCAGTCGTTGAGTCGGGAGGCAGTCGGTGAGTCGGGGAGGCAGTCGGTGAGTCGGAGAGGCGGGCGGTGAGTCGGAGAGGCTATCAGTGAGTCGGAGAGGCATTCGGTGAGTCGGAGAGGCGGTCGGTGAGTCGGAGAGGCTGTCGGTGAGTCGGAGAGGCGGCCGGTGAGTCGGAGAGGCGGTCGGTGAGTCGGAGAGGCGGTCGGTGAGTCGGAGAGGCGGTCGGTGAGTCAGAGAGGTGGTCGGTGAGTCGGAGAGGCTGTCGGTGAGTCGGAGAGGCTGTCGGTGAGTCGGAGAGGCTGTCGTTGTGTCGGAGAGGCTGTCGGTGAGTCGGGAGGCGGTTGGTGAGTCGAAGAGGCGGTTGGTGAGTCGGAGAGGTGGTCAGTGAGTCTGAGAGGCCGTCGGTGAGTCCGAGAGGCAGTCTGTGAGTCGGAGAGGCGGTCGGTGAGTCAGAGAGGCAGTCGGTGAGTCGGAGAGTCAGTCGGTTCGTCGGAGAGGCAGTCGGTGAGTCGGAGAGGCAGTCGGTGAGTCGGAGAGGCAGTCGGTGAGTCGGAGAGGCCGTCGGTGAGTCCGAGAGGCAGTCTGTGAGTCGGAGAGGCAGTCGGTGAGTCGGAGAGGCAGTCGGTGAGTCGGAGAGGCATTCTGTGAGTCGGAGAGGCAGTCGGTGACTCGGAGAGGCAGTCGGTGAGTCGGAGAGGCAGTCGGTGAGTCTGAGAGGCAGTCGGTGAGTCGGAGAGGCTGTCGGTGAGTCGGAGAGGCAGTCGGTGAGTCGGAGAGGCAATCGGTGAGTCGGAGAGGCTATGGGTGAGACGGAGAGGCATTCGGTGAGTCGGAGAGGCGGCCGGTGAGTCTGAGAGGCCGTCGGTGAGTCCGAGAGGCAGTCTGTGAGTCGGAGAGGCGGTCGGTGAGTCAGAGAGGCAGTCGGTGAGTCGGAGAGGCAGTCGGTTAGTCGGAGAGGCAGTCGGTGAGTCGGAGAGGCAGTCGGTGAGTCGGGAGGAAGTCGGTGAGTCGGAGAGGCAGTCAGTGAGTCGGAGAGGCGGTCGGTGAGTCGGAGAGGCAGTCGGTGAGTCGGAGAGGCTGTCGGTGAGTCGGGAGGCGGTCGGTGAGTCAGAGAGGCGGGCGGTGAGTCGGAGAGGCTATTGGTGAGTCGGAGAGGTGGTCGGTGAGTCGGAGAGGCGGTCGGTGATTCGGAGAGGCATTCGGTGAGTCGGAGAGGCGGTCGGTGAGTCGGAGAGGCAGTCGGTGAGTCGGAGAGGCTGTCGGTGAGTCGGGAGGCGGTCGGTGAGTCGAAGAGGCGGTCGGTGAGTTGGAGAGGCGGTCGGTGAGTCTGAGAGGCCGTCGGTGAGTCCGAGAGGCAGTCTGTGAGTCGGAGAGACGGTCGGTGAGTCAGAGAGGCAGTCGGTGAGTCGGAGAGGCAGTCGGTTAGTCGGAGAGGCAGTCGGTGAGTCGGAGAGGCAGTCGGTGAGTCGGGAGGAAGTCGGTGAGTCGGAGAGGCAGTCAGTGAGTCGGAGAGGCGGTCGGTGAGTCGAAGAGGCAGTCGGTGAGTCGGAGAGGCTGTCGGTGAGTCAGGAGGTGGTCGGTGAGTCAGAGAAGCGGTCGGTGAGTCGGAGAGGCGGTCGGTGAGTCGAAGAGGCGGTCGGTGAGTCGGAGAGGCTGTCGGTGAGTCGGGAGGCAGTCGGTGAGTCGGAGAGGCAGTCGGTGAGTCGGGAGGCAGTCGGTGAGTCGGGGAGGCAGTCGGTGAGTCGGAGAGGTGGTCGGTGAGTCGGAGAGGCTGTCGGTGAGTCGGAGAGGCGGCCGGTGAGTCGGAGAGGCGGTCGGTGAGTCGGAGAGGCGGTCGGTGAGTCGGAGAGGTGGTCGGTGAGTCGGAGAGGCGGTCGGTGAGTCGGAGAGGCGGTCGGTGAGTCGAAGAGGCGGTCGGTGAGTTGGAGAGGCGGTCGGTGAGTCTGAGAGGCCGTCGGTGAGTCCGAGAGGCAGTCTGTGAGTCGGAGAGGCGGTCGGTGAGTCCGAGAGGCAGTCGGTGAGTCGGAGAGGCTGTCGGTGAGTCGGGAGGCGGTCGGTGAGTCGAAGAGGCGGTCGGTGAGTTGGAGAGGCGGTCGGTGAGTCTGAGAGGCCGTCGGTGAGTCCGAGAGGCAGTCTGTGAGTCGGAGAGGCGGTCGGTGAGTCAGAGAGGCAGTCGGTGAGTCGGAGAGGCAGTCGGTTAGTCGGAGAGGCAGTCGGTGAGTCGGAGAGGCAGTCGGTGAGTCGGGAGGAAGTCGGTGAGTCGGAGAGGCAGTCAGTGAGTCGGAGAGGCGGTCGGTGAGTCGAAGAGGCAGTCGGTGAGTCGGAGAGGCTGTCGGTGAGTCAGGAGGTGGTCGGTGAGTCAGAGAGCGGTCGGTGAGTCGGAGAGGCGGTCGGTGAGTCGGAGAGGCGGTCGGTGAGTCGGAGAGGCTGTCGGTGAGTCGGGAGGCAGTCGGTGAGTCGGAGAGGCAGTCGGTGAGTCGGGAGGCAGTCGGTGAGTCGGGGAGGCAGTTGGTGAGTCGGAGAGGCGGGCGGTGAGTCGGAGAGGCTATTGTTGAGTCGGAGAGGCATTCGGTGAGTCGGAGAGGCAGTCGGTGAGTCGGAGAGGCTGTCGGTGAGTCGGAGAGGCGGCCGGTGAGTCGGAGAGGCGGTCGGTGAGTCGGAGAGGCGGTCGGTGAGTCGGAGATGCGGTCGGTGAGTCGGAGAGGCGGTCGGTGAGTCGGAGAGGCGGTCGATGAGTCGGAGAGGCTGTCGGTGAGTCGGAGAGGCTGTCGGTGAGTCGGAGAGGCTGTCGTTGAGTCGGAGAGGCTGTCGGTGAGTCGGGAGGCGGTTGGTGAGTCGAAGAGGCGGTTGGTGAGTCGGAGAGGTGGTCAGTGAGTCTGAGAGGCCGTCGGTGAGTCCGAGAGGCAGTCTGTGAGTCGGAGAGGCGGTCGGTGAGTCAGAGAGGCAGTCGGTGAGTCGGAGAATCAGTCGGTGAGTCGGAGAGGCAGTCGGTGAGTCAGAGAGGCGGTCGGTGAGTCTGAGAGGCCGTCGGTGAGTCCGAGAGGCAGTCTGTGAGTCGGAGAGGCGGTCGGTGAGTCAGAGAGGCGGTCGGTGAGTCGGAGAGGCGGTCGGTGAGTCGGAGAGGCAGTCGGTGAGTTGGAGAGGCGGTCGGTGAGTCGGAGAGGCGGTCGGTGAGTCGGAGAGGCGGTCGGTGAGTCGGGAGGCAGTCGGTGAGTCGGAGAGGCAGTCGGTGAGTCGGGAGGCAGTCGGTGAGTCGGGGAGGCAGTCGGTGAGTCGGAGAGGCGGGCGGTGAGTCGGAGAGGCTATGGGTGAGTCGGAGAGGCATTCGGTGAGTCGGAGAGGCGGTCGGTGAGTCGGAGAGGCTGTCGGTGAGTCGGAGAGGCGGTCGGTGAGTCGGAGAGGCGGTCGGTGAGTCGGAGAGGCGGTCGGTGAGTCGGAGAGGCTGTCGGTGAGTCGGAGAGGCTGTCGGTGAGTCGGGAGGCGGTCGGTGAGTCGAAGAGGCGGTCGGTGAGTCGGAGAGGCGGTCGGTGAGTCAGAGAGGCAGTCGGTGAGTCGGAGAGGCAGTCGGTTAGTCGGAGAGGCAGTCGGTGAGTCGGAGAGGCAGTCGGTGAGTCGGGAGGAAGTCGGTGAGTCGGAGAGGCAGTCAGTGAGTCGGAGAGGCGGTCGGTGAGTCGGAGAGGCAGTCGGTGAGTCGGAGAGGCTGTCGGTGAGTCGGGAGGTGGTCGGTGAGTCAGAGAGGCGGGCGGTGAGTCGGAGAGGCTATTGGTGAGTCGGAGAGGTGGTCGGTGAGTCGGAGAGGCGGTCGGTGAGTCGGAGAGGCATTCGGTGAGTCGGAGAGGCGGTCGGTGAGTCGGAGAGGCAGTCGGTGAGTCGGAGAGGCTGTCGGTGAGTCGGGAGGCGGTCGGTGAGTCGAAGAGGCGGTCGGTGAGTTGGAGAGGCGGTCGGTGAGTCTGAGAGGCCGTCGGTGAGTCCGAGAGGCAGTCTGTGATTCGGAGAGGCGGTCGGTGAGTCAGAGAGGCAGTCGGTGAGTCGGAGAGGCAGTCGGTTAGTCGGAGAGGCAGTCGGTGAGTCGGAGAGGCAGTCGGTGAGTCGGGAGGAAGTCGGTGAGTCGGAGAGGCAGTCAGTGAGTCGGAGAGGCTGTCGGTGAGTCAGGAGGTGGTCGGTGAGTCGAAGAGGCAGTCGGTGAGTCGGGAGGAAGTCGGTGAGTCGGGAGGAAGTCGGTGAGTCGAAGAGGCAGTCGGCGAGTCGGAGAGGCTGTCGGTGAGTCGGGAGGAAGTCGGTGAGTCGAAGAGGCAGTCGGCGAGTCGGAGAGGCTGTCGGTGAGTCAGGAGGTGGTCGGTGAGTCAGAGAAGCGGTCGGTGAGTCGGAGAGGCGGTCGGTGAGTCGGAGAGGCGGTCGGTGAGTCGGAGAGGCTGTCGGTGAGTCGGGAGGCAGTCGGTGAGTCGGAGAGGCAGTCGGTGAGTCGGGAGGCAGTCGGTGAGTCGGGGAGGCAGTCGGTGAGTCGGAGAGGCGGGCGGTGAGTCGGAGAGGCTATCAGTGAGTCGGAGAGGCATTCGGTGAGTCGGAGAGGCGGTCGGTGAGTCGGAGAGGCTGTCGGTGAGTCGGAGAGGCGGCCGGTGAGTCGGAGAGGCGGTCGGTGAGTCGGAGAGGCGGTCGGTGAGTCGGAGAGGCGGTCGGTGAGTCGGAGAGGCGGTCGGTGAGTCGGAGAGGCTGTCGGTGAGTCGGAGAGGCTGTCGGTGAGTCGGAGAGGCTGTCGTTGTGTCGGAGAGGCTGTCGGTGAGTCGGGAGGCGGTTGGTGAGTCGAAGAGGCGGTTGGTGAGTCGGAGAGGCGGTCAGTGAGTCTGAGAGGCCGTCGGTGAGTCCGAGAGGCAGTCTGTGAGTCGGAGAGGCGGTCGGTGAGTCAGAGAGGCAGTCGGTGAGTCGGAGAGTCAGTCGGTTCGTCGGAGAGGCAGTCGGTGAGTCGGAGAGGCAGTCGGTGAGTCGGAGAGGCAGTCGGTGAGTCGGAGAGGCCGTCGGTGAGTCCGAGAGGCAGTCTGTGAGTCGGAGAGGCAGTCGGTGAGTCGGAGAGGCAGTCGGTGAGTCGGAGAGGCAGTCTGTGAGTCGGAGAGGCAGTCGGTGACTCGGAGAGGCAGTCGGTGAGTCGGAGAGGCAGTCGGTGAGTCGGAGAGGTAGTGGGTGAGTCGGAGAGGCTGTCGGTGAGTCGGAGAGGCAGTCGGTGAGTCGGAGAGGCAATCGGTGAGTCGGAGAGGCTATGGGTGAGACAGAGAGGCATTCGGTGAGTCGGAGAGGCGGTCGGTGAGTCTGAGAGGCCGTCGGTGAGTCCGAGAGGCAGTCTGTGAGTCGGAGAGGCGGTCGGTGAGTCAGAGAGGCAGTCGGTGAGTCGGAGAGGCAGTCGGTTAGTCGGAGAGGCAGTCGGTGAGTCGGAGAGGCAGTCGGTGAGTCGGAGAGGCTGTCGGTGAGTCGGGAGGTGGTCGGTGAGTCAGAGAGGCGGGCGGTGAGTCGGAGAGGCTATTGGTGAGTCGGAGAGGTGGTCGGTGAGTCGGAGAGGCGGTCGGTGAGTCGGAGAGGCATTCGGTGAGTCGGAGAGGCGGTCGGTGAGTCGGAGAGGCAGTCGGTGAGTCGGAGAGGCTGTCGGTGAGTCGGGAGGCGGTCGGTGAGTCTGAGAGGCCGTCGGTGAGTCGGAGAGGCAGTCGGTGAGTGAGAGATGCTGTCGGTGAGTCGGGAGGTGGTCGGTGAGTCAGAGAGGCGGGCGGTGAGTCGGAGAGGCTATTGGTGAGTCAGAGAGGCGGTCGGTGAGTCGGAGAGGCGGTCGATGAGTCGGAGAGGCATTCGGTGAGTCGGAGAGGCGGTCGGTGAGTCGGAGAGGCAGTCGGTGAGTCGGAGAGGCTGTCGGTGAGTCGGGAGGCGGTCGGTGAGTCGAAGAGGCGGCCGGTGAGTAGGAGAGGCGGTCGGTGAGTCGGAGAGGCGGTCGGTGAGTCGGAGAGGCTGTCGGTGAGTCGGAGAGGCTGTCGGTGAGTCGGAGAGGCTGTCGTTGAGTCGGAGAGGCTGTCGGTGAGTCGGGAGGCAGTCGGTGAGTCGGAGAGGCAGTCGGTGAGTCGGGAGGCAGTCGGTGAGTCGGGGAGGCAGTCGGTGAGTCGGAGAGGCGGGCGGTGAGTCGGAGAGGCTATCAGTGAGTCGGAGAGGCATTCGGTGAGTCGGAGAGGCGGTCGGTGAGTCGGAGAGGCTGTCGGTGAGTCGGAGAGGCGGCCGGTGAGTCGGAGAGGCGGTCGGTGAGTCGGAGAGGCGGTCGGTGAGTCGGAGAGGCGGTCGGTGAGTCGGAGAGGCGGTCGGTGAGTCGGAGAGGCTGTCGGTGAGTCGGAGAGGCTGTCGGTGAGTCGGAGAGGCTGTCGTTGTGTCGGAGAGGCTGTCGGTGAGTCGGGAGGCGGTTGGTGAGTCGAAGAGGCGGTTGGTGAGTCGGAGAGGCGGTCAGTGAGTCTGAGAGGCCGTCGGTGAGTCCGAGAGGCAGTCTGTGAGTCGGAGAGGCGGTCGGTGAGTCAGAGAGGCAGTCGGTGAGTCGGAGAGTCAGTCGGTTCGTCGGAGAGGCAGTCGGTGAGTCGGAGAGGCAGTCGGTGAGTCGGAGAGGCAGTCGGTGAGTCGGAGAGGCCGTCGGTGAGTCCGAGAGGCAGTCTGTGAGTCGGAGAGGCAGTCGGTGAGTTGGAGAGGCAGTCGGTGAGTCGGAGAGGCAGTCTGTGAGTCGGAGAGGCAGTCGGTGACTCGGAGAGGCAGTCGGTGAGTCGGAGAGGCAGTCGGTGAGTCGGAGAGGTAGTCGGTGAGTCGGAGAGGCTGTCGGTGAGTCGGAGAGGCAGTCGGTGAGTCGGAGAGGCAATCGGTGAGTCGGAGAGGCTATGGGTGAGACAGAGAGGCATTCGGTGAGTCGGAGAGGCGGTCGGTGAGTCTGAGAGGCCGTCGGTGAGTCCGAGAGGCAGTCTGTGAGTCGGAGAGACGGTCGGTGAGTCAGAGAGGCAGTCGGTGAGTCGGAGAGGCAGTCGGTTAGTCGGAGAGGCAGTCGGTGAGTCGGAGAGGCAGTCGGTGAGTCGGAGAGGCTGTCGGTGAGTCGGGAGGTGGTCGGTGAGTCAGAGAGGCGGGCGGTGAGTCGGAGAGGCTATTGGTGAGTCGGAGAGGTGGTCGGTGAGTCGGAGAGGCGGTCGGTGAGTCGGAGAGGCATTCGGTGAGTCGGAGAGGCGGTAGGTGAGTCGGAGAGGCAGTCGGTGAGTCGGAGAGGCTGTCGGTGAGTCGGGAGGCGGTCGGTGAGTCGAAGAGGCGGTCGGTGAGTTGGAGAGGCGGTCGGTGAGTCTGAGAGGCCGTCGGTGAGTCGGAGAGGCAGTCGGTGAGTGAGAGATGCTGTCGGTGAGTCGGAGAGGCAGTCGGTGAGTCGGAGAGGCCGTCGGTGAGTCCGAGAGGCAGTCTGTGAGTCGGAGAGGCAGTCGGTGAGTTGGAGAGGCAGTCGGTGAGTCGGAGAGGCAGTCTGTGAGTCGGAGAGGCAGTCGGTGACTCGGAGAGGCAGTCGGTGAGTCGGAGAGGCAGTCGGTGAGTCGGAGAGGTAGTCGGTGAGTCGGAGAGGCTGTCGGTGAGTCGGAGAGGCAGTCGGTGAGTCGGAGAGGCAATCGGTGAGTCGGAGAGGCTATGGGTGAGACAGAGAGGCATTCGGTGAGTCGGAGAGGCGGTCGGTGAGTCTGAGAGGCCGTCGGTGAGTCCGAGAGGCAGTCTGTGAGTCGGAGAGACGGTCGGTGAGTCAGAGAGGCAGTCGGTGAGTCGGAGAGGCAGTCGGTTAGTCGGAGAGGCAGTCGGTGAGTCGGAGAGGCAGTCGGTGAGTCGGAGAGGCTGTCGGTGAGTCGGGAGGTGGTCGGTGAGTCAGAGAGGCGGGCGGTGAGTCGGAGAGGCTATTGGTGAGTCGGAGAGGTGGTCGGTGAGTCGGAGAGGCGGTCGGTGAGTCGGAGAGGCATTCGGTGAGTCGGAGAGGCGGTAGGTGAGTCGGAGAGGCAGTCGGTGAGTCGGAGAGGCTGTCGGTGAGTCGGGAGGCGGTCGGTGAGTCGAAGAGGCGGTCGGTGAGTTGGAGAGGCGGTCGGTGAGTCTGAGAGGCCGTCGGTGAGTCGGAGAGGCAGTCGGTGAGTGAGAGATGCTGTCGGTGAGTCGGGAGGTGGTCGGTGAGTCAGAGAGGCGGGCGGTGAGTCGGAGAGGCTATTGGTGAGTCAGAGAGGCGGTCGGTGAGTCGGAGAGGCGGTCGATGAGTCGGAGAGGCATTCGGTGAGTCGGAGAGGCGGTCGGTGAGTCGGAGAGGCAGTCGGTGAGTCGGAGAGGCTGTCGGTGAGTCGGGAGGCGGTCGGTGAGTCGAAGAGGCGGCCGGTGAGTAGGAGAGGCGGTCGGTGAGTCGGAGAGGCGGTCGGTGAGTCGGAGAGGCTGTCGGTGAGTCGGAGAGGCTGTCGGTGAGTCGGAGAGGCTGTCGTTGAGTCGGAGAGGCTGTCGGTGAGTCGGGAGGCGGTTGGTGAGTCGAAGAGGCGGTTGGTGAGTCGGAGAGGCGGTCGGTGTGTCTGAGAGGCAGTCGGTGAGTCCGAGAGGCAGTATGTGAGTCGGAGAGGCGGTCGGTGAGTCAGAGAGGCAGTCGGTGAGTCGGAGAGTCAGTCGGTTCGTCGGAGAGGCAGTCGGTGAGTCGGAGAGTTGGTCGGTGAGTCGGAGAGGCGGTCGGTGAGTCCGAGAGGCCGTCGGTGAGTCCGAGAGGCAGTCTGTGAGTCGGAGAGGCGGTCGGTGAGTCAGAGAGGCAGTCGGTGAGTCGGAGAGGCGGTCGGTGAGTCTGAGAGGCGGGCGGTGAGTTGGAGAGGCTATGGGTGAGTCGGAGAGGCATTCGATGAGTCGGAGAGGCGGTCGGTGAGTCTGAGAGGCCGTCGGTGAGTCCGAGAGGCAGTCTGTGAGTCGGAGAGGCGGTCGGTGAGTCAGAGAGGCAGTCGGTGAGTCGGAGAGGCAGTCGGTTAGTCGGAGAGGCTGTCGTTGAGTCGGAGAGGCTGTCGGTGAGTCGGGAGGCGGTTGGTGAGTCGAAGAGGCGGTTGGTGAGTCGGAGAGGCGGTCGGTGAGTCTGAGAGGCAGTCGGTGAGTCCGAGAGGCAGTATGTGAGTCGGAGAGGCGGTCGGTGAGTCAGAGAGGCAGTCGGTGAGTCGGAGAGTCAGTCGGTTCGTCGGAGAGGCAGTCGGTGAGTCGGAGAGTCGGTCGGTGAGTCGGAGAGGCAGTCGGTGAGTCAGAGAGGCGGTCGGTGAGTCTGAGAGGCCGTCGGTGAGTCTGAGAGGCCGTCGGTGAGTCCGAGAGGCAGTCTGTGAGTCGGAGAGGCGGTCGGTGAGTCAGAGAGGCGGTCGGTGAGTCGGAGAGGCGGTCGGTGAGTCGGAGAGGCGGTCGGTGAGTCGGAGAGGCGGTCGGTGAGTCGGAGAGGCGGTCGGTGAGTCGGAGAGGCGGTCGGTGAGTCGGGAGGCGGTCGGTGAGTCGGAGAGGCAGTCGGTGAGTCGGGAGGCAGTCGGTGAGTCGGGGAGGCAGTCGGTGAGTCGGAGAGGCGGGCGGTGAGTCGGAGAGGCTATGGGTGAGTCGGAGAGGCATTCGGTGAGTCGGAGAGGCGGTCGGTGAGTCTGAGAGGCCGTCGGTGAGTCCGAGAGGCAGTCTGTGAGTCGGAGAGGCGGTCGGTGAGTCAGAGAGGCAGTCGGTGAGTCGGAGAGGCAGTCGGTTAGTCGGAGAGGCAGTCGGTGAGTCGGAGAGGCAGTCGGTGAGTCGGGAGGATGTCGGTGAGTCGGAGAGGCAGTCAGTGAGTCGGAGAGGCGGTCGGTGAGTCGGAGAGGCAGTCGGTGAGTCGGAGAGGCTGTCGGTGAGTCGGGAGGTGGTCGGTGAGTCAGAGAGGCGGGCGGTGAGTCGGAGAGGCTATTGGTGAGTCGGAGAGGTGGTCGGTGAGTCGGAGAGGCGGTCGGTGAGTCGGAGAGGCATTCGGTGAGTCGGAGAGGCGGTCGGTGAGTCGGAGAGGCAGTCGGTGAGTCGGAGAGGCTGTCGGTGAGTCGGGAGGCGGTCGGTGAGTCGAAGAGGCGGTCGGTGAGTTGGAGAGGCGGTCGGTGAGTCTGAGAGGCCGTCGGTGGGTCCGAGAGGCAGTCTGTGAGTCGGAGAGGCGGTCGGTGAGTCAGAGAGGCAGTCGGTGAGTCGGAGAGGCAGTCGGTTAGTCGGAGAGGCAGTCGGTGAGTCGGAGAGACAGTCGGTGAGTCGGGAGGAAGTCGGTGAGTCGGAGAGGCAGTCAGTGAGTCGGAGAGGCGGTCGGTGAGTCGAAGAGGCAGTCGGTGAGTCGGAGAGGCTGTCGGTGAGTCAGGAGGTGGTCGGTGAGTCAGAGAAGCGGTCGGTGAGTCGGAGAGGCGGTCGGTGAGTCGGAGAGGCGGTCGGTGAGTCGGAGAGGCTGTCGGTGAGTCGGGAGGCAGTCGGTGAGTCGGAGAGGCAGTCGGTGAGTCGGGAGGCAGTCGGTGAGTCGGGGAGGCAGTCGGTGAGTCGGAGAGGCGGGCGGTGAGTCGGAGAGGCTATCAGTGAGTCGGGGAGGCATTCGGTGAGTCGGAGAGGCGGTCGGTGAGTCGGAGAGGCTGTCGGTGAGTCGGAGAGGCGGCCGGTGAGTCGGAGAGGCGGTCGGTGAGTCGGAGAGGCGGTCGGTGAGTCGGAGAGGCGGTCGGTGAGTCGGAGAGGCGGTCGGTGAGTCAGAGAGGTGGTCGGTGAGTCGGAGAGGCTGTCGGTGAGTCGGAGAGGCTGTCGGTGAGTCGGAGAGGCTGTCGTTGTGTCGGAGAGGCGGTCGGTGAGTCGGAGAGGCGGTCGGTGAGTCGGAGAGGCGGTCGGTGAGTCGGAGAGGCGGTCGGTGAGTCGGAGAGGCGGTCGGTGAGTCGGAGAGGCGGTCGGTGAGTCGGGAGGCGGTCGGTGAGTCGGAGAGGCAGTCGGTGAGTCGGGAGGCAGTCGGTGAGTCGGGGAGGCAGTCGGTGAGTCGGAGAGGCGGGCGGTGAGTCGGAGAGGCTATGGGTGAGTCGGAGAGGCATTCGGTGAGTCGGAGAGGCGGTCGGTGAGTCTGAGAGGCCGTCGGTGAGTCCGAGAGGCAGTCTGTGAGTCGGAGAGGCGGTCGGTGAGTCAGAGAGGCAGTCGGTGAGTCGGAGAGGCAGTCGGTTAGTCGGAGAGGCAGTCGGTGAGTCGGAGAGGCAGTCGGTGAGTCGGGAGGATGTCGGTGAGTCGGAGAGGCAGTCAGTGAGTCGGAGAGGTGGTCGGTGAGTCGGAGAGGCAGTCGGTGAGTCGGAGAGGCTGTCGGTGAGTCGGGAGGTGGTCGGTGAGTCAGAGAGGCGGGCGGTGAGTCGGAGAGGCTATTGGTGAGTCGGAGAGGTGGTCGGTGAGTCGGAGAGGCGGTCGGTGAGTCGGAGAGGCATTCGGTGAGTCGGAGAGGCGGTCGGTGAGTCGGAGAGGCAGTCGGTGAGTCGGAGAGGCTGTCGGTGAGTCGGGAGGCGGTCGGTGAGTCGAAGAGGCGGTCGGTGAGTTGGAGAGGCGGTCGGTGAGTCTGAGAGGCCGTCGGTGGGTCCGAGAGGCAGTCTGTGAGTCGGAGAGGCGGTCGGTGAGTCAGAGAGGCAGTCGGTGAGTCGGAGAGGCAGTCGGTTAGTCGGAGAGGCAGTCGGTGAGTCGGAGAGGCAGTCGGTGAGTCGGGAGGAAGTCGGTGAGTCGGAGAGGCAGTCAGTGAGTCGGAGAGGCGGTCGGTGAGTCGAAGAGGCAGTCGGTGAGTCGGAGAGGCTGTCGGTGAGTCAGGAGGTGGTCGGTGAGTCAGAGAAGCGGTCGTTGAGTCGGAGAGGCGGTCGGTGAGTCGGAGAGGCGGTCGGTGAGTCGGAGAGGCTGTCGGTGAGTCGGGAGGCAGTCGGTGAGTCGGAGAGGCAGTCGGTGAGTCGGGAGGCAGTCGGTGAGTCGGGGAGGCAGTCGGTGAGTCGGAGAGGCGGGCGGTGAGTCGGAGAGGCTATCAGTGAGTCGGGGAGGCATTCGGTGAGTCGGAGAGGCGGTCGGTGAGTCGGAGAGGCTGTCGGTGAGTCGGAGAGGCGGCCAGTGAGTCGGAGAGGCGGTCGGTGAGTCGGAGAGGCGGTCGGTGAGTCGGAGAGGCGGTCGGTGAGTCGGAGAGGCGGTCGGTGAGTCAGAGAGGTGGTCGGTGAGTCGGAGAGGCTGTCGGTGAGTCGGAGAGGCTGTCGGTGAGTCGGAGAGGCTGTCGTTGTGTCGGAGAGGCTGTCGGTGAGTCGGGAGGCGGTTGGTGAGTCGAAGAGGCGGTTGGTGAGTCGGAGAGGCGGTCAGTGAGTCTGAGAGGCCGTCGGTGAGTCCGAGAGGCAGTCTGTGAGTCGGAGAGGCGGTCGGTGAGTCAGAGAGGCAGTCGGTGAGTCGGAGAGTCAGTCGGTTCGTCGGAGAGGCAGTCGGTGAGTCGGAGAGGCAGTCGGTGAGTCGGAGAGGCAGTCGGTGAGTCGGAGAGGCCGTCGGTGAGTCCGAGAGGCAGTCTGTGAGTCGGAGAGGCAGTCGGTGAGTCGGAGAGGCAGTCGGTGAGTCGGAGAGGCAGTCTGTGAGTCGGAGAGGCAGTCGGTGACTCGGAGAGGCAGTCGGTGAGTCGGAGAGGCAGTCGGTGAGTCTGAGAGGCAGTCGGTGAGTCGGAGAGGCTGTCGGTGAGTCGGAGAGGCAGTCGGTGAGTCGGAGAGGCGGTCGGTGAGTCGGAGAGGCGGTCGGTGAGTCGGAGAGGCGGTCGGTGAGTCGGGAGGCAGTCGGTGAGTCGGAGAGACAGTCGGTGAGTCGGGAGGCAGTCGGTGAGTCGGGGAGGCAGTCGGTGAGTCGGAGAGGCGGGCGGTGAGTTGGAGAGGCTATGGGTGAGTCGGAGAGGCATTCGGTGAGTCGGAGAGGCGGTCGGTGAGTCTGAGAGGCCGTCGGTGAGTCCGAGAGGCAGTCTGTGAGTCGGAGAGGCGGTCGGTGAGTCAGAGAGGCAGTCGGTGAGTCGGAGAGGCAGTCGGTTAGTCGGAGAGGCAGTCGGTGAGTCGGAGAGGCAGTCAGTGAGTCGGGAGGAAGTCGGTGAGTCGGAGAGGCAGTCAGTGAGTCGGAGAGGCGGTCGGTGAGTCGGAGAGGCAGTCGGTGAGTCGGAGAGGCTGTCGGTGAGTCGGGAGGTGGTCGGTGAGTCAGAGAGGCGGGCGGTGAGTCGGAGAGGCTATTGGTGAGTCGGAGAGGTGGTCGGTGAGTCGGAGACGTGGTCGGTGAGTCGGAGAGGCATTCGGTGAGTCGGAGAGGCGGTCGGTGAGTCGGAGAGGCAGTCGGTGAGTCGGAGAGGCTGTCGGTGAGTCGGGAGGCGGTCGGTGAGTCGAAGAGGCGGTCGGTGAGTTGGAGAGGCGGTCGGTGAGTCTGAGAGGCCGTCGGTGAGTCGGAGAGGCAGTCGGTGAGTGAGAGATGCTGTCGGTGAGTCGGGAGGTGGTCGGTGCGTCAGAGAGGCGGGCGGTGAGTCGGAGAGGCTATTGGTGAGTCAGAGAGGCGGTCGGTGAGTCGGAGAGGCGGTCGATGAGTCGGAGAGGCATTCGGTGAGTCGGAGAGGCGGTCGGTGAGTCGGAGAGGCAGTCGGTGAGTCGGAGAGGCTGTCGGTGAGTCGGGAGGCGGTCGGTGAGTCGAAGAGGCGGCCGGTGAGTAGGAGAGGCGGTCGGTGAGTCGGAGAGGCGGGTCGGTGAGTCGGAGAGGCTGTCGGTGAGTCGGAGAGGCTGTCGGTGAGTCGGAGAGGCTGTCGTTGAGTCGGAGAGGCTGTCGGTGAGTCGGGAGGCGGTTGGTGAGTCGAAGAGGCGGTTGGTGAGTCGGAGAGGCGGTCGGTGTGTCTGAGAGGCAGTCGGTGAGTCCGAGAGGCAGTATGTGAGTCGGAGAGGCGGTCGGTGAGTCAGAGAGGCAGTCGGTGAGTCCGGAGAGTCAGTCGGTTCGTCGGAGAGGCAGTCGGTGAGTCGGAGAGTTGGTCGGTGAGTCGGAGAGGCAGTCGGTGAGTCAGAGAGGCGGTCGGTGAGTCTGAGAGGCCGTCGGTGAGTCTGAGAGGCCGTCGGTGAGTCCGAGAGGCAGTCTGTGAGTCGGAGAGGCGGTCGGTGAGTCAGAGAGGCGGTCGGTGAGTCGGAGAGGTGGTCGGTGAGTCGGAGAGGCGGTCGGTGAGTCGGAGAAGCGGTCGGTGAGTCGGAGAGGCGGTCGGTGAGTCGGAGAGGCGGTCGGTGAGTCGGGAGGCGGTCGGTGAGTCGGAGAGGCAGTCGGTGAGTCGGGAGGCAGTCGGTGAGTCGGGGGAGGCAGTCGGTGAGTCGGAGAGGCGGGCGGTGAGTCGGAGAGGCTATGGGTGAGTCGGAGAGGCATTCGGTGAGTCGGAGAGGCGGTCGGTGAGTCTGAGAGACCGTCGGTGAGTCCGAGAGGCAGTCTGTGAGTCGGAGAGGCGGTCGGTGAGTCAGAGAGGCAGTCGGTGAGTCGGAGAGGCAGTCGGTTAGTCGGAGAGGCAGTCGGTGAGTCGGAGAGGCAGTCGGTGAGTCGGGAGGAAGTCGGTGAGTCGGAGAGGCAGTCAGTGAGTCGGAGAGGCGGTCGGTGAGTCGGAGAGGCAGTCGGTGAGTCGGAGAGGCTGTCGGTGAGTCGGGAGGTGGTCGGTGAGTCAGAGAGGCGGGCGGTGAGTCGGAGAGGCTATTGGTGAGTCGGAGAGGTGGTCGGTGAGTCGGAGAGGCGGTCGGTGAGTCGGAGAGGCATTCGGTGAGTCGGAGAGGCGGTCGGTGAGTCGGAGAGGCAGTCGGTGAGTCGGAGAGGCTGTCGGTGAGTCGGGAGGCGGTCGGTGAGTCGAAGAGGCGGTCGGTGAGTTGGAGAGGCGGTCGGTGAGTCTGAGAGGCCGTCGGTGAGTCCGAGAGGCAGTCTGTGAGTCGGAGAGGCGGTCGGTGAGTCAGAGAGGCAGTCGGTGAGTCGGAGAGGCAGTCGGTTAGTCGGAGAGGCAGTCGGTGAGTCGGAGAGGCAGTCGGTGAGTCGGGAGGAAGTCGGTGAGTCGGAGAGGCAGTCAGTGAGTCGGAGAGGCGGTCGGTGAGTCGAAGAGGCAGTCGGTGAGTCGGAGAGGCTGTCGGTGAGTCAGGAGGTGGTCGGTGAGTCAGAGAAGCGGTCGGTGAGTCGGAGAGGCGGTCGGTGAGTCGGAGAGGCGGTCGGTGAGTCGGAGAGGCTGTCGGTGAGTCGGGAGGCAGTCGGTGAGTCGGAGAGGCAGTCGGTGAGTCGGGAGGCAGTCGGTGAGTCGGGGAGGCAGTCGGTGAGTCGGAGAGGCGGGCGGTGAGTCGGAGAGGCTATCAGTGAGTCGGAGAGGCATTCGGTGAGTCGGAGAGGCGGTCGGTGAGTCGGAGAGGCTGTCGGTGAGTCGGAGAGGCGGCCGGTGAGTCGGAGAGGCGGTCGGTGAGTCGGAGAGGCGGTCGGTGAGTCGGAGAGGCGGTCGGTGAGTCAGAGAGGTGGTCGGTGAGTCGGAGAGGCTGTCGGTGAGTCGGAGAGGCTGTCGGTGAGTCGGAGAGGCTGTCGTTGTGTCGGAGAGGCTGTCGGTGAGTCGGGAGGCGGTTGGTGAGTCGAAGAGGCGGTTGGTGAGTCGGAGAGGCGGTCAGTGAGTCTGAGAGGCCGTCGGTGAGTCCGAGAGGCAGTCTGTGAGTCGGAGAGGCGGTCGGTGAGTCAGAGAGGCAGTCGGTGAGTCGGAGAGTCAGTCGGTTCGTCGGAGAGGCAGTCGGTGAGTCGGAGAGGCAGTCGGTGAGTCGGAGAGGCAGTCGGTGAGTCGGAGAGGCCGTCGGTGAGTCCGAGAGGCAGTCTGTGAGTCGGAGAGGCAGTCGGTGAGTCGGAGAGGCAGTCGGTGAGTCGGAGAGGCATTCTGTGAGTCGGAGAGGCAGTCGGTGACTCGGAGAGGCAGTCGGTGAGTCGGAGAGGCAGTCGGTGAGTCTGAGAGGCAGTCGGTGAGTCGGAGAGGCTGTCGGTGAGTCGGAGAGGCAGTCGGTGAGTCGGAGAGGCAATCGGTGAGTCGGAGAGGCTATGGGTGAGACGGAGAGGCATTCGGTGAGTCGGAGAGGCGGCCGGTGAGTCTGAGAGGCCGTCGGTGAGTCCGAGAGGCAGTCTGTGAGTCGGAGAGGCGGTCGGTGAGTCAGAGAGGCAGTCGGTGAGTCGGAGAGGCAGTCGGTTAGTCGGAGAGGCAGTCGGTGAGTCGGAGAGGCAGTCGGTGAGTCGGGAGGAAGTCGGTGAGTCGGAGAGGCAGTCAGTGAGTCGGAGAGGCGGTCGGTGAGTCGGAGAGGCAGTCGGTGAGTCGGAGAGGCTGTCGGTGAGTCGGGAGGCGGTCGGTGAGTCAGAGAGGCGGGCGGTGAGTCGGAGAGGCTATTGGTGAGTCGGAGAGGTGGTCGGTGAGTCGGAGAGGCGGTCGGTGATTCGGAGAGGCATTCGGTGAGTCGGAGAGGCGGTCGGTGAGTCGGAGAGGCAGTCGGTGAGTCGGAGAGGCTGTCGGTGAGTCGGGAGGCGGTCGGTGAGTCGAAGAGGCGGTCGGTGAGTTGGAGAGGCGGTCGGTGAGTCTGAGAGGCCGTCGGTGAGTCCGAGAGGCAGTCTGTGAGTCGGAGAGACGGTCGGTGAGTCAGAGAGGCAGTCGGTGAGTCGGAGAGGCAGTCGGTTAGTCGGAGAGGCAGTCGGTGAGTCGGAGAGGCAGTCGGTGAGTCGGGAGGAAGTCGGTGAGTCGGAGAGGCAGTCAGTGAGTCGGAGAGGCGGTCGGTGAGTCGAAGAGGCAGTCGGTGAGTCGGAGAGGCTGTCGGTGAGTCAGGAGGTGGTCGGTGAGTCAGAGAAGCGGTCGGTGAGTCGGAGAGGCGGTCGGTGAGTCGAAGAGGCGGTCGGTGAGTCGGAGAGGCTGTCGGTGAGTCGGGAGGCAGTCGGTGAGTCGGAGAGGCAGTCGGTGAGTCGGGAGGCAGTCGGTGAGCCGGGGAGGCAGTCGGTGAGTCGGAGAGGCGGGCGGTGAGTCGGAGAGGCTATTGTTGAGTCGGAGAGGCATTCGGTGAGTCGGAGAGGTGGTCGGTGAGTCGGAGAGGCTGTCGGTGAGTCGGAGAGGCGGCCGGTGAGTCGGAGAGGCGGTCGGTGAGTCGGAGAGGCGGTCGGTGAGTCGGAGAGGTGGTCGGTGAGTCGGAGAGGCGGTCGGTGAGTCGGAGAGGCGGTCGGTGAGTCGAAGAGGCGGTCGGTGAGTTGGAGAGGCGGTCGGTGAGTCTGAGAGGCCGTCGGTGAGTCCGAGAGGCAGTCTGTGAGTCGGAGAGGCGGTCGGTGAGTCCGAGAGGCAGTCGGTGAGTCGGAGAGGCTGTCGGTGAGTCGTGAGGCGGTCGGTGAGTCGAAGAGGGGGTCGGTGAGTTGGAGAGGCGGTCGGTGAGTCTGAGAGGCCGTCGGTGAGTCCGAGAGGCAGTCTGTGAGTCGGAGAGGCGGTCGGTGAGTCAGAGAGGCAGTCGGTGAGTCGGAGAGGCAGTCGGTTAGTCGGAGAGGCAGTCGGTGAGTCGGAGAGGCAGTCGGTGAGTCGGGAGGAAGTCGGTGAGTCGGAGAGGCAGTCAGTGAGTCGGAGAGGCGGTCGGTGAGTCGAAGAGGCAGTCGGTGAGTCGGAGAGGCTGTCGGTGAGTCAGGAGGTGGTCGGTGAGTCAGAGAGCGGTCGGTGAGTCGGAGAGGCGGTCGGTGAGTCGGAGAGGCGGTCGGTGAGTCGGAGAGGCTGTCGGTGAGTCGGGAGGCAGTCGGTGAGTCGGAGAGGCAGTCGGTGAGTCGGGAGGCAGTCGGTGAGTCGGGGAGGCAGTTGGTGAGTCGGAGAGGCGGGCGGTGAGTCGGAGAGGCTATTGTTGAGTCGGAGAGGCATTCGGTGAGTCGGAGAGGCGGTCGGTGAGTCGGAGAGGCTGTCGGTGAGTCGGAGAGGCGGCCGGTGAGTCGGAGAGGCGGTCGGTGAGTCGGAGAGGCGGTCGGTGAGTCGGAGAGGCGGTCGGTGAGTCGGAGAGGCGGTCGGTGAGTCGGAGAGGCGGTCGATGAGTCGGAGAGGCTGTCGGTGAGTCGGAGAGGCTGTCGGTGAGTCGGAGAGGCTGTCGTTGAGTCGGAGAGGCTGTCGGTGAGTCGGGAGGCGGTTGGTGAGTCGAAGAGGCGGTTGGTGAGTCGGAGAGGTGGTCAGTGAGTCTGAGAGGCCGTCGGTGAGTCCGAGAGGCAGTCTGTGAGTCGGAGAGGCGGTCGGTGAGTCAGAGAGGCAGTCGGTGAGTCGGAGAATCAGTCGGTGAGTCGGAGAGGCAGTCGGTGAGTCAGAGAGGCGGTCGGTGAGTCTGAGAGGCCGTCGGTGAGTCCGAGAGGCAGTCTGTGAGTCGGAGAGGCGGTCGGTGAGTCAGAGAGGCGGTCGGTGAGTCGGAGAGGCGGTCGGTGAGTCGGAGAGGCAGTCGGTGAGTTGGAGAGGCGGTCGGTGAGTCGGAGAGGCGGTCGGTGAGTCGGAGAGGCGGTCGGTGAGTCGGGAGGCAGTCGGTGAGTCGGAGAGGCAGTCGGTGAGTCGGGAGGCAGTCGGTGAGTCGGGGAGGCAGTCGGTGAGTCGGAGAGGCGGGCGGTGAGTCGGAGAGGCTATGGGTGAGTCGGAGAGGCATTCGGTGAGTCGGAGAGGCGGTCGGTGAGTCGGAGAGGCTGTCGGTGAGTCGGAGAGGCGGTCGGTGAGTCGGAGAGGCGGTCGGTGAGTCGGAGAGGCAGTCGGTGAGTCGGAGAGGCTGTCGGTGAGTCGGAGAGGCTGTCGGTGAGTCGGGAGGCGGTCGGTGAGTCGAAGAGGCGGTCGGTGAGTCGGAGAGGCGGTCGGTGAGTCAGAGAGGCAGTCGGTGAGTCGGAGAGGCAGTCGGTTAGTCGGAGAGGCAGTCGGTGAGTCGGAGAGGCAGTCGGTGAGTCGGGAGGAAGTCGGTGAGTCGGAGAGGCAGTCAGTGAGTCGGAGAGGCGGTCGGTGAGTCGGAGAGGCAGTCGGTGAGTCGGAGAGGCTGTCGGTGAGTCGGGAGGTGGTCGGTGAGTCAGAGAGGCGGGCGGTGAGTCGGAGAGGCTATTGGTGAGTCGGAGAGGTGGTCGGTGAGTCGGAGAGGCGGTCGGTGAGTCGGAGAGGCATTCGGTGAGTCGGAGAGGCGGTCGGTGAGTCGGAGAGGCAGTCGGTGAGTCGGAGAGGCTGTCGGTGAGTCGGGAGGCGGTCGGTGAGTCGAAGAGGCGGTCGGTGAGTTGGAGAGGCGGTCGGTGAGTCTGAGAGGCCGTCGGTGAGTCCGAGAGGCAGTCTGTGAGTCGGAGAGGCGGTCGGTGAGTCAGAGAGGCAGTCGGTGAGTCGGAGAGGCAGTCGGTTAGTCGGAGAGGCAGTCGGTGAGTCGGAGAGGCAGTCGGTGAGTCGGGAGGAAGTCGGTGAGTCGGAGAGGCAGTCAGTGAGTCGGAGAGGCGGTCGGTGAGTCGAAGAGGCAGTCGGCGAGTCGGAGAGGCTGTCGGTGAGTCAGGAGGTGGTCGGTGAGTCAGAGAAGCGGTCGGTGAGTCGGAGAGGCGGTCGGTGAGTCGGAGAGGCGGTCGGTGAGTCGGAGAGGCTGTCGGTGAGTCGGGAGGCAGTCGGTGAGTCGGAGAGGCAGTCGGTGAGTCGGGAGGCAGTCGGTGAGTCGGGGAGGCAGTCGGTGAGTCGGAGAGGCGGGCGGTGAGTCGGAGAGGCTATCAGTGAGTCGGAGAGGCATTCGGTGAGTCGGAGAGGCGGTCGGTGAGTCGGAGAGGCTGTCGGTGAGTCGGAGA
The DNA here is from genome assembly GCF_044704955.1 of Pristiophorus japonicus. NCBI lineage: Eukaryota > Metazoa > Chordata > Chondrichthyes > Pristiophoridae > Pristiophorus > Pristiophorus japonicus. Next base: position 504,097 of record NW_027252527.1, on the reverse strand, counting down.
GGCGGCCGGTGAGTCGGAGAGGCGGTCGGTGAGTCGGAGAGGCGGTCGGTGAGTCGGAGAGGCGGTTGGTGAGTCGGAGAGGCGGTCGGTGAGTCGGAGAGGCTGTCGGTGAGTCGGAGAGGCTGTCGGTGAGTCGGAGAGGCTGTCGTTGTGTCGGAGAGGCTGTCGGTGAGTCGGGAGGCGGTTGGTGAGTCGAAGAGGCGGTTGGTGAGTCGGAGAGGCGGTCAGTGAGTCTGAGAGGCCGTCGGTGAGTCCGAGAGGCAGTCTGTGAGTCGGAGAGGCGGTCGGTGAGTCAGAGAGGCAGTCGGTGAGTCGGAGAGTCAGTCGGTTCGTCGGAGAGGCAGTCGGTGAGTCGGAGAGGCAGTCGGTGAGTCGGAGAGGCAGTCGGTGAGTCGGAGAGGCCGTCGGTGAGTCCGAGAGGCAGTCTGTGAGTCGGAGAGGCAGTCGGTGAGTCGGAGAGGCAGTCGGTGAGTCGGAGAGGCAGTCTGTGAGTCGGAGAGGCAGTCGGTGAGTCGGAGAGGCTGTCGGTGAGTCGGAGAGGCTGTCGGTGAGTCGGGAGGCAGTCGGTGAGTCGGAGAGGCAGTCGGTGAGTCGGGAGGCAGTCGGTGAGTCGGGGAGGCAGTTGGTGAGTCGGAGAGGCGGGCGGTGAGTCGGAGAGGCTATTGTTGAGTCGGAGAGGCATTCGGTGAGTCGGAGAGGCGGTCGGTGAGTCGGAGAGGCTGTCGGTGAGTCGGAGAGGCGGCCGGTGAGTCGGAGAGGCGGTCGGTGAGTCGGAGAGGCGGTCGGTGAGTCGGAGAGGCGGTCGGTGAGTCGGAGAGGCGGTCGGTGAGTCGGAGAGGCGGTCGATGAGTCGGAGAGGCTGTCGGTGAGTCGGAGAGGCTGTCGGTGAGTCGGAGAGGCTGTCGTTGAGTCGGAGAGGCTGTCGGTGAGTCGGGAGGCGGTTGGTGAGTCGAAGAGGCGGTTGGTGAGTCGGAGAGGTGGTCAGTGAGTCTGAGAGGCCGTCGGTGAGTCCGAGAGGCAGTCTGTGAGTCGGAGAGGCGGTCGGTGAGTCAGAGAGGCAGTCGGTGAGTCGGAGAATCAGTCGGTGAGTCGGAGAGGCAGTCGGTGAGTCAGAGAGGCGGTCGGTGAGTCTGAGAGGCCGTCGGTGAGTCCGAGAGGCAGTCTGTGAGTCGGAGAGGCGGTCGGTGAGTCAGAGAGGCGGTCGGTGAGTCGGAGAGGCGGTCGGTGAGTCGGAGAGGCAGTCGGTGAGTTGGAGAGGCGGTCGGTGAGTCGGAGAGGCGGTCGGTGAGTCGGAGAGGCGGTCGGTGAGTCGGGAGGCAGTCGGTGAGTCGGAGAGGCAGTCGGTGAGTCGGGAGGCAGTCGGTGAGTCGGGGAGGCAGTCGGTGAGTCGGAGAGGCGGGCGGTGAGTCGGAGAGGCTATGGGTGAGTCGGAGAGGCATTCGGTGAGTCGGAGAGGCGGTCGGTGAGTCGGAGAGGCTGTCGGTGAGTCGGAGAGGCGGTCGGTGAGTCGGAGAGGCGGTCGGTGAGTCGGAGAGGCAGTCGGTGAGTCGGAGAGGCTGTCGGTGAGTCGGAGAGGCTGTCGGTGAGTCGGGAGGCGGTCGGTGAGTCGAAGAGGCGGTCGGTGAGTCGGAGAGGCGGTCGGTGAGTCAGAGAGGCAGTCGGTGAGTCGGAGAGGCAGTCGGTTAGTCGGAGAGGCAGTCGGTGAGTCGGAGAGGCAGTCGGTGAGTCGGGAGGAAGTCGGTGAGTCGGAGAGGCAGTCAGTGAGTCGGAGAGGCGGTCGGTGAGTCGGAGAGGCAGTCGGTGAGTCGGAGAGGCTGTCGGTGAGTCGGGAGGTGGTCGGTGAGTCAGAGAGGCGGGCGGTGAGTCGGAGAGGCTATTGGTGAGTCGGAGAGGTGGTCGGTGAGTCGGAGAGGCGGTCGGTGAGTCGGAGAGGCATTCGGTGAGTCGGAGAGGCGGTCGGTGAGTCGGAGAGGCAGTCGGTGAGTCGGAGAGGCTGTCGGTGAGTCGTGAGGCGGTCGGTGAGTCGAAGAGGCGGTCGGTGAGTTGGAGAGGCGGTCGGTGAGTCTGAGAGGCCGTCGGTGAGTCCGAGAGGCAGTCTGTGAGTCGGAGAGGCGGTCGGTGAGTCAGAGAGGCAGTCGGTGAGTCGGAGAGGCAGTCGGTTAGTCGGAGAGGCAGTCGGTGAGTCGGAGAGGCAGTCGGTGAGTCGGGAGGAAGTCGGTGAGTCGGAGAGGCAGTCAGTGAGTCGGAGAGGCGGTCGGTGAGTCGAAGAGGCGGTCGGCGAGTCGGAGAGGCTGTCGGTGAGTCAGGAGGTGGTCGGTGAGTCAGAGAAGCGGTCGGTGAGTCGGAGAGGCGGTCGGTGAGTCGGAGAGGCGGTCGGTGAGTCGGAGAGGCTGTCGGTGAGTCGGGAGGCAGTCGGTGAGTCGGAGAGGCAGTCGGTGAGTCGGGAGGCAGTCGGTGAGTCGGGGAGGCAGTCGGTGAGTCGGAGAGGCGGGCGGTGAGTCGGAGAGGCTATCAGTGAGTCGGAGAGGCATTCGGTGAGTCGGAGAGGCGGTCGGTGAGTCGGAGAGGCTGTCGGTGAGTCGGAGAGGCGGCCGGTGAGTCGGAGAGGCGGTCGGTGATTCGGAGAGGCATTCGGTGAGTCGGAGAGGCGGTCGGTGAGTCGGAGAGGCAGTCGGTGAGTCGGAGAGGCTGTCGGTGAGTCGGGAGGCGGTCGGTGAGTCGAAGAGGCGGTCGGTGAGTTGGAGAGGCGGTCGGTGAGTCTGAGAGGCCGTCGGTGAGTCCGAGAGGCAGTCTGTGAGTCGGAGAGACGGTCGGTGAGTCAGAGAGGCAGTCGGTGAGTCGGAGAGGCAGTCGGTTAGTCGGAGAGGCAGTCGGTGAGTCGGAGAGGCAGTCGGTGAGTCGGGAGGAAGTCGGTGAGTCGGAGAGGCAGTCAGTGAGTCGGAGAGGCGGTCGGTGAGTCGAAGAGGCAGTCGGTGAGTCGGAGAGGCTGTCGGTGAGTCAGGAGGTGGTCGGTGAGTCAGAGAAGCGGTCGGTGAGTCGGAGAGGCGGTCGGTGAGTCGAAGAGGCGGTCGGTGAGTCGGAGAGGCTGTCGGTGAGTCGGGAGGCAGTCGGTGAGTCGGAGAGGCAGTCGGTGAGTCGGGAGGCAGTCGGTGAGCCGGGGAGGCAGTCGGTGAGTCGGAGAGGCGGGCGGTGAGTCGGAGAGGCTATTGTTGAGTCGGAGAGGCATTCGGTGAGTCGGAGAGGTGGTCGGTGAGTCGGAGAGGCTGTCGGTGAGTCGGAGAGGCGGCCGGTGAGTCGGAGAGGCGGTCGGTGAGTCGGAGAGGCGGTCGGTGAGTCGGAGAGGTGGTCGGTGAGTCGGAGAGGCGGTCGGTGAGTCGGAGAGGCGGTCGGTGAGTCGAAGAGGCGGTCGGTGAGTTGGAGAGGCGGTCGGTGAGTCTGAGAGGCCGTCGGTGAGTCCGAGAGGCAGTCTGTGAGTCGGAGAGGCGGTCGGTGAGTCCGAGAGGCAGTCGGTGAGTCGGAGAGGCTGTCGGTGAGTCGTGAGGCGGTCGGTGAGTCGAAGAGGGGGTCGGTGAGTTGGAGAGGCGGTCGGTGAGTCTGAGAGGCCGTCGGTGAGTCCGAGAGGCAGTCTGTGAGTCGGAGAGGCGGTCGGTGAGTCAGAGAGGCAGTCGGTGAGTCGGAGAGGCAGTCGGTTAGTCGGAGAGGCAGTCGGTGAGTCGGAGAGGCAGTCGGTGAGTCGGGAGGAAGTCGGTGAGTCGGAGAGGCAGTCAGTGAGTCGGAGAGGCGGTCGGTGAGTCGAAGAGGCAGTCGGTGAGTCGGAGAGGCTGTCGGTGAGTCAGGAGGTGGTCGGTGAGTCAGAGAGCGGTCGGTGAGTCGGAGAGGCGGTCGGTGAGTCGGAGAGGCGGTCGGTGAGTCGGAGAGGCTGTCGGTGAGTCGGGAGGCAGTCGGTGAGTCGGAGAGGCAGTCGGTGAGTCGGGAGGCAGTCGGTGAGTCGGGGAGGCAGTTGGTGAGTCGGAGAGGCGGGCGGTGAGTCGGAGAGGCTATTGTTGAGTCGGAGAGGCATTCGGTGAGTCGGAGAGGCGGTCGGTGAGTCGGAGAGGCTGTCGGTGAGTCGGAGAGGCGGCCGGTGAGTCGGAGAGGCGGTCGGTGAGTCGGAGAGGCGGTCGGTGAGTCGGAGAGGCGGTCGGTGAGTCGGAGAGGCGGTCGGTGAGTCGGAGAGGCGGTCGATGAGTCGGAGAGGCTGTCGGTGAGTCGGAGAGGCTGTCGGTGAGTCGGAGAGGCTGTCGTTGAGTCGGAGAGGCTGTCGGTGAGTCGGGAGGCGGTTGGTGAGTCGAAGAGGCGGTTGGTGAGTCGGAGAGGTGGTCAGTGAGTCTGAGAGGCCGTCGGTGAGTCCGAGAGGCAGTCTGTGAGTCGGAGAGGCGGTCGGTGAGTCAGAGAGGCAGTCGGTGAGTCGGAGAATCAGTCGGTGAGTCGGAGAGGCAGTCGGTGAGTCAGAGAGGCGGTCGGTGAGTCTGAGAGGCCGTCGGTGAGTCCGAGAGGCAGTCTGTGAGTCGGAGAGGCGGTCGGTGAGTCAGAGAGGCGGTCGGTGAGTCGGAGAGGCGGTCGGTGAGTCGGAGAGGCAGTCGGTGAGTTGGAGAGGCGGTCGGTGAGTCGGAGAGGCGGTCGGTGAGTCGGAGAGGCGGTCGGTGAGTCGGGAGGCAGTCGGTGAGTCGGAGAGGCAGTCGGTGAGTCGGGAGGCAGTCGGTGAGTCGGGGAGGCAGTCGGTGAGTCGGAGAGGCGGGCGGTGAGTCGGAGAGGCTATGGGTGAGTCGGAGAGGCATTCGGTGAGTCGGAGAGGCGGTCGGTGAGTCGGAGAGGCTGTCGGTGAGTCGGAGAGGCGGTCGGTGAGTCGGAGAGGCGGTCGGTGAGTCGGAGAGGCAGTCGGTGAGTCGGAGAGGCTGTCGGTGAGTCGGAGAGGCTGTCGGTGAGTCGGGAGGCGGTCGGTGAGTCGAAGAGGCGGTCGGTGAGTCGGAGAGGCGGTCGGTGAGTCAGAGAGGCAGTCGGTGAGTCGGAGAGGCAGTCGGTTAGTCGGAGAGGCAGTCGGTGAGTCGGAGAGGCAGTCGGTGAGTCGGGAGGAAGTCGGTGAGTCGGAGAGGCAGTCAGTGAGTCGGAGAGGCGGTCGGTGAGTCGGAGAGGCAGTCGGTGAGTCGGAGAGGCTGTCGGTGAGTCGGGAGGTGGTCGGTGAGTCAGAGAGGCGGGCGGTGAGTCGGAGAGGCTATTGGTGAGTCGGAGAGGTGGTCGGTGAGTCGGAGAGGCGGTCGGTGAGTCGGAGAGGCATTCGGTGAGTCGGAGAGGCGGTCGGTGAGTCGGAGAGGCAGTCGGTGAGTCGGAGAGGCTGTCGGTGAGTCGGGAGGCGGTCGGTGAGTCGAAGAGGCGGTCGGTGAGTTGGAGAGGCGGTCGGTGAGTCTGAGAGGCCGTCGGTGAGTCCGAGAGGCAGTCTGTGAGTCGGAGAGGCGGTCGGTGAGTCAGAGAGGCAGTCGGTGAGTCGGAGAGGCAGTCGGTTAGTCGGAGAGGCAGTCGGTGAGTCGGAGAGGCAGTCGGTGAGTCGGGAGGAAGTCGGTGAGTCGGAGAGGCAGTCAGTGAGTCGGAGAGGCGGTCGGTGAGTCGAAGAGGCAGTCGGCGAGTCGGAGAGGCTGTCGGTGAGTCAGGAGGTGGTCGGTGAGTCAGAGAAGCGGTCGGTGAGTCGGAGAGGCGGTCGGTGAGTCGGAGAGGCGGTCGGTGAGTCGGAGAGGCTGTCGGTGAGTCGGGAGGCAGTCGGTGAGTCGGAGAGGCAGTCGGTGAGTCGGGAGGCAGTCGGTGAGTCGGGGAGGCAGTCGGTGAGTCGGAGAGGCGGGCGGTGAGTCGGAGAGGCTATCAGTGAGTCGGAGAGGCATTCGGTGAGTCGGAGAGGCGGTCGGTGAGTCGGAGAGGCTGTCGGTGAGTCGGAGAGGCGGCCGGTGAGTCGGAGAGGCGGTCGGTGAGTCGGAGAGGCGGTCGGTCAGTCGGAGAGGCGGTTGGTGAGTCGGAGAGGCGGTCGGTGAGTCGGAGAGGCTGTCGGTGAGTCGGAGAGGCTGTCGGTGAGTCGGAGAGGCTGTCGTTGTGTCGGAGAGGCTGTCGGTGAGTCGGGAGGCGGTTGGTGAGTCGAAGAGGCGGTTGGTGAGTCGGAGAGGCGGTCAGTGAGTCTGAGAGGCCGTCGGTGAGTCCGAGAGGCAGTCTGTGAGTCGGAGAGGCGGTCGGTGAGTCAGAGAGGCAGTCGGTGAGTCGGAGAGTCAGTCGGTTCGTCGGAGAGGCAGTCGGTGAGTCGGAGAGGCAGTCGGTGAGTCGGAGAGGCAGTCGGTGAGTCGGAGAGGCCGTCGGTGAGTCCGAGAGGCAGTCTGTGAGTCGGAGAGGCAGTCGGTGAGTCGGAGAGGCAGTCGGTGAGTCGGAGAGGCAGTCTGTGAGTCGGAGAGGCAGTCGGTGAGTCGGAGAGGCTGTCGGTGAGTCGGAGAGGCTGTCGGTGAGTCGGGAGGCAGTCGGTGAGTCGGAGAGGCAGTCGGTGAGTCGGGAGGCAGTCGGTGAGTCGGGGAGGCAGTTGGTGAGTCGGAGAGGCGGGCGGTGAGTCGGAGAGGCTATTGTTGAGTCGGAGAGGCATTCGGTGAGTCGGAGAGGCGGTCGGTGAGTCGGAGAGGCTGTCGGTGAGTCGGAGAGGCGGCCGGTGAGTCGGAGAGGCGGTCGGTGAGTCGGAGAGGCGGTCGGTGAGTCGGAGAGGCGGTCGGTGAGTCGGAGAGGCGGTCGGTGAGTCGGAGAGGCGGTCGATGAGTCGGAGAGGCTGTCGGTGAGTCGGAGAGGCTGTCGGTGAGTCGGAGAGGCTGTCGTTGAGTCGGAGAGGCTGTCGGTGAGTCGGGAGGCGGTTGGTGAGTCGAAGAGGCGGTTGGTGAGTCGGAGAGGTGGTCAGTGAGTCTGAGAGGCCGTCGGTGAGTCCGAGAGGCAGTCTGTGAGTCGGAGAGGCGGTCGGTGAGTCAGAGAGGCAGTCGGTGAGTCGGAGAATCAGTCGGTGAGTCGGAGAGGCAGTCGGTGAGTCAGAGAGGCGGTCGGTGAGTCTGAGAGGCCGTCGGTGAGTCCGAGAGGCAGTCTGTGAGTCGGAGAGGCGGTCGGTGAGTCAGAGAGGCGGTCGGTGAGTCGGAGAGGCGGTCGGTGAGTCGGAGAGGCAGTCGGTGAGTTGGAGAGGCGGTCGGTGAGTCGGAGAGGCGGTCGGTGAGTCGGAGAGGCGGTCGGTGAGTCGGGAGGCAGTCGGTGAGTCGGAGAGGCAGTCGGTGAGTCGGGAGGCAGTCGGTGAGTCGGGGAGGCAGTCGGTGAGTCGGAGAGGCGGGCGGTGAGTCGGAGAGGCTATGGGTGAGTCGGAGAGGCATTCGGTGAGTCGGAGAGGCGGTCGGTGAGTCGGAGAGGCTGTCGGTGAGTCGGAGAGGCGGTCGGTGAGTCGGAGAGGCGGTCGGTGAGTCGGAGAGGCAGTCGGTGAGTCGGAGAGGCTGTCGGTGAGTCGGAGAGGCTGTCGGTGAGTCGGGAGGCGGTCGGTGAGTCGAAGAGGCGGTCGGTGAGTCGGAGAGGCGGTCGGTGAGTCAGAGAGGCAGTCGGTGAGTCGGAGAGGCAGTCGGTTAGTCGGAGAGGCAGTCGGTGAGTCGGAGAGGCAGTCGGTGAGTCGGGAGGAAGTCGGTGAGTCGGAGAGGCAGTCAGTGAGTCGGAGAGGCGGTCGGTGAGTCGGAGAGGCAGTCGGTGAGTCGGAGAGGCTGTCGGTGAGTCGGGAGGTGGTCGGTGAGTCAGAGAGGCGGGCGGTGAGTCGGAGAGGCTATTGGTGAGTCGGAGAGGTGGTCGGTGAGTCGGAGAGGCGGTCGGTGAGTCGGAGAGGCATTCGGTGAGTCGGAGAGGCGGTCGGTGAGTCGGAGAGGCAGTCGGTGAGTCGGAGAGGCTGTCGGTGAGTCGTGAGGCGGTCGGTGAGTCGAAGAGGCGGTCGGTGAGTTGGAGAGGCGGTCGGTGAGTCTGAGAGGCCGTCGGTGAGTCCGAGAGGCAGTCTGTGAGTCGGAGAGGCGGTCGGTGAGTCAGAGAGGCAGTCGGTGAGTCGGAGAGGCAGTCGGTTAGTCGGAGAGGCAGTCGGTGAGTCGGAGAGGCAGTCGGTGAGTCGGGAGGAAGTCGGTGAGTCGGAGAGGCAGTCAGTGAGTCGGAGAGGCGGTCGGTGAGTCGAAGAGGCAGTCGGCGAGTCGGAGAGGCTGTCGGTGAGTCAGGAGGTGGTCGGTGAGTCAGAGAAGCGGTCGGTGAGTCGGAGAGGCGGTCGGTGAGTCGGAGAGGCGGTCGGTGAGTCGGAGAGGCTGTCGGTGAGTCGGGAGGCAGTCGGTGAGTCGGAGAGGCAGTCGGTGAGTCGGGAGGCAGTCGGTGAGTCGGGGAGGCAGTCGGTGAGTCGGAGAGGCGGGCGGTGAGTCGGAGAGGCTATCAGTGAGTCGGAGAGGCATTCGGTGAGTCGGAGAGGCGGTCGGTGAGTCGGAGAGGCTGTCGGTGAGTCGGAGAGGCGGCCGGTGAGTCGGAGAGGCGGTCGGTGAGTCGGAGAGGCGGTCGGTGAGTCGGAGAGGCGGTCGGTGAGTCGGAGAGGCGGTCGGTGAGTCGGAGAGGCTGTCGGTGAGTCGGAGAGGCTGTCGGTGAGTCGGAGAGGCTGTCGTTGTGTCGGAGAGGCTGTCGGTGAGTCGGGAGGCGGTTGGTGAGTCGAAGAGGCGGTTGGTGAGTCGGAGAGGCGGTCAGTGAGTCTGAGAGGCCGTCGGTGAGTCCGAGAGGCAGTCTGTGAGTCGGAGAGGCGGTCGGTGAGTCAGAGAGGCAGTCGGTGAGTCGGAGAGTCAGTCGGTTCGTCGGAGAGGCAGTCGGTGAGTCGGAGAGGCAGTCGGTGAGTCGGAGAGGCAGTCGGTGAGTCGGAGAGGCCGTCGGTGAGTCCGAGAGGCAGTCTGTGAGTCGGAGAGGCAGTCGGTGAGTCGGAGAGGCAGTCGGTGAGTCGGAGAGGCAGTCTGTGAGTCGGAGAGGCAGTCGGTGACTCGGAGAGGCAGTCGGTGAGTCGGAGAGGCAGTCGGTGAGTCGGAGAGGTAGTCGGTGAGTCGGAGAGGCTGTCGGTGAGTCGGAGAGGCAGTCGGTGAGTCGGAGAGGCAATCGGTGAGTCGGAGAGGCTATGGGTGAGACAGAGAGGCATTCGGTGAGTCGGAGAGGCGGTCGGTGAGTCTGAGAGGCCGTCGGTGAGTCCGAGAGGCAGTCTGTGAGTCGGAGAGGCGGTCGGTGAGTCAGAGAGGCAGTCGGTGAGTCGGAGAGGCAGTCGGTTAGTCGGAGAGGCAGTCGGTGAGTCGGAGAGGCAGTCGGTGAGTCGGAGAGGCTGTCGGTGAGTCGGGAGGTGGTCGGTGAGTCAGAGAGGCGGGCGGTGAGTCGGAGAGGCTATTGGTGAGTCGGAGAGGTGGTCGGTGAGTCGGAGAGGCGGTCGGTGAGTCGGAGAGGCATTCGGTGAGTCGGAGAGGCGGTCGGTGAGTCGGAGAGGCAGTCGGTGAGTCGGAGAGGCTGTCGGTGAGTCGGGAGGCGGTCGGTGAGTCGAAGAGGCGGTCGGTGAGTTGGAGAGGCGGTCGGTGAGTCTGAGAGGCCGTCGGTGAGTCGGAGAGGCAGTCGGTGAGTGAGAGATGCTGTCGGTGAGTCGGGAGGTGGTCGGTGAGTCAGAGAGGCGGGCGGTGAGTCGGAGAGGCTATTGGTGAGTCAGAGAGGCGGTCGGTGAGTCGGAGAGGCGGTCGATGAGTCGGAGAGGCATTCGGTGAGTCGGAGAGGCGGTCGGTGAGTCGGAGAGGCAGTCGGTGAGTCGGAGAGGCTGTCGGTGAGTCGGGAGGCGGTCGGTGAGTCGAAGAGGCGGCCGGTGAGTAGGAGAGGCGGTCGGTGAGTCGGAGAGGCGGTCGGTGAGTCGGAGAGGTTGTCGGTGAGTCGGAGAGGCTGTCGGTGAGTCGGAGAGGCTGTCGTTGAGTCGGAGAGGCTGTCGGTGAGTCGGGAGGCGGTTGGTGAGTCGAAGAGGCGGTTGGTGAGTCGGAGAGGCGGTCGGTGTGTCTGAGAGGCAGTCGGTGAGTCCGAGAGGCAGTATGTGAGTCGGAGAGGCGGTCGGTGAGTCAGAGAGGCAGTCGGTGAGTCGGAGAGTCAGTCGGTTCGTCGGAGAGGCAGTCGGTGAGTCGGAGAGTTGGTCGGTGAGTCGGAGAGGCGGTCGGTGAGTCGGAGAGGCCGTCGGTGAGTCCGAGAGGCAGTCTGTGAGTCGGAGAGGCGGTCGGTGAGTCAGAGAGGCAGTCGGTGAGTCGGAGAGGCGGTCGGTGAGTCTGAGAGGCGGGCGGTGAGTTGGAGAGGCTATGGGTGAGTCGGAGAGGCATTCGATGAGTCGGAGAGGCGGTCGGTGAGTCTGAGAGGCCGTCGGTGAGTCCGAGAGGCAGTCTGTGAGTCGGAGAGGCGGTCGGTGAGTCAGAGAGGCAGTCGGTGAGTCGGAGAGGCAGTCGGTTAGTCGGAGAGGCAGTCGGTGAGTCGGAGAGGCAGTCGGTGAGTCGGGAGGAAGTCGGTGAGTCGGAGAGGCAGTCAGTGAGTCGGAGAGGCGGTCGGTGAGTCGGAGAGGCAGTCGGTGAGTGAGAGATGCTGTCGGTGAGGCGGGAGGTGGTCGGTGAGTCAGAGAGGCGGGCGGTGAGTCGGAGAGGCTATTGGTGAGTCAGAGAGGTGGTCGGTGAGTCGGAGAGGCAGTCGGTGAGTCGGAGAGGCATTCGGTGAGTCGGAGAGGCGGTCGGTGAGTCGGAGAGGCAGTCGGTGAGTCGGAGAGGCTGTCGGTGAGTCGGGAGGCGGTCGGTGAGTCGAAGAGGCGGTCGGTGAGTAGGAGAGGCGGTCGGTGAGTCGGAGAGGCGGTCGGTGAGTCGGAGAGGCTGTCGGTGAGTCGGAGAGGCTGTCGGTGAGTCGGAGAGGCTGTCGTTGAGTCGGAGAGGCTGTCGGTGAGTCGGGAGGCGGTTGGTGAGTCGAAGAGGCGGTTGGTGAGTCGGAGAGGCGGTCGGTGAGTCTGAGAGGCAGTCGGTGAGTCCGAGAGGCAGTATGTGAGTCGGAGAGGCGGTCGGTGAGTCAGAGAGGCAGTCGGTGAGTCGGAGAGTCAGTCGGTTCGTCGGAGAGGCAGTCGGTGAGTCGGAGAGTCGGTCGGTGAGTCGGAGAGGCAGTCGGTGAGTCAGAGAGGCGGTCGGTGAGTCTGAGAGGCCGTCGGTGAGTCTGAGAGGCCGTCGGTGAGTCCGAGAGGCAGTCTGTGAGTCGGAGAGGCGGTCGGTGAGTCAGAGAGGCGGTCGGTGAGTCGGAGAGGCGGTCGGTGAGTCGGAGAGGCGGTCGGTGAGTCGGAGAGGCGGTCGGTGAGTCGGAGAGGCGGTCGGTGAGTCGGGAGGCAGTCGGTGAGTCGGAGAGACAGTCGGTGAGTCGGGAGGCAGTCGGTGAGTCGGGGAGGCAGTCGGTGAGTCGGAGAGGCGGGCGGTGAGTCGGAGAGGCTATGGGTGAGTCGGAGAGCCATTCGGTGAGTCGGAGAGGCGGTCGGTGAGTCTGAGAGGCCGTCGGTGAGTCGGAGAGGCAGTCAGTGAGTCGGGAGGAAGTCGGTGAGTCGGAGAGGCAGTCAGTGAGTCGGAGAGGCGGTCGGTGAGTCGGAGAGGCAGTCGGTGAGTCGGAGAGGCTGTCGGTGAGTCGGGAGGTGGTCGGTGAGTCAGAGAGGCGGGCGGTGAGTCGGAGAGGCTATTGGTGAGTCGGAGAGGTGGTCGGTGAGTCGGAGAGGCGGTCGGTGAGTCGGAGAGGCATTCGGTGAGTCGGAGAGGCGGTCGGTGAGTCGGAGAGGCAGTCGGTGAGTCGGAGAGGCTGTCGGTGAGTCGGGAGGCGGTCGGTGAGTCGAAGAGGCGGTCGGTGAGTTGGAGAGGCGGTCGGTGAGTCTGAGAGGCCGTCGGTGAGTCGGAGAGGCAGTCGGTGAGTGAGAGATGCTGTCGGTGCGTCGGGAGGTGGTCGGTGAGTCGGAGAGGCAGTCGGTGAGTCGGAGAGGCTGTCGGTGAGTCGGGAGGTGGTCGGTGAGTCAGAGAGGCGGGCGGTGAGTCGGAGAGGCTATTGGTGAGTCGGAGAGGTGGTCGGTGAGTCGGAGAGGCGGTCGGTGAGTCGGAGAGGCATTCGGTGAGTCGGAGAGGCGGTCGGTGAGTCGGAGAGGCAGTCGGTGAGTCGGAGAGGCTGTCGGTGAGTCGGGAGGCGGTCGGTGAGTCGAAGAGGCGGTCGGTGAGTTGGAGAGGCGGTCGGTGAGTCTGAGAGGCCGTCGGTGAGTCGGAGAGGCAGTCGGTGAGTGAGAGATGCTGTCGGTGAGTCGGGAGGTGGTCGGTGAGTCAGAGAGGCGGGCGGTGAGTCGGAGAGGCTATTGGTGAGTCAGAGAGGCGGTCGGTGAGTCGGAGAGGCGGTCGGTGAGTCGGAGAGGCATTCGGTGAGTCAGAGAGGCGGTCGGTGAGTCGGAGAGGCAGTCGGTGAGTCGGAGAGGCTGTCGGTGAGTCGGGAGGCGGTCGGTGAGTCGAAGAGGCGGTCGGTGAGTAGGAGAGGCGGTCGGTGAGTCGGAGAGGCGGTCGGTGAGTCGGAGAGGCTGTCGGTGAGTCGGAGAGGCTGTCGGTGAGTCGGAGAGGCTGTCGTTGAGTCGGAGAGGCTGTCGGTGAGTCGGGAGGCGGTTGGTGAGTCGAAGAGGCGGTTGGTGAGTCGGAGAGGCGGTCGGTGAGTCTGAGAGGCAGTCGGTGAGTCCGAGAGGCAGTATGTGAGTCGGAGAGGCGGTCGGTGAGTCAGAGAGGCAGTCGGTGAGTCGGAGAGTCAGTCGGTTCGTCGGAGAGGCAGTCGGTGAGTCGGAGAGTCGGTCGGTGAGTCGGAGAGGCAGTCGGTGAGTCAGAGAGGCGGTCGGTGAGTCTGAGAGGTCGTCGGTGAGTCTGAGAGGCCGTCGGTGAGTCCGAGAGGCAGTCTGTGAGTCGGAGAGGCGGTCGGTGAGTCAGAGAGGCGGTCGGTGAGTCGGAGAGGCGGTCGGTGAGTCGGAGAGGCGGTCGGTGAGTCGGAGAGGCGGTCGGTGAGTCGGAGAGGCCGTCGGTGAGTCGGAGAGGCGGTCGGTGAGTCGGGAGGCAGTCGGTGAGTCGGGAGGATGTCGGTGAGTCGGAGAGGCAGTCAGTGAGTCGGAGAGGCGGTCGGTGAGTCGGAGAGGCAGTCGGTGAGTCGGAGAGGCTGTCGGTGAGTCGGGAGGTGGTCGGTGAGTCAGAGAGGCGGGCGGTGAGTCGGAGAGGCTATTGGTGAGTCGGAGAGGTGGTCGGTGAGTCGGAGAGGCGGTCGGTGAGTCGGAGAGGCATTCGGTGAGTCGGAGAGGCGGTCGGTGAGTCGGAGAGGCAGTCGGTGAGTCGGAGAGGCTGTCGGTGAGTCGGGAGGCGGTCGGTGTGTAGAAGAGGCGGTCGGTGAGTTGGAGAGGCGGTCGGTGAGTCTGAGAGGCCGTCGGTGGGTCCGAGAGGCAGTCTGTGAGTCGGAGAGGCGGTCGGTGAGTCAGAGAGGCAGTCGGTGAGTCGGAGAGGCAGTCGGTTAGTCGGAGAGGCAGTCGGTGAGTCGGAGAGGCAGTCGGTGAGTCGGGAGGAAGTCGGTGAGTCGGAGAGGCAGTCAGTGAGTCGGAGAGGCGGTCGGTGAGTCGAAGAGGCAGTCGGTGAGTCGGAGAGGCTGTCGGTGAGTCAGGAGGTGGTCGGTGAGTCAGAGAAGCGGTCGGTGAGTCGGAGAGGCGGTCGGTGAGTCGGAGAGGCGGTCGGTGAGTCGGAGAGGCTGTCGGTGAGTCGGGAGGCAGTCGGTGAGTCGGAGAGGCAGTCGGTGAGTCGGGAGGCAGTCGGTGAGTCGGGGAGGCAGTCGGTGAGTCGGAGAGGCGGGCGGTGAGTCGGAGAGGCTATCAGTGAGTCGGGGAGGCATTCGGTGAGTCGGAGAGGCGGTCGGTGAGTCGGAGAGGCTGTTGGTGAGTCGGAGAGGCGGCCGGTGAGTCGGAGAGGCGGTCGGTGAGTCGGAGAGGCGGTCGGTGAGTCGGAGAGGCGGTCGGTGAGTCGGAGAGGCGGTCGGTGAGTCAGAGAGGAGGTCGGTGAGTCGGAGAGGCTGTCGGTGAGTCGGAGAGGCTGTCGGTGAGTCGGAGAGGCTGTCGTTGTGTCGGAGAGGCTGTCGGTGAGTCGGGAGGCGGTTGGTGAGTCGAAGAGGCGGTTGGTGAGTCGGAGAGGCGGTCAGTGAGTCTGAGAGGCCGTCGGTGAGTCCGAGAGGCAGTCTGTGAGTCGGAGAGGCGGTCGGTGAGTCAGAGAGGCAGTCGGTGAGTCGGAGAGTCAGTCGGTTCGTCGGAGAGGCAGTCGGTGAGTCGGAGAGGCAGTCGGTGAGTCGGAGAGGCAGTCGGTGAGTCGGAGAGGCCGTCGGTGAGTCCGAGAGGCAGTCTGTGAGTCGGAGAGGCAGTCGGTGAGTCGGAGAGGCAGTCGGTGAGTCGGAGAGGCAGTCTGTGAGTCGGAGAGGCAGTCGGTGACTCGGAGAGGCAGTCGGTGAGTCGGAGAGGCAGTCGGTGAGTCTGAGAGGCAGTCGGTGAGTCGGAGAGGCAGTCGGTGAGTCGGAGAGGCAGTCGGTGAGTCGGAGAGGCGGTCGGTGAGTCGGAGAGGCGGTCGGTGAGTCGGAGAGGCGGTCGGTGAGTCGGGAGGCAGTCGGTGAGTCGGAGAGACAGTCGGTGAGTCGGGAGGCAGTCGGTGAGTCGGGGAGGCAGTCGGTGAGTCGGAGAGGCGGGCGGTGAGTTGGAGAGGCTATGGGTGAGTCGGAGAGGCATTCGGTGAGTCGGAGAGGCGGTCGGTGAGTCTGAGAGGCCGTCGGTGAGTCCGAGAGGCAGTCTGTGAGTCGGAGAGGCGGTCGGTGAGTCAGAGAGGCAGTCGGTGAGTCGGAGAGGCAGTCGGTTAGTCGGAGAGGCAGTCGGTGAGTCGGAGAGGCAGTCAGTGAGTCGGGAGGAAGTCGGTGAGTCGGAGAGGCAGTCAGTGAGTCGGAGAGGCGGTCGGTGAGTCGGAGAGGCAGTCGGTGAGTCGGAGAGGCTGTCGGTGAGTCGGGAGGTGGTCGGTGAGTCAGAGAGGCGGGCGGTGAGTCGGAGAGGCTATTGGTGAGTCGGAGAGGTGGTCGGTGAGTCGGAGAGGCGGTCGGTGAGTCGGAGAGGCATTCGGTGAGTCGGAGAGGCGGTCGGTGAGTCGGAGAGGCAGTCGGTGAGTCGGAGAGGCTGTCGGTGAGTCGGGAGGCGGTCGGTGAGTCGAAGAGGCGGTCGGTGAGTTGGAGAGGCGGTCGGTGAGTCTGAGAGGCCGTCGGTGAGTCGGAGAGGCAGTCGGTGAGTGAGAGATGCTGTCGGTGAGTCGGGAGGTGGTCGGTGAGTCAGAGAGGCGGGCAGTGAGTCGGAGAGGCTATTGGTGAGTCAGAGAGGCGGTCGGTGAGTCGGAGAGGCGGTCGATGAGTCGGAGAGGCATTCGGTGAGTCGGAGAGGCGGTCGGTGAGTCGGAGAGGCAGTCGGTGAGTCGGAGAGGCTGTCGGTGAGTCGGGAGGCGGTCGGTGAGTCGAAGAGGCGGCCGGTGAGTAGGAGAGGCGGTCGGTGAGTCGGAGAGGCGGTCGGTGAGTCGGAGAGGCTGTCGGTGAGTCGGAGAGGCTGTCGGTGAGTCGGAGAGGCTGTCGTTGAGTCGGAGAGGCTGTCGGTGAGTCGGGAGGCGGTTGGTGAGTCGAAGAGGCGGTTGGTGAGTCGGAGAGGCGGTCGGTGTGTCTGAGAGGCAGTCGGTGAGTCCGAGAGGCAGTATGTGAGTCGGAGAGGCGGTCGGTGAGTCAGAGAGGCAGTCGGTGAGTCGGAGAGTCAGTCGGTTCGTCGGAGAGGCAGTCGGTGAGTCGGAGAGTTGGTCGGTGAGTCGGAGAGGCAGTCGGTGAGTCAGAGAGGCGGTCGGTGAGTCTGAGAGGCCGTCGGTGAGTCTGAGAGGCCGTCGGTGAGTCCGAGAGGCAGTCTGTGAGTCGGAGAGGCGGTCGGTGAGTCAGAGAGGCGGTCGGTGAGTCGGAGAGGTGGTCGGTGAGTCGGAGAGGCGGTCGGTGAGTCGGAGAAGCGGTCGGTGAGTCGGAGAGGCGGTCGGTGAGTCGGAGAGGTGGTCGGTGAGTCGGGAGGCGGTCGGTGAGTCGGAGAGGCAGTCGGTGAGTCGGGAGGCAGTCGGTGAGTCGGGGAGGCAGTCGGTGAGTCGGAGAGGCGGGCGGTGAGTCGGAGAGGCTATGGGTGAGTCGGAGAGGCATTCGGTGAGTCGGAGAGGCGGTCGGTGAGTCTGAGAGGCCGTCGGTGAGTCCGAGAGGCAGTCTGTGAGTCGGAGAGGCGGTCGGTGAGTCAGAGAGGCAGTCGGTGAGTCGGAGAGGCAGTCGGTTAGTCGGAGAGGCAGTCGGTGAGTCGGAGAGGCAGTCGGTGAGTCGGGAGGAAGTCGGTGAGTCGGAGAGGCAGTCAGTGAGTCGGAGAGGCGGTCGGTGAGTCGGAGAGGCAGTCGGTGAGTCGGAGAGGCTGTCGGTGAGTCGGGAGGTGGTCGGTGAGTCAGAGAGGCGGGCGGTGAGTCGGAGAGGCTATTGGTGAGTCGGAGAGGTGGTCGGTGAGTCGGAGAGGCGGTTGGTGAGTCGGAGAGGCATTCGGTGAGTCGGAGAGGCGGTCGGTGAGTCGGAGAGGCAGTCGGTGAGTCGGAGAGGCTGTCGGTGAGTCGGGAGGCGGTCGGTGATTCGAAGAGGCGGTCGGTGAGTTGGAGAGGCGGTCGGTGAGTCTGAGAGGCCGTCGGTGAGTCCGAGAGGCAGTCTGTGAGTCGGAGAGGCGGTCGGTGAGTCAGAGAGGCAGTCGGTGAGTCGGAGAGGCAGTCGGTTAGTCGGAGAGGCAGTCGGTGAGTCGGAGAGGCAGTCGGTGAGTCGGGAGGAAGTCGGTGAGTCGGAGAGGCAGTCAGTGAGTCGGAGAGGCGGTCGGTGAGTCGAAGAGGCAGTCGGTGAGTCGGAGAGGCTGTCGGTGAGTCAGGAGGTGGTCGGTGAGTCAGAGAAGCGGTCGGTGAGTCGGAGAGGCGGTCGGTGAGTCGGAGAGGCGGTCGGTGAGTCGGAGAGGCTGTCGGTGAGTCGGGAGGCAGTCGGTGAGTCGGAGAGGCAGTCGGTGAGTCGGGAGGCAGTCGGTGAGTCGGGGAGGCAGTCGGTGAGTCGGAGAGGCGGGCGGTGAGTCGGAGAGGCTATCAGTGAGTCGGAGAGGCATTCGGTGAGTCGGAGAGGCGGTCGGTGAGTCGGAGAGGCTGTCGGTGAGTCGGAGAGGCGGCCGGTGAGTCGGAGAGGCGGTCGGTGAGTCGGAGAGGCGGTCGGTGAGTCGGAGAGGCGGTCGGTGAGTCAGAGAGGTGGTCGGTGAGTCGGAGAGGCTGTCGGTGAGTCGGAGAGGCTGTCGGTGAGTCGGAGAGGCTGTCGTTGTGTCGGAGAGGCTGTCGGTGAGTTGGGAGGCGGTTGGTGAGTCGAAGAGGCGGTTGGTGAGTTGGAGAGGCGGTCAGTGAGTCTGAGAGGCCGTCGGTGAGTCCGAGAGGCAGTCTGTGAGTCGGAGAGGCGGTCGGTGAGTCAGAGAGGCAGTCGGTGAGTCGGAGAGTCAGTCGGTTCGTCGGAGAGGCAGTCGGTGAGTCGGAGAGGCGGTCGGTGAGTCTGAGAGGCGGGCGGTGAGTTGGAGAGGCTATGGGTGAGTCGGAGAGGCATTCGATGAGTCGGAGAGGCGGTCGGTGAGTCTGAGAGGCCGTCGGTGAGTCCGAGAGGCAGTCTGTGAGTCGGAGAGGCGGTCGGTGAGTCAGAGAGGCAGTCGGTGAGTCGGAGAGGCAGTCGGTTAGTCGGAGAGGCAGTCGGTGAGTCGGAGAGGCAGTCGGTGAGTCGGGAGGAAGTCGGTGAGTCGGAGAGGCAGTCAGTGAGTCGGAGAGGCGGTCGGTGAGTCGGAGAGGCAGTCGGTGAGTGAGAGATGCTGTCGGTGAGGCGGGAGGTGGTCGGTGAGTCAGAGAGGCGGGCGGTGAGTCGGAGAGGCTATTGGTGAGTCAGAGAGGTGGTCGGTGAGTCGGAGAGGCAGTCGGTGAGTCGGAGAGGCATTCGGTGAGTCGGAGAGGCGGTCGGTGAGTCGGAGAGGCAGTCGGTGAGTCGGAGAGGCTGTCGGTGAGTCGGGAGGCGGTCGGTGAGTCGAAGAGGCGGTCGGTGAGTAGGAGAGGCGGTCGGTGAGTCGGAGAGGCGGTCGGTGAGTCGGAGAGGCTGTCGGTGAGTCGGAGAGGCTGTCGGTGAGTCGGAGAGGCTGTCGTTGAGTCGGAGAGGCTGTCGGTGAGTCGGGAGGCGGTTGGTGAGTCGAAGAGGCGGTTGGTGAGTCGGAGAGGCGGTCGGTGAGTCTGAGAGGCAGTCGGTGAGTCCGAGAGGCAGTATGTGAGTCGGAGAGGCGGTCGGTGAGTCAGAGAGGCAGTCGGTGAGTCGGAGAGTCAGTCGGTTCGTCGGAGAGGCAGTCGGTGAGTCGGAGAGTCGGTCGGTGAGTCGGAGAGGCAGTCGGTGAGTCAGAGAGGCGGTCGGTGAGTCTGAGAGGCCGTCGGTGAGTCTGAGAGGCCGTCGGTGAGTCCGAGAGGCAGTCTGTGAGTCGGAGAGGCGGTCGGTGAGTCAGAGAGGCGGTCGGTGAGTCGGAGAGGCGGTCGGTGAGTCGGAGAGGCGGTCGGTGAGTCGGAGAGGCGGTCGGAGAGTCGGAGAGGCGGTCGGTGAGTCGGGAGGCAGTCGGTGAGTCGGAGAGACAGTCGGTGAGTCGGGAGGCAGTCGGTGAGTCGGGGAGGCAGTCGGTGAGTCGGAGAGGCGGGCGGTGAGTCGGAGAGGCTATGGGTGAGTCGGAGAGCCATTCGGTGAGTCGGAGAGGCGGTCGGTGAGTCTGAGAGGCCGTCGGTGAGTCCGAGAGGCAGTCTGTGAGTAGGAGAGGCGGTCGGTGAGTCAGAGAGGCAGTCGGTGAGTCGGAGAGGCAGTCGGTTAGTCGGAGAGGCAGTCGATGAGTCGGAGAGGCAGTCAGTGAGTCGGGAGGAAGTCGGTGAGTCGGAGAGGCAGTCAGTGAGTCGGAGAGGCGGTCGGTGAGTCGGAGAGGCAGTCGGTGAGTCGGAGAGGCTGTCGGTGAGTCGGGAGGTGGTCGGTGAGTCAGAGAGGCGGGCGGTGAGTCGGAGAGGCTATTGGTGAGTCGGAGAGGTGGTCGGTGAGTCGGAGAGGCGGTCGGTGAGTCGGAGAGGCATTCGGTGAGTCGGAGAGGCGGTCGGTGAGTCGGAGAGGCAGTCGGTGAGTCGGAGAGGCTGTCGGTGAGTCGGGAGGCGGTCGGTGAGTCGAAGAGGCGGTCGGTGAGTTGGAGAGGCGGTCGGTGAGTCTGAGAGGCCGTCGGTGAGTCGGAGAGGCAGTCGGTGAGTGAGAGATGCTGTCGGTGCGTCGGGAGGTGGTCGGTGAGTCGGAGAGGCAGGCGGTGAGTCGGAGAGGCTGTCGGTGAGTCGGGAGGTTGTCGGTGAGTCAGAGAGGCGGGCGGTGAGTCGGAGAGGCTATTGGTGAGTCGGAGAGGTGGTCGGTGAGTCGGAGAGGCGGTCGGTGAGTCGGAGAGGCATTCGGTGAGTCGGAGAGGCGGTCGGTGAGTCGGAGAGGCAGTCGGTGAGTCGGAGAGGCTGTCGGTGAGTCGGGAGGCGGTCGGTGAGTCGAAGAGGCGGTCGGTGAGTTGGAGAGGCGGTCGGTGAGTCTGAGAGGCCGTCGGTGAGTCGGAGAGGCAGTCGGTGAGTGAGAGATGCTGTCGGTGAGTCGGGAGGTGGTCGGTGAGTCAGAGAGGCGGGCGGTGAGTCGGAGAGGCTATTGGTGAGTCAGAGAGGCGGTCGGTGAGTCGGAGAGGCGGTCGGTGAGTCGGAGAGGCATTCGGTGAGTCAGAGAGGCGGTCGGTGAGTCGGAGAGGCAGTCGGTGAGTCGGAGAGGCTGTCGGTGAGTCGGGAGGCGGTCGGTGAGTCGAAGAGGCGGTCGGTGAGTAGGAGAGGCGGTCGGTGAGTCGGAGAGGCGGTCGGTGAGTCGGAGAGGCTGTCGGTGAGTCGGAGAGGCTGTCGGTGAGTCGGAGAGGCTGTCGTTGAGTCGGAGAGGCTGTCGGTGAGTCGGGAGGCGGTTGGTGAGTCGAAGAGGCGGTTGGTGAGTCGGAGAGGCGGTCGGTGAGTCTGAGAGGCAGTCGGTGAGTCCGAGAGGCAGTATGTGAGTCGGAGAGGCGGTCGGTGAGTCAGAGAGGCAGTCGGTGAGTCGGAGAGTCAGTCGGTTCGTCGGAGAGGCAGTCGGTGAGTCGGAGAGTCGGTCGGTGAGTCGGAGAGGCAGTCGGTGAGTCAGAGAGGCGGTCGGTGAGTCTGAGAGGCCGTCGGTGAGTCTGAGAGGCCGTCGGTGAGTCCGAGAGGCAGTCTGTGAGTCGGAGAGGCGGTCGGTGAGTCAGAGAGGCGGTCGGTGAGTCGGAGAGGCGGTCGGTGAGTCGGAGAGGCGGTCGGTGAGTCGGAGAGGCGGTCGGTGAGTCGGAGAGGCCGTCGGTGAGTCGGAGAGGCGGTCGGTGAGTCGGGAGGCAGTCGGTGAGTCGGGAGGATGTCGGTGAGTCGGAGAGGCAGTCAGTGAGTCGGAGAGGCGGTCGGTGAGTCGGAGAGGCAGTCGGTGAGTCGGAGAGGCTGTCGGTGAGTCGGGAGGTGGTCGGTGAGTCAGAGAGGCGGGCGGTGAGTCGGAGAGGCTATTGGTGAGTCGGAGAGGTGGTCGGTGAGTCGGAGAGGCGGTCGGTGAGTCGGAGAGGCATTCGGTGAGTCGGAGAGGCGGTCGGTGAGTCGGAGAGGCAGTCGGTGAGTCGGAGAGGCTGTCGGTGAGTCGGGAGGCGGTCGGTGTGTAGAAGAGGCGGTCGGTGAGTTGGAGAGGCGGTCGGTGAGTCTGAGAGGCCGTCGGTGGGTCCGAGAGGCAGTCTGTGAGTCGGAGAGGCGGTCGGTGAGTCAGAGAGGCAGTCGGTGAGTCGGAGAGGCAGTCGGTTAGTCGGAGAGGCAGTCGGTGAGTCGGAGAGGCAGTCGGTGAGTCGGGAGGAAGTCGGTGAGTCGGAGAGGCAGTCAGTGAGTCGGAGAGGCGGTCGGTGAGTCGAAGAGGCAGTCGGTGAGTCGGAGAGGCTGTCGGTGAGTCAGGAGGTGGTCGGTGAGTCAGAGAAGCGGTCGGTGAGTCGGAGAGGCGGTCGGTGAGTCGGAGAGGCGGTCGGTGAGTCGGAGAGGCTGTCGGTGAGTCGGGAGGCAGTCGGTGAGTCGGAGAGGCAGTCGGTGAGTCGGGAGGCAGTCGGTGAGTCGGGGAGGCAGTCGGTGAGTCGGAGAGGCGGGCGGTGAGTCGGAGAGGCTATCAGTGAGTCGGGGAGGCATTCGGTGAGTCGGAGAGGCGGTCGGTGAGTCGGAGAGGCTGTCGGTGAGTCGGAGAGGCGGCCGGTGAGTCGGAGAGGCGGTCGGTGAGTCGGAGAGGCGGTCGGTGAGTCGGAGAGGCGGTCGGTGAGTCGGAGAGGCGGTCGGTGAGTCAGAGAGGAGGTCGGTGAGTCGGAGAGGCTGTCGGTGAGTCGGAGAGGCTGTCGGTGAGTCGGAGAGGCTGTCGTTGTGTCGGAGAGGCTGTCGGTGAGTCGGGAGGCGGTTGGTGAGTCGAAGAGGCGGTTGGTGAGTCGGAGAGGCGGTCAGTGAGTCTGAGAGGCCGTCGGTGAGTCCGAGAGGCAGTCTGTGAGTCGGAGAGGCGGTCGGTGAGTCAGAGAGGCAGTCGGTGAGTCGGAGAGTCAGTCGGTTCGTCGGAGAGGCAGTCGGTGAGTCGGAGAGGCAGTCGGTGAGTCGGAGAGGCAGTCGGTGAGTCGGAGAGGCCGTCGGTGAGTCCGAGAGGCAGTCTGTGAGTCGGAGAGGCAGTCGGTGAGTCGGAGAGGCAGTCGGTGAGTCGGAGAGGCAGTCTGTGAGTCGGAGAGGCAGTCGGTGACTCGGAGAGGCAGTCGGTGAGTCGGAGAGGCAGTCGGTGAGTCTGAGAGGCAGTCGGTGAGTCGGAGAGGCAGTCGGTGAGTCGGAGAGGCAGTCGGTGAGTCGGAGAGGCGGTCGGTGAGTCGGAGAGGCGGTCGGTGAGTCGGAGAGGCGGTCGGTGAGTCGGGAGGCAGTCGGTGAGTCGGAGAGACAGTCGGTGAGTCGGGAGGCAGTCGGTGAGTCGGGGAGGCAGTCGGTGAGTCGGAGAGGCGGGCGGTGAGTTGGAGAGGCTATGGGTGAGTCGGAGAGGCATTCGGTGAGTCGGAGAGGCGGTCGGTGAGTCTGAGAGGCCGTCGGTGAGTCCGAGAGGCAGTCTGTGAGTCGGAGAGGCGGTCGGTGAGTCAGAGAGGCAGTCGGTGAGTCGGAGAGGCAGTCGGTTAGTCGGAGAGGCAGTCGGTGAGTCGGAGAGGCAGTCAGTGAGTCGGGAGGAAGTCGGTGAGTCGGAGAGGCAGTCAGTGAGTCGGAGAGGCGGTCGGTGAGTCGGAGAGGCAGTCGGTGAGTCGGAGAGGCTGTCGGTGAGTCGGGAGGTGGTCGGTGAGTCAGAGAGGCGGGCGGTGAGTCGGAGAGGCTATTGGTGAGTCGGAGAGGTGGTCGGTGAGTCGGAGAGGCGGTCGGTGAGTCGGAGAGGCATTCGGTGAGTCGGAGAGGCGGTCGGTGAGTCGGAGAGGCAGTCGGTGAGTCGGAGAGGCTGTCGGTGAGTCGGGAGGCGGTCGGTGAGTCGAAGAGGCGGTCGGTGAGTTGGAGAGGCGGTCGGTGAGTCTGAGAGGCCGTCGGTGAGTCGGAGAGGCAGTCGGTGAGTGAGAGATGCTGTCGGTGAGTCGGGAGGTGGTCGGTGAGTCAGAGAGGCGGGCAGTGAGTCGGAGAGGCTATTGGTGAGTCAGAGAGGCGGTCGGTGAGTCGGAGAGGCGGTCGATGAGTCGGAGAGGCATTCGGTGAGTCGGAGAGGCGGTCGGTGAGTCGGAGAGGCAGTCGGTGAGTCGGAGAGGCTGTCGGTGAGTCGGGAGGCGGTCGGTGAGTCGAAGAGGCGGCCGGTGAGTAGGAGAGGCGGTCGGTGAGTCGGAGAGGCGGTCGGTGAGTCGGAGAGGCTGTCGGTGAGTCGGAGAGGCTGTCGGTGAGTCGGAGAGGCTGTCGTTGAGTCGGAGAGGCTGTCGGTGAGTCGGGAGGCGGTTGGTGAGTCGAAGAGGCGGTTGGTGAGTCGGAGAGGCGGTCGGTGTGTCTGAGAGGCAGTCGGTGAGTCCGAGAGGCAGTATGTGAGTCGGAGAGGCGGTCGGTGAGTCAGAGAGGCAGTCGGTGAGTCGGAGAGTCAGTCGGTTCGTCGGAGAGGCAGTCGGTGAGTCGGAGAGTTGGTCGGTGAGTCGGAGAGGCAGTCGGTGAGTCAGAGAGGCGGTCGGTGAGTCTGAGAGGCCGTCGGTGAGTCTGAGAGGCCGTCGGTGAGTCCGAGAGGCAGTCTGTGAGTCGGAGAGGCGGTCGGTGAGTCAGAGAGGCGGTCGGTGAGTCGGAGAGGTGGTCGGTGAGTCGGAGAGGCGGTCGGTGAGTCGGAGAAGCGGTCGGTGAGTCGGAGAGGCGGTCGGTGAGTCGGAGAGGCGGTCGGTGAGTCGGGAGGCGGTCGGTGAGTCGGAGAGGCAGTCGGTGAGTCGGGAGGCAGTCGGTGAGTCGGGGAGGCAGTCGGTGAGTCGGAGAGGCGGGCGGTGAGTCGGAGAGGCTATGGGTGAGTCGGAGAGGCATTCGGTGAGTCGGAGAGGCGGTCGGTGAGTCTGAGAGGCCGTCGGTGAGTCCGAGAGGCAGTCTGTGAGTCGGAGAGGCGGTCGGTGAGTCAGAGAGGCAGTCGGTGAGTCGGAGAGGCAGTCGGTTAGTCGGAGAGGCAGTCGGTGAGTCGGAGAGGCAGTCGGTGAGTCGGGAGGAAGTCGGTGAGTCGGAGAGGCAGTCAGTGAGTCGGAGAGGCGGTCGGTGAGTCGGAGAGGCAGTCGGTGAGTCGGAGAGGCTGTCGGTGAGTCGGGAGGTGGTCGGTGAGTCAGAGAGGCGGGCGGTGAGTCGGAGAGGCTATTGGTGAGTCGGAGAGGTGGTCGGTGAGTCGGAGAGGCGGTTGGTGAGTCGGAGAGGCATTCGGTGAGTCGGAGAGGCGGTCGGTGAGTCGGAGAGGCAGTCGGTGAGTCGGAGAGGCTGTCGGTGAGTCGGGAGGCGGTCGGTGATTCGAAGAGGCGGTCGGTGAGTTGGAGAGGCGGTCGGTGAGTCTGAGAGGCCGTCGGTGAGTCCGAGAGGCAGTCTGTGAGTCGGAGAGGCGGTCGGTGAGTCAGAGAGGCAGTCGGTGAGTCGGAGAGGCAGTCGGTTAGTCGGAGAGGCAGTCGGTGAGTCGGAGAGGCAGTCGGTGAGTCGGGAGGAAGTCGGTGAGTCGGAGAGGCAGTCAGTGAGTCGGAGAGGCGGTCGGTGAGTCGAAGAGGCAGTCGGTGAGTCGGAGAGGCTGTCGGTGAGTCAGGAGGTGGTCGGTGAGTCAGAGAAGCGGTCGGTGAGTCGGAGAGGCGGTCGGTGAGTCGGAGAGGCGGTCGGTGAGTCGGAGAGGCTGTCGGTGAGTCGGGAGGCAGTCGGTGAGTCGGAGAGGCAGTCGGTGAGTCGGGAGGCAGTCGGTGAGTCGGGGAGGCAGTCGGTGAGTCGGAGAGGCGGGCGGTGAGTCGGAGAGGCTATCAGTGAGTCGGAGAGGCATTCGGTGAGTCGGAGAGGCGGTCGGTGAGTCGGAGAGGCTGTCGGTGAGTCGGAGAGGCGGCCGGTGAGTCGGAGAGGCGGTCGGTGAGTCGGAGAGGCGGTCGGTGAGTCGGAGAGGCGGTCGGTGAGTCAGAGAGGTGGTCGGTGAGTCGGAGAGGCTGTCGGTGAGTCGGAGAGGCTGTCGGTGAGTCGGAGAGGCTGTCGTTGTGTCGGAGAGGCTGTCGGTGAGTCGGGAGGCGGTTGGTGAGTCGAAGAGGCGGTTGGTGAGTCGGAGAGGCGGTCAGTGAGTCTGAGAGGCCGTCGGTGAGTCCGAGAGGCAGTCTGTGAGTCGGAGAGGCGGTCGGTGAGTCAGAGAGGCAGTCGGTGAGTCGGAGAGTCAGTCGGTTCGTCGGAGAGGCAGTCGGTGAGTCGGAGAGGCAGTCGGTGAGTCGGAGAGGCAGTCGGTGAGTCGGAGAGGCCGTCGGTGAGTCCGAGAGGCAGTCTGTGAGTCGGAGAGGCAGTCGGTGAGTCGGAGAGGCAGTCGGTGAGTCGGAGAGGCATTCTGTGAGTCGGAGAGGCAGTCGGTGACTCGGAGAGGCAGTCGGTGAGTCGGAGAGGCAGTCGGTGAGTCTGAGAGGCAGTCGGTGAGTCGGAGAGGCTGTCGGTGAGTCGGAGAGGCAGTCGGTGAGTCGGAGAGGCAATCGGTGAGTCGGAGAGGCTATGGGTGAGACGGAGAGGCATTCGGTGAGTCGGAGAGGCGGCCGGTGAGTCTGAGAGGCCGTCGGTGAGTCCGAGAGGCAGTCTGTGAGTCGGAGAGGCGGTCGGTGAGTCATAGAGGCAGTCGGTGAGTCGGAGAGGCAGTCGGTTAGTCGGAGAGGCAGTCGGTGAGTCGGAGAGGCAGTCGGTGAGTCGGGAGGAAGTCGGTGAGTCGGAGAGGCAGTCAGTGAGTCGGAGAGGTGGTCGGTGAGTCGGAGAGGCAGTCGGTGAGTCGGAGAGGCTGTCGGTGAGTCGGGAGGCGGTCGGTGAGTCAGAGAGGCGGGCGGTGAGTCGGAGAGGCTATTGGTGAGTCGGAGAGGTGGTCGGTGAGTCGGAGAGGCGGTCGGTGATTCGGAGAGGCATTCGGTGAGTCGGAGAGGCGGTCGGTGAGTCGGAGAGGCAGTCGGTGAGTCGGAGAGGCTGTCGGTGAGTCGGGAGGCGGTCGGTGAGTCGAAGAGGCGGTCGGTGAGTTGGAGAGGCGGTCGGTGAGTCTGAGAGGCCGTCGGTGAGTCCGAGAGGCAGTCTGTGAGTCGGAGAGACGGTCGGTGAGTCAGAGAGGCAGTCGGTGAGTCGGAGAGGCAGTCGGTTAGTCGGAGAGGCAGTCGGTGAGTCGGAGAGGCAGTCGGTGAGTCGGGAGGAAGTCGGTGAGTCGGAGAGGCAGTCAGTGAGTCGGAGAGGCGGTCGGTGAGTCGAAGAGGCAGTCGGTGAGTCGGAGAGGCTGTCGGTGAGTCAGGAGGTGGTCGGTGAGTCAGAGAAGCGGTCGGTGAGTCGGAGAGGCGGTCGGTGAGTCGAAGAGGCGGTCGGTGAGTCGGAGAGGCTGTCGGTGAGTCGGGAGGCAGTCGGTGAGTCGGAGAGGCAGTCGGTGAGTCGGGAGGCAGTCGGTGAGTCGGGGAGGCAGTCGGTGAGTCGGAGAGGCGGGCGGTGAGTCGGAGAGGCTATTGTTGAGTCGGAGAGGCATTCGGTGAGTCGGAGAGGTGGTCGGTGAGTCGGAGAGGCTGTCGGTGAGTCGGAGAGGCGGCCGGTGAGTCGGAGAGGCGGTCGGTGAGTCGGAGAGGCGGTCGGTGAGTCGGAGAGGTGGTCGGTGAGTCGGAGAGGCGGTCGGTGAGTCGGAGAGGCGGTCGGTGAGTCGAAGAGGCGGTCGGTGAGTTGGAGAGGTGGTCGGTGAGTCTGAGAGGCCGTCGGTGAGTCCGAGAGGCAGTCTGTGAGTCGGAGAGGCGGTCGGTGAGTCCGAGAGGCAGTCGGTGAGTCGGAGAGGCTGTCGGTGAGTCGGGAGGCGGTCGGTGAGTCGAAGAGGCGGTCGGTGAGTTGGAGAGGCGGTCGGTGAGTCTGAGAGGCCGTCGGTGAGTCCGAGAGGCAGTCTGTGAGTCGGAGAGGCGGTCGGTGAGTCAGAGAGGCAGTCGGTGAGTCGGAGAGGCAGTCGGTTAGTCGGAGAGGCAGTCGGTGAGTCGGAGAGGCAGTCGGTGAGTCGGGAGGAAGTCGGTGAGTCGGAGAGGCAGTCAGTGAGTCGGAGAGGCGGTCGGTGAGTCGAAGAGGCAGTCGGTGAGTCGGAGAGGCTGTCGGTGAGTCAGGAGGTGGTCGGTGAGTCAGAGAGCGGTCGGTGAGTCGGAGAGGTGGTCGGTGAGTCGGAGAGGCGGTCGGTGAGTCGGAGAGGCTGTCGGTGAGTCGGGAGGCAGTCGGTGAGTCGGAGAGGCAGTCGGTGAGTCGGGAGGCAGTCGGTGAGTCGGGGAGGCAGTCGGTGAGTCGGAGAGGCGGGCGGTGAGTCGGAGAGGCTATCGTTGAGTCGGAGAGGCATTCGGTGAGTCGGAGAGGCGGTCGGTGAGTCGGAGAGGCTGTCGGTGAGTCGGAGAGGCGGCCGGTGAGTCGGAGAGGCGGTCGGTGAGTCGGAGAGGCGGTCGGTGAGTCGGAGAGGCGGTCGGTGAGTCGGAGAGGCGGTCGGTGAGTCGGAGAGGCGGTCGATGAGTCGGAGAGGCTGTCGGTGAGTCGGAGAGGCTGTCGGTGAGTCGGAGAGGCTGTCGTTGAGTCGGAGAGGCTGTCGGTGAGTCGGGAGGCGGTTGGTGAGTCGAAGAGGCGGTTGGTGAGTCGGAGAGGTGGTCAGTGAGTCTGAGAGGCCGTCGGTGAGTCCGAGAGGCAGTCTGTGAGTCGGAGAGGCGGTCGGTGAGTCAGAGAGGCAGTCGGTGAGTCGGAGAATCAGTCGGTGAGTCGGAGAGGCAGTCGGTGAGTCAGAGAGGCGGTCGGTGAGTCTGAGAGGCCGTCGGTGAGTCCGAGAGGCAGTCTGTGAGTCGGAGAGGCGGTCGGTGAGTCAGAGAGGCGGTCGGTGAGTCGGAGAGGCGGTCGGTGAGTCGGAGAGGCAGTCGGTGAGTTGGAGAGGCGGTCGGTGAGTCGGAGAGGCGGTCGGTGAGTCGGAGAGGCGGTCGGTGAGTCGGGAGGCAGTCGGTGAGTCGGAGAGGCAGTCGGTGAGTCGGGAGGCAGTCGGTGAGTCGGGGAGGCAGTCGGTGAGTCGGAGAGGCGGGCGGTGAGTCGGAGAGGCTATGGGTGAGTCGGAGAGGCATTCGGTGAGTCGGAGAGGCGGTCGGTGAGTCGGAGAGGCTGTCGGTGAGTCGGAGAGGCGGTCGGTGAGTCGGAGAGGCGGTCGGTGAGTCGGAGAGGCAGTCGGTGAGTCGGAGAGGCTGTCGGTGAGTCGGAGAGGCTGTCGGTGAGTCGGGAGGCGGTCGGTGAGTCGAAGAGGCGGTCGGTGAGTCGGAGAGGCGGTCGGTGAGTCAGAGAGGCAGTCGGTGAGTCGGAGAGGCAGTCGGTTAGTCGGAGAGGCAGTCGGTGAGTCGGAGAGGCAGTCGGTGAGTCGGGAGGAAGTCGGTGAGTCGGAGAGGCAGTCAGTGAGTCGGAGAGGCGGTCGGTGAGTCGGAGAGGCAGTCGGTGAGTCGGAGAGGCTGTCGGTGAGTCGGGAGGTGGTCGGTGAGTCAGAGAGGCGGGCGGTGAGTCGGAGAGGCTATTGGTGAGTCGGAGAGGTGGTCGGTGAGTCGGAGAGGCGGTCGGTGAGTCGGAGAGGCATTCGGTGAGTCGGAGAGGCGGTCGGTGAGTCGGAGAGGCAGTCGGTGAGTCGGAGAGGCTGTCGGTGAGTCGGGAGGCGGTCGGTGAGTCGAAGAGGCGGTCGGTGAGTTGGAGAGGCGGTCGGTGAGTCTGAGAGGCCGTCGGTGAGTCCGAGAGGCAGTCTGTGAGTCGGAGAGGCGGTCGGTGAGTCAGAGAGGCAGTCGGTGAGTCGGAGAGGCAGTCGGTTAGTCGGAGAGGCAGTCGGTGAGTCGGAGAGGCAGTCGGTGAGTCGGGAGGAAGTCGGTGAGTCGGAGAGGCAGTCAGTGAGTCGGAGAGGCGGTCGGTGAGTCGAAGAGGCAGTCGGTGAGTCGGAGAGGCTGTCGGTGAGTCAGGAGGTGGTCGGTGAGTCAGAGAAGCGGTCGGTGAGTCGGAGAGGCGGTCGGTGAGTCGGAGAGGCGGTCGGTGAGTCGGAGAGGCTGTCGGTGAGTCGGGAGGCAGTCGGTGAGTCGGAGAGGCAGTCGGTGAGTCGGGAGGCAGTCGGTGAGTCGGGGAGGCAGTCGGTGAGTCGGAGAGGCGGGCGGTGAGTCGGAGAGGCTATCAGTGAGTCGGAGAGGCATTCGGTGAGTCGGAGAGGCGGTCGGTGAGTCGGAGAGGCTGTCGGTGAGTCGGAGAGGCGGCCGGTGAGTCGGAGAGGCGGTCGGTGAGTCGGAGAGGCGGTCGGTGAGTCGGAGAGGCGGTCGGTGAGTCGGAGAGGCGGTCGGTGAGTCGGAGAGGCTGTCGGTGAGTCGGAGAGGCTGTCGGTGAGTCGGAGAGGCTGTCGTTGTGTCGGAGAGGCTGTCGGTGAGTCGGGAGACGGTTGGTGAGTCGAAGAGGCGGTTGGTGAGTCGGAGAGGCGGTCAGTGAGTCTGAGAGGCCGTCGGTGAGTCCGAGAGGCAGTCTGTGAGTCGGAGAGGCGGTCGGTGAGTCAGAGAGGCAGTCGGTGAGTCGGAGAGTCAGTCGGTTCGTCGGAGAGGCAGTCGGTGAGTCGGAGAGGCAGTCGGTGAGTCGGAGAGGCAGTCGGTGAGTCGGAGAGGCCGTCGGTGAGTCCGAGAGGCAGTCTGTGAGTCGGAGAGGCAGTCGGTGAGTCGGAGAGGCAGTCGGTGAGTCGGAGAGGCAGTCTGTGAGTCGGAGAGGCAGTCGGTGACTCGGAGAGGCAGTCGGTGAGTCGGAGAGGCAGTCGGTGAGTCGGAGAGGTAGTCGGTGAGTCGGAGAGGCTGTCGGTGAGTCGGAGAGGCAGTCGGTGAGTCGGAGAGGCAATCGGTGAGTCGGAGAGGCTATGGGTGAGACAGAGAGGCATTCGGTGAGTCGGAGAGGCGGTCGGTGAGTCTGAGAGGCCGTCGGTGAGTCCGAGAGGCAGTCTGTGAGTCGGAGAGGCGGTCGGTGAGTCAGAGAGGCAGTCGGTGAGTCGGAGAGGCAGTCGGTTAGTCGGAGAGGCAGTCGGTGAGTCGGAGAGGCAGTCGGTGAGTCGGGAGGAAGTCGGTGAGTCGGAGAGGCAGTCAGTGAGTCGGAGAGGCGGTCGGTGAGTCGGAGAGGCAGTCGGTGAGTCGGAGAGGCTGTCGGTGAGTCGGGAGGCGGTCGGTGAGTCAGAGAGGCGGGCGGTGAGTCGGAGAGGCTATTGGTGAGTCGGAGAGGTGGTCGGTGAGTCGGAGAGGCGGTCGGTGAGTCGGAGAGGCATTCGGTGAGTCGGAGAGGCGGTCGGTGAGTCGGAGAGGCAGTCGGTGAGTCGGAGAGGCTGTCGGTGAGTCGGGAGGCGGTCGGTGAGTCGAAGAGGCGGTCGGTGAGTTGGAGAGGCGGTCGGTGAGTCTGAGAGGCCGTCGGTGAGTCCGAGAGGCAGTCTGTGAGTCGGAGAGGCGGTCGGTGAGTCAGAGAGGCAGTCGGTGAGTCGGAGAGGCAGTCGGTTAGTCGGAGAGGCAGTCGGTGAGTCAGAGAGGCGGTCGGTGAGTCGGGAGGAAGTCGGTGAGTCGGAGAGGCAGTCAGTGAGTCGGAGAGGTGGTCGGTGAGTCGAAGAGGCAGTCGGTGAGTCGGAGAGGCTGTCGGTGAGTCAGGAGGTGGTCGGTGAGTCAGAGAAGTGGTCGGTGAGTCGGAGAGGCGGTCGGTGAGTCGGAGAGGCGGTCGGTGAGTCGGAGAGGCTGTCGGTGAGTCGGGAGGCAGTCGGTGAGTCGGAGAGGCAGTCGGTGAGTCGGGAGGCAGTCGGTGAGTCGGGGAGGCAGTCGGTGAGTCGGAGAGGCGGGCGGTGAGTCGGAGAGGCTATTGTTGAGTCGGAGAGGCATTCGGTGAGTCGGAGAGGCGGTCGGTGAGTCGGAGAGGCTGTCGGTGAGTCGGAGAGGCGGCCGGTGAGTCGGAGAGGCGGTCGGTGAGTCGGAGAGGCGGTCGGTGAGTCGGAGAGGCGGTCGGTGAGTCGGAGAGGCGGTCGGTGAGTCGGAGAGGCGGTCGGTGAGTCGAAGAGGCGGTCGGTGAGTTGGAGAGGCGGTCGGTGAGTCTGAGAGGCCGTCAGTGAGTCCGAGAGGCAGTCTGTGAGTCGGAGAGGCGGTCGGTGAGTCAGAGAGGCAGTCGGTGAGTCGGAGAGGCTGTCGGTGAGTCGGGAGGCGGTCGGTGAGTCGAAGAGGCGGTCGGTGAGTTGGAGAGGTGGTCGGTGAGTCTGAGAGGCCGTCGGTGAGTCCGAGAGGCAGTCTGTGAGTCGGAGAGGCGGTCGGTGAGTCAGAGAGGCAGTCGGTGAGTCGGAGAGGCAGTCGGTTAGTCGGAGAGGCAGTCGGTGAGTCGGAGAGGCTGTCGGTGAGTCGGAGAGGCTGTCGGTGAGTCGGGAGGCGGTCGGTGAGTCGAAGAGGCGGTCGGTGAGTCGGAGAGGCGGTCGGTGAGTCAGAGAGGCAGTCGGTGAGTCGGAGAGGCAGTCGGTTAGTCGGAGAGGCAGTCGGTGAGTCGGAGAGGCAGTCGGTGAGTCGGGAGGAAGTCGGTGAGTCGGAGAGGCAGTCAGTGAGTCGGAGAGGCGGTCGGTGAGTCGGAGAGGCAGTCGGTGAGTCGGAGAGGCTGTCGGTGAGTCAGAGAGGCGGGCGGTGAGTCGGAGAGGCTATTGGTGAGTCGGAGAGGTGGTCGGTGAGTCGGAGAGGCGGTCGGTGAGTCGGAGAGGCATTCGGTGAGTCGGAGAGGCGGTCGGTGAGTCGGAGAGGCAGTCGGTGAGTCGGAGAGGCTGTCGGTGAGTCGGGAGGCGGTCGGTGAGTCGAAGAGGCGGTCGGTGAGTTGGAGAGGCGGTCGGTGAGTCTGAGGGGCCGTCGGTGAGTCCGAGAGGCAGTCTGTGAGTCGGAGAGGCGGTCGGTGATTCAGAGAGGCAGTCGGTGAGTCGGAGAGGCAGTCGGTTAGTCGGAGAGGCAGTCGGTGAGTCGGAGAGGCAGTCGGTGAGTCGGGAGGAAGTCGGTGAGTCGGAGAGGCAGTCAGTGAGTCGGAGAGGCGGTCGGTGAGTCGAAGAGGCAGTCGGTGAGTCGGAGAGGCTGTCGGTGAGTCGGGAGGCGGTCGGTGAGTCGAAGAGGCGGTCGGTGAGTTGGAGAGGCGGTCGGTGAGTCTGAGAGGCCGTCGGTGAGTCCGAGAGGCAGTCTGTGAGTCGGAGAGGCGGTCGGTGAGTTGGAGAGGCGGTCGGTGAGTCTGAGAGGCCGTCGGTGAGTCCGAGAGGCAGTCTGTGAGTCGGAGAGGCGGTCGGTGAGTCAGAGAGGCAGTCGGTGAGTCGGAGAGGCAGTCGGTTAGTCGGAGAGGCAGTCGGTGAGTCGGAGAGGCGGTCGGTGAGTCGGGAGGAAGTCGGTGAGTCGGAGAGGCAGTCAGTGAGTCGGAGAGGTGGTCGGTGAGTCGAAGAGGCAGTCGGTGAGTCGGAGAGGCTGTCGGTGAGTCAGGAGGTGGTCGGTGAGTCAGAGAAGCGGTCGGTGAGTCGGAGAGGCGGTCGGTGAGTCGGAGAGGCGGTCGGTGAGTCGGAGAGGCTGTCGGTGAGTCGGGAGGCAGTCGGTGAGTCGGAGAGGCAGTCGGTGAGTCGGGAGGCAGTCGGTGAGTCGGGGAGGCAGTCGGTGAGTCGGAGAGGCGGGCGGTGAGTCGGAGAGGCTATTGTTGAGTCGGAGAGGCATTCGGTGAGTCGGAGAGGCGGTCGGTGAGTCGGAGAGGCTGTCGGTGAGTCGGAGAGGCGGCCGGTGAGTCGGAGAGGCGGTCGGTGAGTCGGAGAGGCGGTCGGTGAGTCGGAGAGGCGGTCGGTGAGTCGGAGAGGCGGTCGGTGAGTCGGAGAGGCGGTCGGTGAGTCGAAGAGGCGGTCGGTGAGTTGG
This sequence comes from Pristiophorus japonicus, assembly GCF_044704955.1. Classification (NCBI taxonomy): domain Eukaryota; kingdom Metazoa; phylum Chordata; class Chondrichthyes; family Pristiophoridae; genus Pristiophorus; species Pristiophorus japonicus. Next base: position 471,222 of record NW_027252527.1, on the reverse strand, counting down.
AGAGGCGGTCGGTGAGTCTGAGAGGCCGTCAGTGAGTCCGAGAGGCAGTCTGTGAGTCGGAGAGGCGGTCGGTGAGTCAGAGAGGCAGTCGGTGAGTCGGAGAGGCTGTCGGTGAGTCGGGAGGCGGTCGGTGAGTCGAAGAGGCGGTCGGTGAGTTGGAGAGGTGGTCGGTGAGTCTGAGAGGCCGTCGGTGAGTCCGAGAGGCAGTCTGTGAGTCGGAGAGGCGGTCGGTGAGTCAGAGAGGCAGTCGGTGAGTCGGAGAGGCAGTCGGTTAGTCGGAGAGGCAGTCGGTGAGTCGGAGAGGCTGTCGGTGAGTCGGAGAGGCTGTCGGTGAGTCGGGAGGCGGTCGGTGAGTCGAAGAGGCGGTCGGTGAGTCGGAGAGGCGGTCGGTGAGTCAGAGAGGCAGTCGGTGAGTCGGAGAGGCAGTCGGTTAGTCGGAGAGGCAGTCGGTGAGTCGGAGAGGCAGTCGGTGAGTCGGGAGGAAGTCGGTGAGTCGGAGAGGCAGTCAGTGAGTCGGAGAGGCGGTCGGTGAGTCGGAGAGGCAGTCGGTGAGTCGGAGAGGCTGTCGGTGAGTCAGAGAGGCGGGCGGTGAGTCGGAGAGGCTATTGGTGAGTCGGAGAGGTGGTCGGTGAGTCGGAGAGGCGGTCGGTGAGTCGGAGAGGCATTCGGTGAGTCGGAGAGGCGGTCGGTGAGTCGGAGAGGCAGTCGGTGAGTCGGAGAGGCTGTCGGTGAGTCGGGAGGCGGTCGGTGAGTCGAAGAGGCGGTCGGTGAGTTGGAGAGGCGGTCGGTGAGTCTGAGAGGCCGTCGGTGAGTCCGAGAGGCAGTCTGTGAGTCGGAGAGGCGGTCGGTGAGTCAGAGAGGCAGTCGGTGAGTCGGAGAGGCAGTCGGTTAGTCGGAGAGGCAGTCGGTGAGTCGGAGAGGCAGTCGGTGAGTCGGGAGGAAGTCGGTGAGTCGGAGAGGCAGTCAGTGAGTCGGAGAGGCGGTCGGTGAGTCGAAGAGGCAGTCGGTGAGTCGGAGAGGCTGTCGGTGAGTCAGGAGGTGGTCGGTGAGTCAGAGAAGCGGTCGGTGAGTCGGAGAGGCGGTCGGTGAGTCGGAGAGGCGGTCGGTGAGTCGGAGAGGCTGTCGGTGAGTCGGGAGGCAGTCGGTGAGTCGGAGAGGCAGTCGGTGAGTCGGGAGGCAGTCGGTGAGTCGGGGAGGCAGTCGGTGAGTCGGAGAGGCGGGCGGTGAGTCGGAGAGGCTATCAGTGAGTCGGAGAGGCATTCGGTGAGTCGGAGAGGCGGTCGGTGAGTCGGAGAGGCTGTCGGTGAGTCGGAGAGGCGGCCGGTGAGTCGGAGAGGCGGTCGGTGAGTCGGAGAGGCGGTCGGTGAGTCGGAGAGGCGGTCGGTGAGTCGGAGAGGCGGTCGGTGAGTCGGAGAGGCTGTCGGTGAGTCGGAGAGGCTGTCGGTGAGTCGGAGAGGCTGTCGTTGTGTCGGAGAGGCTGTCGGTGAGTCGGGAGGCGGTTGGTGAGTCGAAGAGGCGGTTGGTGAGTCGGAGAGGCGGTCAGTGAGTCTGAGAGGCCGTCGGTGAGTCCGAGAGGCAGTCTGTGAGTCGGAGAGGCGGTCGGTGAGTCAGAGAGGCAGTCGGTGAGTCGGAGAGTCAGTCGGTTCGTCGGAGAGGCAGTCGGTGAGTCGGAGAGGCAGTCGGTGAGTCGGAGAGGCAGTCGGTGAGTCGGAGAGGCCGTCGGTGAGTCCGAGAGGCAGTCTGTGAGTCGGAGAGGCAGTCGGTGAGTCGGAGAGGCAGTCGGTGAGTCGGAGAGGCAGTCTGTGAGTCGGAGAGGCAGTCGGTGACTCGGAGAGGCAGTCGGTGAGTCGGAGAGGCAGTCGGTGAGTCGGAGAGGTAGTCGGTGAGTCGGAGAGGCTGTCAGTGAGTCGGAGAGGCAGTCGGTGAGTCGGAGAGGCAATCGGTGAGTCGGAGAGGCTATGGGTGAGACAGAGAGGCATTCGGTGAGTCGGAGAGGCGGTCGGTGAGTCTGAGAGGCCGTCGGTGAGTCCGAGAGGCAGTCTGTGAGTCGGAGAGGCGGTCGGTGAGTCAGAGAGGCAGTCGGTGAGTCGGAGAGGCAGTCGGTTAGTCGGAGAGGCAGTCGGTGAGTCGGAGAGGCAGTCGGTGAGTCGGGAGGAAGTCGGTGAGTCGGAGAGGCAGTCAGTGAGTCGGAGAGGCGGTCGGTGAGTCGGAGAGGCAGTCGGTGAGTCGGAGAGGCTGTCGGTGAGTCGGGAGGCGGTCGGTGAGTCAGAGAGGCGGGCGGTGAGTCGGAGAGGCTATTGGTGAGTCGGAGAGGTGGTCGGTGAGTCGGAGAGGCGGTCGGTGAGTCGGAGAGGCATTCGGTGAGTCGGAGAGGCGGTCGGTGAGTCGGAGAGGCAGTCGGTGAGTCGGAGAGGCTGTCGGTGAGTCGGGAGGCGGTCGGTGAGTCGAAGAGGCGGTCGGTGAGTTGGAGAGGCGGTCGGTGAGTCTGAGAGACCGTCGGTGAGTCCGAGAGGCAGTCTGTGAGTCGGAGAGGCGGTCGGTGAGTCAGAGAGGCAGTCGGTGAGTCGGAGAGGCAGTCGGTTAGTCGGAGAGGCAGTCGGTGAGTCGGAGAGGCGGTCGGTGAGTCGGGAGGAAGTCGGTGAGTCGGAGAGGCAGTCAGTGAGTCGGAGAGGTGGTCGGTGAGTCGAAGAGGCAGTCGGTGAGTCGGAGAGGCTGTCGGTGAGTCAGGAGGTGGTCGGTGAGTCAGAGAAGCGGTCGGTGAGTCGGAGAGGCGGTCGGTGAGTCGGAGAGGCGGTCGGTGAGTCGGAGAGGCTGTCGGTGAGTCGGGAGGCAGTCGGTGAGTCGGAGAGGCAGTCGGTGAGTCGGGAGGCAGTCGGTGAGTCGGGGAGGCAGTCGGTGAGTCGGAGAGGCGGGCGGTGAGTCGGAGAGGCTATTGTTGAGTCGGAGAGGCATTCGGTGAGTCGGAGAGGCGGTCGGTGAGTCGGAGAGGCTGTCGGTGAGTCGGAGAGGCGGCCGGTGAGTCGGAGAGGCGGTCGGTGAGTCGGAGAGGCGGTCGGTGAGTCGGAGAGGCGGTCGGTGAGTCGGAGAGGCGGTCGGTGAGTCGGAGAGGCGGTCGGTGAGTCGAAGAGGCGGTCGGTGAGTTGGAGAGGCGGTCGGTGAGTCTGAGAGGCCGTCAGTGAGTCCGAGAGGCAGTCTGTGAGTCGGAGAGGCGGTCGGTGAGTCAGAGAGGCAGTCGGTGAGTCGGAGAGGCTGTCGGTGAGTCGGGAGGCGGTCGGTGAGTCGAAGAGGCGGTCGGTGAGTTGGAGAGGCGGTCGGTGAGTCTGAGAGGCCGTCGGTGAGTCCGAGAGGCAGTCTGTGAGTCGGAGAGGCGGTCGGTGAGTCAGAGAGGCAGTCGGTGAGTCGGAGAGGCAGTCGGTTAGTCGGAGAGGCAGTCGGTGAGACGGAGAGGCAGTCGGTGAGTCGGGAGGAAGTCGGTGAGTCGGAGAGGCAGTCAGTGAGTCGGAGAGGCGGTCGGTGAGTCGAAGAGGCAGTCGGTGAGTCGGAGAGGCTGTCGGTGAGTCAGGAGGTGGTCGGTGAGTCAGAGAAGCGGTCGGTGTGTCGGAGAGGCGGTCGGTGAGTCGGAGAGGCGGTCGGTGAGTCGGAGAGGCTGTCGGTGAGTCGGGAGGCAGTCGGTGATTCGGAGAGGCAGTCGGTGAGTCGGGAGGCAGTCGGTGAGTCGGGGAGGCAGTCGGTGAGTCGGAGAGGCGGGCGGTGAGTCGGAGAGGCTATTGTTGAGTCGGAGAGGCATTCGGTGAGTCGGAGAGGCGGTCGGTGAGTCGGAGAGGCTGTCGGTGAGTCGGAGAGGCGGCCGGTGAGTCGGAGAGGCGGTCGGTGAGTCGGAGAGGCGGTCGGTGAGTCGGAGAGGTGGTCGGTGAGTCGGAGAGGCGGTCGGTGAGTCGGAGAGGCGGTCGGTGAGTCGGAGAGGCTGTCGGTGAGTCGGAGAGGCTGTCGGTGAGTCGGAGAGGCTGTCGTTGAGTCGGAGAGGCTGTCGGTGAGTCGGGAGGCGGTTGGTGAGTCGAAGAGGCGGTTGGTGAGTCGGAGAGGTGGTCAGTGAGTCTGAGAGGCCGTCGGTGAGTCCGAGAGGCAGTCTGTGAGTCGGAGAGGTGGTCGGTGAGTCAGAGAGGCAGTCGGTGAGTCGGAGAATCAGTCGGTTCGTCGGAGAGGTAGTCGGTGAGTCGGAGAGTCGGTCGGTGAGTCGGAGAGGCAGTCGGTGAGTCAGAGAGGCGGTCGGTGAGTCTGAGAGGCCGTCGGTGAGTCTGAGAGGCCGTCGGTGAGTCCGAGAGGCAGTCTGTGAGTCGGAGAGGCGGTCGGTAAGTCAGAGAGGCGGTCGGTGAGTCGGAGAGGCAGTCGGTGAGTCGGAGAGGCGGTCGGTGAGTCGGAGAGGCGGTCGGTGAGTCGGAGAGGCGGTCGGTGAGTCGGAGAGGCGGTCGGTGAATCGGGAGGCAGTCGGTGAGTCGGAGAGGCAGTCGGTGAGTCGGGAGGCAGTCGGTGAGTCGGGGAGGCAGTCGGTGAGTCGGAGAGGCGGGCGGTGAGTCGGAGAGGCTATGGGTGAGTCGGAGAGGCATTCGGTGAGTCGGAGAGGCGGTCGGTGAGTCGGAGAGGCTGTCGGTGAGTCGGAGAGGCGGTCGGTGAGTCGGAGAGGCGGTCGGTGAGTCGGAGAGGCGGTCGGTGAGTTGGAGAGGCGGTCGGTGAGTCGGAGAGGCTGTCGGTGAGTCAGAGAGGCTGTCGGTGAGTCGGGAGGCGGTCGGTGAGTCGAAGAGGCGGTCGGTGAGTCGGAGAGGCGGTCGGTGAGTCCGAGAGGCCGTCGGTGAGTCCGAGAGGCAGTCTGTGAGTCGGAGAGGCGGTCGGTGAGTCAGAGAGGCGGTCGGTGAGTCAGAGAGGCAGTCAGTTAGTCGGAGAGGCAGTCGGTGAGTCGGAGAGGCAGTCGGTGAGTCGGGAGGAAGTCGGTGAGTCGGAGAGGCAGTCAGTGAGTCGGAGAGGCGGTCGGTGAGTCGGAGAGGCAGTCGGTGAGTCGGAGAGGCTGTCGGTGAGTCGGGAGGTGGTCGGTGAGTCAGAGAGGCGGTCGGTGAGTCGGAGAGGCGGTCGGTGAGTCGGAGAGGCAGTCGGTGAGTCGGAGAGGCGGTCGGTGAGTCGGAGAGGCGGTCGGTGAGTCGGAGAGGCGGTCGGTGAGTCGGTAGGCAGTCGGTGAGTCGGAGAGGCGGTCGGAGAGTCGGGAGGCGGTCGGTGAGTCGGGGAGGCAGTCGGTGAGTCGGAGAGGCGGGCGGTGAGTCGGAGAGGCTATTGGTGAGTCGGAGAGGTGGTCGGTGAGTCGGAGAGGCGGTCGGTGAGTCGGAGAGGCAGTCGGTGAGTCAGAGAGGCGGTCGGTGAGTCGAAGAGGCAGTCGGTGAGTCGGAGAGGCTGTCGGTGAGTCAGGAGGTGGTCGGTGAGTCAGAGAAGCGGTCGGTGAGTCGGAGAGGCGGTCGGTGAGTCGGAGAGGCGGTCGGTGAGTCGGAGAGGCTGTCGGTGAGTCGGGAGGCAGTCGGTGAGTCGGAGAGGCAGTCGGTGAGTCGGGAGGCAGTCGGTGAGTCGGGGAGGCAGTCGGTGAGTCGGAGAGGCGGGCGGTGAGTCGGAGAGGCTATTGTTGAGTCGGAGAGGCATTCGGTGAGTCGGAGAGGCGGTCGGTGAGTCGGAGAGGCTGTCGGTGAGTCGGAGAGGCGGCCGGTGAGTCGGAGAGGCGGTCGGTGAGTCGGAGAGGCGGTCGGTGAGTCGGAGAGGCGGTCGGTGAGTCGGAGAGGCGGTCGGTGAGTCGGAGAGGCGGTCGGTGAGTCGAAGAGGCGGTCGGTGAGTTGGAGAGGCGGTCGGTGAGTCTGAGAGGCCGTCAGTGAGTCCGAGAGGCAGTCTGTGAGTCGGAGAGGCGGTCGGTGAGTCAGAGAGGCAGTCGGTGAGTCGGAGAGGCTGTCGGTGAGTCGGGAGGCGGTCGGTGAGTCGAAGAGGCGGTCGGTGAGTTGGAGAGGCGGTCGGTGAGTCTGAGAGGCCGTCGGTGAGTCCGAGAGGCAGTCTGTGAGTCGGAGAGGCGGTCGGTGAGTCAGAGAGGCAGTCGGTGAGTCGGAGAGGCAGTCGGTTAGTCGGAGAGGCGGTCGGTGAGTCGGAGAGGCAGTCGGTGAGTCGGGAGGAAGTCGGTGAGTCGGAGAGGCGGTCAGTGAGTCGGAGAGGCGGTCGGTGAGTGGAAGAGGCAGTCGGTGAGTCGGAGAGGCTGTCGGTGAGTCAGGAGGTGGTCGGTGAGTCAGAGAAGCGGTCGGTGTGTCGGAGAGGCGGTCGGTGAGTCGGAGAGGCGGTCGGTGAGTCGGAGAGGCTGTCGGTGAGTCGGGAGGCAGTCGGTGATTCGGAGAGGCAGTCGGTGAGTCGGGAGGCAGTCGGTGAGTCGGGGAGGCAGTCGGTGAGTCGGAGAGGCGGGCGGTGAGTCGGAGAGGCTATTGTTGAGTCGGAGAGGCATTCGGTGAGTCGGAGAGGCGGTCGGTGAGTCGGAGAGGCTGTCGGTGAGTCGGAGAGGCGGCCGGTGAGTCGGAGAGGCGGTCGGTGAGTCGGAGAGGCGGTCGGTGAGTCGGAGAGGTGGTCGGTGAGTCGGAGAGGCGGTCGGTGAGTCGGAGAGGCGGTCGGTGAGTCGGAGAGGCTGTCGGTGAGTCGGAGAGGCTGTCGGTGAGTCGGAGAGGCTGTCGTTGAGTCGGAGAGGCTGTCGGTGAGTCGGGAGGCGGTTGGTGAGTCGAAGAGGCGGTTGGTGAGTCGGAGAGGTGGTCAGTGAGTCTGAGAGGCCGTCGGTGAGTCCGAGAGGCAGTCTGTGAGTCGGAGAGGCGGTCGGTGAGTCAGAGAGGCAGTCGGTGAGTCGGAGAATCAGTCGGTTCGTCGGAGAGGTAGTCGGTGAGTCGGAGAGTCGGTCGGTGAGTCGGAGAGGTAGTCGGTGAGTCAGAGAGGCGGTCGGTGAGTCTGAGAGGCCGTCGGTGAGTCTGAGAGGCCGTCGGTGAGTCCGAGAGGCAGTCTGTGAGTCGGAGAGGCGGTCGGTAAGTCAGAGAGGCGGTCGGTGAGTCGGAGAGGCAGTCGGTGAGTCGGAGAGGCGGTCGGTGAGTCGGAGAGGCGGTCGGTGAGTCGGAGAGGCGGTCGGTGAGTCGGAGAGGCGGTCGGTGAATCGGGAGGCAGTCGGTGAGTCGGAGAGGCAGTCGGTGAGTCGGGAGGCAGTCGGTGAGTCGGGGAGGCAGTCGGTGAGTCGGAGAGGCGGGCGGTGAGTCGGAGAGGCTATGGGTGAGTCGGAGAGGCATTCGGTGAGTCGGAGAGGCGGTCGGTGAGTCGGAGAGGCTGTCGGTGAGTCGGAGAGGCGGTCGGTGAGTCGGAGAGGCGGTCGGTGAGTCGGAGAGGCGGTCGGTGAGTTGGAGAGGCGGTCGGTGAGTCGGAGAGGCTGTCGGTGAGTCGGAGAGGCTGTCGGTGAGTCGGGAGGCGGTCGGTGAGTCGAAGAGGCGGTCGGTGAGTCGGAGAGGCGGTCGGTGAGTCCGAGAGGCCGTCGGTGAGTCCGAGAGGCAGTCTGTGAGTCGGAGAGGCGGTCGGTGAGTCAGAGAGGCGGTCGGTGAGTCAGAGAGGCAGTCAGTTAGTCGGAGAGGCAGTCGGTGAGTCGGAGAGGCAGTCGGTGAGTCGGGAGGAAGTCGGTGAGTCGGAGAGGCAGTCAGTGAGTCGGAGAGGCGGTCGGTGAGTCGGGAGGTGGTCGGTGAGTCAGAGAGGCGGTCGGTGAGTCGGAGAGGCGGTCGGTGAGTCGGAGAGGCAGTCGGTGAGTCGGAGAGGCGGTCGGTGAGTCGGAGAGGCGGTCGGTGTGTCGGAGAGGCGGTCGGTGAGTCGGTAGGCAGTCGGTGAGTCGGAGAGGCTGTCGGTGAGTCGGGAGGCGGTCGGTGAGTCGGGGAGGCAGTCGGTGAGTCGGAGAGGCGGGCGGTGAGTCGGAGAGGCTATTGGTGAGTCGGAGAGGTGGTCGGTGAGTCGGAGAGGCAGTCGGTGAGTCGGAGAGGCAGTCGGTGAGTCAGAGAGGCGGTCAGTGAGTCGGAGAGGCAGTCGGTGAGTCGGAGAGGCGGTCGGTGAGTCGGAGAGGCCGTCGGTGAGTCCGAGAGGCAGTCTGTGAGTCGGAGAGGCGGTCGGTGAGTCAGAGAGGCAGTCGGTGAGTCGGAGAGGCAGTCGGTTAGTCGGAGAGGCAGTCGATGAGTCGGAGAGGCAGTCGGTGAGTCGGGCGGAAGTCGGTGAGTCGGAGAGGCAGTCAGTGAGTCGGAGAGGCGGTCGGTGAGTCGAAGAGGCAGTCGGTGAGTCGGAGAGGCTGTCGGTGAGTCAGGAGGTGGTCGGTGAGTCAGAGAAGCGGTCGGTGAGTCGGAGAGGCGGTCGGTGAGTCGGAGAGGCGGTCGGTGAGTCGGAGAGGCTGTCGGTGAGTCGGGAGGCAGTCGGTGAGTCGGAGAGGCAGTCGGTGAGTCGGGAGGCAGTCGGTGAGTCGGGGAGGCAGTCGGTGAGTCGGAGAGGCGGGCGGTGAGTCGGAGAGGCTATTGTTGAGTCGGAGAGGCATTCGGTGAGTCGGAGAGGCGGTCGGTGAGTCGGAGAGGCTGTCGGTGAGTCGGAGAGGCGGCCGGTGAGTCGGAGAGGCGGTCGGTGAGTCGGAGAGGCGGTCGGTGAGTCGGAGAGGCGGTCGGTGAGTCGGAGAGGCGGTCGGTGAGTCGGAGAGGCGGTCGGTGAGTCGAAGAGGCGGTCGGTGAGTTGGAGAGGCGGTCGGTGAGTCTGAGAGGCCGTCAGTGAGTCCGAGAGGCAGTCTGTGAGTCGGAGAGGCGGTCGGTGAGTCAGAGAGGCAGTCGGTGAGTCGGAGAGGCTGTCGGTGAGTCGGGAGGCGGTCGGTGAGTCGAAGAGGCGGTCGGTGAGTTGGAGAGGCGGTCGGTGAGTCTGAGAGGCCGTCGGTGAGTCCGAGAGGCAGTCTGTGAGTCGGAGAGGCGGTCGGTGAGTCAGAGAGGCAGTCGGTGAGTCGGAGAGGCAGTCGGTGAGTCGGGAGGAAGTCGGTGAGTCGGAGAGGCAGTCAGTGAGTCGGAGAGGCGGTCGGTTAGGCGAAGAGGCAGTCGGTGAGTCGGAGAGGCTGTCGGTGAGTCAGGAGGTGGTCGGTGAGTCAGAGAAGCGGTCGGTGTGTCGGAGAGGCGGTCGGTGAGTCGGAGAGGCGGTCGGTGAGTCGGAGAGGCTGTCGGTGAGTCGGGAGGCAGTCGGTGATTCGGAGAGGCAGTCGGTGAGTCGGGAGGCAGTCGGTGAGTCGGGGAGGCAGTCGGTGAGTCGGAGAGGCGGGCGGTGAGTCGGAGAGGCTATTGTTGAGTCGGAGAGGCATTCGGTGAGTCGGAGAGGCGGTCGGTGAGTCGGAGAGGCTGTCGGTGAGTCGGAGAGGCGGCCGGTGAGTCGGAGAGGCGGTCGGTGAGTCGGAGAGGCGGTCGGTGAGTCGGAGAGGTGGTCGGTGAGTCGGAGAGGCGGTCGGTGAGTCGGAGAGGCGGTCGGTGAGTCGGAGAGGCTGTCGGTGAGTCGGAGAGGCTGTCGGTGAGTCGGAGAGGCTGTCGTTGAGTCGGAGAGGCTGTCGGTGAGTCGGGAGGCGGTTGGTGAGTCGAAGAGGCGGTTGGTGAGTCGGAGAGGTGGTCAGTGACTCTGAGAGGCCGTCGGTGAGTCCGAGAGGCAGTCTGTGAGTCGGAGAGGCGGTCGGTGAGTCAGAGAGGCAGTCGGTGAGTCGGAGAATCAGTCGGTTCGTCGGAGAGGTAGTCGGTGAGTCGGAGAGTCGGTCGGTGAGTCGGAGAGGCAGTCGGTGAGTCAGAGAGGCGGTCGGTGAGTCTGAGAGGCCGTCGGTGAGTCTGAGAGGCCGTCGGTGAGTCCGAGAGGCAGTCTGTGAGTCGGAGAGGCGGTCGGTAAGTCAGAGAGGCGGTCGGTGAGTCGGAGAGGCGGTCGGTGAGTCGGAGAGGCAGTCGGTGAGTCGGAGAGGCGGTCGGTGAGTCGGAGAGGCGGTCGGTGAGTCGGAGAGGCGGTCGGTGAATCGGGAGGCAGTCGGTGAGTCGGAGAGGCAGTCGGTGAGTCGGGAGGCAGTCGGTGAGTCGGGGAGGCAGTCGGTGAGTCGGAGAGGCGGGCGGTGAGTCGGAGAGGCTATGGGTGAGTCGGAGAGGCATTCGGTGAGTCGGAGAGGCGGTCGGTGAGTCGGAGAGGCTGTCGGTGAGTCGGAGAGGCGGTCGGTGAGTCGGAGAGGCGGTCGGTGAGTCGGAGAGGCGGTCGGTGAGTCGGAGAGGCGGTCGGTGAGTCGGAGAGGCTGTCGGTGAGTCGGAGAGGCTGTCGGTGAGTCGGGAGGCGGTCGGTGAGTCGAAGAGGCGGTCGGTGAGTCGGAGAGGCGGTCGGTGAGTCCGAGAGGCCGTCGGTGAGTCCGAGAGGCAGTCTGTGAGTCGGAGAGGCGGTCGGTGAGTCAGAGAGGCGGTCGGTGAGTCAGAGAGGCAGTCGGTTAGTCGGAGAGGCAGTCGGTGAGTCGGAGAGGCAGTCGGTGAGTCGGGAGGAAGTCGGTGAGTCGGAGAGGCAGTCAGTGAGTTGGAGAGGCGGTCGGTGAGTCGGAGAGGCGGTCGGTGAGTCGGTAGGCAGTCGGTGAGTCGGAGAGGCAGTCGGTGAGTCGGGAGGCGGTCGGTGAGTCGGGGAGGCAGTCGGTGAGTCGGAGAGGCGGGCGGTGAGTCGGAGAGGCTATTGGTGAGTCGGAGAGGTGGTCGGTGAGTCGGAGAGGCAGTCGGTGATTCGGAGAGGCAGTCGGTGAGTCAGAGAGGCGGTCAGTGAGTCGGAGAAGCAGTCGGTGAGTCGGAGAGGCAGTCGGTGAGTCGGAGAGGCCGTCGGTGAGTCCGAGAGGCAGTCTGTGAGTCGGAGAGGCGGTCGGTGAGTCAGAGAGGCAGTCGGTGAGTCGGAGAGGCAGTCGGTTAGTCGGAGAGGCAGTCGGTGAGTCGGAGAGGCAGTCGGTGAGTCGGGAGGAAGTCGGTGAGTCGGAGAGGCAGTCAGTGAGTCGGAGAGGCGGTCGGTGAGTCGAAGAGGCAGTCGGTGAGTCGGAGAGGCTGTCGGTGAGTCAGGAGGTGGTCGGTGAGTCAGAGAAGCGGTCGGTGAGTCGGAGAGGCGGTCGGTGAGTCGGAGAGGCGGTCGGTGAGTCGGAGAGGCTGTCGGTGAGTCGGGAGGCAGTCGGTGAGTCGGAGAGGCAGTCGGTGAGTCGGGAGGCAGTCGGTGAGTCGGGGAGGCAGTCGGTGAGTCGGAGAGGCGGGCGGTGAGTCGGAGAGGCTATCTGTGAGTCGGAGAGGCATTCGGTGAGTCGGAGAGGCGGTCGGTGAGTCGGAGAGGCTGTCGGTGAGTCGGAGAGGCGGCCGGTGAGTCGGAGAGGCGGTCGGTGAGTCGGAGAGGCGGTCGGTGAGTCGGAGAGGCGGTCGGTGAGTCAGAGAGGTGGTCGGTGAGTCGGAGAGGCTGTCGGTGAGTCGGAGAGGCTGTCGTTGTGTCGGAGAGGCTGTCGGTGAGTCGGGAGGCGGTTGGTGAGTCGAAGAGGCGTTTGGTGAGTCGGAGAGGCGGTCAGTGAGTCTGAGAGGCCGTCGGTGAGTCCGAGAGGCAGTCTGTGAGTCGGAGAGGTGGTCGGTGAGTCAGAGAGGCAGTCGGTGAGTCGGAGAGTCAGTCGGTTCGTCGGAGAGGCAGTCGGTGAGTCGGAGAGGCAGTCGGTGAGTCGGAGAGGCAGTCGGTGAGTCGGAGAGGCCGTCGGTGAGTCCGAGAGGCAGTCTGTGAGTCGGAGAGGCAGTCGGTGAGTCGGAGAGGCAGTCGGTGAGTCGGAGAGGCAGTCTGTGAGTCGGAGAGGCAGTCGGTGACTCGGAGAGGCAGTCGGTGAGTCGGAGAGGCAGTCGGTGAGTCTGAGAGGCAGTCGGTGAGTCGGAGAGGCTGTCGGTGAGTCGGAGAGGCAGTCGGTGAGTCGGAGAGGCAATCGGTGAGTCGGAGAGGCTATGGGTGAGACGGAGAGGCATTCGGTGAGTCGGAGAGGCGGCCGGTGAGTCTGAGAGGCCGTCGGTGAGTCCGAGAGGCAGTCTGTGAGTCGGAGAGGCGGTCGGTGAGTCAGAGAGGCAGTCGGTGAGTCGGAGAGGCAGTCGGTTAGTCGGAGAGGCAGTCGGTGAGTCGGAGAGGCAGTCGGTGAGTCGGGAGGAAGTCGGTGAGTCGGAGAGGCAGTCAGTGAGTCGGAGAGGCGGTCGGTGAGTCGGAGAGGCAGTCGGTGAGTCGGAGAGGCTGTCGGTGAGTCGGGAGGCGATCGGTGAGTCAGAGAGGCGGGCGGTGAGTCGGAGAGGCTATTGGTGAGTCGGAGAGGTGGTCGGTGAGTCGGAGAGGCGGTCGGTGATTCGGAGAGGCATTCGGTGAGTCGGAGAGGCGGTCGGTGAGTCGGAGAGGCAGTCGGTGAGTCGGAGAGGCTGTCGGTGAGTCGGGAGGCGGTCGGTGAGTCGAAGAGGCGGTCGGTGAGTTGGAGAGGCGGTCGGTGAGTCTGAGAGGCCGTCGGTGAGTCCGAGAGGCAGTCCGTGAGTCGGAGAGACGGTCGGTGAGTCAGAGAGGCAGTCGGTGAGTCGGAGAGGCAGTCGGTTAGTCGGAGAGGCAGTCGGTGCGTCGGAGATGCAGTCGGTGAGTCGGGAGGAAGTCGGTGAGTCGGAGAGGCAGTCAGTGAGTCGGAGAGGCGGTCGGTGAGTCGAAGAGGCAGTCGGTGAGTCGGAGAGGCTGTCGGTGAGTCAGGAGGTGGTCGGTGAGTCAGAGAAGCGGTCGGTGAGTCGGAGAGGCGGTCGGTGAGTCGGAGAGGCGGTCGGTGAGTCGGAGAGGCTGTCGGTGAGTCGGGAGGCAGTCGGTGAGTCGGAGAGGCAGTCGGTGAGTCGGGAGGCAGTCGGTGAGTCGGGGAGGCAGTCGGTGAGTCGGAGAGGCGGGCGGTGAGTCGGAGAGGCTATTGTTGAGTCGGAGAGGCATTCGGTGAGTCGGAGAGGTGGTCGGTGAGTCGGAGAGGCTGTCGGTGAGTCGGAGAGGCGGCCGGTGAGTCGGAGAGGCGGTCGGTGAGTCGGAGAGGCGGTCGGTGAGTCGGAGAGGCGGTCGGTGAGTCGGAGAGGCGGTCGGTGAGTCGGAGAGGCGGTCGGTGAGTCGAAGAGGCGGTCGGTGAGTTGGAGAGGCGGTCGTTGAGTCTGAGAGGCCGTCGGTGAGTCCGAGAGGCAGTCTGTGAGTCGGAGAGGCGGTCGGTGAGTCCGAGAGGCAGTCGGTGAGTCGGAGAGGCTGTCGGTGAGTCGGGAGGTGGTCGGTGAGTCGAAGAGGCGGTCGGTGAGTTGGAGAGGCGGTCGGTGAGTCTGAGAGGCCGTCGGTGAGTCCGAGAGGCAGTCTGTGAGTCGGAGAGGCGGTCGGTGAGTCAGAGAGGCAGTCGGTGAGTCGGAGAGGCAGTCGGTTAGTCGGAGAGGCAGTCGGTGAGTCGGAGAGGCAGTCGGTGAGTCGGGAGGAAGTCGGTGAGTCGGAGAGGCAGTCAGTGAGTCGGAGAGGCGGTCGGTGAGTCGAAGAGGCAGTCGGTGAGTCGGAGAGGCTGTCGGTGAGTCAGGAGGTGGTCGGTGAGTCAGAGAGCGGTCGGTGAGTCGGAGAGGCGGTCGGTGAGTCGGAGAGGCGGTCGGTGAGTCGGAGAGGCTGTCGGTGAGTCGGGAGGCAGTCGGTGAGTCGGAGAGGCAGTCGGTGAGTCGGGAGGCAGTCGGTGAGTCGGGGAGGCAGTTGGTGAGTCGGAGAGGCGGGCGGTGAGTCGGAGAGGCTATTGTTGAGTCGGAGAGGCATTCGGTGAGTCGGAGAGGCGGTCGGTGAGTCGGAGAGGCTGTCGGTGAGTCGGAGAGGCGGCCGGTGAGTCGGAGAGGCGGTCGGTGAGTCGGAGAGGCGGTCGGTGAGTCGGAGAGGCGGTCGGTGAGTCGGAGAGGCGGTCGGTGAGTCGGAGAGGCGGTCGATGAGTCGGAGAGGCTGTCGGTGAGTCGGAGAGGCTGTCGGTGAGTCGGAGAGGCTGTCGTTGAGTCGGAGAGGCTGTCGGTGAGTCGGGAGGCGGTTGGTGAGTCGAAGAGGCGGTTGGTGAGTCGGAGAGGTGGTCAGTGAGTCTGAGAGGCCGTCGGTGAGTCCGAGAGGCAGTCTGTGAGTCGGAGAGGCGGTCGGTGAGTCAGAGAGGCAGTCGGTGAGTCGGAGAATTAGTCGGTGAGTCGGAGAGGTAGTCGGTGAGTCAGAGAGGCGGTCGGTGAGTCTGAGAGGCCGTCGGTGAGTCCGAGAGGCAGTCTGTGAGTCGGAGAGGCGGTCGGTGAGTCAGAGAGGCGGTCGGTGAGTCGGAGAGGCGGTCGGTGAGTCGGAGAGGCAGTCGGTGAGTTGGAGAGGCGGTCGGTGAGTCGGAGAGGCGGTCGGTGAGTCGGAGAGGCGGTCGGTGAGTCGGGAGGCAGTCGGTGAGTCGGAGAGGCAGTCGGTGAGTCGGGAGGCAGTCGGTGAGTCGGGGAGGCTGTCGGTGAGTCGGAGAGGCGGGCGGTGAGTCGGAGAGGCTATGGGTGAGTCGGAGAGGCATTCGGTGAGTCGGAGAGGCGGTCGGTGAGTCGGAGAGGCTGTCGGTGAGTCGGAGAGGCGGTCGGTGAGTCGGAGAGGCGGTCGGTGAGTCGGAGAGGCAGTCGGTGAGTCGGAGAGGCTGTCGGTGAGTCGGAGAGGCTGTCGGTGAGTCGGGAGGCGGTCGGTGAGTCGAAGAGGCAGTCGGTGAGTCGGAGAGGCGGTCGGTGAGTCAGAGAGGCAGTCGGTGAGTCGGAGAGGCAGTCGGTTAGTCGGAGAGGCAGTCGGTGAGTCGGAGAGGCAGTCGGTGAGTCGGGAGGAAGTCGGTGAGTCGGAGAGGCAGTCAGTGAGTCGGAGAGGCGGTCGGTGAGTCGGAGAGGCAGTCGGTGAGTCGGAGAGGCTGTCGGTGAGTCGGGAGGTGGTCGGTGAGTCAGAGAGGCGGGCGGTGAGTCGGAGAGGCTATTGGTGAGTCGGAGAGGTGGTCGGTGAGTCGGAGAGGCGGTCGGTGAGTCGGAGAGGCATTCGGTGAGTCGGAGAGGCGGTCGGTGAGTCGGAGAGGCAGTCGGTGAGTCGGAGAGGCTGTCGGTGAGTCGGGAGGCGGTCGGTGAGTTGAAGAGGCGGTCGGTGAGTTGGAGAGGCGGTCGGTGAGTCTGAGAGGCCGTCGGTGAGTCCGAGAGGCAGTCGGTGAGTCGGAGAGGCAGTCGGTGAGTCAGAGAGGCAGTCGGTGAGTCGGAGAGGCAGTCGGTTAGTCGGAGAGGCAGTCGGTGAGTCGGAGAGGCAGTCGGTGAGTCGGGAGGAAGTCGGTGAGTCGGAGAGGCAGTCAGTGAGTCGGAGAGGCGGTCGGTGAGTCGGAGAGGCAGTCGGTGAGTCGGAGAGGCTGTCGGTGAGTCGGGAGGTGGTCGGTGAGTCAGAGAGGCGGGCGGTGAGTCGGAGAGGCTGTCGGTGAGTCGGGAGGCGGTTGTTGAGTCGAAGAGGCGGTTGGTGAGTCGGAGAGGCTGTCGGTGAGTCTGAGAGGCCGTCGGTGAGTCCGAGAGGCAGTCTGTGAGTCGGAGAGGCGGTCGGTGAGTCAGAGAGGCGGTCGGTGAGTCGGAGAGGCGGTCGGTGAGTCGGAGAGGCAGTCGGTGAGTTGGAGAGGCGGTCGGTGAGTCGGAGAGGCGGTCGGTGAGTCGGAGAGGCGGTCGGTGAGTCGGGAGGCAGTCGGTGAGTCGGAGAGGCAGTCGGTGAGTCGGGAGGCAGTCGGTGAGTCGGGGAGGCTGTCGGTGAGTCGGAGAGGCGGGCGGTGAGTCAGAGAGGCTATGGGTGAGTCGGAGAGGCATTCGGTGAGTCGGAGAGGCGGTCGGTGAGTCGGAGAGGCTGTCGGTGAGTCGGAGAGGCGGTCGGTGAGTCGGAGAGGCGGTCGGTGAGTCGGAGAGGCAGTCGGTGAGTCGGAGAGGCTGTCTTTGAGTCGGAGAGGCTGTCGGTGAGTCGGGAGGCGGTCGGTGAGTCGAAGAGGCAGTCGGTGAGTCGGAGAGGCGGTCGGTGAGTCAGAGAGGCAGTCGGTGAGTCGGAGAGGCAGTCGGTTAGTCGGAGAGGCAGTCGGTGAGTCGGAGAGGCAGTCGGTGAGTCGGGAGGAAGTCGGTGAGTCGGAGAGGCAGTCAGTGAGTCGGAGAGGCGGTCGGTGAGTCGGAGAGGCAGTCGGTGAGTCGGAGAGGCTGTCGGTGAGTCGGGAGGTGGTCGGTGAGTCAGAGAGGCGGGCGGTGAGTCGGAGAGGCTATTGGTGAGTCGGAGAGGTGGTCGGTGAGTCGGAGAGGCGGTCGGTGAGTCGGAGAGGCATTCGGTGAGTCGGAGAGGCGGTCGGTGAGTCGGAGAGGCAGTCGGTGAGTCGGAGAGGCTGTCGGTGAGTCGGGAGGCGGTCGGTGAGTTGAAGAGGCGGTCGGTGAGTTGGAGAGGCGGTCGGTGAGTCTGAGAGGCCGTCGGTGAGTCCGAGAGGCAGTCTGTGAGTCGGAGAGGCGGTCGGTGAGTCAGAGAGGCAGTCGGTGAGTCGGAGAGGCAGTCGGTTAGTCGGAGAGGCAGTCGGTGAGTCGGAGAGGCAGTCGGTGAGTCGGGAGGAAGTCGGTGAGTCGGAGAGGCAGTCAGTGAGTCGGAGAGGCGGTCGGTGAGTCGAAGAGGCAGTCGGTGAGTCGGAGAGGCTGTCGGTGAGTCAGGAGGTGGTCGGTGAGTCAGAGAAGCGGTCGGTGAGTCGGAGAGGCGGTCGGTGAGTCGGAGAGGCGGTCGGTGAGTCGGAGAGGCTGTCGGTGAGTCGGGAGGCAGTCGGTGAGTCGGAGAGGCAGTCGGTGAGTCGGGAGGCAGTCGGTGAGTCGGGGAGGCAGTCGGTGAGTCGGAGAGGCGGGCGGTGAGTCGGAGAGGCTATCAGTGAGTCGGAGAGGCATTCGGTGAGTCGGAGAGGCGGTCGGTGAGTCGGAGAGGCTGTCGGTGAGTCGGAGAGGCGGCCGGTGAGTCGGAGAGGCGGCCGGTGAGTCGGAGAGGCGGTCGGTGAGTCGGAGAGGCGGTCGGTGAGTCGGAGAGGCGGTCGGTGAGTCGGAGAGGCTGTCGGTGATTCGGAGAGGCTGTCGGTGAGTCGGAGAGGCTGTCGTTGTGTCGGAGAGGCTGTCGGTGAGTCGGGAGGCGGTTGGTGAGTCGAAGAGGCGGTTGGTGAGTCGGAGAGGCGGTCAGTGAGTCTGAGAGGCCGTCGGTGAGTCCGAGAGGCAGTCGGTGAGTCGGAGAGGCAGTCGGTGAGTCGGAGAGGCCGTCGGTGAGTCCGAGAGGCAGTCTGTGAGTCGGAGAGGCAGTCGGTGAGTCGGAGAGGCAGTCGGTGAGTCGGAGAGGCAGTCTGTGAGTCGGAGAGGCAGTCGGTGACTCGGTGAGGCAGTCGGTGAGTCGGAGAGGCAGTCGGTGAGTCGGAGAGGTAGTCGGTGAGTCGGAGAGGCTGTCGGTGAGTCGGAGAGGCAGTCGGTGAGTCGGAGAGGTAATCGGTGAGTCGGAGAGGCCATGGGTGAGACTGAGAGGCATTCGGTGAGTCGGAGAGGCGGTCGGTGAGTCTGAGAGGCCGTCGGTGAGTCCGAGAGGCAGTCTGTGAGTCGGAGAGGCGGTCGGTGAGTCAGAGAGGCAGTCGGTGAGTCGGAGAGGCAGTCGGTTAGTCGGAGAGGCAGTCGGTGAGTCGGAGAGGCAGTCGGTGAGTCGGGAGGAAGTCGGTGAGTCGGAGAGGCAGTCAGTGAGTCGGAGAGGCGGTCGGTGAGTCGGAGAGGCAGTCGGTGAGTCGGAGAGGCTGTCGGTGAGTCGGGAGGCGGTCGGTGAGTCAGAGAGGCGGGCGGTGAGTCGGAGAGGCGGTCGGTGAGTCGGGAGGAAGTCGGTGAGTCGGAGAGGCAGTCAGTGAGTCGGAGAGGCGGTCGGTGAGTCGAAGAGGCAGTCGGTGAGTCGGAGAGGCTGTCGGTGAGTCAGGAGGTGGTCGGTGAGTCAGAGAAGCGGTCGGTGAGTCGGAGAGGCGGTCGGTGAGTCGGAGAGGCGGTCGGTGAGTCGGGAGGCAGTCGGTGAGTCGGGGAGGCAGTCGGTGAGTCGGAGAGGCGGGCGGTGAGTCGGAGAGGCTATTGTTGAGTCGGAGAGGCATTCGGTGAGTCGGAGAGGCGGTCGGTGAGTCGGAGAGGCGGTCGGTGAGTCGGAGAGGCGGTCGGTGAGTCGGAGAGGCGGTCGGTGAGTCGGAGAGGCGGTCGGTGAGTCGAAGAGGTGGTCGGTGAGTTGGAGAGGCGGTCGGTGAGTCTGAGAGGCCGTCGGTGAGTCCGAGAGGCAGTCTGTGAGTCGGAGAGGTGGTCGGTGAGTCAGAGAGGCGGTCGGTGAGTCGGAGAGGCTGTCGGTGAGTCGGGAGGCGGTCGGTGAGTCGAAGAGGCGGTCGGTGAGTTGGAGAGGCGGTCGGTGAGTCTGAGAGGCCGTCGGTGAGTCCGAGAGGCAGTCTGTGAGTCGGAGAGGCGGTCGGTGAGTCAGAGAGGCAGTCGGTGAGTCGGAGAGGCAGTCGGTTAGTCGGAGAGGCAGTCGGTGAGTCGGAGAGGCAGTCGGTGAGTCGGGAGGAAGTCGGTGAGTCGGAGAGGCAGTCAGTGAGTCGGAGAGGCGGTCGGTGAGTCGAAGAGGCAGTCGGTGAGTCGGAGAGGCTGTCGGTGAGTCAGGAGGTGGTCGGTGAGTCAGAGAAGCGGTCGGTGTGTCGGAGAGGCGGTCGGTGAGTCGGAGAGGCGGTCGGTGAGTCGGAGAGGCTGTCGGTGAGTCGGGAGGCAGTCGGTGAGTCGGAGAGGCAGTCGGTGAGTCGGGAGGCAGTCGGTGAGTCGGGGAGGCAGTCGGTGAGTCGGAGAGGCGGGCGGTGAGTCGGAGAGGCGGTCGGTGAGTCGGAGAGGCTGTCAGTGAGTCGGAGAGGCGGCCGGTGAGTCGGAGAGACGGTCGGTGAGTCGGAGAGGCGGTCGGTGAGTCGGAGAGGTGGTCGGTGAGTCGGAGAGGCGGTCGGTGAGTCGGAGAGGCGGTCGGTGAGTCGGAGAGGCTGTCGGTGAGTCGGAGAGGCTGTCGGTGAGTCGGAGAGGCTGTCGTTGAGTCGGAGAGGCTGTCGGTGAGTCGGGAGGCGGTTGGTGAGTCGAAGAGGCGGTTGGTGAGTCGGAGAGGTGGTCAGTGAGTCTGAGAGGCCGTCGGTGAGTCCGAGAGGCAGTCTGTGAGTCGGAGAGGCGGTCGGTGAGTCAGAGAGGCAGTCGGTGAGTCAGAGAGGCGGTCGGTGAGTCTGAGAGGCCGTCGGTGAGTCTGAGAGGCCGTCGGTGAGTCCGAGAGGCAGTCTGTGAGTCGGAGAGGCGGTCGGTAAGTCAGAGAGGCGGTCGGTGAGTCGGAGAGGCGGTCGGTGAGTCGGAGAGGCAGTTTGTGAGTCGGAGAGGCGGTCGGTGAGTCGGAGAGGCGGTCGGTGAGTCGGAGAGGTGGTCGGTGAATCGGGAGGCAGTCGGTGAGTCGGAGAGGCAGTCGGTGAGTCGGGAGGCAGTCGGTGAGTCGGGGAGGCAGTCGGTGAGTCGGAGAGGCGGGCGGTGAGTCGGAGAGGCTATGGGTGAGTCGGAGAGGCATTCGGTGAGTCGGAGAGGCGGTCGGTGTGTCGGAGAGGCTGTCGGTGAGTCGGAGAGGCGGTCGGTGAGTCGGAGAGGCGGTCGGTGAGTCGGAGAGGCGGTCGGTGAGTCGGAGAGGCTGTCGGTGAGTCGGAGAGGCTGTCGGTGAGTCGGGAGGCGGTCGGTGAGTCGAAGAGGCGGTCGGTGAGTCGGAGAGGCGGTCGGTGAGTCCGAGAGGCCGTCGGTGAGTCCGAGAGGCAGTCTGTGAGTCGGAGAGGCGGTCGGTGAGTCAGAGAGGCGGTCGGTGAGTCAGAGAGGCAGTCGGTTAGTCGGAGAGGCAGTCGGTGAGTCGGAGAGGCAGTCGGTGAGTCGGGAGGAAGTCGGTGAGTCGGAGAGGCAGTCAGTGAGTCGGAGAGGCGGTCGGTGAGTCGAAGAGGCAGTCGGTGAGTCGGAGAGGCTGTCGGTGAGTCGGGAGGTGGTCGGTGAGTCAGAGAGGCGGTCGGTGAGTCGGAGAGGCGGTCGGTGAGTCGGAGAGGCAGTCGGTGAGTCGGAGAGGCGGTCGGTGAGTCGGAGAGGCGGTCGGTGAGTCGGAGAGGCGGTCGGTGAGTCGGTAGGCAGTCGGTGAGTCGGAGAGGCAGTCGGTGAGTCGGGAGGCGGTCGGTGAGTCGGGGAGGCAGTCGGTGAGTCGGAGAGGCGGGCGGTGAGTCGGAGAGGCTATTGGTGAGTCGGAGAGGTGGTCGGTGAGTCGGAGAGGCAGTCGGTGAGTCGGAGAGGCAGTCGGTGAGTCAGAGAGGCGGTCAGTGAGTCGGAGAGGCAGTCGGTGAGTCGGAGAGGCAGTCGGTGAGTCGGAGAGGCCGTCGGTGAGTCCGAGAGGCAGTCTGTGAGTCGGAGAGGCGGTCGGAGAGGCGGTCTGTGAGTCGGAGAGGCGGTCGGTGAGTCGGAGAGGCGGTCGGTGAGTCGGAGAGGCTGTCGATGTGTCGGAGAGGCCGTCGGTGAGTCCGAGAGGCAGTCGGTGAGTCAGAGAGGCTGTCGGTGAGTCAGAGAGGCAGTCGGTGAGTCGGAGAGGCGGTCGGTGAGTCGGAGAGGCAGTCGGTGAGTCGGAGAGGCGGTCGGTGAGTCGGAGATGTGTTCGGTGTGTCGGAGAGGCCGTCGCTGAGTCCGAGAGGCAGTCGGTGAGTCGGAGAGGCGGTCGGTGAGTCGGAGAGGCGGTCGGTGAGTCGGAGAGGTGGTCGGTGAGTCAGAGAGGCTGTCGGTGAGTCAGAGAGGCTGTCGGTGAGTCAGAGAGGCGGTCGGTGAGTCGGAGAGGCGGTCGGTGAGTCAGAGAGGCCGTCGGTGAGTCGGAGAGGCAGGCGGAGAGTCGGAGAGGCAGTCGGTGAGTCGGAGAGGCAGTCGGTGAGTCGGAGAGGCAGTCGGTGAGTCCGAGAAGCAGTCGGTGAGTCGGAGAGGCAGTCGGTGAGTCGGAGAGGCAGTCGGTGAGTCGGGAGGAAGTCGGTGAGTCGGAGAGGCAGTCGGTGAGTCGGAGAGGCGGGCGGTGAGTCGGAGAGGCTATTGGTGAGTCGGAGAGGCATTCGGTGAGTCGGAGAGGCTGTCGGTGAGT
This sequence comes from Pristiophorus japonicus, assembly GCF_044704955.1. Taxonomy (NCBI): domain Eukaryota; kingdom Metazoa; phylum Chordata; class Chondrichthyes; family Pristiophoridae; genus Pristiophorus; species Pristiophorus japonicus. The sequence continues at coordinate 449,952 of NW_027252527.1, read as the reverse complement.
CGGAGAGGCGGTCGGTGAGTCGGAGAGGCGGTCGGTGAGTCGGTCGGTGAGGCGGTCGGTGAGTCGGAGAGGCGGTCGGTGAGTCGGAGAGGCTGTCGGTGAGTCGGAGAGGCTGTCGGTGAGTCGGGAGGCGGTCGGTGAGTCGTAGAGGCGGTCTGTGAGTCGGAGAGGCGGTCGCTGAGTCTGAGAGGCCGTCGGTGAGTCCGAGAGGCAGTCTGTGAGTCGGAGAGGCGGTCGGTGAGTCAGAGAGGCAGTCGGTGAGTCGGGGAGGCAGTCGGGTAGTCGGAGAGGCAGTCGGTGAGTCGGAGAATCGGTCGGTGAGTCGGAGAGGCAGTCGGTGAGTCGGAGAGGCAGTCGGTTAGTCGGAGAGGCAGTCGGTGAGTCGGAGAGGCAGTCGTTGAGTCGGGAGGAAGTCGGTGAGTCGGAGAGTCAGTCAGTGAGTCAGAGAGGCGGTCGGTGAGTCGAAGAGGCAGTCGGTGAGTCGGAGTGGCTGTCGGTGAGTCAGGAGATGGTCGGTGAGTCAGAGAAGCGGTCGGTGAGTCGGAGAGGCGGTCGGTGAGTCGGAGAGGCGGTCGGTGAGTCGGAGAGGCTGTCGGTGAGTCGGGAGGCAGTCGGTGAGTCGGAGAGGCAGTCGGTGAGTCGGGAGGCAGTCGGTGAGTCGGGGAGGCAGTCGGTGAGTCGGAGAGGCGGGCGGTGAGTCGGAGAGGCTATTGGTGAGTCGGAGAGGCATTCGGTGAGTCGGAGAGGCGGTCGGTGAGTCGGAGAGGCTGTCGGTGAGTCAGAGAGGCGGCCGGTGAGTCGGAGAGGCGGTCGGTGAGTCGGAGAGGCGGTCGGTGAGTCGGAGAGGCGGTCGGTGAGTCGGAGAGGCGGTCGGTGAGTCGGAGAGGCGGTCGGTGAGTCGGAGAGGCTGTCGTTGAGTCGGAGAGGCTGTCGTTGAGTCGGAGAGGCTGTCGGTGAGTCGGGAGGCGGTTGTTGAGTCGAAGAGGCGGTTGGTGAGTCGGAGAGGCGGTCAGTGAGTCTGAGAGGCCGTCGGTGAGTCCGAGAGGCAGTCTGTGAGTCGGAGAGGCGGTCGGTGAGTCAGAGAGGCAGTCGGTGAGTCGGAGAGTCGGTCGGTGATCGGAGAGGCAGTCGGTGAGTCAGAGAGGCGGTCTGTGAGTCGGAGAGGCTGTCGGTGAGTCGGAGAGGCGGTCGGTGAGTCGGAGAGGCGGTCGGTGAGTCGGAGAGGCGGTCGGTGAGTCGGTCGGTGAGTCGGAGAGGCGGTCGGTGAGTCGGAGAGGCGGTCGGTGAGTCGGAGAGGCTGTCGGTGAGTCGGGGAGGCTGTCGGTGAGTCGGGAGGCGGTCGGTGAGTCGTAGAGGCGGTCTGTGAGTCGGAGAGGCGGTCGCTGAGTCTGAGAGGCCATCGGTGAGTCCGAGAGGCAGTCTGTGAGTCGGAGAGGCGGTCGGTGAGTCAGAGAGGCAGTCGGTGAGTCGGGGAGGCAGTCGGGTAGTCGGAGAGGCAGTCGGTGAGTCGGAGAATCGGTCGGTGAGTCGGAGAGGCAGTCGGGGAGTCGGAGAGGCAGTCGGTTAGTCGGAGAGGCAGTCGGTGAGTCGGAGAGGCAGTCGTTGAGTCGGGAGGAAGTCGGTGAGTCGGAGAGTCAGTCAGTGAGTCGGAGAGGCGGTCGGTGAGTCGAAGAGGCAGTCGGTGAGTCGGAGAGGCTGTCGGTGAGTCAGGAGGTGGTCGGTGAGTCAGAGAAGCGGTCGGTGAGTCGGAGAGGCGGTCGGTGAGTCGGAGAGGCGGTCGGTGAGTCGGAGAGGCTGTCGGTGAGTCGGGAGGCAGTCGGTGAGTCGGAGAGGCAGTCGGTGAGTCGGGAGGCAGTCGGTGAGTCGGGGAGGCAGTCGGTGAGTCGGAGAGGCGGGCGGTGAGTCGGAGAGGCTATTGGTGAGTTGGAGAGGCATTCGGTGAGTCGGAGAGGCGGTCGGTGAGTCGGAGAGGCTGTCGGTGAGTCGGAGAGGCGGCCGGTGAGTCGGAGAGGCGGTCGGTGAGTCGGAGAGGCGGTTGTTGAGTCGAAGAGGCGGTTGGTGAGTCGGAGAGGCGGTCAGTGAGTCTGAGAGGCCGTCGGTGAGTCCGAGAGGCAGTCTGTGAGTCGGAGAGGCGGTCGGTGAGTCAGAGAGGCAGTCGGAGAGTCGGAGAGTCAGTCGGTTCGTCGGAGAGGTAGTCGGTGAGTCGGAGAGTCGGTCGGTGAGTCGGAGAGGCAGTCGGTGAGTCAGAGAGGCGGTCGGTGAGTCTGAGAGTTCGTCGGTGAGTCTGATAGGCCGTCGGTGAGTCGGAGAGGCGGTCAGTGAGTCGGAGAGGCGGTCAGTGAGTCGGAGAGGCGGTCGGTGAGTCGGTGAGTCGGAGAGGCGGTCGGTGAGTCGGAGAGGCTGTCGGTGTGTCGGAGAGGCCGTCGGTGAGTCCGAGAGGCAGTCGGTGAGTCGGAGAGGCTGTCGGTGAGTCGGAGAGGCAGTCGGTTAGTCGGAGAGGCAGTCGGTGAGTCGGAGAGGCGGTCGGTGAGTCGGAGAGGCGGTCGGTGAGTCGGAGAGGCGGTCGGTGAGTCGGAGAGGCTGTCGGTGAGTCGGAGAGGCGGTCGGTGAGTCGGAGAGGCGGTCGGTGAGTCTGAGAGGCCGTCGGTGAGTCCGAGAGGCAGTCTGTGAGTCGGAGAGGCGGTCGGTGAGTCAGAGAGGCAGTCGGTGAGTCGGAGAGGCAGTCGGTTAGTCGGAGAGGCAGTCGGTGAGTCGGAGAGGCAGTCGGTGAGTCGGAGAGGCGGTCGGTGAGTCGAAGAGGCTGTCGGTGAGTCGGGAGGTGGTCGGTGAGTCAGAGAGGCGGTCGGTGAGTCGGAGAGGCGGTCGGTGAGTCGGAGAGGCAGTCGGTGAGTCGGGAGGAAGTCGGTGAGTCGGAGAGGCAGTCAGTGAGTCGGAGAGGCGGTCGGTGAGTCGGAGAGGCGGTCGGTGAGTCGGAGAGGCGGTCGGTGAGTCGGAGAGGCTGTCGGTGAGTCAGAGAGGCAGTCGGTGAGTCAGAGAGGCAGTCGGTTAGTCGGAGAGGCAGTCAGTGAGTCGGAGAGGCAGTCGGTGAGTCGGGAGGAAGTCGGTGAGTCGGAGAGGCAGTCAGTGAGTCGGAGAGGCGGTCGGTGAGTCGAAGAGGCAGTCGGTGAGTCGGAGAGGCTGTCGGTGAGTCGGGAGGTGGTCGGTGAGTCAGAGAGGCGGTCGGAGAGGCGGTCGGTGAGTCGGAGAGGCAGTCGGTGAGTCGGAGAGGCGGTCGGTGAGTCGGAGAGGCGGTCGGTGAGTCGGAGAGGCGGTCGGTGAGTCGGTAGGCAGTCGGTGAGTCGGAGAGGCAGTTGGTGAGTCGGGAGGCGGTCGGTGAGTCGGGGAGGCAGTCGGTGATTCGGAGAGGCGGGCGGTGAGTCGGAGAGGCAGTCGGTGAGTCGGAGAGGCGGTCGGTGAGTCGGAAAGGCGGTCGGTGAGTCGGAGAGGCGGTCGGTGAGTCGGTAGGCAGTCGGTGAGTCGGAGAGGCAGTCGGTGAGTCGGGAGGTGGTCGGTGAGTCGGGGAGGCAGTCGGTGAGTCGGAGAGGCGGGCGGTGAGTCGGAGAGGCTATTGGTGAGTCGGAGAGGTGGTCGGTGAGTCTGAGAGGCCGTCGGTGAGTCCGAGAGGCAGTCTGTGAGTCGGAGAGGCGGTCGGTGAGTCAGAGAGGCAGTCGGTGAGTCGGGGAGGCAGTCGGGTAGTCGGAGAGGCGGTCGGTGAGTCGGAGAATCGGTCGGTGAGTCGGAGAGGCAGTTGGTGAGTCGGAGAGGCGGTCGGTGAGTCTGAGAGGCCGTCGGTGAGTCGGAGAGGCTGTCGATGTGTCGGAGAGGCCGTCGGTGAGTCCGAGAGGCGGTCGGTGAGTCGGAGAGGCTGTCGGTGAGTCAGAGAGGCAGTCGGTGAGTCGGAGAGGCGGTCGGTGAGTCGGAGAGGCAGTCGGTGAGTCGGAGAGGCGGTCGGTGAGTCGGAGATGTGGTCGGTGTGTCGGAGAGGCCGTCGGTGAGTCCGAGAGGCAGTCGGTGAGTCGGAGAGGCGGTCGGTGAGTCAGAGAGGCGGTCGGTGAGTCGGAGAGGTGGTCGGTGAGTCAGAGAGGCTGTCGGTGAGTCAGAGAGGCTGTCGGTGAGTCAGAGAGGCGGTCGGTGAGTCGGAGAGGCGGTCGGTGAGTCAGAGAGGCCGTCGGTGAGTCGGAGAGGCAGGCGGAGAGTCGGAGAGGCAGTCGGTGAGTCGGAGAGGCAGTCGGTGAGTCGGAGAGGCAGTCGGTGAGTCCGAGAAGCAGTCGGTGAGTCGGAGAGGCAGTCGGTGAGTCGGAGAGGCAGTCGGTGAGTCGGGAGGAAGTCGGTGAGTCGGAGAGGCAGTCGGTGAGTCGGAGAGGCGGGCGGTGAGTCGGAGAGGCTATCAGTGAGTCGGAGAGGCATTCGGTGAGTCGGAGAGGCTGTCGGTGAGTCGGAGAGGCGGTCGCTGAGTCGGAGAGGCGGTCGGTGAGTCGGAGAGGCGGTCGGTGAGTCGGAGAGGCGGTCGGTGAGTCGGAGAGGCGGTCGGTGAGTCGGAGAGGCTGTCGGTGAGTCGGAGAGGCTGTCGGTTAGTCGGGAGGTGTTCGGTGAGTCGTAGAGGCGGTCTGTGAGTCGGAGAGGCGGTCGCTGAGTCTGAGAGGCCGTCGGTGAGTCCGAGAGGCAGTCTGTGAGTCGGAGAGGCGGTCGGTGAGTCAGAGAGGCAGTCGGTGAGTCGGGGAGGCAGTCGGGTAGTCGGAGAGGCAGTCGGTGAGTCGGAGAATCGGTCGGTGAGTCGGAGAGGCAGTCGGTGAGTCGGAGAGGCGGTCGGTGAATCTGAGAGGCCGTCGGTGAGTCCGAGAGGCAGTCTGTGAGTCGGAGAGGCGGTCGGTGAGTCGGAGAGGCGGTCGGTGAGTCGGAGAGGCAGTCGGTGAGTCGGAGAGGCTGTCGGTGAGTCAGAGAGGCTGTCGGTGAGTCAGTGAGGCAGTCGGTGAGTCGGAGAGGCAGTCGGTGAGTCGGAGAGGCGGTCGGTGAGTCGGAGAGGCGGTCGGTGAGTCGGAGAGGCGGTCGGTGAGTCGGAGAGGCGGTCGGTGAGTCGGAGAGGCTGTCGGTGTGTCGGAGAGGCCGTCGGTGAGTCCGAGAGGCAGTCGGTGAGTCGGAGAGGCTGTCGGTGAGTCAGAGAGGCTGTCGGTGAGTCAGAGAGGCAGTCGGTGACTTGGAGAGGTGGTCGGTGAGTCGGAGAGACGGTCGGTGATTCGGAGAGGCAGTCGGTGAGTCGGAGAGGCGGTCGGTGAGTCGGAGAGGCTGTTGGTGAGTCGGAGAAGCGGTCGGTGAGTCGGAGAGGCAGTCGGTGAGTCGGAGAGGCAGTCGGTGAGTCGGAGAGGCAGTCGGTGAGTCGGGAGGAAGTCGGTGAGTCGGAGAGGCAGTCGGTGAGTCGGAGAGGCAGTCGGTGAGTCGGAGAGGCTGTCGGTGAGTCGGGAGGTGGTCAGTGAGTCAGAGAGGCGGAAGGTGAGTCGGAGAGGCGGTCGGTGAGTCGGAGAGGCGGTCGGTGAGTCGGAGAGGCTGTCGGTGTGTCGGAGAGGCCGTCGGTGAGTCCGAGAGGCAGTCGGTGAGTCCGAGAGGCTGTCGGTGAGTCAGAGAGGCAGTCGTGAGTCGGAGAAGCGGTCGGTGAGTCGGAGAGGCGGTTGGTGAGTCGGAGAGGCGGTCGGTGAGTCGGAGAGGTGGTCGGTGTGTCGGAGAGGCGGTCGGTGAGTCCGAGAGGCGGTCGGTGAGTCGGAGAGGCGGTCGGTGAGTCGGAGAGGCCGTCGGTGAGTCCGAGAGGCCGTCTGTGAGTCGGAGAGGCGGTCGGTGAGTCGGAGAGGCAGTCGGTGAGTCGGAGAGGAAGTCTGTGAGTCGGAGAGGCTGTCGGTGAGTCGGAGAGGCTGTCGGTGAGTCGGTGAGGCAGTCGGTGAGTCGGAGAGGCAGTCGGTGAGTCGGAGAGGCGGTCGGTGAGTCGGAGAGGCGGTCATGGAGTCGGAGAGGCGGTCGGTGAGTCGGTGAGTCGGAGAGGCGGTCGGTGAGTCGGAGAGGCTGTCGGTGTGTCGGAGAGGCCGTCGGTGAGTCCGAGAGGCAGTCGGTGAGTCGGAGAGGCTGTCGGTGAGTTGGAGAGGCAGTCGGTTAGTCGGAGAGGCAGTCGGTGAGTCGGAGAGGCGGTCGGTGAGTCGGAGAGGCGGTCGGTGAGTCGGAGAGGCGGTCGGTGAGTCGGAGAGGCTGTCGGTGAGTCGGAGAGGCGGTCGGTGAGTCGGAGAGGCGGTCGGTGAGTCTGAGAGGCCGTCGGTGAGTCCGAGAGGCAGTCTGTGAGTCGGAGAGGCGGTCGGTGAGTCAGAGAGGCAGTCGGTGAGTCGGAGAGGCAGTCGGTTAGTCGGAGAGGCAGTCGGTGAGTCGGAGAGGCAGTCGGTGAGTCGGAGAGGCAGTCGGTGAGTCGGGAGGAAGTCGGTGAGTCGGAGAGGCAGTCAGTGAGTCGGAGAGGCGGTCGGTGAGTCGAAGAGGCTGTCGGTGAGTCGGGAGGTGGTCGGTGAGTCAGAGAGGCGGTCGGTGAGTCGGAGAGGTGGTCGGTGAGTCGGAGAGGCAGTCGGTGAGTCGGGAGGAAGTCGGTGAGTCGGAGAGGCAGTCAGTGAGTCGGAGAGGTGGTCGGTGAGTCGGAGAGGCGGTCGGTGAGTCGGTCGGTGAGTCGGAGAGGCGGTCGGTGAGTCGGAGAGGCGGTCGGTGAGTCAGAGAGGCAGTCGGTGAGTCGGAGAGGCAGTCGGTTAGTCGGAGAGGCAGTCAGTGAGTCGGTGAGGCAGTCGGTGAGTCGGGAGGAAGTCGGTGAGTCGGAGAGGCAGTCAGTGAGTCGGAGAGGCGGTCGGTGAGTCGAAGAGGCAGTGGGTGAGTCGGAGAGGCTGTCGGTGAGTCGGGAGGTGGTCGGTGAGTCAGAGAGGCGGTCGGAGAGGCGGTCGGTGAGTCGGAGAGGCAGTCGGTGAGTCGGAGAGGCGGTCGGTGAGTCGGAGAGGCGGTCGGTGAGTCGGAGAGGTGGTCGGTGAGTCGGTAGGCAGTCGGTGAGTCGGAGAGGCAGTTGGTGAGTCGGGAGGCGGTCGGTGAGTCGGGGAGGCAGTCGGTGATTCGGAGAGGATGGGCGGTGAGTCGGAGAGGCAGTCGGTGAGTCGGAGAGGCGGTCGGTGAGTCGGAGAGGCGGTCGGTGAGTCGGAGAGGCGGTCGGTGAGTCGGTAGGCAGTCGGTGAGTCGGAGAGGCAGTCGGTGAGTCGGGAGGTGGTCGGTGAGTCGGGGAGGCAGTCGGTGAGTCGGAGAGGCGGGCGGTGAGTCGGAGAGGCTATTGGTGAGTCGGAGAGGTGGTCGGTGAGTCGGAGAGGCAGTCGGTGAGTCGGAGAGGCAGTCGGTGAGTCAGAGAGGCGGTCGGTGAGTCGGAGAGGCAGTCGGTGAGTCGGAGAGGCAGTCGGTGAGTCGGAGAGGCCGTCGGTGAGTCCGAGAGGCAGTCTGTGAGTTGGAGAGGCGGTCGGAGAGGCGGTCTGTGAGTCGGAGAGGCGGTCGGTGAGTCGGAGAGGCGGTCGGTGAGTCGGAGAGGCTGTCGATGTGTCGGAGAGGCCGTCGGTGAGTCCGAGAGGCAGTCGGTGTGTCGGAGAGGCTGTCGGTGAGTCAGAGAGGCAGTCGGTGAGTCGGAGAGGCGGTCGGTGAGTCGGAGAGGCTGTCGGTGAGTCGGAGAGGCGGTCGGTGAGTCGGAGATGTGGTCGGTGTGTCGGAGAGGCCGTCGGTGAGTCCGAGAGGCAGTCGGTGAGTCGGAGAGGCGGTCGGTGAGTCGGAGAGGCGGTCGGTGAGTCGGAGAGGTGGTCGGTGAGTCAGAGAGGCTGTCGGTGAGTCAGAGAGGCTGTCGGTGAGTCAGAGAGGCGGTCGGTGAGTCGGAGAGGCGGTCGGTGAGTCAGAGAGGCCGTCGGTGAGTCGGAGAGGCAGCCGGAGAGTCAGAGAGGCAGTCGGTGAGTCGGAGAGGCAGTCGGTGAGTCGGAGAGGCAGTCGGTGAGTCCGAGAAGCAGTCGGTGAGTCGGAGAGGCAGTCGGTGAGTCGGAGAGGCAGTCGGTGAGTCGGGAGGAAGTCGGTGAGTCGGAGAGGCAGTCGGTGAGTCGGAGAGGCGGGCGTTGAGTCGGAGAGGCTATTGGTGAGTCGCAGAGGCATTCGGTGAGTCGGAGAGGCTGTCGGTGAGTCGGAGAGGCGGTCGGTGAGTCGGAGAGGCGGTCGGTGAGTCGGTCGGTGAGTCGGAGAGGTGGTCGGTGAGTCGGAGAGGCGGTCGGTGAGTCGGAGAGGCTGTCGGTGAGTCGGAGAGGCTGTCGGTGAGTCGGGAGGCGGTCGGTGAGTCGTAGAGGCGGTCTGTGAGTCGGAGAGGCGGTCGCTGAGTCTGAGAGGCCGTCGGTGAGTCCGAGAGGCAGTCTGTGAGTCGGAGAGGCGGTCAGTGAGTCAGAGAGGCAGTCGGTGAGTCGGGGAGGCAGTCGGGTAGTCGGAGAGGCAGTCGGTGAGTCGGAGAATCGGTCGGTGAGTCGGAGAGGCAGTTGGTGAGTCGGAGAGGCGGTCGGTGAGTCTGAGAGGCCGTCGGTGAGTCGGAGAGGCTGTCGATGTGTCGGAGAGGCCGTCGGTGAGTCCGAGAGGCGGTCGGTGAGTCGGAGAGGCTGTCGGTGAGTCAGAGAGGCAGTCGGTGAGTCGGAGAGGCGGTCGGTGAGTCGGAGAGGCAGTCGGTGAGTCGGAGAGGCGGTCGGTGCGTCGGAGATGTGGTCGGTGTGTCGGAGAGGCCGTCGGTGAGTCCGAGAGGCAGTCGGTGAGTCGGAGAGGCGGTCGGTGAGTCGGAGAGGCGGTCGGTGAGTCGGAGAGGTGGTCGGTGAGTCAGAGAGGCTGTCGGTGAGTCAGAGAGGCTGTCGGTGAGTCGGAGAGGCGGTCGGTGAGTCGGAGAGGCGGTCGGTGAGTCAGAGAGGCCGTCGGTGAGTCGGAGAGGCAGGCGGAGAGTCGGAGAGGCAGTCGGTGAGTCGGAGAGGCAGTCGGTGAGTCGGAGAGGCAGTCGGTGAGTCCGAGAAGCAGTCGGTGAGTCGGAGAGGCAGTCGGTGAGTCGGAGAGGCAGTCGGTGAGTCTGGAGGAAGTCGGTGAGTCGGAGAGGCAGTCGGTGAGTCGGAGAGGCGGGCGGTGAGTCGGAGAGGCTATCGGTGAGTCGGAGAGGCATTCGGTGAGTCGGAGAGGCTGTCGGTGAGTCGGAGAGGCGGTCGCTGAGTCGGAGAGGCGGTCGGTGAGTCGGAGAGGCGGTCGGTGAGTCGGAGAGGCGGTCGGTGAGTCGGAGAGGCGGTCGGTGAGTCGGAGAGGCTGTCGGTGAGTCGGAGAGGCTGTCGGTGAGTCGGAGAGGCTGTCGGTGAGTCGGAGAGGCTGTCGGTGAGTCGGGAGGTGTTCGGTGAGTCGTAGAGGCGGTCTGTGAGTCGGAGAGGCGATCGCTGAGTCTGAGAGGCCGTCGGTGAGTCCGAGAGGCAGTCTGTGAGTCGGAGAGGCGGTCGGTGAGTCAGAGAGGCAGTCGGTGAGTCGGGGAGGCAGTCGGGTAGTCGGAGAGGCAGTCGGTGAGTCGGAGAATCGGTCGGTGAGTCGGAGAGGCAGTCGGTGAGTCGGAGAGGCGGTCGGTGAATCTGAGAGGCCGTCGGTGAGTCCGAGAGGCAGTCTGTGAGTCGGAGAGGCGGTCGGTGAGTCGGAGAGGCGGTCGGTGAGTCGGAGAGGCAGTCGGTGAGTCGGAGAGGCTGTCGGTGAGTCAGAGAGGCTGTCGGTGAGTCAGTGAGGCAGTCGGTGAGTCGGAGAGGCAGTCGGTGAGTCGGAGAGGCGGTCGGTGAGTCGGAGAGGCGGTCGGTGAGTCGGAGAGGCGGTCGGTGAGTCGAAGAGGCGGTCGGTGAGTTGGAGAGGCTGTCGGTGTGTCGGAGAGGCCGTCGGTGAGTCCGAGAGGCAGTCGGTGAGTCGGAGAGGCTGTCGGTGAGTCAGAGAGGCTGTCGGTGAGTCAGAGAGGCAGTCGGTGACTTGGAGAGGCTGTCGGTGAGTCGGAGAGATGGTCGGTGATTCGGAGAGGCAGTCGGTGAGTCGGAGAGGCGGTCGGTGAGTCGGAGAGGCTGTTGGTGAGTCGGAGAAGCGGTTGGTGAGTCGGAGAGGCAGTCGGTGAGTCGGAGAGGCAGTCGGTGAGTCGGAGAGGCAGTCGGTGAGTCGGGAGGAAGTCGGTGAGTCGGAGAGGCAGTCGGTGAGTCGGAGAGGCAGTCGGTGAGTCGGAGAGGCTGTCGGTGAGTCGGGAGGTGGTCAGTGAGTCAGAGAGGCGGAAGGTGAGTCGGAGAGGCGGTCGGTGAGTCGGAGAGGCGGTCTGTGAGTCGGAGAGGCGGTCGGTGAGTCGGAGAGGCGGTCGGTGAGTCGGAGAGGCTGTCGGTGTGTCGGAGAGGCCGTCGGTGAGTCCGAGAGGCAGTCGGTGAGTCCGAGAGGCTGTCGGTGAGTCAGAGAGGCAGTCGTGAGTCGGAGAGGCGGTCGGTGAGTCGGAGAGGCGGTCGGTGAGTCGGAGAGGCGGTCGGTGAGTCGGAGAGGTGGTCGGTGTGTCGGAGAGGCGGTCGGTGAGTCCGAGAGGCGGTCGGTGAGTCGGAGAGGCGGTCGGTGAGTCGGAGAGGCCGTCGGTGAGTCCGAGAGGCCGTCTGTGAGTCGGAGAGGCGGTCGGTGAGTCGGAGAGGCAGCCGGTGAGTCGGAGAGGAAGTTGGTGAGTCGGAGAGGCTGTCGGTGAGTCGGAGAGGCTGTCGGTGAGTCGGTGAGGCAGTCGGTGAGTCGGAGAGGCAGTCGGTGAGTCGGAGAGGCGGTCGGTGAGTCGGAGAGGCGGTCGGTGAGTCGGAGAGGCGGTCGGTGAGTCGGTGAGTCGGAGAGGCGGTCGGTGAGTCGGAGAGGCTGTCGGTGTGTCGGAGAGGCCGTCGGTGAGTCCGAGAGGCAGTCGGTGAGTCGGAGAGGCTGTCGGTGAGTCGGAGAGGCAGGCGGAGAGTCGGAGAGGCAGTCGGTGAGTCGGAGAGGCAGTCGGTGAGTCGGAGAGGCAGTCGGTGAGTCCGAGAAGCAGTCGGTGAGTCGGAGAGGCAGTCGGTGAGTCGGAGAGGCAGTCGGTGAGTCGGGAGGAAGTCGGTGAGTCGGAGAGGCAGTCGGTGAGTCGGAGAGGCGGGCGGTGAGTCGGAGAGGCTATCGGTGAGTCGGAGAGGCATTCGGTGAGTCGGAGAGGCTGTCGGTGAGTCGGAGAGGCGGTCGCTGAGTCGGAGAGGCGGTCGGTGAGTCGGAGAGGCGGTCGGTGAGTCGGAGAGGCGGTCGGTGAGTCGGAGAGGCGGTCGGTGAGTCGGAGAGGCTGTCGGTGAGTCGGAGAGGCTGTCGGTTAGTCGGGAGGTGTTCGGTGAGTCGTAGAGGCGGTCTGTGAGTCGGAGAGGCGGTCGCTGAGTCTGAGAGGCCGTCGGTGAGTCCGAGAGGCAGTCTGTGAGTCGGAGAGGCGGTCGGTGAGTCAGAGAGGCAGTCGGTGAGTCGGGGAGGCAGTCGGGTAGTCGGAGAGGCAGTCGGTGAGTCGGAGAATCGGTCGGTGAGTCGGAGAGGCAGTCGGTGAGTCGGAGAGGCGGTCGGTGAATCTGAGAGGCCGTCGGTGAGTCCGAGAGGCAGTCTGTGAGTCGGAGAGGCGGTCGGTGAGTCGGAGAGGCGGTCGGTGAGTCGGAGAGGCAGTCGGTGAGTCGGAGAGGCTGTCGGTGAGTCAGAGAGGCTGTCGGTGAGTCAGTGAGGCAGTCGGTGAGTCGGAGAGGCAGTCGGTGAGTCCGAGAAGCAGTCGGTGAGTCGGAGAGGCAGTCGGTGAGTCGGAGAGGCAGTCGGTGAGTCGGGAGGAAGTCGGTGAGTCGGAGAGGCAGTCGGTGAGTCGGAAAGGCGGGCGTTGAGTCGGAGAGGCTATTGGTGAGTCGGAGAGGCATTCGGTGAGTCGGAGAGGCTGTCGGTGAGTCGGAGAGGCGGTCGGTGAGTCGGAGAGGCGGTCGGTGAGTCGGTCGGTGAGTCGGAGAGGCGGTCGGTGAGTCGGAGAGGCGGTCGGTGAGTCGGAGAGGCTGTCGGTGAGTCGGAGAGGCTGTCGGTGAGTCGGGAGGCGGTCGGTGAGTCGTAGAGGCGGTCTGTGAGTCGGAGAGGCGGTCGCTGAGTCTGAGAGGCCGTCGGTGAGTCCGAGAGTCAGTCTGTGAGTCGGAGAGGCGGTCGGTGAGTCAGAGAGGCAGTCGGTGAGTCGGGGAGGCAGTCGGGTAGTCGGAGAGGCAGTCGGTGAGTCGGAGAATCGGTCGGTGAGTCGGAGAGGCAGTCGGTGAGTCGGAGAGGCGGTCGGTGAGTCTGAGAGGCCGTCGGTGAGTCGGAGAGGCTGTCGATGTGTCGGAGAGGCCGTCGGTGAGTCCGAGAGGCGGTCGGTGAGTCGGAGAGGCTGTCGGTGAGTCAGAGAGGCAGTCGGTGAGACGGAGAGGCGGTCGGTGAGTCGGAGAGGCAGTCGGTGAGTCGGAGAGGTGGTCGGTGAGTCGGAGATGTGGTCGGTGTGTCGGAGAGGCCGTCGGTGAGTCCGAGAGGCAGTCGGTGAGTCGGAGAGGCGGTCGGTGAGTCGGAGAGGCGGTCGGTGAGTCGGAGAGGTGGTCGATGAGTCAGAGAGGCTGTCGGTGAGTCAGAGAGGCTGTCGGTGAGTCAGAGAGGCGGTCGGTGAGTCGGAGAGGCGGTCGGTGAGTCAGAGAGGCCGTCGGTGAGTCGGAGAGGCAGGCGGAGAGTCGGAGAGGCAGTCGGTGAGTCGGAGAGGCAGTCGGTGAGTCGGAGAGGCAGTCGGTGAGTCCGAGAAGCAGTCGGTGAGTCGGAGAGGCAGTCGGTGAGTCGGAGAGGCAGTCGGTGAGTCGGGAGGAAGTCGGTGAGTCGGAGAGGCAGTCGGTGAGTCGGAGAGGCTGGCGGTGAGTCGGAGAGGCTATCGGTGAGTCGGAGAGGCATTCGGTGAGTCGGAGAGGCTGTCGGTGAGTCGGAGAGGCGGTCGCTGAGTCGGAGAGGCGGTCGGTGAGTCCGAGAGGCGGTCGGTGAGTCGGAGAGGCGGTCGGTGAGTCGGAGAGGCGGTCGGTGAGTCGGAGAGGCTGTCGGTGAGTCGGAGAGGCTGTCGGTGAGTCGGGAGGTGTTCGGTGAGTCGTAGAGGCGGTCTGTGAGTCGGAGAGGCGGTCGCTGAGTCTGAGAGGCCGTCGGTGAGTCCGAGAGGCAGTCTGTGAGTCGGAGAGGCGGTCGGTGAGTCGGAGAGGCAGTCGGTGAGTCGGAGAATCGGTCGGTGAGTCGGAGAGGCAGTCGGTGAGTCGGAGAGGCGGTCGGTGAATCTGAGAGGCCGTCGGTGAGTCCGAGAGGCAGTCTGTGAGTCGGAGAGGCGGTCGGTGAGTCGGAGAGGCGGTCGGTGAGTCGGAGAGGCAGTCGGTGAGTCGGAGAGGCTGTCGGTGAGTCAGAGAGGCTGTCGGTGAGTCAGTGAGGCAGTCGGTGAGTCGGAGAGGCAGTCGGTGAGTCGGAGAGGCGGTCGGTGAGTCGGAGAGGCGGTCGGTGAGTCGGAGAGGCGGTCGGTGAGGCGGAGAGGCGGTCGGTGAGTTGGAGAGGCTGTCGGTGTGTCGGAGAGGCCGTTGGTGAGTCCGAGAGGCAGTCGGTGAGTCGGAGAGGCTGTCGGTGAGTCAGAGAGGCTGTCGGTGAGTCAGAGAGGCAGTCGGTGACTTGGAGAGGTGGTCGGTGAGTCGGAGAGACGGTCGGTGATTCGGAGAGGCAGTCGGTGAGTCGGAGAGGCGGTCGGTGAGTCGGAGAGGCTGTTGGTGAGTCGGAGAAGCGGTCGGTGAGTCGGAGAGGCAGTCGGTGAGTCGGAGAGGCAGTCGGTGAGTCGGAGAGGCAGTCGGTGAGTCGGGAGGAAGTCGGTGAGTCGGAGAGGCAGTCGGTGAGTCGGAGAGGCAGTCGGTGAGTCGGAGAGGCTGTCGGTGAGTCGGGAGGTGGTCCGTGAGTCAGAGAGGCGGAAGGTGAGTCGGAGAGGCGGTCGGTGAGTCGGAGAGGCGGTCTGTGAGTCGGAGAGGCGGTCGGTGAGTCGGAGAGGCGGTCGGTGAGTCGGAGAGGCTGTCGGTGTGTCGGAGAGGCCGTCGGTGAGTCCGAGAGGCAGTCGGTGAGTCCGAGAGGCTGTCGGTGAGTCAGAGAGGCAGTCGTGAGTCGGAGAGGCGGTCGGTGAGTCGGAGAGGCGGTCGGTGAGTCGGAGAGGCGGTCGGTGAGTCGGAGAGGCGGTCGGTGTGTCGGAGAGGCGGTCGGTGAGTCCGAGAGGCGGTCGGTGAGTCGGACAGGCGGTCGGTGAGTCGGAGAGGCCGTCGGTGAGTCCGAGAGGCCGTCTGTGAGTCGGAGAGGCGGTCGGTGAGTCGGAGAGGCAGTCGGTGAGTCGGAGAGGAAGTCGGTGAGTCGGAGAGGCTGTCGGTGAGTCGGAGAGGCTGTCGGTGAGTCGGTGAGGCAGTCGGTGAGTCGGAGAGGCAGTCGGTGAGTCGGAGAGGCGGTCGGTGAGTCGGAGAGGCGGTCGGTGAGTCGGAGAGGCGGTCGGTGAGTCGGTGAGTCGGAGAGGCGGTCGGTGAGTCGGAGAGGCTGTCGGTGTGTCGGAGAGGCCGTCGGTGAGTCCGAGAGGCAGTCGGTGAGTCGGAGAGGCTGTCGGTGAGTCGGAGAGGCAGTCGGTTAGTCGGAGAGGCAGTCGTGAGTCGGAGAGGCGGTCGGTGAGTCGGAGAGGCGGTCGGTGAGTCGGAGAGGCGGTCGGTGAGTCGGAGAGGCTGTCGGTGAGTCGGAGAGGCGGTCGGTGAGTCGGAGAGGCGGTCGGTGAGTCTGAGAGGCCGTCGGTGAGTCCGAGAGGCAGTCTGTGAGTCGGAGAGGCGGTCGGTGAGTCAGAGAGGCAGTCGGTGAGTCGGAGAGGCAGTCGGTTAGTCGGATAGGCAGTCGGTGAGTCGGAGAGGCAGTCGGTGAGTCGGAGAGGCAGTCGGTGAGTCGGGAGGAAGTCGGTGAGTCGGAGAGGCAGTCAGTGAGTCGGAGAGGCGGTCGGTGAGTCGAAGAGGCTGTCGGTGAGTCGGAGAGGCGGTCGGTGAGTCGGAGAGGCGGTCGGTGAGTCTGAGAGGCCGTCGGTGAGTCCGAGAGGCAGTCTGTGAGTCGGAGAGGAAGTCGGTGAGTCGGAGAGGCTGTCGGTGAGTCGGAGAGGCTGTCGGTGAGTCGGTGAGGCAGTCGGTGAGTCGGAGAGGCAGTCGGTGAGTCGGAGAGGCGGTCGGTGAGTCGGAGAGGCGGTCGGTGAGTCGGAGAGGCGGTCGGTGAGTCGGTGAGTCGGAGAGGCGGTCGGTGAGTCCGAGAGGCTGTCGGTGTGTCGGAGAGGCCGTCGGTGAGTCCGAGAGGCAGTCGGTGAGTCGGAGAGGCTGTCGGTGAGTCGGAGAGGCAGTCGGTTAGTCGGAGAGGCAGTCGTGAGTCGGAGAGGCGGTCGGTGAGTCGGAGAGGCGGTCGGTGAGTCGGAGAGGCGGTCGGTGAGTCGGAGACGCTGTCGGTGAGTCGGAGAGGCGGTCGGTGAGTCGGAGAGGCGGTCGGTGAGTCTGAGAGGCCGTCGGTGAGTCCGAGAGGCAGTCTGTGAGTCGGAGAGGCGGTCGGTGAGTCAGAGAGGCAGTCGGTGAGTCGGAGAGGCAGTCGGTTAGTCGGAGAGGCAGTCGGTGAGTCGGAGAGGCAGTCGGTGAGTCGGAGAGGCAGTCGGTGAGTCGGGAGGAAGTCGGTGAGTCGGAGAGGCAGTCAGTGAGTCGGAGAGGCGGTCGGTGAGTCGAAGAGGCTGTCGGTGAGTCGGGAGGTGGTCGGTGAGTCAGAGAGGCGGTCGGTGAGTCGGAGAGGCGGTCGGTGAGTCGGAGAGGCAGTCGGTGAGTCGGGAGGAAGTCGGTGAGTCGGAGAGGCAGTCAGTGAGTCGGAGAGGCGGTCGGTGAGTCGGAGAGGCAGTCGGTGAGTCGGAGAGGCCGTCGGTGAGTCCGAGAGGCAGTCTGTGAGTCGGAGAGGCGGTCGGAGAGGCGGTCTGTGAGTCGGAGAGGCGGTCGGTGAGTCGGAGAGGCGGTCGGTGAGTCGGAGAGGCTGTCGATGTGTCGGAGAGGCCGTCGGTGAGTCCGAGAGGCAGTCGGTGAGTCGGAGAGGCTGTCGGTGAGTCAGAGAGGCAGTCGGTGAGTCGGAGAGGCGGTCGGTGAGTCGGAGAGGCTGTCGGTGAGTCGGAGAGGCGGTCGGTGAGTCGAAGAGGCGGTCGGTGAGTCAGAGAGGCGGTCGGAGAGGCGGTCGGTGAGTCGGAGAGGCAGTCGTTGAGTCGGAGAGGCGGTCGGTGAGTCGGAGAGGCGATCGGTGAGTCGGAGAGGCGGTCGGTGAGTCGGTAGGCAGTCGGTGAGTCGGAGAGGCAGTCGGTGAGTCGGGAGGCGGTCGGTGAGTCGGGGAGGCAGTCGGTGAGTCGGAGAGGCGGGCGGTGAGTCGGAGAGGCAGTCGGTGAGTCGGAGAGGCGGTCGGTGAGTCGGAGAGGCAGTCGGTGAGTCGGAGAGGCGGTCGGTGAGTCGGTAGGCAGTCGGTGAGTCGGAGAGGCAGTCGGTGAGTCGGGAGGCGGTCGGTGAGTCGGGGAGGCAGTCGGTGAGTCGGAGAGGCGGGCGGTGAGTCGGAGAGGCTATTGGTGAGTCGGAGAGGTGGTCGGTGAGTCGGAGAGGCAGTCGGTGAGTCGGAGAGGCAGTCGGTGAGTCAGAGAGGCGGTTGGTGAGGCGGAGAGGCAGTCGGTGAGTCGGAGAGGCAGTCGGTGAGTCGGAGAGGCCGTCGCTGAGTCCGAGAGGCAGTCTGTGAGTCGGAGAGGCGGTCGGAAAGGCGGTCTGTGAGTCGGAGAGGCGGTCGGTGAGTCGGAGAGGCGGTCGGTGAGTCGGAGAGGCTGTCGATGTGTCGGAGAGGCCGTCGGTGAGTCCGAGAGGCAGTCGGTGAGTCGGAGAGGCTGTCGGTGAGTCAGAGAGGCAGTCGGTGAGTCGGAGAGGCAGTCGGTGAGTCGGAGAGGCTGTCGGTGAGTCGGAGAGGCGGTCGATGTGTCGGAGAGGCCGTCGGTGAGTCCGAGAGGCAGTCGGTGAGTCGGAGAGGCTGTCGGTGAGTCAGAGAGGCAGTCGGTGAGTCGGAGAGGCGGTCGGTGAGTCGGAGAGGCTGTCGGTGAGTCGGAGAGGCGGTCGGTGAGTCGGAGATGTGGTCGGTGTGTCGGAGAGGCCGTCGGTGAGTCCGAGAGGCAGTCGGTGAGTCGGAGAGGCGGTCGGTGAGTCGGAGAGGCGGTCGGTGAGTCGGAGAGGTGGTCGGTGAGTCAGAGAGGCTGTCGGTGAGTCAGAGAGGCTGTCGGTGAGTCAGAGAGGCGGTCGGTGAGTCGGAGAGGCGGTCGGTGAGTCAGAGAGGCCGTCGGTGAGTCGGAGAGGCAGGCGGAGAGTCGGAGAGGCAGTCGGTGAGTCGGAGAGGCAGTCGGTGAGTCGGAGAGGCAGTCGGTGAGTCCGAGAAGCAGTCGGTGAGTCGGAGAGGCAGTCGGTGAGTCGGAGAGGCAGTCGGTGAGTCGGGAGGAAGTCGGTGAGTCGGAGAGGCAGTCGGTGAGTCGGAGAGGCGGGCGTTGAGTCGGAGAGGCTATTGGTGAGTCGGAGAGGCATTCGGTGAGTCGGAGAGGCTGTCGGTGAGTCGGAGAGGCGGTCGGTGAGTCGGAGAGGCGGTCGGTGAGTCGGTCGGTGATTCGGAGAGGCGGTCGGTGAGTCGGAGAGGCGGTCGGTGAGTCGGAGAGGCTGTCGGTGAGTCGGAGAGGCTGTCGGTGAGTCGGGAGGCGGTCGGTGAGTCGTAGAGGCGGTCTGTGAGTCGGAGAGGCGGTCGCTGAGTCTGAGAGGCCGTCGGTGAGTCCGAGAGGCAGTCTGTGAGTCGGAGAGGCGGTCGGTGAGTCAGAGAGGCAGTCGGTGAGTCGGGGAGGCAGTCGGGTAGTCGGAGAGGCAGTCGGTGAGTCGGAGAATCGGTCGGTGAGTCGGAGAGGCAGTTGGTGAGTCGGAGAGGCAGTCGGTGAGTCTGAGAGGCCGTCGGTGAGTCGGAGAGGCTGTCGATGTGTCGGAGAGGCCGTCGGTGAGTCCGAGAGGCGGTCGGTGAGTCGGAGAGGCTGTCGGTGAGTCAGAGAGGCAGTCGGTGAGTTGGAGAGGCGGTCGGTGAGTCGGAAAGGCAGTCGGTGAGTCGGAGAGGCGGTCGGTGAGTCGGAGATGTGGTCGGTGTGTCGGAGAGGCCGTCGGTGAGTCCGAGAGGCAGTCGGTGAGTCGGAGAGGCGGTCGGTGAGTCGGAGAGGCGGTCGGTGAGTCGCAGAGGTGGTCGGTGAGTCAGAGAGGCTGTCGATGAGTCAGAGAGGCTGTCGGTGAGTCAGAGAGGCGGTCGGTGAGTCGGAGAGGCGGTCGGTGAGTCAGAGAGGCCGTCGGTGAGTCGGAGAGGCAGGCGGAGAGTCGGAGAGGCAGTCGGTGAGTCGGAGAGGCAGTCGGTGAGTCGGAGAGGCAGTCGGTGAGTCCGAGAAGCAGTCGGTGAGTCGGAGAGGCAGTCGGTGAGTCGGAGAGGCAGTCGGTGAGTCGGGAGGAAGTCGGTGAGTCGGAGAGGCAGTCGGTGAGTCGGAGAGGCGGGCGGTGAGTCGGAGAGGCTATCGGTGAGTCGGAGAGGCATTCGGTGAGTCGGAGAGGCTGTCGGTGAGTCGGAGAGGCGGTCGCTGAGTCGGAGAGGCGGTCGGTGAGTCGGAGAGGCGGTCGGTGAGTCGGAGAGGCGGTCGGTGAGTCGGAGAGGCGGTCGGTGAGTCGGAGAGGCTGTCGGTGAGTCGGAGAGGCTGTCGGTGAGTCGGGAGGTGTTCGGTGAGTCGTAGAGGCGGTCTGTGAGTCGGAGAGGCGGTCGCTGAGTCTGAGAGGCCGTCGGTGAGTCCGAGAGGCAGTCTGTGAGTCGGAGAGGCGGTCGGTGAGTCGGAGAGGCGGTCGGTGAGTCGGAGAGGCGGTCGGTGAGTCTGAGAGGCCGTCGGTGAGTCCGAGAGGCAGTCTGTGAGTCGGAGAGGCGGTCGGTGAGTCAGAGAGGCAGTCGGTGAGTCGGAGAGGCAGTCGGTTAGTCGGAGAGGCAGTCGGTGAGTCGGAGAGGCAGTCGGTGAGTCGGAGAGGCAGTCGGTGAGTCGGGAGGAAGTCGGTGAGTCGGAGAGGCAGTCAGTGAGTCGGAGAGGCGTTCGGTGAGTCGAAGAGGCTGTCGGTGAGTCGGGAGGTGGTCGGTGAGTCAGAGAGGCGGTCGGTGAGTCGGAGAGGCGGTCGGTGAGTCGGAGAGGCAGTCGGTGAGTCGGAAGGAAGTCGGTGAGTCGGAGAGGCAGTCAGTGAGTCGGAGAGGCGGTCGGTGAGTCGGAGAGGCGGTCGGTGAGTCGGTCGGTGAGTCGGAGAGGCGGTCGGTGAGTCGAAGAGGCGGTCGGTGAGTCAGAGAGGCGGTCGGAGAGGCGGTCGGTGAGTCGGAGAGGCAGTCGGTGAGTCGGAGAGGCGGTCGGTGAGTCAGAGAGGCGGTCGGTGAGTCGGAGAGGCGGTCGGTGAGTCGGTAGGCAGTCGGTGAGTCGGAGAGGCAGTTGGTGAGTCGGGAGGCGGTCGGTGAGTCGGGGAGGCAGTCGGTGAGTCGGAGAGGCAGGCGGTGAGTCGGAGAGGCAGTCGGTGAGTCGGAGAGGTGGTCGGTGAGTCGGAGAGGCAGTCGGTGAGTCGGAGAGGCGGTCGGTGAGTCGGTAGGCAGTCGGTGAGTCGGAGAGGCAGTCGGTGAGTCGGGAGGCGGTCGGTGAGTCGGGGAGGCAGTCGGTGAGTCGGAGAGGCGGGCGGTGAGTCGGAGAGGCTATTGGTGAGTCGGAGAGGTGGTCGGTGAGTCGGAGAGGCGGTCGGTGAGTCGGAGAGGCAGTCGGTGAGTCAGAGAGGCGGTTGGTGAGTCGGACAGGCAGTCGGTGAGTCGGAGAGGCAGTCGGTGAGTCGGAGAGGCCGTCGGTGAGTCCGAGAGGCAGTCTGTGAGTCGGAGAGGCGGTCGGAGAGGCGGTCTGTGAGTCGGAGAGGCGGTCGGTGAGTCGGAGAGGCGGTCGGTGAGTCGGAGAGGCTGTCGATGTGTCGGAGAGGCCGTCGGTGAGTCCGAGAGGCAGTCGGTGAGTCGGAGAGGCTGTCGGTGAGTCAGAGAGGCAGTCGGTGAGTCGGAGAGGCGGTCGGTGAGTCGGAGAGGCTGTCGGTGAGTCGGAGAGGCGGTCGGTGAGTCGGAGATGTGGTCGGTGTGTCGGAGAGGCCGTCGGTGAGTCCGAGAGGCAGTCGGTGAGTCGGAGAGGCGGTCGGTGAGTCGGAGAGGCGGTCAGTGAGTCGGAGAGGTGGTCGGTGAGTCAGAGAGGCTGTCGGTGAGTCAGAGAGGCTGTCGGTGAGTCAGAGAGGCGGGCGGTGAGTCGGAGAGGCTATTGGTGAGTCGGAGAGGTGGTCGGTGAGTCGGAGAGGCAGTCGGTGAGTCGGAGAGGCAGTCGGTGAGTCAGAGAGGCGGTCGGTGAGTCGGAGAGGCAGTCGGTGAGTCGGAGAGGCAGTCGGTGAGTCGTAGAGGCCGTCGGTGAGTCCGAGAGGCAGTCTGTGAGTCGGAGAGGCGGTCGGAGAGGCGGTCTGTGAGTCGGAGAGGCGGTCGGTGAGTCGGAGAGGCGGTCGGTGAGTCGGAGAGGCTGTCGATGTGTCGGAGAGGCCGTCGGTGAGTCCGAGAGGCAGTCGGTGAGTCGGAGAGGCTGTCGGTGAGTCAGAGAGGCAGTCAGTGAGTCGGAGAGGCGGTCGGTGAGTCGGAGAGGCTGTCGGTGAGTCGGAGAGGTGGTCGGTGAGTCGGAGATGTGGTCGGTGTGTCGGAGAGGCCGTCGGTGAGTCCGAGAGGCAGTCGGTGAGTCGGAGAGGCGGTCGGTGAGTCGGAGAGGCGGTCGGTGAGTCGGAGAGGTGGTCGGTGAGTCAGAGAGGCTGTCGGTGAGTCAGAGATGCTGTCGGTGAGTCAGAGAGGCGGTCGGTGAGTCGGAGAGGCGGTCGGTGAGTCAGAGAGGCCGTCGGTGAGTCGGAGAGGCAGGCGGAGAGTCGGAGAGGCAGTCGGTGAGTCGGAGAGGCAGTCGGTGAGTCGGAGAGGCAGTCGGTGAGTCCGAGAAGCAGTCGGTGAGTCGGAGAGGCAGTCGGTGAGTCGCAGAGGCAGTCGGTGAGTCGGGAGGAAGTCGGTGAGTCGGAGAGGCAGTCGGTGAGTCGGAGAGGCGGGCGTTGAGTCGGAGAGGCTATTGGTGAGTCGGAGAGGCATTCGGTGAGTCGGAGAGGCTGTCGGTGAGTCGGAGAGGCGGTCGGTGAGTCGGAGAGGCGGTCGGTGAGTCGGTTGGTGATTCGGAGAGGCGGTCGGTGAGTCGGAGAGGCGGTCGGTGAGTCGGAGAGGCTGTCGGTGAGTCGGAGAGGCTGTCGGTGAGTCGGGAGGCGGTCGGTGAGTCGTAGAGGCGGTCTGTGAGTCGGAGAGGCGGTCGCTGAGTCTGAGAGGCCGTCGGTGAGTCCGAGAGGCAGTCTGTGAGTCGGAGAGGCGGTCGGTGAGTCAGAGAGGCAGTCGGTGAGTCGGGGAGGCAGTCGGGTAGTCGGAGAGGCAGTCGGTGAGTCGGAGAATCGGTCGGTGAGTCGGAGAGGCAGTTGGTGAGTCGGAGAGGCGGTCGGTGAGTCTGAGAGGCCGTCGGTGAGTCGGAGAGGCTGTCGATGTGTCGGAGAGGCCGTCGGTGAGTCCGAGAGGCGGTCGGTGAGTCGGAGAGGCTGTCGGTGAGTCAGAGAGGCAGTCGGTGAGTCGGAGAGGCGGTCGGTGAGTCGGAGAGGCAGTCGGTGAGTCGGAGAGGCGGTCGGTGAGTCGGAGATGTGGTCGGTGTGTCGGAGAGGCCGTCGGTGAGTCCGAGAGGCAGTCGGTGAGTCGGAGAGGCGGTCGGTGAGTCGGAGAGGCGGTCGGTGAGTCGGAGAGGTGGTCGGTGAGTCAGAGAGGCTGTCGGTGAGTCAGAGAGGCTGTCGGTGAGTCAGAGAGGCGGTCGGTGAGTCGGAGAGGCGGTCGGTGAGTCAGAGAGGCCGTCGGTGAGTCGGAGAGGCAGGCGGAGAGTCGGAGAGGCAGTCGGTGAGTCGGAGAGGCAGTCGGTGAGTCGGAGAGGCGGTCGGTGAGTCCGAGAAGCAGTCGGTGAGTCGGAGAGGCAGTCGGTGAGTCGGAGAGGCAGTCGGTGAGTCGGGAGGAAGTCGGTGAGTCGGAGAGGCAGTCGGTGAGTCGGAGAGGCGGGCGGTGAGTCGGAGAGGCTATCGGTGAGTCGGAGAGGCATTCGGTGAGTCGGAGAGGCTGTCGGTGAGTCGGAGAGGCGGTCGCTGAGTCGGAGAGGCGGTCGGTGAGTCGGAGAGGCGGTCGGTGAGTCGGAGAGGCGGTCGGTGAGTCGGAGAGGCGGTCGGTGAGTCGGAGAGGCTGTCGGTGAGTCGGAGAGGCTGTCGGTGAGTCGGGAGGTGTTCGGTGAGTCGTAGAGGCGGTCTGTGAGTCGGAGAGGCGGTCGCTGAGTCTGAGAGGCCGTCGGTGAGTCCGAGAGGCAGTCTGTGAGTCGGAAAGGCGGTCGGTGAGTCAGAGAGGCAGTCGGTGAGTCGGGGAGGCAGTCGGGTAGTCGGAGAGGCAGTCGGTGAGTCGGAGAATCGGTCGGTGAGTCGGAGAGGCAGTCGGTGAGTCGGAGAGGCGGTCGGTGAATCTGAGAGGCCGTCGGTGAGTCCGAGAGGCAGTCTGTGAGTCGGAGAGGCGGTCGGTGAGTCGGAGAGGCGGTCGGTGAGTCGGAGAGGCAGTCGGTGAGTCGGAGAGGCTGTCGGTGAGTCAGAGAGGCTGTCGGTGAGTCAGTGAGGCAGTCGGTGAGTTGGAGAGGCAGTCGGTGAGTCGGAGAGGCGGTCGGTGAGTCGGAGAGGCGGTCGGTGAGTCCGAGAGGCTGTCGGTGAGTCAGAGAGGCAGTCGTGAGTCGGAGAAGCGGTCGGTGAGTCGGAGAGGCGGTCGGTGAGTCGGAAAGGCGGTCGGTGAGTCGGAGAGGTGGTCGGTGTGTCGGAGAGGCGGTCGGTGAGTCCGAGAGGCGGTCGGTGAGTCGGAGAGGCGGTCAGTGAGTCGGAGAGGCCGTCGGTGAGTCCGAGAGGCCGTCTGTGAGTCGGAGAGGCGGTCGGTGAGTCGGAGAGGCAGTCGGTGAGTCGGAGAGGAAGTCGGTGAGTCGGAGAGGCTGTCGGTGAGTCGGAGAGGCTGTCGGTGAGTCGGTGAGGCAGTCGGTGAGTCGGAGAGGCGGTCGGTGAGTCGGAGAGGCGGTCGGTGAGTCGGAGAGGCGGTCAGTGAGTCGGAGAGGCGGTCGGTGAGTCGGTGAGTCGGAGAGGCGGTCGGTGAGTCGGAGAGGCTGTCGGTGTGTCGGAGAGGCCGTCGGTGAGTCCGAGAGGCAGTCGGTGAGTCGGAGAGGCTGTCGGTGAGTCGGAGAGGCAGTCGGTTAGTCGGAGAGGCAGTCGGTGAGTCGGAGAGGCGGTCGGTGAGTCGGAGAGGCGGTCGGTGAGTCGGAGAGGCGGTCGGTGAGTCGGAGAGGCTGTCGGTGAGTCGGAGAGGCGGTCGGTGAGTCGGAGAGGCGGTCGGTGAGTCTGAGAGGCCGTCGGTGAGTCCGAGAGGCAGTCTGTGAGTCGGAGAGGCGGTCGGTGAGTCAGAGAGGCAGTCGGTGAGTCGGAGAGGCAGTCGGTTAGTCGGAGAGGCAGTCGGTGAGTCGGAGAGGCAGTCGGTGAGTCGGAGAGGCGGTCGGTGAGTCGAAGAGGCTGTCGGTGAGTCGGGAGGTGGTCGGTGAGTCAGAGAGGCGGTCGGTGAGTCGGAGAGGCGGTCGGTGAGTCGGAGAGGCAGTCGGTGAGTCGGGAGGAAGTCGGTGAGTCGGAGAGGCAGTCGGTGAGTCGGAGAGGCTGTCGGTGAGTCAGAGAGGCAGTCGGTGAGTCGGAGAGGCGGTCGGTGAGTCGGAGAGGCTGTCGGTGAGTCGGAGAGGCGGTCGGTGAGTCGGAGATGTGGTCGGTGTGTCGGAGAGGCCGTCGGTGAGTCCGAGAGGCAGTCGGTGAGTCGGAGAGGCGGTCGATGTGTCGGAGAGGCCGTCGGTGAGTCCGAGAGGCAGTCGGTGAGTCGGAGAGGCTGTCGGTGAGTCAGAGAGGCAGTCGGTGAGTCGGAGAGGCGGTCGGTGAGTCGGAGAGGCTGTCGGTGAGTCGGAGAGGCGGTCGGTGAGTCGGAGATGTGGTCGGTGTGTCGGAGAGGCCGTCGGTGAGTCCGAGAGGCAGTCGGTGAGTCGGAGAGGCGGTCGGTGAGTCGGAGAGGCGGTCGGTGAGTCGGAGAGGTGGTCGGTGAGTCAGAGAGGCTGTCGGTGAGTCAGAGAGGCTGTCGGTGAGTCAGAGAGGCGGTCGGTGAGTCGGAGAGGCGGTCGGTGAGTCAGAGAGGCCGTCGGTGAGTCGGAGAGGCAGGCGGAGAGTCGGAGAGGCAGTCGGTGAGTCGGAGAGGCAGTCGGTGAGTCGGAGAGGCAGTCGGTGAGTCCGAGAAGCAGTCGGTGAGTCGGAGAGGCAGTCGGTGAGTCGGAGAGGCAGTCGGTGAGTCGGGAGGAAGTCGGTGAGTCGGAGAGGCAGTCGGTGAGTCGGAGAGGCGGGCGTTGAGTCGGAGAGGCTATTGGTGAGTCGGAGAGGCATTCGGTGAGTCGGAGAGGCTGTCGGTGAGTCGGAGAGGCGGTCGGTGAGTCGGAGAGGCGGTCGGTGAGTCGGTCGGTGATTCGGAGAGGCGGTCGGTGAGTCGGAGAGGCGGTCGGTGAGTCGGAGAGGCTGTCGGTGAGTCGGAGAGGCTGTCGGTGAGTCGGGAGGCGGTCGGTGAGTCGTAGAGGCGGTCTGTGAGTCGGAGAGGCGGTCGCTGAGTCTGAGAGGCCGTCGGTGAGTCCGAGAGGCAGTCTGTGAGTCGGAGAGGCGGTCGGTGAGTCAGAGAGGCAGTCGGTGAGTCGGGGAGGCAGTCGGGTAGTCGGAGAGGCAGTCGGTGAGTCGGAGAATCGGTCGGTGAGTCGGAGAGGCAGTTGGTGAGTCGGAGAGGCGGTCGGTGAGTCTGAGAGGCCGTCGGTGAGTCGGAGAGGCTGTCGATGTGTCGGAGAGGCCGTCGGTGAGTCCGAGAGGCGGTCGGTGAGTCGGAGAGGCTGTCGGTGAGTCAGAGAGGCAGTCGGTGAGTTGGAGAGGCGGTCGGTGAGTCGGAAAGGCAGTCGGTGAGTCGGAGAGGCGGTCGGTGAGTCGGAGATGTGGTCGGTGTGTCGGAGAGGCCGTCGGTGAGTCCGAGAGGCAGTCGGTGAGTCGGAGAGGCGGTCGGTGAGTCGGAGAGGCGGTCGGTGAGTCGCAGAGGTGGTCGGTGAGTCAGAGAGGCTGTCGATGAGTCAGAGAGGCTGTCGGTGAGTCAGAGAGGCGGTCGGTGAGTCGGAGAGGCGGTCGGTGAGTCAGAGAGGCCGTCGGTGAGTCGGAGAGGCAGGCGGAGAGTCGGAGAGGCAGTCGGTGAGTCGGAGAGGCAGTCGGTGAGTCGGAGAGGCAGTCGGTGAGTCCGAGAAGCAGTCGGTGAGTCGGAGAGGCAGTCGGTGAGTCGGAGAGGCAGTCGGTGAGTCGGGAGGAAGTCGGTGAGTCGGAGAGGCAGTCGGTGAGTCGGAGAGGCGGGCGGTGAGTCGGAGAGGCTATCGGTGAGTCGGAGAGGCATTCGGTGAGTCGGAGAGGCTGTCGGTGAGTCGGAGAGGCGGTCGCTGAGTCGGAGAGGCGGTCGGTGAGTCGGAGAGGCGGTCGGTGAGTCGGAGAGGCGGTCGGTGAGTCGGAGAGGCGGTCGGTGAGTCGGAGAGGCTGTCGGTGAGTCGGAGAGGCTGTCGGTGAGTCGGGAGGTGTTCGGTGAGTCGTAGAGGCGGTCTGTGAGTCGGAGAGGCGGTCGCTGAGTCTGAGAGGCCGTCGGTGAGTCCGAGAGGCAGTCTGTGAGTCGGAGAGGCGGTCGGTGAGTCGGAGAGGCGGTCGGTGAGTCGGAGAGGCGGTCGGTGAGTCTGAGAGGCCGTCGGTGAGTCCGAGAGGCAGTCTGTGAGTCGGAGAGGCGGTCGGTGAGTCAGAGAGGCAGTCGGTGAGTCGGAGAGGCAGTCGGTTAGTCGGAGAGGCAGTCGGTGAGTCGGAGAGGCAGTCGGTGAGTCGGAGAGGCAGTCGGTGAGTCGGGAGGAAGTCGGTGAGTCGGAGAGGCAGTCAGTGAGTCGGAGAGGCGTTCGGTGAGTCGAAGAGGCTGTCGGTGAGTCGGGAGGTGGTCGGTGAGTCAGAGAGGCGGTCGGTGAGTCGGAGAGGCGGTCGGTGAGTCGGAGAGGCAGTCGGTGAGTCGGGAGGAAGTCGGTGAGTCGGAGAGGCAGTCAGTGAGTCGGAGAGGCGGTCGGTGAGTCGGAGAGGCGGTCGGTGAGTCGGTCGGTGAGTCGGAGAGTCGGTCGGTGAGTCGAAGAGGCGGTCGGTGAGTCAGAGAGGCGGTCGGAGAGGCGGTCGGTGAGTCGGAGAGGCAGTCGGTGAGTCGGAGAGGCGGTCGGTGAGTCAGAGAGGCGGTCGGTGAGTCGGAGAGGCGGTCGGTGAGTCGGTAGGCAGTCGGTGAGTCGGAGAGGCAGTTGGTGAGTCGGGAGGCGGTCGGTGAGTCGGGGAGGCAGTCGGTGAGTCGGAGAGGCGGGCGGTGAGTCGGAGAGGCAGTCGGTGAGTCGGAGAGGCGGTCGGTGAGTCGGAGAGGCAGTCGGTGAGTCGGAGAGGCGGTCGGTGAGTCGGTAGGCAGTCGGTGAGTCGGAGAGGCAGTCGGTGAGTCGGGAGGCGGTTGGTGAGTCGGGGAGGCAGTCGGTGAGTCGGAGAGGCAGGCGGTGAGTCGGAGAGGCTATTGGTGAGTCGGAGAGGTGGTCGGTGAGTCGGAGAGGCAGTCGGTGAGTCGGAGAGGCAGTCGGTGAGTCAGAGAGGCGGTTGGTGAGTCGGAGAGGCAGTCGGTGAGTCGGAGAGGCAGTCGGTGAGTCGGAGAGGCCGTCGGTGAGTCCGAGAGGCAGTCTGTGAGTCGGAGAGGCGGTCGGAGAGGCGGTCTGTGAGTCGGAGAGGCGGTCGGTGAGTCGGAGAGGCGGTCGGTGAGTCGGAGAGGCTGTCGATGTGTCGGAGAGGCCGTCGGTGAGTCCGAGAGGCAGTCGGTGAGTCGGAGAGGCTGTCGGTGAGTCAGAGAGGCAGTCGGTGAGTCGGAGAGGCGGTCGGTGAGTCGGAGAGGCTGTCGGTGAGTCGGAGAGGCGGTCGGTGAGTCGGAGATGTGGTCGGTGTGTCGGAGAGGCCGTCGGTGAGTCCGAGAGGCAGTCGGTGAGTCGGAGAGGCGGTCGGTGAGTCGGAGAGGCGGTCAGTGAGTCGGAGAGGTGGTCGGTGAGTCAGAGAGGCTGTCGGTGAGTCAGAGAGGCTGTCGGTGAGTCAGAGAGGCGGGCGGTGAGTCGGAGAGGCTATTGGTGAGTCGGAGAGGTGGTCGGTGAGTCGGAGAGGCAGTCGGTGAGTCGGAGAGGCAGTCGGTGAGTCAGAGAGGCGGTCGGTGAGTCGGAGAGGCAGTCGGTGAGTCGGAGAGGCAGTCGGTGAGTCGTAGAGGCCGTCGGTGAGTCCGAGAGGCAGTCTGTGAGTCGGAGAGGCGGTCGGAGAGGCGGTCTGTGAGTCGGAGAGGCGGTCGGTGAGTCGGAGAGGCGGTCGGTGAGTCGGAGAGGCTGTCGATGTGTCGGAGAGGCCGTCGGTGAGTCCGAGAGGCAGTCGGTGAGTCGGAGAGGCTGTCGGTGAGTCAGAGAGGCAGTCAGTGAGTCGGAGAGGCGGTCGGTGAGTCGGAGAGGCTGTCGGTGAGTCGGAGAGGTGGTCGGTGAGTCGGAGATGTGGTCGGTGTGTCGGAGAGGCCGTCGGTGAGTCCGAGAGGCAGTCGGTGAGTCGGAGAGGCGGTCGGTGAGTCGGAGAGGCGGTCGGTGAGTCGGAGAGGTGGTCGGTGAGTCAGAGAGGCTGTCGGTGAGTCAGAGATGCTGTCGGTGAGTCAGAGAGGCGGTCGGTGAGTCGGAGAGGCGGTCGGTGAGTCAGAGAGGCCGTCGGTGAGTCGGAGAGGCAGGCGGAGAGTCGGAGAGGCAGTCGGTGAGTCGGAGAGGCAGTCGGTGAGTCGGAGAGGCAGTCGGTGAGTCCGAGAAGCAGTCGGTGAGTCGGAGAGGCAGTCGGTGAGTCGCAGAGGCAGTCGGTGAGTCGGGAGGAAGTCGGTGAGTCGGAGAGGCAGTCGGTGAGTCGGAGAGGCGGGCGTTGAGTCGGAGAGGCTATTGGTGAGTCGGAGAGGCATTCGGTGAGTCAGAGAGGCTGTCGGTGAGTCGGAGAGGCGGTCGGTGAGTCGGAGAGGCGGTCGGTGAGTCGGTCGGTGATTCGGAGAGGCGGTCGGTGAGTCGGAGAGGCGGTCGGTGAGTCGGAGAGGCTGTCGGTGAGTCGGAGAGGCTGTCGGTGAGTCGGGAGGCGGTCGGTGAGTCGTAGAGGCGGTCTGTGAGTCGGAGAGGCGGTCGCTGAGTCTGAGAGGCCGTCGGTGAGTCCGAGAGGCAGTCTGTGAGTCGGAGAGGCGGTCGGTGAGTCAGAGAGGCAGTCGGTGAGTCGGGGAGGCAGTCGGGTAGTCGGAGAGGCAGTCGGTGAGTCGGAGAATCGGTCGGTGAGTCGGAGAGGCAGTTGGTGAGTCGGAGAGGCGGTCGGTGAGTCTGAGAGGCCGTCGGTGAGTCGGAGAGGCTGTCGATGTGTCGGAGAGGCCGTCGGTGAGTCCGAGAGGCGGTCGGTGAGTCGGAGAGGCTGTCGGTGAGTCAGAGAGGCAGTCGGTGAGTCGGAGAGGCGGTCGGTGAGTCGGAGAGGCAGTCGGTGAGTCGGAGAGGCGGTCGGTGAGTCGGAGATGTGGTCGGTGTGTCGGAGAGGCCGTCGGTGAGTCCGAGAGGCAGTCGGTGAGTCGGAGAGGCGGTCGGTGAGTCGGAGAGGCGGTCGGTGAGTCGGAGAGGTGGTCGGTGAGTCAGAGAGGCTGTCGGTGAGTCAGAGAGGCTGTCGGTGAGTCAGAGAGGCGGTCGGTGAGTCGGAGAGGCGGTCGGTGAGTCAGAGAGGCCGTCGGTGAGTCGGAGAGGCAGGCGGAGAGTCGGAGAGGCAGTCGGTGAGTCGGAGAGGCAGTCGGTGAGTCGGAGAGGCGGTCGGTGAGTCCGAGAAGCAGTCGGTGAGTCGGAGAGGCAGTCGGTGAGTCGGAGAGGCAGTCGGTGAGTCGGGAGGAAGTCGGTGAGTCGGAGAGGCAGTCGGTGAGTCGGAGAGGCGGGCGGTGAGTCGGAGAGGCTATCGGTGAGTCGGAGAGGCATTCGGTGAGTCGGAGAGGCTGTCGGTGAGTCGGAGAGGCGGTCGCTGAGTCGGAGAGGCGGTCGGTGAGTCGGAGAGGCGGTCGGTGAGTCGGAGAGGCGGTCGGTGAGTCGGAGAGGCGGTCGGTGAGTCGGAGAGGCTGTCGGTGAGTCGGAGAGGCTGTCGGTGAGTCGGGAGGTGTTCGGTGAGTCGTAGAGGCGGTCTGTGAGTCGGAGAGGCGGTCGCTGAGTCTGAGAGGCCGTCGGTGAGTCCGAGAGGCAGTCTGTGAGTCGGAGAGGCGGTCGGTGAGTCAGAGAGGCAGTCGGTGAGTCGGGGAGGCAGTCGGGTAGTCGGAGAGGCAGTCGGTGAGTCGGAGAATCGGTCGGTGAGTCGGAGAGGCAGTCGGTGAGTCGGAGAGGCGGTCGGTGAATCTGAGAGGCCGTCGGTGAGTCCGAGAGGCAGTCTGTGAGTCGGAGAGGCGGTCGGTGAGTCGGAGAGGCGGTCGGTGAGTCGGAGAGGCAGTCGGTGAGTCGGAGAGGCTGTCGGTGAGTCAGAGAGGCTGTCGGTGAGTCAGTGAGGCAGTCGGTGAGTCGGAGAGGCAGTCGGTGAGTCGGAGAGGCGGTCGGTGAGTCGGAGAGGCGGTCGGTGAGTCCGAGAGGCTGTCGGTGAGTCAGAGAGGCAGTCGTGAGTCGGAGAAGCGGTCGGTGAGTCGGAGAGGCGGTCGGTGAGTCGGAAAGGCGGTCGGTGAGTCGGAGAGGTGGTCGGTGTGTCGGAGAGGCGGTCGGTGAGTCCGAGAGGCGGTCGGTGAGTCGGAGAGGCGGTCAGTGAGTCGGTGAGTCGGAGAGGCGGTCGGTGAGTCGGAGAGGCTGTCGGTGTGTCGGAGAGGCCGTCGGTGAGTCCGAGAGGCAGTCGGTGAGTCGGAGAGGCTGTCGGTGAGTCGGAGAGGCAGTCGGTTAGTCGGAGAGGCAGTCGGTGAGTCGGAGAGGCGGTCGGTGAGTCGGAGAGGCGGTCGGTGAGTCGGAGAGGCGGTCGGTGAGTCGGAGAGGCTGTCGGTGAGTCGGAGAGGCGGTCGGTGAGTCGGAGAGGCGGTCGGTGAGTCTGAGAGGCCGTCGGTGAGTCCGAGAGGCAGTCTGTGAGTCGGAGAGGCGGTCGGTGAGTCAGAGAGGCAGTCGGTGAGTCGGAGAGGCAGTCGGTTAGTCGGAGAGGCAGTCGGTGAGTCGGAGAGGCAGTCGGTGAGTCGGAGAGGCGGTCGGTGAGTCGAAGAGGCTGTCGGTGAGTCGGGTGGTGGTCGGTGAGTCAGAGAGGCGGTCGGTGAGTCGGAGAGGCGGTCGGTGAGTCGGAGAGGCAGTCGGTGAGTCGGGAGGAAGTCGGTGAGTCGGAGAGGCAGTCAGTGAGTCGGAGAGGCGGTCGGTGAGTCGGAGAGGCGGTCGGTGAGTCGGTCGGTGAGTCGGAGAGGCGGTCGGTGAGTCGGAGAGGCTGTCGGTGAGTCAGAGAGGCAGTCGGTGAGTCAGAGAGGCAGTCGGTTAGTCGGAGAGGCAGTCAGTGAGTCGGAGAGGCAGTCGGTGAGTCGGGAGGAAGTCGGTGAGTCGGAGAGGCAGTCAGTGAGTCGGAGAGGCGGTCGGTGAGTCGAAGAGGCAGTCGGTGAGTCGGAGAGGCTGTCGGTGAGTCGGGAGGTGGTCGGTGAGTCAGAGAGGCGGTCGGAGAGGCGGTCGGTGAGTCGGAGAGGCAGTCGGTGAGTCGGAGAGGCGGTCGGTGAGTCGGAGAGGCGGTCGGTGAGTCGGAGAGGCGGTCGGTGAGTCGGTAGGCAGTCGGTGAGTCGGAGAGGCAGTTGGTGAGTCGGGAGGCGGTCGGTGAGTCGGGGAGGCAGTCGGTGATTCGGAGAGGCGGGCGGTGAGTCGGAGAGGCAGTCGGTGAGTCGGAGAGGCGGTCGGTGAGTCGGAAAGGCGGTCGGTGAGTCGGAGAGGCGGTCGGTGAGTCGGTAGGCAGTCGGTGAGTCGGAGAGGCAGTCGGTGAGTCGGGAGGTGGTCGGTGAGTCGGGGAGGCAGTCGGTGAGTCGGAGAGGCGGGCGGTGAGTCGGAGAGGCTATTGGTGAGTCGGAGAGGTGGTCGGTGAGTCTGAGAGGCCGTCGGTGAGTCCGAGAGGCAGTCTGTGAGTCGGAGAGGCGGTCGGTGAGTCAGAGAGGCAGTCGGTGATTCGGGGAGGCAGTCGGGTAGTCGGAGAGGCGGTCGGTGAGTCGGAGAATCGGTCGGTGAGTCGGAGAGGCAGTTGGTGAGTCGGAGAGGCGGTCGGTGAGTCTGAGAGGCCGTCGGTGAGTCGGAGAGGCTGTCGATGTGTCGGAGAGGCCGTCGGTGAGTCCGAGAGGCGGTCGGTGAGTCGGAGAGGCTGTCGGTGAGTCAGAGAGGCAGTCGGTGAGTCGGAGAGGCGGTCGGTGAGTCGGAGAGGCAGTCGGTGAGTCGGAGAGGCGGTCGGTGAGTCGGAGATGTGGTCGGTGTGTCGGAGAGGCCGTCGGTGAGTCCGAGAGGCAGTCGGTGAGTCGGAGAGGCGGTCGGTGAGTCAGAGAGGCTGTCGGTGAGTCAGAGAGGCGGTCGGTGAGTCGGAGAGGCGGTCGGTGAGTCAGAGAGGCCGTCGGTGAGTCGGAGAGGCAGGCGGAGAGTCGGAGAGGCAGTCGGTGAGTCGGAGAGGCAGTCGGTTAGTCGGAGAGGCAGTCGGTGAGTCCGAGAAGCAGTCGGTGAGTCGGAGAGGCAGTCGGTGAGTCGGAGAGGCAGTCGGTGAGTCGGGAGGAAGTCGGTGAGTCGGAGAGGCAGTCGGTGAGTCGGAGAGGCGGGCGGTGAGTCGGAGAGGCTATCGGTGAGTCGGAGAGGCATTCGGTGAGTCGGAGAGGCTGTCGGTGAGTCGGAGAGGCGGTCGCTGAGTCGGAGAGGCGGTCGGTGAGTCGGAGAGGCGGTCGGTGAGTCGGAGAGGCGGTCGGTGAGTCGGAGAGGCGGTCGGTGAGTCGGAGAGGCTGTCGGTGAGTCGGAGAGGCTGTCGGTTAGTCGGGAGGTGTTCGGTGAGTCGTAGAGGCGGTCTGTGAGTCGGAGAGGCGGTCGCTGAGTCTGAGAGGCCGTCGGTGAGTCCGAGAGGCAGTCTGTGAGTCGGAGAGGCGGTCGGTGAGTCAGAGAGGCAGTCGGTGAGTCGGGGAGGCAGTCGGGTAGTCGGAGAGGCAGTCGGTGAGTCGGAGAATCGGTCGGTGAGTCGGAGAGGCAGTCGGTGAGTCGGAGAGGCGGTCGGTGAATCTGAGAGGCCGTCGGTGAGTCCGAGAGGCAGTCTGTGAGTCGGAGAGGCGGTCGGTGAGTCGGAGAGGCGGTCGGTGAGTCGGAGAGGCAGTCGGTGAGTCGGAGAGGCTGTCGGTGAGTCAGAGAGGCTGTCGGTGAGTCAGTGAGGCAGTCGGTGAGTCGGAGAGGCAGTCGGTGAGTCGGAGAGGCGGTCGGTGAGTCGGAGAGGCGGTCGGTGAGTCGGAGAGGCGGTCGGTGAGTCGGAGAGGCGGTCGGTGAGTCGGAGAGGCTGTCGGTGTGTCGGAGAGGCCGTCGGTGAGTCCGAGAGGCAGTCGGTGAGTCGGAGAGGCTGTCGGTGAGTCAGAGAGGCTGTCGGTGAGTCAGAGAGGCAGTCGGTGACTTGGAGAGGTGGTCGGTGAGTCGGAGAGACGGTCGGTGATTCGGAGAGGCAGTCGGTGAGTCGGAGAGGCGGTCGGTGAGTCGGAGAGGCTGTTGGTGAGTCGGAGAAGCGGTTGGTGAGTCGGAGAGGCAGTCGGTGAGTCGGAGAGGCAGTCGGTGAGTCGGAGAGGCAGTCGGTGAGTCGGGAGGAAGTCGGTGAGTCGGAGAGGCAGTCGGTGAGTCGGAGAGGCAGTCGGTGAGTCGGAGAGGCTGTCGGTGAGTCGGGAGGTGGTCAGTGAGTCAGAGAGGCGGAAGGTGAGTCGGAGAGGCGGTCGGTGAGTCGGAGAGGCGGTCGGTGAGTCGGAGAGGCTGTCGGTGTGTCGGAGAGGCCGTCGGTGAGTCCGAGAGGCAGTCGGTGAGTCCGAGAGGCTGTCGGTGAGTCAGAGAGGCAGTCGTGAGTCGGAGAAGCGGTCGGTGAGTCGGAGAGGCGGTCGGTGAGTCGGAGAGGCGGTCGGTGAGTCGGAGAGGTGGTCGGTGTGTCGGAGAGGCGGTCGGTGAGTCCGAGAGGCGGTCGGTGAGTCGGAGAGGCGGTCGGTGAGTCGGAGAGGCCGTCGGTGAGTCCGAGAGGCCGTCTGTGAGTCGGAGAGGCGGTCGGTGAGTCGGAGAGGCAGTCGGTGAGTCGGAGAGGAAGTCTGTGAGTCGGAGAGGCTGTCGGTGAGTCGGAGAGGCTGTCGGTGAGTCGGTGAGGCAGTCGGTGAGTCGGAGAGGCAGTCGGTGAGTCGGAGAGGCGGTCGGTGAGTCGGAGAGGCGGTCATGGAGTCGGAGAGGCGGTCGGTGAGTCGGTGAGTCGGAGAGGCGGTCGGTGAGTCGGAGAGGCTGTCGGTGTGTCGGAGAGGCCGTCGGTGAGTCCGAGAGGCAGTCGGTGAGTCGGAGAGGCTGTCGGTGAGTTGGAGAGGCAGTCGGTTAGTCGGAGAGGCAGTCGTTGAGTCGGAGAGGCGGTCGGTGAGTCGGAGAGGCGGTCGGTGAGTCGGAGAGGCGGTCGGTGAGTCGGAGAGGCTGTCGGTGAGTCGGAGAGGCGGTCGGTGAGTCGGAGAGGCGGTCGGTGAGTCTGAGAGGCCGTCGGTGAGTCCGAGAGGCAGTCTGTGAGTCGGAGAGGCGGTCGGTGAGTCAGAGAGGCAGTCGGTGAGTCGGAGAGGCAGTCGGTTAGTCGGAGAGGCAGTCGGTGAGTCGGAGAGGCAGTCGGTGAGTCGGAGAGGCAGTCGGTGAGTCGGGAGGAAGTCGGTGAGTCGGAGAGGCAGTCAGTGAGTCGGAGAGGCGGTCGGTGAGTCGAAGAGGCTGTCGGTGAGTCGGGAGGTGGTCGGTGAGTCAGAGAGGCGGTCGGTGAGTCGGAGAGGCGGTCGGTGAGTCGGAGAGGCAGTCGGTGAGTCGGGAGGAAGTCGGTGAGTCGGAGAGGCAGTCAGTGAGTCGGAGAGGTGGTCGGTGAGTCGGAGAGGCGGTCGGTGAGTCGGTCGGTGAGTCGGAGAGGCAGTCGGTGAGTCGGAGAGGCGGTCGGTGAGTCAGAGAGGCAGTCGGTGAGTCGGAGAGGCAGTCGGTTAGTCGGAGAGGCAGTCAGTGAGTCGGTGAGGCAGTCGGTGAGTCGGGAGGAAGTCGGTGAGTCGGAGAGGCAGTCAGTGAGTCGGAGAGGCGGTCGGTGAGTC
Organism: Pristiophorus japonicus; assembly: GCF_044704955.1. Lineage (NCBI taxonomy): Eukaryota > Metazoa > Chordata > Chondrichthyes > Pristiophoridae > Pristiophorus > Pristiophorus japonicus. The sequence goes on along the minus strand of NW_027252527.1, from coordinate 415,173 downwards.
GAAGAGGCAGTGGGTGAGTCGGAGAGGCTGTCGGTGAGTCGGGAGGTGGTCGGTGAGTCAGAGAGGCGGTCGGAGAGGCGGTCGGTGAGTCGGAGAGGCAGTCGGTGAGTCGGAGAGGCGGTCGGTGAGTCGGAGAGGCGGTCGGTGAGTCGGAGAGGTGGTCGGTGAGTCGGTAGGCAGTCGGTGAGTCGGAGAGGCAGTTGGTGAGTCGGGAGGCGGTCGGTGAGTCGGGGAGGCAGTCGGTGATTCGGAGAGGCGGGCGGTGAGTCGGAGAGGCAGTCGGTGAGTCGGAGAGGCGGTCGGTGAGTCGGAGAGGCGGTCGGTGAGTCGGAGAGGCGGTCGATGAGTCGGTAGGCAGTCGGTGAGTCGGAGAGGCAGTCGGTGAGTCGGGAGGTGGTCGGTGAGTCGGGGAGGCAGTCGGTGAGTCGGAGAGGCGGGCGGTGAGTCGGAGAGGCTATTGGTGAGTCGGAGAGGTGGTCGGTGAGTCGGAGAGGCAGTCGGTGAGTCGGAGAGGCAGTCGGTGAGTCAGAGAGGCGGTCGGTGAGTCGGAGAGGCAGTCGGTGAGTCGGAGAGGCAGTCGGTGAGTCGGAGAGGCCGTCGGTGAGTCCGAGAGGCAGTCTGTGAGTTGGAGAGGCGGTCGGAGAGGCGGTCTGTGAGTCGGAGAGGCGGTCGGTGAGTCGGAGAGGCGGTCGGTGAGTCGGAGAGGCTGTCGATGTGTCGGAGAGGCCGTCGGTGAGTCCGAGAGGCAGTCGGTGAGTCGGAGAGGCTGTCGGTGAGTCAGAGAGGCAGTCGGTGAGTCGGAGAGGCGGTCGGTGAGTCGGAGAGGCTGTCGGTGAGTCGGAGAGGCGGTCGGTGAGTCGGAGATGTGGTCGGTGTGTCGGAGAGGCCGTCGGTGAGTCCGAGAGGCAGTCGGTGAGTCGGAGAGGCGGTCGGTGAGTCGGAGAGGCGGTCGGTGAGTCGGAGAGGTGGTCGGTGAGTCAGAGAGGCTGTCGGTGAGTCAGAGAGGCTGTCGGTGAGTCAGAGAGGCGGTCGGTGAGTCGGAGAGGCGGTCGGTGAGTCAGAGAGGCCGTCGGTGAGTCGGAGAGGCAGCCGGAGAGTCAGAGAGGCAGTCGGTGAGTCGGAGAGGCAGTCGGTGAGTCGGAGAGGCAGTCCGTGAGTCCGAGAAGCAGTCGGTGAGTCGGAGAGGCAGTCGGTGAGTCGGAGAGGCAGTCGGTGAGTCGGGAGGAAGTCGGTGAGTCGGAGACGCAGTCGGTGAGTCGGAGAGGCGGGCGTTGAGTCGGAGAGGCTATTGGTGAGTCGCAGAGGCATTCGGTGAGTCGGAGAGGCTGTCGGTGAGTCGGAGAGGCGGTCGGTGAGTCGGAGAGGCGGTCGGTGAGTCGGTCGGTGAGTCGGAGAGGTGGTCGGTGAGTCGGAGAGGCGGTCGGTGAGTCGGAGAGGCTGTCGGTGAGTCGGAGAGGCTGTCGGTGAGTCGGGAGGTGGTCGGTGAGTCGTAGAGGCGGTCTGTGAGTCGGAGAGGCGGTCGCTGAGTCTGAGAGGCCGTCGGTGAGTCCGAGAGGCAGTCTGTGAGTCGGAGAGGCGGTCGGTGAGTCAGAGAGGCAGTCGGTGAGTCGGGGAGGCAGTCGGGTAGTCGGAGAGGCAGTCGGTGAGTCGGAGAATCGGTCGGTGAGTCGGAGAGGCAGTTGGTGAGTCGGAGAGGCGGTCGGTGAGTCTGAGAGGCCGTCGGTGAGTCGGAGAGGCTGTCGATGTGTCGGAGAGGCCGTCGGTGAGTCCGAGAGGCGGTCGGTGAGTCGGAGAGGCTGTCGGTGAGTCAGAGAGGCAGTCGGTGAGTCGGAGAGGCGGTCGGTGAGTCGGAGAGGCAGTCGGTGAGTCGGAGAGGCGGTCGGTGCGTCGGAGATGTGGTCGGTGTGTCGGAGAGGCCGTCGGTGAGTCCGAGAGGCAGTCGGTGAGTCGGAGAGGCGGTCGGTGAGTCGGAGAGGCGGTCGGTGAGTCGGAGAGGTGGTCGGTGAGTCAGAGAGGCTGTCGGTGAGTCAGAGAGGCTGTCGGTGAGTCGGAGAGGCGGTCGGTGAGTCGGAGAGGCGGTCGGTGAGTCAGAGAGGCCGTCGGTGAGTCGGAGAGGCAGGCGGAGAGTCGGAGAGGCAGTCGGTGAGTCGGAGAGGCAGTCGGTGAGTCGGAGAGGCAGTCGGTGAGTCCGAGAAGCAGTCGGTGAGTCGGAGAGGCAGTCGGTGAGTCGGAGAGGCAGTCGGTGAGTCGGGAGGAAGTCGGTGAGTCGGAGAGGCAGTCGGTGAGTCGGAGAGGCGGGCGGTGAGTCGGAGAGGCTATCGGTGAGTCGGAGAGGCATTCGGTGAGTCGGAGAGGCTGTCGGTGAGTCGGAGAGGCGGTCGCTGAGTCGGAGAGGCGGTCGGTGAGTCGGAGAGGCGGTCGGTGAGTCGGAGAGGCGGTCGGTGAGTCGGAGAGGCGGTCGGTGAGTCGGAGAGGCTGTCGGTGAGTCGGAGAGGCTGTCGGTGAGTCGGAGAGGCTGTCGGTGAGTCGGAGAGGCTGTCGGTGAGTCGGGAGGTGTTCGGTGAGTCGTAGAGGCGGTCTGTGAGTCGGAGAGGCGATCGATGAGTCTGAGAGGCCGTCGGTGAGTCCGAGAGGCAGTCTGTGAGTCGGAGAGGCGGTCGGTGAGTCAGAGAGGCAGTCGGTGAGTCGGGGAGGCAGTCGGGTAGTCGGAGAGGCAGTCGGTGAGTCGGAGAATCGGTCGGTGAGTCGGAGAGGCAGTCGGTGAGTCGGAGAGGCGGTCGGTGAATCTGAGAGGCCGTCGGTGAGTCCGAGAGGCAGTCTGTGAGTCGGAGAGGCGGTCGGTGAGTCGGAGAGGCGGTCGGTGAGTCGGAGAGGCGGTCGGTGAGTCGGAGAGGCTGTCGGTGAGTCAGAGAGGCTGTCGGTGAGTCAGTGAGGCAGTCGGTGAGTCGGAGAGGCAGTCGGTGAGTCGGAGAGGCGGTCGGTGAGTCGGAGAGGCGGTCGGTGAGTCGGAGAGGCGGTCGGTGAGTCGAAGAGGCGGTCGGTGAGTTGGAGAGGCTGTCGGTGTGTCGGAGAGGCCGTCGGTGAGTCCGAGAGGCAGTCGGTGAGTCGGAGAGGCTGTCGGTGAGTCAGAGAGGCTGTCGGTGAGTCAGAGAGGCAGTCGGTGACTTGGAGAGGCTGTCGGTGAGTCGGAGAGATGGTCGGTGATTCGGAGAGGCAGTCGGTGAGTCGGAGAGGCGGTCGGTGAGTCGGAGAGGCTGTTGGTGAGTCGGAGAAGCGGTCGGTGAGTCGGAGAGGCAGTCGGTGAGTCGGAGAGGCAGTCGGTGAGTCGGAGAGGCAGTCGGTGAGTCGGGAGGAAGTCGGTGAGTCGGAGAGGCAGTCGGTGAGTCGGAGAGGCAGTCGGTGAGTCGGAGAGGCTGTCGGTGAGTCGGGAGGTGGTCAGTGAGTCAGAGAGGCGGAAGGTGAGTCGGAGAGGCGGTCGGTGAGTCGGAGAGGCGGTCTGTGAGTCGGAGAGGCGGTCGGTGAGTCGGAGAGGCGGTCGGTGAGTCGGAGAGGCTGTCGGTGTGTCGGAGAGGCCGTCGGTGAGTCCGAGAGGCAGTCGGTGAGTCCGAGAGGCTGTCGGTGAGTCAGAGAGGCAGTCGTGAGTCGGAGAGGCGGTCGGTGAGTCGGAGAGGCGGTCGGTGAGTCGGAGAGGCGGTCGGTGAGTCGGAGAGGTGGTCGGTGTGTCGGAGAGGCGGTCGGTGAGTCCGAGAGGCGGTCGGTGAGTCGGAGAGGCGGTCGGTGAGTCGGAGAGGCCGTCGGTGAGTCCGAGAGGCCGTCTGTGAGTCGGAGAGGCGGTCGGTGAGTCGGAGAGGCAGCCGGTGAGTCGGAGAGGAAGTTGGTGAGTCGGAGAGGCTGTCGGTGAGTCGGAGAGGCTGTCGGTGAGTCGGTGAGGCAGTCGGTGAGTCGGAGAGGCAGTCGGTGAGTCGGAGAGGCGGTCGGTGAGTCGGAGAGGCGGTCGGTGAGTCGGAGAGGCGGTCGGTGAGTCGGTGAGTCGGAGAGGCGGTCGGTGAGTCGGAGAGGCTGTCGGTGTGTCGGAGAGGCCGTCGGTGAGTCCGAGAGGCAGTCGGTGAGTCGGAGAGGCTGTCGGTGAGTCGGAGATGCAGTCGGTTAGTCGGAGAGGCAGTCGGTGAGTCGGAGAGGCGGTCGGTGAGTCGGAGAGGCGGTCGGTGAGTCGGAGAGGCGGTCGGTGAGTCGGAGAGGCTGTCGGTGAGTCGGAGAGGAGGTCGGTGAGTCGGAGAGGCGGTCGGTGAGTCTGAGAGGCCGTCGGTGAGTCCGAGAGGCAGTCTGTGAGTCGGAGAGGCTGTCGGTGAGTCAGAGAGGCAGTCGGTGAGTCGGAGAGGCAGTCGGTTAGTCGGAGAGGCAGTCGGTGAGTCGGAGAGGCAGTCGGTGAGTCGGAGAGGCAGTCGGTGAGTCGGGAGGAAGTCGGTGAGTCGGAGAGGCAGTCAGTGAGTCGGAGAGGCGGTCGGTGAGTCGAAGAGGCTGTCGGTGAGTCGGGAGGTGGTCGGTGAGTCAGAGAGGCGGTCGGTGAGTCGGAGAGGCGGTCGGTGAGTCGGAGAGGCAGTCGGTGAGTCGGGAGGAAGTCGGTGAGTCGGAGAGGCAGTCAGTGAGTCGGAGAGGCGGTCGGTGAGTCGGAGAGGCGGTCGGTGAGTCGGTCGGTGAGTCGGAGAGGTGGTCGGTGAGTCGGAGAGGCGGTCGGTGAGTCAGAGAGGCAGTCGGTGAGTCGGAGAGGCAGTCGGTTAGTCGGAGAGGCAGTCAGTGAGTCGGAGAGGCAGTCGGTGAGTCGGGAGGAAGTCGGTGAGTCGGAGAGGCAGTCAGTGAGTCGGAGAGGCGGTCGGTGAGTCGAAGAGGCAGTCGGTGAGTCGGAGAGGCTGTCGGTGAGTTGGGAGGTGGTCGGTGAGTCAGAGAGGCGGTCGGAGAGGCGGTCGGTGAGTCGGAGAGGCAGTCGGTGAGTCGGAGAGGCGGTCGGTGAGTCGGAGAGGCGGTCGGTGAGTCGGAGAGGCGGTCGGTGAGTCGGTAGGCAGTCGGTGAGTCGGAGAGGCAGTTGGTGAGTCGGGAGGCGGTCGGTGAGTCGGGGAGGCAGTCGGTGAGTCGGAGAGGCGGGCGGTGAGTCGGAGAGGCTATTGGTGAGTCGGAGAGGTGGTCGGTGAGTCGGAGAGGCAGTCGGTGAGTCGGAGAGGCAGTCGGTGAGTCAGAGAGGCGGTCGGTGAGTCGGAGAGGCAGTCGGTGAGTCGGAGAGGCAGTCGGTGAGTCGGAGAGGCCGTTGGTGAGTCCGAGAGGCAGTCTGTGAGTCGGAGAGGCGGTCGGAGAGGCGGTCTGTGAGTCGGAGAGGCGGTCGGTGAGTCGGAGAGGCGGTCGGTGAGTCGGAGAGGCTGTCGATGTGTCGGAGAGGCCGTCGGTGAGTCCGAGAGGCAGTCGGTGAGTCGGAGAGGCTGTCGGTGAGTCAGAGAGGCAGTCGGTGAGTCGGAGAGGCGGTCGGTGAGTCGGAGAGGCAGTCGGTGAGTCGGAGAGGCGGTCGGTGAGTCGGAGATGTGGTCGGTGTGTCGGAGAGGCCGTCGGTGAGTCCGAGAGGCAGTCGGTGAGTCGGAGAGGCGGTCGGTGAGTCGGAGATGTGGTCGGTGAGTCGGAGAGGCCGTCGGTGAGTCCGAGAGGCAGTCGGTGAGTCGGAGAGGCGGTCGGTGAGTCGGAGAGGCGGTCGGTGAGTCGGAGAGGTGGTCGGTGAGTCAGAGAGGCTGTCGGTGAGTCGGAGAGGCTGTCGGTGAGTCAGAGAGGCGGTCGGTGAGTCGGAGAGGCGGTCGGTGAGTCAGAGAGGCCGTCGGTGAGTCGGAGAGGCAGGCAGAGAGTCGGAGAGGCAGTCGGTGAGTCGGAGAGGCAGTCGGTGAGTCGGAGAGGCAGTCGGTGAGTCCGAGAAGCAGTCGGTGAGTCGGAGAGGCAGTCGGTGAGTCGGAGAGGCAGTCGGTGAGTCGGGAGGAAGTCGGTGAGTCGGAGAGGCAGTCGGTGAGTCGGAGAGGCGGGCGGTGAGTCGGAGAGGCTATTGGTGAGTCGGAGAGGCATTCGGTGAGTCGGAGAGGCTGTCGGTGAGTCGGAGAGGCGGTCGGTGAGTCGGAGAGGCGGTCGGTGAGTCGGTCGGTGAGTCGGAGAGGCGGTCGGTGAGTCGGAGAGGCTGTCGGTGAGTCAGAGAGGCAGTCGGTGAGTCAGAGAGGCAGTCGGTTAGTCGGAGAGGCAGTCAGTGAGTCGGAGAGGCAGTCGGTGAGTCGGGAGGAAGTCGGTGAGTCGGAGAGGCAGTCAGTGAGTCGGAGAGGCGGTCGGTGAGTCGAAGAGGCAGTCGGTGAGTCGGAGAGGCTGTCGGTGAGTCGGGAGGTGGTCGGTGAGTCAGAGAGGCGGTCGGAGAGGCGGTCGGTGAGTCGGAGAGGCAGTCGGTGAGTCGGAGAGGCGGTCGGTGAGTCGGAGAGGCGGTCGGTGAGTCGGTAGGCAGTCGGTGAGTCGGAGAGGCAGTTGGTGAGTCGGGAGGCGGTCGGTGAGTCGGGGAGGCAGTCGGTGATTCGGAGAGGCGGGCGGTGAGTCGGAGAGGCAGTCGGTGAGTCGGAGAGGCGGTCGGTGAGTCGGAAAGGCGGTCGGTGAGTCGGAGAGGCGGTCGGTGAGTCGGTAGGCAGTCGGTGAGTCGGAGAGGCAGTCGGTGAGTCGGGAGGTGGTCGGTGAGTCGGGGAGGCAGTCGGTGAGTCGGAGAGGCGGGCGGTGAGTCGGAGAGGCTATTGGTGAGTCGGAGAGGTGGTCGGTGAGTCTGAGAGGCCGTCGGTGAGTCCGAGAGGCAGTCTGTGAGTCGGAGAGGCGGTCGGTGAGTCAGAGAGGCAGTCGGTGAGTCGGGGAGGCAGTCGGGTAGTCGGAGAGGCGGTCGGTGAGTCGGAGAATCGGTCGGTGAGTCGGAGAGGCAGTTGGTGAGTCGGAGAGGCGGTCGGTGAGTCTGAGAGGCCGTCGGTGAGTCGGAGAGGCTGTCGATGTGTCGGAGAGGCCGTCGGTGAGTCCGAGAGGCGGTCGGTGAGTCGGAGAGGCTGTCGGTGAGTCAGAGAGGCAGTCGGTGAGTCGGAGAGGCGGTCGGTGAGTCGGAGAGGCAGTCGGTGAGTCGGAGAGGCGGTCGGTGAGTCGGAGATGTGGTCGGTGTGTCGGAGAGGCCGTCGGTGAGTCCGAGAGGCAGTCGGTGAGTCGGAGAGGCGGTCGGTGAGTCAGAGAGGCGGTCGGTGAGTCGGAGAGGTGGTCGGTGAGTCAGAGAGGCTGTCGGTGAGTCAGAGAGGCTGTCGGTGAGTCAGAGAGGCGGTCGGTGAGTAGGAGAGGCGGTCGGTGAGTCAGAGAGGCCGTCGGTGAGTCGGAGAGGCAGGCGGAGAGTCGGAGAGGCAGTCGGTGAGTCGGAGAGGCAGTCGGTGAGTCGGAGAGGCAGTCGGTGAGTCCGAGAAGCAGTCGGTGAGTCGGAGAGGCAGTCGGTGAGTCGGAGAGGCAGTCGGTGAGTCGGGAGGAAGTCGGTGAGTCGGAGAGGCAGTCGGTGAGTCGGAGAGGCGGGCGGTGAGTCGGAGAGGCTATCGGTGAGTCGGAGAGGCATTCGGTGAGTCGGAGAGGCTGTCGGTGAGTCGGAGAGGCGGTCGCTGAGTCGGAGAGGCGGTCGGTGAGTCGGAGAGGCGGTCGGTGAGTCGGAGAGGCGGTCGGTGAGTCGGAGAGGCGGTCGGTGAGTCGGAGAGGCTGTCGGTGAGTCGGAGAGGCTGTCGGTTAGTCGGGAGGTGTTCGGTGAGTCGTAGAGGCGGTCTGTGAGTCGGAGAGGCGGTCGCTGAGTCTGAGAGGCAGTCGGTGAGTCGGAGAGGCTGTCGGTGAGTCGGGAGGTGGTCGGTGAGTCAGAGAGGCGGTCGGAGAGGCGGTCGGTGAGTCGGAGAGGCAGTCGGTGAGTCGGAGAGGCGGTCGGTGAGTCGGAGAGGCGGTCGGTGAGTCGGAGAGGCGGTCGGTGAGTCGGTAGGCAGTCGGTGAGTCGGAGAGGCAGTTGGTGAGTCGGGAGGCGGTCGGTGAGTCGGGGAGGCAGTCGGTGATTCGGAGAGGCGGGCGGTGAGTCGGAGAGGCAGTCGGTGAGTCAGAGAGGCGGTCGGTGAGTCGGAAAGGCGGTCGGTGAGTCGGAGAGGCGGTCGGTGAGTCGGTAGGCAGTCGGTGAGTCGGAGAGGCAGTCGGTGAGTCGGGAGGTGGTCGGTGAGTCGGGGAGGCAGTCGGTGAGTCGGAGAGGCGGGCGGTGAGTCGGAGAGGCTATTGGTGAGTCGGAGAGGTGGTCGGTGAGTCTGAGAGGCCGTCGGTGAGTCCGAGAGGCAGTCTGTGAGTCGGAGAGGCGGTCGGTGAGTCAGAGAGGCAGTCGGTGAGTCGGGGAGGCAGTCGGGTAGTCGGAGAGGCGGTCGGTGAGTCGGAGAATCGGTCGGTGAGTCGGAGAGGCAGTTGGTGAGTCGGAGAGGCGGTCGGTGAGTCTGAGAGGCCGTCGGTGAGTCGGAGAGGCTGTCGATGTGTCGGAGAGGCCGTCGGTGAGTCCGAGAGGCGGTCGGTGAGTCGGAGAGGCTGTCGGTGAGTCAGAGAGGCAGTCGGTGAGTCGGAGAGGCGGTCGGTGAGTCGGAGAGGCAGTCGGTGAGTCGGAGAGGCGGTCGGTGAGTCGGAGATGTGGTCGGTGTGTCGGAGAGGCCGTCGGTGAGTCCGAGAGGCAGTCGGTGAGTCGGAGAGGCGGTCGGTGAGTCAGAGAGGCGGTCGGTGAGTCGGAGAGGTGGTCGGTGAGTCAGAGAGGCTGTCGGTGAGTCAGAGAGGCTGTCGGTGAGTCAGAGAGGCGGTCGGTGAGTAGGAGAGGCGGTCGGTGAGTCAGAGAGGCCGTCGGTGAGTCGGAGAGGCAGGCGGAGAGTCGGAGAGGCAGTCGGTGAGTCGGAGAGGCAGTCGGTGAGTCGGAGAGGCAGTCGGTGAGTCCGAGAAGCAGTCGGTGAGTCGGAGAGGCAGTCGGTGAGTCGGAGAGGCAGTCGGTGAGTCGGGAGGAAGTCGGTGAGTCGGAGAGGCAGTCGGTGAGTCGGAGAGGCGGGCGGTGAGTCGGAGAGGCTATCGGTGAGTCGGAGAGGCATTCGGTGAGTCGGAGAGGCTGTCGGTGAGTCGGAGAGGCGGTCGCTGAGTCGGAGAGGCGGTCGGTGAGTCGGAGAGGCGGTCGGTGAGTCGGAGAGGCGGTCGGTGAGTCGGAGAGGCGGTCGGTGAGTCGGAGAGGCTGTCGGTGAGTCGGAGAGGCTGTCGGTTAGTCGGGAGGTGTTCGGTGAGTCGTAGAGGCGGTCTGTGAGTCGGAGAGGCGGTCGCTGAGTCTGAGAGGCCGTCGGTGAGTCCGAGAGGCAGTCTGTGAGTCGGAGAGGCGGTCGGTGAGTCAGTGAGGCAGTCGGTGAGTCGGGGAGGCAGTCGGGTAGTCGGAGAGGCAGTCGGTGAGTCGGAGAATCGGTCGGTGAGTCGGAGAGGCAGTCGGTGAGTCGGAGAGGCGGTCGGTGAATCTGAGAGGCCGTCGGTGAGTCCGAGAGGCAGTCTGTGAGTCGGAGAGGCGGTCGGTGAGTCGGAGAGGCGGTCGGTGAGTCGGAGAGGCAGTCGGTGAGTCGGAGAGGCTGTCGGTGAGTCAGAGAGGCTGTCGGTGAGTCAGTGAGGCAGTCGGTGAGTCGGAGAGGCAGTCGGTGAGTCGGAGAGGCGGTCGGTGAGTCGGAGAGGCGGTCGGTGAGTCGGAGAGGCGGTCGGTGAGTCGGAGAGGCGGTCGGTGAGTCGGAGAGGCTGTCGGTGTGTCGGAGAGGCCGTCGGTGAGTCCGAGAGGCAGTCGGTGAGTCGGAGAGGCTGTCGGTGAGTCGGAGAGGCTGTCGGTGAGTCAGAGAGGCAGTCGGTGACTTGGAGAGGTGGTCGGTGAGTCGGAGAGACGGTCGGTGATTCGGAGAGGCAGTCGGTGAGTCGGAGAGGCGGTCGGTGAGTCGGAGAGGCTGTTGGTGAGTCGGAGAAGCGGTCGGTGAGTCGGAGAGGCAGTCGGTGAGTCGGAGAGGCAGTCGGTGAGTCGGAGAGGCAGTCGGTGAGTCGGTAGGAAGTCGGTGAGTCGGAGAGGCAGTCGGTGAGTCGGAGAGGCAGTCGGTGAGTCGGAGAGGCTGTCGGTGAGTCGGGAGGTGGTCAGTGAGTCAGAGAGGCGGAAGGTGAGTCGGAGAGGCGGTCGGTGAGTCGGAGAGGCGGTCGGTGAGTCGGAGAGGCTGTCGGTGTGTCGGAGAGGCCGTCGGTGAGTCCGAGAGGCAGTCGGTGAGTCCGAGAGGCTGTCGGTGAGTCAGAGAGGCAGTCGTGAGTCGGAGAAGCGGTCGGTGAGTCGGAGAGGCGGTCGGTGAGTCGGAGAGGCGGTCGGTGAGTCGGAGAGGTGGTCGGTGTGTCGGAGAGGCGGTCGGTGAGTCCGAGAGGCGGTCGGTGAGTCGGAGAGGCGGTCGGTGAGTCGGAGAGGCCGTCGGTGAGTCCGAGAGGCCGTCTGTGAGTCGGAGAGGCGGTCGGTGAGTCGGAGAGGCAGTCGGTGAGTCGGAGAGGCGGTCGGTGAGTCGAAGAGGCTGTCGGTGAGTCGGGAGGTGGTCGGTGAGTCAGAGAGGCGGTCGGTGAGTCGGAGAGGCGGTCGGTGAGTCGGAGAGGCAGTCGGTGAGTCGGGAGGAAGTCGGTGAGTCGGAGAGGCAGTCAGTGAGTCGGAGAGGTGGTCGGTGAGTCGGAGAGGCGGTCGGTGAGTCGGTCGGTGAGTCGGAGAGGCGGTCGGTGAGTCGGAGAGGCGGTCGGTGAGTCAGAGAGGCAGTCGGTGAGTCGGAGAGGCAGTCGGTTAGTCGGAGAGGCAGTCAGTGAGTCGGTGAGGCAGTCGGTGAGTCGGGAGGAAGTCGGTGAGTCGGAGAGGCAGTCAGTGAGTCGGAGAGGCGGTCGGTGAGTCGAAGAGGCAGTGGGTGAGTCGGAGAGGCTGTCGGTGAGTCGGGAGGTGGTCGGTGAGTCAGAGAGGCGGTCGGAGAGGCGGTCGGTGAGTCGGAGAGGCAGTCGGTGAGTCGGAGAGGCGGTCGGTGAGTCGGAGAGGCGGTCGGTGAGTCGGAGAGGTGGTCGGTGAGTCGGTAGGCAGTCGGTGAGTCGGAGAGGCAGTTGGTGAGTCGGGAGGCGGTCGGTGAGTCGGGGAGGCAGTCGGTGATTCGGAGAGGCGGGCGGTGAGTCGGAGAGGCAGTCGGTGAGTCGGAGAGGCGGTCGGTGAGTCGGAGAGGCGGTCGGTGAGTCGGAGAGGCGGTCGGTGAGTCGGTAGGCAGTCGGTGAGTCGGAGAGGCAGTCGGTGAGTCGGGAGGTGGTCGGTGAGTCGGGGAGGCAGTCGGTGAGTCGGAGAGGCGGGCGGTGAGTCGGAGAGGCTATTGGTGAGTCGGAGAGGTGGTCGGTGAGTCGGAGAGGCAGTCGGTGAGTCGGAGAGGCAGTCGGTGAGTCAGAGAGGCGGTCGGTGAGTCGGAGAGGCAGTCGGTGAGTCGGAGAGGCAGTCGGTGAGTCGGAGAGGCCGTCGGTGAGTCCGAGAGGCAGTCTGTGAGTTGGAGAGGCGGTCGGAGAGGCGGTCTGTGAGTCGGAGAGGCGGTCGGTGAGTCGGAGAGGCGGTCGATGAGTCGGAGAGGCTGTCGATGTGTCGGAGAGGCCGTCGGTGAGTCCGAGAGGCAGTCGGTGAGTCGGAGAGGCTGTCGGTGAGTCAGAGAGGCAGTCGGTGAGTCGGAGAGGCGGTCGGTGAGTCGGAGAGGCTGTCGGTGAGTCGGAGAGGCGGTCGGTGAGTCGGAGATGTGGTCGGTGTGTCGGAGAGGCCGTCGGTGAGTCCGAGAGGCAGTCGGTGAGTCGGAGAGGCGGTCGGTGAGTCGGAGAGGCGGTCGGTGAGTCGGAGAGGTGGTCGGTGAGTCAGAGAGGCTGTCGGTGAGTCAGAGAGGCTGTCGGTGAGTCAGAGAGGCGGTCGGTGAGTCGGAGAGGCGGTCGGTGAGTCAGAGAGGCCGTCGGTGAGTCGGAGAGGCAGCCGGAGAGTCAGAGAGGCAGTCGGTGAGTCGGAGAGGCAGTCGGTGAGTCGGAGAGGCAGTCGGTGAGTCCGAGAAGCAGTCGGTGAGTCGGAGAGGCAGTCGGTGAGTCGGAGAGGCAGTCGGTGAGTCGGGAGGAAGTCGGTGAGTCGGAGAGGCAGTCGGTGACTCGGAGAGGCGGGCGTTGAGTCGGAGAGGCTATTGGTGAGTCGCAGAGGCATTCGGTGAGTCGGAGAGGCTGTCGGTGAGTCGGAGAGGCGGTCGGTGAGTCGGAGAGGCGGTCGGTGAGTCGGTCGGTGAGTCGGAGAGGTAGTCGGTGAGTCGGAGAGGCGGTCGGTGAGTCGGAGAGGCTGTCGGTGAGTCGGAGAGGCTGTCGGTGAGTCGGGAGGCGGTCGGTGAGTCGTAGAGGCGGTCTGTGAGTCGGAGAGGCGGTCGCTGAGTCTGAGAGGCCGTCGGTGAGTCCGAGAGGCAGTCTGTGAGTCGGAGAGGCGGTCGGTGAGTCAGAGAGGCAGTCGGTGAGTCGGGGAGGCAGTCGGGTAGTCGGAGAGGCAGTCGGTGAGTCGGAGAATCGGTCGGTGAGTCGGAGAGGCAGTTGGTGAGTCGGAGAGGCGGTCGGTGAGTCTGAGAGGCCGTCGGTGAGTCGGAGAGGCTGTCGATGTGTCGGAGAGGCCGTCGGTGAGTCCGAGAGGCGGTCGGTGAGTCGGAGAGGCTGTCGGTGAGTCAGAGAGGCAGTCGGTGAGTCGGAGAGGCGGTCGGTGAGTCGGAGAGGCAGTCGGTGAGTCGGAGAGGCGGTCGGTGCGTCGGAGATGTGGTCGGTGTGTCGGAGAGGCCGTCGGTGAGTCCGAGAGGCAGTCGGTGAGTCGGAGAGGCGGTCGGTGAGTCGGAGAGGCGGTCGGTGAGTCGGAGAGGTGGTCGGTGAGTCAGAGAGGCTGTCGGTGAGTCAGAGAGGCTGTCGGTGAGTCGGAGAGGCGGTCGGTGAGTCGGAGAGGCGGTCGGTGAGTCAGAGAGGCCGTCGGTGAGTCGGAGAGGCAGGCGGAGAGTCGGAGAGGCAGTCGGGGAGTCGGAGAGGCAGTCGGTGAGTCGGAGAGGCAGTCGGTGAGTCCGAGAAGCAGTCGGTGAGTCGGAGAGGCAGTCGGTGAGTCGGAGAGGCAGTCGGTGAGTCGGGAGGAAGTCGGTGAGTCGGAGAGGCAGTCGGTGAGTCGGAGAGGCGGGCGGTGAGTCGGAGAGGCTATCGGTGAGTCGGAGAGGCATTCGGTGAGTCGGAGAGGCTGTCGGTGAGTCGGAGAGGCGGTCGCTGAGTCGGAGAGGCGGTCGGTGAGTCGGAGAGGCGGTCGGTGAGTCGGAGAGGCGGTCGGTGAGTCGGAGAGGCGGTCGGTGAGTCGGAGAGGCTGTCGGTGAGTCGGAGAGGCTGTCGGTGAGTCGGAGAGGCTGTCGGTGAGTCGGAGAGGCTGTCGGTGAGTCGGGAGGTGTTCGGTGAGTCGTAGAGGCGGTCTGTGAGTCGGAGAGGCGATCGCTGAGTCTGAGAGGCCGTCGGTGAGTCCGAGAGGCAGTCTGTGAGTCGGAGAGGCGGTCGGTGAGTCAGAGAGGCAGTCGGTGAGTCGGGGAGGCAGTCGGGTAGTCGGAGAGGCAGTCGGTGAGTCGGAGAATCGGTCGGTGAGTCGGAGAGGCAGTCGGTGAGTCGGAGAGGCGGTCGGTGAATCTGAGAGGCCGTCGGTGAGTCCGAGAGGCAGTCTGTGAGTCGGAGAGGCGGTCGGTGAGTCGGAGAGGCGGTCGGTGAGTCGGAGAGGCAGTCGGTGAGTCGGAGAGGCTGTCGGTGAGTCAGAGAGGCTGTCGGTGAGTCAGTGAGGCAGTCGGTGAGTCGGAGAGGCAGTCGGTGAGTCGGAGAGGCGGTCGGTGAGTCGGAGAGGCGGTCGGTGAGTCGGAGAGGCGGTCGGTGAGTCGAAGAGGCGGTCGGTGAGTTGGAGAGGCTGTCGGTGTGTCGGAGAGGCCGTCGGTGAGTCCGAGAGGCAGTCGGTGAGTCGGAGAGGCTGTCGGTGAGTCAGAGAGGCTGTCGGTGAGTCAGAGAGGCAGTCGGTGACTTGGAGAGGCTGTCGGTGAGTCGGAGAGATGGTCGGTGATTCGGAGAGGCAGTCGGTGAGTCGGAGAGGCGGTCGGTGAGTCGGAGAGGCTGTTGGTGAGTCGGAGAAGCGGTCGGTGAGTCGGAGAGGCAGTCGGTGAGTCGGAGAGGCAGTCGGTGAGTCGGAGAGGCAGTCGGTGAGTCGGGAGGAAGTCGGTGAGTCGGAGAGGCAGTCGGTGAGTCGGAGAGGCAGTCGGTGAGTCGGAGAGGCTGTCGGTGAGTCGGGAGGTGGTCAGTGAGTCAGAGAGGCGGAAGGTGAGTCGGAGAGGCGGTCGGTGAGTCGGAGAGGCGGTCTGTGAGTCGGAGAGGCGGTCGGTGAGTCGGAGAGGCGGTCGGTGAGTCGGAGAGGCTGTCGGTGTGTCGGAGAGGCCGTCGGTGAGTCCGAGAGGCAGTCGGTGAGTCCGAGAGGCTGTCGGTGAGTCAGAGAGGCAGTCGTGAGTCGGAGAGGCGGTCGGTGAGTCGGAGAGGCGGTCGGTGAGTCGGAGAGGCGGTCGGTGAGTCGGAGAGGTGGTCGGTGTGTCGGAGAGGCGGTCGGTGAGTCCGAGAGGCGGTCGGTGAGTCGGAGAGGCGGTCGGTGAGTCGGAGAGGCCGTCGGTGAGTCCGAGAGGCCGTCTGTGAGTCGGAGAGGCGGTCGGTGAGTCGGAGAGGCAGCCGGTGAGTCGGAGAGGAAGTTGGTGAGTCGGAGAGGCTGTCGGTGAGTCGGAGAGGCTGTCGGTGAGTCGGTGAGGCAGTCGGTGAGTCGGAGAGGCAGTCGGTGAGTCGGAGAGGCGGTCGGTGAGTCGGAGAGGCGGTCGGTGAGTCGGAGAGGCGGTCGGTGAGTCGGTGAGTCGGAGAGGCGGTCGGTGAGTCGGAGAGGCTGTCGGTGTGTCGGAGAGGCCGTCGGTGAGTCCGAGAGGCAGTCGGTGAGTCGGAGAGGCTGTCGGTGAGTCGGAGATGCAGTCGGTTAGTCGGAGAGGCAGTCGGTGAGTCGGAGAGGCGGTCGGTGAGTCGGAGAGGCGGTCGGTGAGTCGGAGAGGCGGTCGGTGAGTCGGAGAGGCTGTCGGTGAGACGGAGAGGAGGTCGGTGAGTCGGAGAGGCGGTCGGTGAGTCTGAGAGGCCGTCGGTGAGTCCGAGAGGCAGTCTGTGAGTCGGAGAGGCTGTCGGTGAGTCAGAGAGGCAGTCGGTGAGTCGGAGAGGCAGTCGGTTAGTCGGAGAGGCAGTCGGTGAGTCGGAGAGGCAGTCGGTGAGTCGGAGAGGCAGTCGGTGAGTCGGGAGGAAGTCGGTGAGTCGGAGAGGCAGTCAGTGAGTCGGAGAGGCGGTCGGTGAGTCGAAGAGGCTGTCGGTGAGTCGGGAGGTGGTCGGTGAGTCAGAGAGGTGGTCGGTGAGTCGGAGAGGCGGTCGGTGAGTCGGAGAGGCAGTCGGTGAGTCGGGAGGAAGTCGGTGAGTCGGAGAGGCAGTCAGTGAGTCGGAGAGGCGGTCGGTGAGTCGGAGAGGCGGTCGGTGAGTCGGTCGGTGAGTCGGAGAGGTGGTCGGTGAGTCGGAGAGGCGGTCGGTGAGTCAGAGAGGCAGTCGGTGAGTCGGAGAGGCAGTCGGTTAGTCGGAGAGGCAGTCAGTGAGTCGGAGAGGCAGTCGGTGAGTCGGGAGGAAGTCGGTGAGTCGGAGAGGCAGTCAGTGAGTCGGAGAGGCGGTCGGTGAGTCGAAGAGGCAGTCGGTGAGTCGGAGAGGCTGTCGGTGAGTTGGGAGGTGGTCGGTGAGTCAGAGAGGCGGTCGGAGAGGCGGTCGGTGAGTCGGAGAGGCAGTCGGTGAGTCGGAGAGGCGGTCGGTGAGTCGGAGAGGCGGTCGGTGAGTCGGAGAGGCGGTCGGTGAGTCGGTAGGCAGTCGGTGAGTCGGAGAGGCAGTTGGTGAGTCGGGAGGCGGTCGGTGAGTCGGGGAGGCAGTCGGTGAGTCGGAGAGGCGGGCGGTGAGTCGGAGAGGCTATTGGTGAGTCGGAGAGGTGGTCGGTGAGTCGGAGAGGCAGTCGGTGAGTCGGAGAGGCAGTCGGTGAGTCAGAGAGGCGGTCGGTGAGTCGGAGAGGCAGTCGGTGAGTCGGAGAGGCAGTCGGTGAGTCGGAGAGGCCGTTGGTGAGTCCGAGAGGCAGTCTGTGAGTCGGAGAGGCGGTCGGAGAGGCGGTCTGTGAGTCGGAGAGGCGGTCGGTGAGTCGGAGAGGCGGTCGGTGAGTCGGAGAGGCTGTCGATGTGTCGGAGAGGCCGTCGGTGAGTCCGAGAGGCAGTCGGTGAGTCGGAGAGGCTGTCGGTGAGTCAGAGAGGCAGTCGGTGAGTCGGAGAGGCGGTCGGTGAGTCGGAGAGGCAGTCGGTGAGTCGGAGAGGCGGTCGGTGAGTCGGAGATGTGGTTGGTGTGTCGGAGAGGCCGTCGGTGAGTCCGAGAGGCAGTCGGTGAGTCGGAGAGGCGGTCGGTGAGTCGGAGAGGCGGTCGGTGAGTCGGAGAGGTGGTCGGTGAGTCAGAGAGGCTGTCGGTGAGTCAGAGAGGCTGTCGGTGAGTCAGAGAGGCGGTCGGTGAGTCGGAGAGGCGGTCGGTGAGTCAGAGAGGCCGTCGGTGAGTCGGAGAGGCAGGCAGAGAGTCGGAGAGGCAGTCGGTGAGTCGGAGAGGCAGTCGGTGAGTCGGAGAGGCAGTCGGTGAGTCCGAGAAGCAGTCGGTGAGTCGGAGAGGCAGTCGGTGAGTCGGAGAGGCAGTCGGTGAGTCGGGAGGAAGTCGGTGAGTCGGAGAGGCAGTCGGTGAGTCGGAGAGGCGGGCGGTGAGTCGGAGAGGCTATTGGTGAGTCGGAGAGGCATTCGGTGAGTCGGAGAGGCTGTCGGTGAGTCGGAGAGGCGGTCGGTGAGTCGGAGAGGCGGTCGGTGAGTCGGTCGGTGAGTCGGAGAGGCGGTCGGTGAGTCGGAGAGGCGGTCGGTGAGTCGGAGAGGCTGTCGGTGAGTCGGAGAGGCTGTCGGTGAGTCGGGAGGCGGTCGGTGAGTCGTAGAGGCGGTCTGTGAGTCGGAGAGGCGGTCGCTGAGTCTGAGAGGCCGTCGGTGAGTCCGAGAGGCAGTCTGTGAGTCGGAGAGGCGGTCGGTGAGTCAGAGAGGCAGTCGGTGAGTCGGGGAGGCAGTCGGGTAGTCGGAGAGGCAGTCGGTGAGTCGGAGAATCGGTCGGTGAGTCGGAGAGGCAGTTGGTGATTCGGAGAGGCGGTCGGTGAGTCTGAGAGGCCGTCGGTGAGTCGGTGAGGCTGTCGATGTGTCGGAGAGGCCGTCGGTGAGTCCGAGAGGCGGTCAGTGAGTCGGAGAGGCTGTCGGTGAGTCAGAGAGGCAGTCGGTGAGTCGGAGAGGTGGTCGGTGAGTCGGAGAGGCAGTCGGTGAGTCGGAGAGGCGGTCGGTGAGTCGGAGATGTGGTCGGTGTGTCGGAGAGGCCGTCGGTGAGTCCGAGAGGCAGTCGGTGAGTCGGAGAGGCGGTCGGTGAGTCGGAGAGGCGGTCGGTGAGTCGGAGAGGTGGTCGGTGAGTCAGAGAGGCTGTCGGTGAGTCAGAGAGGCTGTCGGTGAGTCAGAGAGGCGGTCGGTGAGTCGGAGAGGCGGTCGGTGAGTCAGAGAGGCCGTCGGTGAGTCGGAGAGGCAGGCGGAGAGTCGGAGAGGCAGTCGGTGAGTCGGAGAGGCAGTCGGTGAGTCGGAGAGGCAGTCGGTGAGTCCGAGAAGCGGTCGGTGTGTCGGAGAGGCCGTCGGTGAGTCCGAGAGGCAGTCGGTGAGTCGGAGAGGCGGTCGGTGAGTCGGAGAGGCGGTCGGTGAGTCGGAGAGGTGGTCGGTGAGTCGGAGAGGCTGTCGGTGAGTCAGAGAGGCTGTCGGTGAGTCAGAGAGGCGGTCGGTGAGTCGGAGAGGCGGTCGGTGAGTCAGAGAGGCCGTCGGTGAGTCGGAGAGGCAGGCGGAGAGTCGGAGAGGCAGTCGGTGAGTCGGAGAGGCAGTCGGTGAGTCGGAGAGGCAGTCGGTGAGTCCGAGAAGCAGTCGGTGAGTCGGAGAGGCAGTCGGTGAGTCGGAGAGGCAGTCGGTGAGTCGGGAGGAAGTCGGTGAGTCGGAGAGGCAGTCGGTGAGTCGGAGAGGCGGGCGGTGAGTCGGAGAGGCTATTGGTGAGTCGGAGAGGCATTCGGTGAGTCGGAGAGGCTGTCGGTGAGTCGGAGAGGCGGTCGGTGAGTCGGAGAGGCGGTCGGTGAGTCGGAGAGGCGGTCGGTGAGTCGGAGAGGCGGTCGGTGAGTCGGAGAGGCGGTCGGTGAGTCGGAGAGGCTGTCGGTGAGTCGGAGAGGCTGTCGGTGAGTCGGGAGGCGTTCGGTGAGTCGTAGAGGCGGTCTGTGAGTCGGAGAGGCGGTCGCTGAGTCTGAGAGGCCGTCGGTGAGTCCGAGAGGCAGTCGGTGACTCGGAGAGGCGGTCGGTGAGTCGGAGAGACGGTCGGTGATTCGGAGAGGCAGTCGGTGAGTCGGAGAGGCAGTCGGTTAGTCGGAGAGGCGGTCGGTGAGTCGGAGATGCGGTCGGTGAGTTGGAGAGGCGGTCGGTGAGTCGGGAGGCAGTCGGTGAGTCGGAGAGGCAGTCGGTGAGTCGGGAGGCAGTCGGTGAGTCGGGGAGGCAGTCGGTGAGTCGGAGAGGCGGGCGGTGAGTCGGAGAGGCTATTGGTGAGTCGGAGAGGTGGTCGGTGAGTCGGAGAGGCGGTCGGTGAGTCGGAGAGGCTGTCGGTGAATCGGGAGGCGGTCGGTGAGTCGAAGAGGCGGTCGGTGAGTCGGAGAGGCGGTCGGTGAGTCTGAGAGGCCGTCGGTGAGTCCGAGAGGCAGTCTGTGAGTCAGAGAGGCGGTCGGTGAGTCAGAGAGGCAGTCGGTGAGTCGGAGAGGCAGTCGGTTAGTCGGAGAGGCAGTCGGTGAGTCGGAGAGGCAGTCGGTGAGTCGGGAGGAAGTCGGTGAGTCGGAGAGGCAGTCAGTGAGTCGGAGAGGCGGTCGGTGAGTCGAAGAGGCAGTCGGTGAGTCGGAGAGGCTGTCGGTGAGTCGGAGAGGCGGTCGGTGAGTCGGAGAGGCGGTCGGTGAGTCGGAGAGGCTGTCGGTGAGTCGGGAGGCAGTCGGTGAGTCGGAGAGGCAGTCGGTGAGTCGGGAGGCAGTCGGTGAGTCGGGGAGGCAGTCGGTGAGTCGGAGAGGCGGGCGGTGAGTCGGAGAGGCTATTGGTGAGTCAGAGAGGCATTCGGTGAGTCGGAGAGGCGGTCGGTGAGTCGGAGAGGCTGTCAGTGAGTCGGAGAGGCGGCCGGTGAGTCGGAGAGGCGGTCGGTGAGTCGGAGAGGCGGTCGATGAGTCGGAGAGGCGGTCGGTGAGTCGGAGAGGCGGTCGGTGAGTCGGAGAGGCTGTCGGTGAGTCGGAGAGGCTGTTGGTGAGTCGGAGAGGCTGTCGTTGAGTCGGAGAGGCTGTCGGTGAGTCGGGAGGCGGTCGGTGAGTCGAAGAGGCAGTAGGTGAGTCGGAGAGGCGGTCGGTGAGTCTGAGAGGCAGTCGGTGAGTCCGAGAGGCAGTATGTGAGTCGGAGAGGCGGTCGGTGAGTCAGAGAGGCAGTCGGTGAGTCGGAGAGTCAGTCGGTTCGTCGGAGAGGCAGTCGGTGAGTCGGAGAGTCGGTCGGTGAGTCGGAGAGGCAGTCGGTGAGTCAGAGAGGCGGTCGGTGAGTCTGAGAGGCCGTCGGTGAGTCTGAGAGGCCGTCGGTGAGTCCGAGAGGCAGTATGTGAGTCGGAGAGGCGGTCGGTGAGTCAGAGAGGCGGTCGGTGAGTCGGAGAGGCGGTCGGTGAGTCGGAGAGGCAGTCGGTGAGTCGGAGAGGCGGTCGGTGAGTCGGAGAGGCGGTCGGTGAGTCGGAGAGGCGGTCGGTGAGTCGGGTGGCAGTCGGTGAGTCGGAGAGGCAGTCGGTGAGTCGGGAGGCAGTCGGTGAGTCGGGGAGGCAGTCGGTGAGTCGGAGAGGCGGGCGGTGAGTCGGAGAGGCTATGGGTGAGTCGGAGAGGCATTCGGTGAGTCGGAGAGGCGGTCGGTGAGTCTGAGAGGCCGTCGGTGAGTCCGAGAGGCAGTCTGTGAGTCGGAGAGGCGGTCGGTGAGTCAGAGAGGCAGTCGGTGAGTCGGAGAGGCAGTCGGTTAGTCGGAGAGGCAGTCGGTGAGTCGGAGAGGCAGTCGGTGAGTCGGGAGGAAGTCGGTGAGTCGGGAGGTGGTCGGTGAGTCAGAGAGGCGGGCGGTGAGTCGGAGAGGCTATTGGTGAGTCGGAGAGGTGGTCGGTGAGTCGGAGAGACGGTCGGTGATTCGGAGAGGCAGTCGGTGAGTCGGAGAGGCAGTCGGTTAGTCGGAGAGGCGGTCGGTAAGTCGGAGAGGCGGTCAGTGAGTCGGAGAGGCGGTCGGTGAGTCGGGAGGCAGTCGGTGAGTCGGAGAGGCAGTCGGTGAGTCGGGAGGCAGTCGGTGAGTCGGGGAGGCAGTCGGTGAGTCGGAGAGGCGGGCGGTGAGTCGGAGAGGCTATTGGTGAATCGGAGAGGTAGTCGGTGAGTCGGAGAGGCGGTCGGTGAGTCGGAGAGGCATTCGGTGAGTCGGAGAGGCGGTCGGTGAGTCGGAGAGGCAGTCGGTGAGTCTGAGAGGCCGTCGGTGAGTCCGAGAGGCAGTCTGTGAGTCGGAGAGGCGGTCGGTGAGTCAGAGAGGCAGTCGGTGAGTCGGAGAGGCAGTCGGTTAGTCGGAGAGGCAGTCGGTTAGTCGGAGAGGCAGTCGGTGAGTCGGGAGAAAGTCGGTGAGTCGGAGAGGCAGTCAGTGAGTCGGAGAGGCGGTCGGTGAGTCGAAGAGGCAGTCGGTGAGTCAGAGAGGCTGTCGGTGAGTCGGAGAGGCGGTCGGTGAGTCGGAGAGGCGGTCGGTGAGTCGGAGAGGCGGTCGGTGAGTCGGAGAGGCTGTCGGTGAGTCGGGAGGCAGTCGGTGAGTCGGAGAGGCAGTCGGTGAGTCGGGAGGCAGTCGGTGAGTCGGGGAGGCAGTCGGTGAGTCGGAGAGGCGGGCGGTGAGTCGGAGAGGCTATTGGTGAGTCGGAGAGGCATTCGGTGAGTCGGAGAGGCGGTCGGTGAGTCGGAGAGGCTGTCGGTGAGTCGGAGAGGCGGCCGGTGAGTCGGAGAGGCGGTCGGTGAGTCGGAGAGGCGGTCGGTGAGTCGGAGAGGCGGTCGGTGAGTCGGAGAGGCGGTCGGTGAGTCGGAGAGGCGGTCGGTGAGTCGGAGAGGCTGTCGGTGAGTCGGAGAGGCTGTCGGTGAGTCGGAGAGGCTGTCGTTGAGTCGGAGAGGCTGTCGGTGAGTCGGGAGGCGGTCGGTGAGTCGAAGAGGCGGTAGGTGAGTCGGAGAGGCGGTCGGTGAGTCTGAGAGGCAGTCGGTGAGTCCGAGAGGCAGTATGTGAGTCGGAGAGGCGGTCGGTGAGTCAGAGAGGCAGTCGGTGAGTCGGAGAGTCAGTCGGTTCGTCGGAGAGGCAGTCGGTGAGTCGGAGAGTCGGTCGGTGAGTCGGAGAGGCGGTCGGTGAGTCAGAGAGGCGGTCGGTGAGTCGGAGAGGCGGTCGGTGAGTCGGAGAGGCAGTCGGTGAGTCGGAGAGGTGGTCGGAGAGTCGGAGAGGCGGTCGGTGAGTCGGAGAGGCGGTCGGTGAGTCGGGAGGCAGTCGGTGAGTCGGAGAGGCAGTCGGTGAGTCGGGAGGCAGTCGGTGAGTCGGGGAGGCAGTCGGTGAGTCGGAGAGGCGGGCGGTGAGTCGGAGAGGCTATGGGTGAGACGGAGAGGCATTCGGTGAGTCGGAGAGGCGGTCGGTGAGTCTGAGAGGCCGTCGGTGAGTCCGAGAGGCAGTCTGTGAGTCGGAGAGGCGGTCGGTGAGTCAGAGAGGCAGTCGGTGAGTCGGAGAGGCAGTCGGTTAGTCGGAGAGGCAGTCGTTGAGTCGGAGAGGCAGTCGGTGAGTCGGGAGGAAGTCGGTGAGTCGGAGAGGCAGTCAGTGAGTCGGAGAGGCGGTCGGTGAGTCGGAGAGGCAGTCGGTGAGTCGGAGAGGCTGACGGTGAGTCGGGAGGTGGTCGGTGAGTCAGAGAGGCGGGCGGTGAGTCGGAGAGGCTATTGGTGAGTCAGAGAGGTGGTCGGTGAGTCGGAGAGGCGGTCGGTGAGTCGGAGAGTCATTCGGTGAGTCGGAGAGGCGGTCGGTGAGTCGGAGAGGCAGTCGGTGAGTCGGAGAGGCTGTCGGTGAGTCGGGAGGCGGTCGGTGAGTCGAAGAGGCGGTCGGTGAGTTGGAGAGGCGGTCGGTGAGTCTGAGAGGCCGTCGGTGAGTCCGAGAGGCAGTCTGTGAGTCGGAGAGGCGGTCGGTGAGTCAGAGAGGCAGTCGGTGAGTCAGAGAAGCTGTCGGTTAGTCGGAGAGGCAGTCGGTGAGTCGGAGAGGCAGTCGGTGAGTCGGGAGGAAGTCGGGGAGTCGGAGAGGCAGTCAGTGAGTCGGAGAGGCGGTCGGTGAGTCGAAGAGGCAGTCGGTGAGTCGGAGAGGCTGTCGGTGAGTCAGGAGGTGGTCGGTGAGTCAGAGAAGCGGTCGGTGAGTCGGAGAGGCGGTCGGTGAGTCGGAGAGGTGGTCGGTGAGTCGGAGAGGCGGTCGGTGAGTCAGAGAGGCAGTCGGTGAGTCGGAGAAGCAGTCGGTGAGTCGGAGAGGCAGTCGGTGAGTCGGAGAGGCAGTCGGTGAGTCGGGAGGAAGTCGGTGAGTCGGAGAGGCAGTCAGTGAGTCGGAGAGGCGGTCGGTGAGTCGGAGAGGTGGTCGGTGAGTCGGAGAGGCGGTCGGTGAGTCGGAGAGGCTGTCGGTGAGTCGGGAGGCGGTCGGTGAGTCGAAGAGGCGGTAGGTGAGTCGGAGAGGCGGTCGGTGAGTCTGAGAGGCAGTCGGTGAGTCCGAGAGGCAGTATGTGAGTCGGAGAGGCGGTCGGTGAGTCAGAGAGGCAGTCGGTGAGTCGGAGAGTCAGTCGGTTCGTCGGAGAGGCAGTCGGTGAGTCGGAGAGTCGGTCGGTGAGTCGGAGAGGCGGTCGGTGAGTCAGAGAGGCGGTCGGTGAGTCGGAGAGGCGGTCGGTGAGTCGGAGAGGCAGTCGGTGAGTCGGAGAGGTGGTCGGAGAGTCGGAGAGGCGGTCGGTGAGTCGGAGAGGCGGTCGGTGAGTCGGGAGGCAGTCGGTGAGTCAGAGAGGCAGTCGGTGAGTCGGGAGGCAGTCGGTGAGTCGGGGAGGCAGTCGGTGAGTCGGAGAGGCGGGCGGTGAGTCGGAGAGGCTATGGGTGAGTCGGAGAGGCATTCGGTGAGTCGGAGAGGCGGTCGGTGAGTCTGAGAGGCCGTCGGTGAGTCCGAGAGGCAGTCTGTGAGTCGGAGAGGCGGTCGGTGAGTCAGAGAGGCAGTCGGTGAGTCGGAGAGGCAGTCGGTTAGTCGGAGAGGCAGTCGGTGAGTCGGAGAGGCAGTCGGTGAGTCGGGAGGAAGTCGGTGAGTCGGAGAGGCAGTCAGTGAGTCGGAGAGGCGGTCGGTGAGTCGGAGAGGCAGTCGGTGAGTCGGAGAGGCTGACGGTGAGTCGGGAGGTGGTCGGTGAGTCAGAGAGGCGGGCGGTGAGTCGGAGAGGCTATTGGTGAGTCAGAGAGGTGGTCGGTGAGTCGGAGAGGCGGTCGGTGAGTCGGAGAGGCATTCGGTGAGTCGGAGAGGCGGTCGGTGAGTCGGAGAGGCAGTCGGTGAGTCGGAGAGGCTGTCGGTGAGTCGGGAGGCGGTCGGTGAGTCGAAGAGGCGGTCGGTGAGTTGGAGAGGCGGTCGGTGAGTCTGAGAGGCCGTCGGTGAGTCCGAGAGGCAGTCTGTGAGTCGGAGAGGCGGTCGGTGAGTCAGAGAGGCAGTCGGTGAGTCGGAGAAGCAGTCGGTTAGTCGGAGAGGCAGTCGGTGAGTCGGAGAGGCAGTCGGTGAGTCGGGAGGAAGTCGGGGAGTCGGAGAGGCAGTCAGTGAGTCGGAGAGGCGGTCGGTGAGTCGGAGAGGCAGTCGGTGAATCGGAGAGGCTGTCGGTGAGTCAGGAGGTGGTCGGTGAGTCAGAGAAGCGGTCGGTGAGTCGGAGAGGCGGTCGGTGAGTCGGAGAGGTGGTCGGTGAGTCGGAGAGGCGGTCGGTGAGTCAGAGAGGCAGTCGGTGAGTCGGAGAAGCAGTCGGTGAGTCGGAGAGGCAGTCGGTGAGTCGGAGAGGCAGTCGGTGAGTCGGGAGGAAGTCGGTGAGTCGGAGAGGCAGTCAGTGAGTCGGAGAGGCGGTCGGTGAGTCGGAGAGGTGGTCGGTGAGTCGGAGAGGTGGTCGGTGAGTCGGAGAGGCTGTCGGTGAGTCGGAGAGGCGGCCGGTGAGTCGGAGAGGCGGTCGGTGAGTCGGAGAGGCGGTCGGTGAGTC
The DNA here is from genome assembly GCF_044704955.1 of Pristiophorus japonicus. Classification (NCBI taxonomy): domain Eukaryota; kingdom Metazoa; phylum Chordata; class Chondrichthyes; family Pristiophoridae; genus Pristiophorus; species Pristiophorus japonicus. Next base: position 390,591 of record NW_027252527.1, on the reverse strand, counting down.
GGAGAGGCGGTCGGTGAGTCGGAGAGGCGGTCGGTGAGTCGGAGAGGCGGTCGGTGAGTCGGAGAGGCTGTCGGTGAGTCGGAGAGGCTGTCGGTGAGTCGGAGAGGCTGTCGTTGAGTCGGAGAGGCTGTCGGTGAGTCGGGAGGTGGTCGGTGAGTCGGAGAGGCGGTAGGTGAGTCGGAGAGGCGGTCGGTGAGTCTGAGAGGCAGTCGGTGAGTCCGAGAGGCAGTATGTGAGTCGGAGAGGCGGTCGGTGAGTCAGAGAGGCAGTCGGTGAGTCGGAGAGTCAGTCGGTTCGTCGGAGAGGCAGTCGGTGAGTCGGAGAGTCGGTCGGTGAGTCGGAGAGGCAGTCGGTGAGTCAGAGAGGCGGTCGGTGAGTCTGAGAGGCCGTCGGTGAGTCTGAGAGGCCGTCGGTGAGTCCGAGAGGCAGTCTGTGAGTCGGAGAGGCGGTCGGTGAGTCAGAGAGGCGGTCGGTGAGTCGGAGAGGCGGTCGGGTAGTCGGAGAGGCAGTCGGTGAGTCGGAGAGGCGGTCGGTGAGTCGGAGAGGCGGTCGGTGAGTCGGAGAGGCGGTCGGTGAGTCGGGTGGCAGTCGGTGAGTCGGAGAGGCAGTCGGTGAGTCGGGAGGCAGTCGGTGAGTCGGGGAGGCAGTCGGTGAGTCGGAGAGGCGGGCGGTGAGTCGGAGAGGCTATGGGTGAGTCGGAGAGGCATTCGGTGAGTCGGAGAGGCGGTCGGTGAGTCTGAGAGGCCGTCGGTGAGTCCGAGAGGCAGTCTGTGAGTCGGAGAGGCGGTCGGTGAGTCAGAGAGGCAGTCGGTGAGTCGGAGAGGCAGTCGGTTAGTCGGAGAGGCAGTCGGTGAGTCGGAGAGGCAGTCGGTGAGTCGGGAGGAAGTCGGTGAGTCGGGAGGTGGTCGGTGAGTCAGAGAGGCGGGCGGTGAGTCGGAGAGGCTATTGGTGAGTCGGAGAGGTGGTCGGTGAGTCGGTCGGTGATTCGGAGAGGCAGTCGGTGAGTCGGAGAGGCAGTCGGTTAGTCGGAGAGGCGGTCGGTGAGTCGGAGAGGCGGTCAGTGAGTCGGAGAGGCGGTCGGTGAGTCGGGAGGCAGTCGGTGAGTCGGAGAGGCAGTCGGTGAGTCGGGAGGCAGTCGGTGAGTCGGGGAGGCAGTCGGTGAGTCGGAGAGGCGGGCGGTGAGTCGGAGAGGCTATTGGTGAGTCGGAGAGGTAGTCGGTGAGTCGGAGAGGCGGTCGGTGAGTCGGAGAGGCATTCGGTGAGTCGGAGAGGCGGTCGGTGAGTCGGAGAGGCAGTCGGTGAGTCTGAGAGGCCGTCGGTGAGTCCGAGAGGCAGTCTGTGAGTCGGAGAGGCGGTCGGTGAGTCAGAGAGGCAGTCGGTGAGTCGGAGAGGCAGTCGGTTAGTCGGAGAGGCAGTCGGTGAGTCGGAGAGGCAGTCGGTGAGTCGGGAGAAAGTCGGTGAGTCGGAGAGGCAGTCAGTGAGTCGGAGAGGCGGTCGGTGAGTCGAAGAGGCAGTCGGTGAGTCGGAGAGGCTGTCGGTGAGTCGGAGAGGCGGTCGGTGAGTCGGAGAGGCGGTCGGTGAGTCGGAGAGGCGGTCGGTGAGTCGGAGAGGCTGTCGGTGAGTCGGGAGGCAGTCGGTGAGTCGGAGAGGCAGTCGGTGAGTCGGGAGGCAGTCGGTGAGTCGGGGAGGCAGTCGGTGAGTCGGAGAGGCGGGCGGTGAGTCGGAGAGGCTATTGGTGAGTCGGAGAGGCATTCGGTGAGTTGGAGAGGCGGTCGGTGAGTCGGAGAGGCTGTCGGTGAGTCGGAGAGGCGGCCGGTGAGTCGGAGAGGCGGTCGGTGAGTCGGAGAGGCGGTCGGTGAGTCGGAGAGGCGGTCGGTGAGTCGGAGAGGCGGTCGGTGAGTCGGAGAGGCGGGTGGTGAGTCGGAGAGGCTGTCGGTGAGTCGGAGAGGCTGTCGGTGAGTCGGAGAGGCTGTCGTTGAGTCGGAGAGGCTGTCGGTGAGTCGGGAGGCGGTCGGTGAGTCGAAGAGGCGGTAGGTGAGTCGGAGAGGCGGTCGGTGAGTCTGAGAGGCAGTCGGTGAGTCCGAGAGGCAGTATGAGAGTCGGAGAGGCGGTCGGTGAGTCAGAGAGGCAGTCGGTGAGTCGGAGAGTCAGTCGGTTCGTCGGAGAGGCAGTCGGTGAGTCGGAGAGTCGGTCGGTGAGTCGGAGAGGCGGTCGGTGAGTCAGAGAGGCGGTCGGTGAGTCGGAGAGGTAGTCGGTGAGTCGGAGAGGCGGTCGGTGAGTCGGAGAGGCATTCGGTGAGTCGGAGAGGCGGTCGGTGAGTCGGAGAGGCAGTCGGTGAGTCTGAGAGGCCGTCGGTGAGTCCGAGAGGCAGTCTGTGAGTCGGAGAGGCGGTCGGTGAGTCAGAGAGGCAGTCGGTGAGTCGGAGAGGCAGTCGGTTAGTCGGAGAGGCAGTCGGTGAGTCGGAGAGGCAGTCGGTGAGTCGGGAGAAAGTCGGTGAGTCGGAGAGGCAGTCAGTGAGTCGGAGAGGCGGTCGGTGAGTCGAAGAGGCAGTCGGTGAGTCGGAGAGGCTGTCGGTGAGTCGGAGAGGCGGTCGGTGAGTCGGAGAGGCGGTCGGTGAGTCGGAGAGGCGGTCGGTGAGTCGGAGAGGCTGTCGGTGAGTCGGGAGGCAGTCGGTGAGTCGGAGAGGCAGTCGGTGAGTCGGGAGGCAGTCGGTGAGTCGGGGAGGCAGTCGGTGAGTCGGAGAGGCGGGCGGTGAGTCGGAGAGGCTATTGGTGAGTCGGAGAGGCATTCGGTGAGTAGGAGAGGCGGTCGGTGAGTCGGAGAGGCTGTCGGTGAGTCGGAGAGGCGGCCGGTGAGTCGGAGAGGCGGTCGGTGAGTCGGAGAGGCGGTCGGTGAGTCGGAGAGGCGGTCGGTGAGTCGGAGAGGCGGTCGGTGAGTCGGAGAGGCGGGTGGTGAGTCGGAGAGGCTGTCGGTGAGTCGGAGAGGCTGTCGGTGAGTCGGAGAGGCTGTCGTTGAGTCGGAGAGGCTGTCGGTGAGTCGGGAGGCGGTCGGTGAGTCGAAGAGGCGGTAGGTGAGTCGGAGAGGCGGTCGGTGAGTCTGAGAGGCAGTCGGTGAGTCCGAGAGGCAGTATGAGAGTCGGAGAGGCGGTCGGTGAGTCAGAGAGGCAGTCGGTGAGTCGGAGAGTCAGTCGGTTCGTCGGAGAGGCAGTCGGTGAGTCGGAGAGTCGGTCGGTGAGTCGGAGAGGCGGTCGGTGAGTCAGAGAGGCGGTCGGTGAGTCGGAGAGGCGGTCGGTGAGTCGGAGAGGCAGTCGGTGAGTCGGAGAGGTGGTCGGAGAGTCGGAGAGGCGGTCGGTGAGTCGGAGAGGCGGTCGGTGAGTCGGGAGGCAGTCGGTGAGTCGGAGAGGCAGTCGGTGAGTCGGGAGGCAGTCGGTGAGTCGGGGAGGCAGTCGGTGAGTCGGAGAGGCGGGCGGTGAGTCGGAGAGGCTATGGGTGAGTCGGAGAGGCATTCGGTGAGTCGGAGAGGCGGTCGGTGAGTCTGAGAGGCCGTCGGTGAGTCCGAGAGGCAGTCTGTGAGTCGGAGAGGTGGTCGGTGATTCGGAGAGGCGGTCGGTGAGTCGGAGAGGCAGTCGGTTAGTCGGAGAGGCGGTCGGTGAGTCGGAGAGGCGGTCAGTGAGTCGGAGAGGCGGTCGGTGAGTCGGGAGGTAGTCGGTGAGTCGGAGAGGCAGTCGGTGAGTCGGGAGGCAGTCGGTGAGTCGGGGAGGCAGTCGGTGAGTCGGAGAGGCGGGCGGTGAGTCGGAGAGGCTATTGGTGAGTCGGAGAGGTAGTCGGTGAGTCGGAGAGGCGGTCGGTGAGTCGGAGAGGCATTCGGTGAGTCGGAGAGGCGGTCGGTGAGTCGGAGAGGCAGTCGGTGAGTCTGAGAGGCCGTCGGTGAGTCCGAGAGGCAGTCTGTGAGTCGGAGAGGCGGTCGGTGAGTCAGAGAGGCAGTCGGTGAGTCGGAGAGGCAGTCGGTTAGTCGGAGAGGCAGTCGGTGAGTCGGAGAGGCAGTCGGTGAGTCGGGAGAAAGTCGGTGAGTCGGAGAGGCAGTCAGTGAGTCGGAGAGGCGGTCGGTGAGTCGAAGAGGCAGTCGGTGAGTCGGAGAGGCTGTCGGTGAGTCGGAGAGGCGGTCGGTGAGTCGGAGAGGCGGTCGGTGAGTCGGAGAGGCGGTCGGTGAGTCGGAGAGGCTGTCGGTGAGTCGGGAGGCAGTCGGTGAGTCGGAGAGGCAGTCGGTGAGTCGGGAGGCAGTCGGTGAGTCTGGGAGGCAGTCGGTGAGTCAGAGAGGCGGGCGGTGAGTCGGAGAGGCTATTGGTGAGTCGGAGAGGCATTCGGTGAGTAGGAGAGGCGGTCGGTGAGTCGGAGAGGCTGTCGGTGAGTCGGAGAGTCGGCCGGTGAGTCGGAGAGGCGGTCGGTGAGTCGGAGAGGCGGTCGGTGAGTCGGAGAGGCGGTCGGTGAGTCGGAGAGGCGGTCGGTGAGTCGGAGAGGCGGTCGGTGAGTCGGAGAGGCTGTCGGTGAGTCGGAGAGGCTGTCGGTGAGTCGGAGAGGCTGTCGTTGAGTCGGAGAGGCTGTCGGTGAGTCGGGAGGCGGTCGGTGAGTCGAAGAGGCGGTAGGTGAGTCGGAGAGGCGGTCGGTGAGTCTGAGAGGCAGTCGGTGAGTCCGAGAGGCAGTATGTGAGTCGGAGAGGCGGTCGGTGAGTCAGAGAGGCAGTCGGTGAGTCGGAGAGTCAGTCGGTTCGTCGGAGAGGCAGTCGGTGAGTCGGAGAGTCGGTCGGTGAGTCGGAGAGGCGGTCGGTGAGTCAGAGAGGCGGTCGGTGAGTCGGAGAGGCGGTCGGTGAGTCGGAGAGGCAGTCGGTGAGTCGGAGAGGTGGTCGGAGAGTCGGAGAGGCGGTCGGTGAGTCGGAGAGGCGGTCGGTGAGTCGGGAGGCAGTCGGTGAGTCGGAGAGGCAGTCGGTGAGTCGGGAGGCAGTCGGTGAGTCGGGGAGGCAGTCGGTGAGTCGGAGAGGCGGGCGGTGAGTCGGAGAGGCTATGGGTGAGTCGGAGAGGCATTCGGTGAGTCGGAGAGGCGGTCGGTGAGTCTGAGAGGCCGTCGGTGAGTCCGAGAGGCAGTCTGTGAGTCGGAGAGGTGGTCGGTGAGTCAGAGAGGCATTCGGTGAGTCGGAGAGGCAGTCGGTTAGTCGGAGAGGCAGTCGGTGAGTCGGAGAGGCAGTCGGTGAGTCGGGAGGAAGTCGGTGAGTCGGAGAGGCAGTCAGTGAGTCGGAGAGGCGGTCGGTGAGTCGGAGAGGCAGTCGGTGAGTCGAAGAGGCTGACGGTGAGTCGGGAGGTGGTCGGTGAGTCAGAGAGGCGGGCGGTGAGTCGGAGAGGCTATTGGTGAGTCAGAGAGGTGGTCGGTGAGTCGGAGAGGCGGTCGGTGAGTCGGAGAGGCATTCGGTGAGTCGGAGAGGCGGTCGGTGAGTCGGAGAGGCAGTCGGTGAGTCGGAGAGGCTGTCGGTGAGTCGGGAGGCGGTCGGTGAGTCGAAGAGGCGGTCGGTGAGTTGGAGAGGCGGTCGGTGAGTCTGAGAGGCCGTCAGTGAGTCCGAGAGGCAGTCTGTGAGTCGGAGAGGCGGTCGGTGAGTCAGAGAGGCAGTCGGTGAGTCGGAGAAGCAGTCGGTTAGTCGGAGAGGCAGTCGGTGAGTCGGAGAGGCAGTCGGTGAGTCGGGAGGAAGTCGGGGAGTCGGAGAGGCAGTCAGTGAGTCGGAGAGGCGGTCGGTGAGTCGAAGAGGCAGTCGGTGAGTCGGAGAGGCTGTCGGTGAGTCAGGAGGTGGTCGGTGAGTCAGAGAAGCGGTCGGTGAGTCGGAGAGGCGGTCGGTGAGTCGGAGAGGTGGTCGGTGAGTCGGAGAGGCGGTCGGTGAGTCAGAGAGGCAGTCGGTGAGTCGGAGAAGCAGTCGGTTAGTTGGAGAGGCAGTCGGTGAGTCGGAGAGGCAGTCGGTGAGTCGGGAGGAAGTCGGTGAGTCGGAGAGGCAGTCAGTGAGTCGGAGAGGCGGTCGGTGAGTCGGAGAGGTGGTCGGTGAGTCGGAGAGGCATTCGGTGACATGGAGAGGCGGTCGGTGAGTCGGAGAGGCTGTCGGTGAGTCAGAGAGGTGGCCGGTGAGTCGGAGAGGCGGTCGGTGAGTCGGAGAGGCGGTCGGTGAGTCGGAGAGGCGGTCGGTGAGTCGGAGAGGCTGTCGGTGAGTCAGAGAGGCTGTCGGTGAGTCGGAGAGGCTGTCGTTGTGTCGGAGAGGCTGTCGGTGAGTCGGGAGGCGGTTGGTGAGTCGAAGAGGCGGTTGGTGAGTCGGAGAGGCGGTCAGTGAGTCTGAGAGGCCGTCGGTGAGTCCGAGAGGCAGTCTGTGAGTCGGAGAGGCGGTCGGTGAGTCAGAGAGGCAGTCGGTGAGTCGGAGAGTCAGTCGGTTCGTCGGAGAGGCAGTCGGTGAGTCGGAGAGGCAGTCGGTGAGTCGGAGAGGCAGTCGGTGAGTCGGAGAGGCCGTCGGTGAGTCCGAGAGGCAGTCTGTGAGTCGGAGAGGCAGTCGGTGAGTCCGAGAGGCAGTCGGTGAGTCGGAGAGGCAGTCTGTGAGTCGGAGAGGCAGTCGGTGACTCGGAGAGGCAGTCGGTGAGTCGGAGAGGCAGTCGGTGAGTCGGAGAGGCAGTCGGTGAGTCGGAGAGGCTGTCGGTGAGTCGGAGAGGCAGTCGGTGAGTCGGAGAGGCAATCGGTGAGTCGGAGAGGCAGTCGGTGAGTCGAAGACGCTGTCGGTGAGCCGGAGAGGCGGTCGGTGAGTCGGAGAGGCTGTCGGTGAGTCGGAGAGGCTGTCGGTGAGTCGGGAGGCGGTCGGTGAGTCGAAGAGGCGGTCGGTGAGTCAGAGAGGCGGTCGGTGAGTCCGAGAGGCCGTCGGTGAGTCCGAGAGGCAGTCTGTGAGTCGGAGAGGCGGTCGGTGAGTCAGAGAGGCAGTCGGTGAGTCGGAGAGTCAGTCGGTTAGTCGGAGAGGCAGTCGGTGAGTCGGAGAGTCGGTCGGTGAGTCGGAGAGGCAGTCGGTGAGTCTGAGAGGCCGTCGGTGAGTCTGAGAGGCCGTCGGTGAGTCCGAGAGGCAGTCTGTGAGTCGGAGAGGCGGTCGGTGAGTCAGAGAGGCAGTCGGTGAGTCGGAGAGGCGGTCGGTGAGTCGGAGAGGCAGTCGGTGAGTCGGAGAGGCAGTCGGTGAGTCGGAGAGGCGGTCGGTGAGTCGGAGAGGCGGTCGGTGAGTCGGGAGGCAGTCGGTGAGTCGGAGAGGCAGTCGGTGAGTCGGGAGGCAGTCGGTGAGTCGGGGAGGCAGTCGGTGAGTCGGAGAGGCGGGCGGTGAGTCGGAGAGGCTATTGGTGAGTCGGAGAGGTAGTCGGTGAGTCAGAGAGGCGGTCGGTGAGTCTGAGAGGCCGTCGGTGAGTCTGAGAGGCCGTCGGTGAGTCCGAGAGGCAGTCTGTGAGTCGGAGAGGCGGTCAGTGAGTCAGAGAGGCGGTCGGTGAGTCGGAGAGGCGGTCGGTGAGTCGGAGAGGCAGTCGGTGAGTCGGAGAGGCGGTCGGTGAGTCGGAGAGGCGGTCGGTGAGTCGGAGAGGCGGTCGGTGAGTCGGGAGGCAGTCGGTGAGTCGGAGAGGCAGTCGGTGAGTCGGGAGGCAGTCGGTGAGTCGGGGAGGCAGTCGGTGAGTCGGAGAGGCGGGCGGTGAGTCGGAGAGGCTATGGGTGAGTCGGAGAGGCATTCGGTGAGTCGGAGAGGCGGTCGGTGAGTCTGAGAGGCCGTCGGTGAGTCCGAGAGGCAGTCTGTGAGTCGGAGAGACGGTCGGTGAGTCAGAGAGGCAGTCGGTGAGTCGGAGAGGCAGTCGGTGAGTCGGGAGGAAGTCGGTGAGTCGGAGAGGCAGTCAGTGAGTCGGAGAGGCGGTCGGTGAGTCGGAGAGGCAGTCGGTGAGTGAGAGATGCTGTCGGTGAGTCGGGAGGTGGTCGGTGAGTCAGAGAGGCGGGCGGTGAGTCGGAGAGGCTATTGGTGAGTCAGAGAGGTGGTCGGTGAGTCGGAGAGGCGGTCGGTGAGTCGGAGAGGCATTCGGTGAGTCGGAGAGGCGGTCGGTGAGTCGGAGAGGCAGTCGGTGAGTCGGAGAGGCTGTCGGTGAGTCGGGAGGCGGTCAGTGAGTCGAAGAGGCGGTCGGTGAGTAGGAGAGGCGGTCGGTGAGTCGGAGAGGCGGTCGGTGAGTCGGAGAGTCTGTCGGTGAGTCGGAGAGGCTGTCGGTGAGTCGGAGAGGCTGTCGTTGAGTCGGAGAGGCTGTCGGTGAGTCGGGAGGCGGTTGGTGAGTCGAAGAGGCGGTTGGTGAGTCGGAGAGGCGGTCGGTGAGTCTGAGAGGCAGTCGGTGAGTCCGAGAGGCAGTATGTGAGTCGGAGAGGCGGTCGGTGAGTCAGAGAGGCAGTCGGTGAGTCGGAGAGTCAGTCGGTTCGTCGGAGAGGCAGTCGGTGAGTCGGAGAGTCGGTCGGTGAGTCGGAGAGGCAGTCGGTGAGTCAGAGAGGCGGTCGGTGAGTCTGAGAGGCCGTCGGTGAGTCTGAGAGGCCGTCGGTGAGTCCGAGAGGCAGTCTGTGAGTCGGAGAGGCGGTCGGTGAGTCAGAGAGGCAGTCGGTGAGTCGGAGAGTCAGTCGGTTCGTCGGAGAGGCAGTCGGTGAGTCGGAGAGGCGGCCGGTGAGTCGGAGAGGCGGTCGGTGAGTCGGAGAGGCGGTCGGTGAGTCGGAGAGGCGGTCGGTGAGTCGGAGAGGCGGTCGGTGAGTCGGAGAGGCGGTCGGTGAGTCGGAGAGGCTGTCGGTGAGTCGGAGAGGCTGTCGGAGAGTCGGAGAGGCTGTCGTTGTGTCGGAGAGGCTGTCGGTGAGTCGGGAGGCGGTTGGTGAGTCGAAGAGGCGGTTGGTGAGTCGGAGAGGCGGTCAGTGAGTCTGAGACGCCGTCGGTGAGTCCGAGAGGCAGTCTGTGAGTCGGAGAGGCGGTCGGTGAGTCAGAGAGGCAGTCGGTGAGTCGGAGAGTCAGTCGGTTCGTCGGAGAGGCAGTCGGTGAGTCGGAGAGGCAGTCGGTGAGTCGGAGAGGCAGTCGGTGAGTCGGAGAGGCCGTCGGTGAGTCCGAGAGGCAGTCTGTGAGTCGGAGAGGCAGTCGGTGAGTCGGAGAGGCAGTCGGTGAGTCGGAGAGGCAGTCTGTGAGTCGGAGAGGCAGTCGGTGACTCGGAGAGGCAGTCGGTGAGTCGGTGAGTCGGAGAGGCAGTCGGTGAGTCGGAGAGGCTGTCGGTGAGTCGGAGAGGCAGTCGGTGAGTCGGAGAGGCAATCGGTGAGTCGGAGAGGCAGTCGGTGAGTCGAAGACGCTGTCGGTGAGCCGGAGAGGCGGTCGGTAAGTCGGAGAGGCTGTCGGTGAGTCGGAGAGGCTGTCGGTGAGTCGGGAGGCGGTCGGTGAGTCGAAGAGGCGGTCGGTGAGTCGGAGAGGCGGTCGGTGAGTCCGAGAGGCCGTCGGTGAGTCCGAGAGGCAGTCTGTGAGTCGGAGAGGCGGTCGGTGAGTCAGAGAGGCAGTCGGTGAGTCGGAGAGTCAGTCGGTTAGTCGGAGAGGCAGTCGGTGAGTCGGAGAGTCGGTCGGTGAGTCGGGAGGCAGTCGGTGAGTCGGGGAGGCAGTCGGTGAGTCGGAGAGGCGGGCGGTGAGTCGGAGAGGCTATTGGTGCGTCGGAGAGGTAGTCGGTGAGTCAGAGAGGCGGTCGGTGAGTCAGAGAGGCGGTCGGTGAGTCTGAGAGGCCGTCGGTGAGTCTGAGAGGCCGTCGGTGAGTCCGAGAGGCAGTCTGTGAGTCGGAGAGGCGGTCAGTGAGTCAGAGAGGCGGTCGGTGAGTCGGAGAGGCGGTCGGTGAGTCGGAGAGGCAGTCGGTGAGTCGGAGAGGCGGTCGGTGAGTCGGAGAGGCGGTCGGTGAGTCGGAGAGGCGGTCGGTGAGTCGGGAGGCTGTCGGTGAGTCGGAGAGGCAGTCGGTGAGTCGGGAGGCAGTCGGTGAGTCGGGGAGGCAGTCGGTGAGTCGGAGAGGCGGGCGGTGAGTCGGAGAGGCTATGGGTGAGTCGGAGAGGCATTCGGTGAGTCGGAGAGGCGGTCGGTGATTCTGAGAGGCCGTCGGTGAGTCCGAGAGGCAGTCTGTGAGTCGGAGAGACGGTCGGTGAGTCAGAGAGGCAGTCGGTGAGTCGGAGAGGCAGTCGGTTAGTCGGAGAGGCAGTCGGTGAGTCGGAGAGGCAGTCGGTGAGTCGGGAGGAAGTCGGTGAGTCGGAGAGGCAGTCAGTGAGTCGGAGAGGCGGTCGGTGAGTCGGAGAGGCAGTCGGTGAGTGAGAGATGCTGTCGTGGGGTCGGGAGGTGGTCGGTGAGTCAGAGAGGCGGGCGGTGAGTCGGAGAGGCTATTGGTGAGTCAGAGAGGTGGTCGGTGAGTCGGAGAGGCGGTCGGTGAGTCGGAGAGGCATTCGGTGAGTCGGAGAGGCGGTCGGTGAGTCGGAGAGGCAGTCGGTGAGTCGGAGAGGCTGTCGGTGAGTCGGGAGGCGGTCGGTGAGTCGAAGAGGCGGTCGGTGAGTAGGAGAGGCGGTCGGTGAGTCGGAGAGGCAGTCGGTGAGTCAGAGAGGTGGTCGGTGAGTCTGAGAGGCCGTCGGTGAGTCTGAGAGGCCGTCGGTGAGTCCGAGAGGCAGTCTGTGAGTCGGAGAGGCGGTCGGTGAGTCAGAGAGGCGGTCGGTGAGTCGGAGAGGCGGTCGGTGAGTCGGAGAGGCGGTCGGTGAGTCGGAGAGGCGGTCGGTGAGTCGGAGAGGCGGTCGGTGAGTCGGAGAGGCGGTCGGTGAGTCGGGAGGCAGTCGGTGAGTCGGAGAGGCAGTCGGTGAGTCGGGAGGCAGTCGGTGAGTCGGGGAGGCAGTCGGTGAGTCGGAGAGGCGGGCGGTGAGTCGGAGAGGCTATGGGTGAGTCGGAGAGGCATTCGGTGAGTCGGAGAGGCGGTCGATGAGTCTGAGAGGCCGTCGGTGAGTCCGAGAGGCAGTCTGTGAGTCGGGAGGTGGTCGGTGAGTCAGAGAGGCGGGCGGTGAGTCGGAGAGGCTATTGGTGAGTCAGAGAGGTGGTCGGTGAGTCGGAGAGGCGGTCGGTGAGTCGGAGAGGCATTCGGTGAGTCGGAGAGGCGGTCGGTGAGTCGGAGAGGCAGTCGGTGAGTCGGAGAGGCTGTCGGTGAGTCGGGAGGCCGTCGGTGAGTCGAAGAGGCGGTCGGTGAGTTGGAGAGGCGGTCGGTGAGTCTGAGAGGCCGTCGGTGAGTCCAAGAGGCAGTCTGTGAGTCGGAGAGGCGGTCAGTGAGTCAGAGAGGCGGTCGGTGAGTCGGAGAGGCGGTCGGTGAGTCGGAGAGGCTGTCGGTGAGTCAGAGAGGCTGTCGGTGAGTCGGAGAGGCTGTCGTTGTGTCGGAGAGGCTGTCGGTGAGTCGGGAGGCGGTTGGTGAGTCGAAGAGGCGGTTGGTGAGTCGGAGAGGCGGTCAGTGAGTCTGAGAGGCCGTCGGTGAGTCCGAGAGGCAGTCTGTGAGTCGGAGAGGCGGTCGGTGAGTCAGAGAGGCAGTCGGTGAGTCGGAGAGTCAGTCGGTTCGTCGGAGAGGCAGTCGGTGAGTCGGAGAGGCAGTCGGTGAGTCGGAGAGGCAGTCGGTGAGTCGGAGAGGCCGTCGGTGAGTCCGAGAGGCAGTCGGTGAGTCGGAGAGGCAGTCGGTGAGTCCGAGAGGCAGTCGGTGAGTCGGAGAGGCAGTCTGTGAGTCGGAGAGGCAGTCGGTGACTCGGAGAGGCAGTCGGTGAGTCGGAGAGGCAGTCGGTGAGTCGGAGAGGCAGTCGGTGAGTCGGAGAGGCTGTCGGTGAGTCGGAGAGGCAGTCGGTGAGTCGGAGAGGCAATCGGTGAGTCGGAGAGGCAGTCGGTGAGTCGAAGACGCTGTCGGTGAGCCGGAGAGGCGGTCGGTGAGTCGGAGAGGCTGTCGGTGAGTCGGAGAGGCTGTCGGTGAGTCGGGAGGCGGTCGGTGAGTCGAAGAGGCGGTCGGTGAGTCAGAGAGGCGGTCGGTGAGTCCGAGAGGCCGTCGGTGAGTCCGAGAGGCAGTCTGTGAGTCGGAGAGGCGGTCGGTGAGTCAGAGAGGCAGTCGGTGAGTCGGAGAGTCAGTCGGTTAGTCGGAGAGGCAGTCGGTGAGTCGGAGAGTCGGTCGGTGAGTCGGAGAGGCAGTCGGTGAGTCTGAGAGGCCGTCGGTGAGTCTGAGAGGCCGTCGGTGAGTCCGAGAGGCAGTCTGTGAGTCGGAGAGGCGGTCGGTGAGTCAGAGAGGCAGTCGGTGAGTCGGAGAGGCGGTCGGTGAGTCGGAGAGGCAGTCGGTGAGTCGGAGAGGCAGTCGGTGAGTCGGAGAGGCGGTCGGTGAGTCGGAGAGGCGGTCGGTGAGTCGGGAGGCAGTCGGTGAGTCGGAGAGGCAGTCGGTGAGTCGGGAGGCAGTCGGTGAGTCGGGGAGGCAGTCGGTGAGTCGGAGAGGCGGGCGGTGAGTCGGAGAGGCTATTGGTGAGTCGGAGAGGTAGTCGGTGAGTCAGAGAGGCGGTCGGTGAGTCTGAGAGGCCGTCGGTGAGTCTGAGAGGCCGTCGGTGAGTCCGAGAGGCAGTCTGTGAGTCGGAGAGGCGGTCAGTGAGTCAGAGAGGCGGTCGGTGAGTCGGAGAGGCGGTCGGTGAGTCGGAGAGGCAGTCGGTGAGTCGGAGAGGCGGTCGGTGAGTCGGAGAGGCGGTCGGTGAGTCGGAGAGGCGGTCGGTGAGTCGGGAGGCAGTCGGTGAGTCGGAGAGGCAGTCGGTGAGTCGGGAGGCAGTCGGTGAGTCGGGGAGGCAGTCGGTGAGTCGGAGAGGCGGGCGGTGAGTCGGAGAGGCTATGGGTGAGTCGGAGAGGCATTCGGTGAGTCGGAGAGGCGGTCGGTGAGTCTGAGAGGCCGTCGGTGAGTCCGAGAGGCAGTCTGTGAGTCGGAGAGACGGTCGGTGAGTCAGAGAGGCAGTCGGTGAGTCGGAGAGGCAGTCGGTGAGTCGGGAGGAAGTCGGTGAGTCGGAGAGGCAGTCAGTGAGTCGGAGAGGCGGTCGGTGAGTCGGAGAGGCAGTCGGTGAGTGAGAGATGCTGTCGGTGAGTCGGGAGGTGGTCGGTGAGTCAGAGAGGCGGGCGGTGAGTCGGAGAGGCTATTGGTGAGTCAGAGAGGTGGTCGGTGAGTCGGAGAGGCGGTCGGTGAGTCGGAGAGGCATTCGGTGAGTCGGAGAGGCGGTCGGTGAGTCGGAGAGGCAGTCGGTGAGTCGGAGAGGCTGTCGGTGAGTCGGGAGGCGGTCAGTGAGTCGAAGAGGCGGTCGGTGAGTAGGAGAGGCGGTCGGTGAGTCGGAGAGGCGGTCGGTGAGTCGGAGAGTCTGTCGGTGAGTCGGAGAGGCTGTCGGTGAGTCGGAGAGGCTGTCGTTGAGTCGGAGAGGCTGTCGGTGAGTCGGGAGGCGGTTGGTGAGTCGAAGAGGCGGTTGGTGAGTCGGAGAGGCGGTCGGTGAGTCTGAGAGGCAGTCGGTGAGTCCGAGAGGCAGTATGTGAGTCGGAGAGGCGGTCGGTGAGTCAGAGAGGCAGTCGGTGAGTCGGAGAGTCAGTCGGTTCGTCGGAGAGGCAGTCGGTGAGTCGGAGAGTCGGTCGGTGAGTCGGAGAGGCAGTCGGTGAGTCAGAGAGGCGGTCGGTGAGTCTGAGAGGCCGTCAGTGAGTCTGAGAGGCCGTCGGTGAGTCCGAGAGGCAGTCTGTGAGTCGGAGAGGCGGTCGGTGAGTCAGAGAGGCAGTCGGTGAGTCGGAGAGTCAGTCGGTTCGTCGGAGAGGCAGTCGGTGAGTCGGAGAGGCGGCCGGTGAGTCGGAGAGGCGGTCGGTGAGTCGGAGAGGCGGTCGGTGAGTCGGAGAGGCGGTCGGTGAGTCGGAGAGGCGGTCGGTGAGTCGGAGAGGCGGTCGGTGAGTCGGAGAGGCTGTCGGTGAGTCGGAGAGGCTGTCGGAGAGTCGGAGAGGCTGTCGTTGTGTCGGAGAGGCTGTCGGTGAGTCGGGAGGCGGTTGGTGAGTCGAAGAGGCGGTTGGTGAGTCGGAGAGGCGGTCAGTGAGTCTGAGACGCCGTCGGTGAGTCCGAGAGGCAGTCTGTGAGTCGGAGAGGCGGTCGGTGAGTCAGAGAGGCAGTCGGTGAGTCGGAGAGTCAGTCGGTTCGTCGGAGAGGCCGTCGGTGAGTCCGAGAGGCAGTCTGTGAGTCGGAGAGGCAGTCGGTGAGTCGGAGAGGCAGTCGGTGAGTCGGAGAGGCAGTCGGTGAGTCGGAGAGGCAGTCGGTGAGTCGGAGAGGCCGTCGGTGAGTCCGAGAGGCAGTCTGTGAGTCGGAGAGGCAGTCGGTGAGTCGGAGAGGCAGTCGGTGAGTCGGAGAGGCAGTCTGTGAGTCGGAGAGGCAGTCGGTGACTCGGAGAGGCAGTCGGTGAGTCGGTGAGTCGGAGAGGCAGTCGGTGAGTCGGAGAGGCTGTCGGTGAGTCGGAGAGGCAGTCGGTGAGTCGGAGAGGCAATCGGTGAGTCGGAGAGGCAGTCGGTGAGTCGAAGACGCTGTCGGTGAGCCGGAGAGGCGGTCGGTGAGTCGGAGAGGCTGTCGGTGAGTCGGAGAGGCTGTCGGTGAGTCGGGAGGCGGTCGGTGAGTCGAAGAGGCGGTCGGTGAGTCGGAGAGGCGGTCGGTGAGTCCGAGAGGCCGTCGGTGAGTCCGAGAGGCAGTCTGTGAGTCGGAGAGGCGGTCGGTGAGTCAGAGAGGCAGTCGGTGAGTCGGAGAGTCAGTCGGTTAGTCGGAGAGGCAGTCGGTGAGTCGGAGAGTCGGTCGGTGAGTCGGGAGGCAGTCGGTGAGTCGGGGAGGCAGTCGGTGAGTCGGAGAGGCGGGCGGTGAGTCGGAGAGGCTATTGGTGAGTCGGAGAGGTAGTCGGTGAGTCAGAGAGGCGGTCGGTGAGTCAGAGAGGCGGTCGGTGAGTCTGAGAGGCCGTCGGTGAGTCTGAGAGGCCGTCGGTGAGTCCGAGAGGCAGTCTGTGAGTCGGAGAGGCGGTCAGTGAGTCAGAGAGGCGGTCGGTGAGTCGGAGAGGCGGTCGGTGAGTCGGAGAGGCAGTCGGTGAGTCGGAGAGGCGGTCGGTGAGTCGGAGAGGCGGTCGGTGAGTCGGAGAGGCGGTCGGTGAGTCGGGAGGCTGTCGGTGAGTCGGAGAGGCAGTCGGTGAGTCGGGAGGCAGTCGGTGAGTCGGGGAGGCAGTCGGTGAGTCGGAGAGGCGGGCGGTGAGTCGGAGAGGCTATGGGTGAGTCGGAGAGGCATTCGGTGAGTCGGAGAGGCGGTCGGTGATTCTGAGAGGCCGTCGGTGAGTCCGAGAGGCAGTCTGTGAGTCGGAGAGACGGTCGGTGAGTCAGAGAGGCAGTCGGTGAGTCGGAGAGGCAGTCGGTTAGTCGGAGAGGCAGTCGGTGAGTCGGAGAGGCAGTCGGTGAGTCGGGAGGAAGTCGGTGAGTCGGAGAGGCAGTCAGTGAGTCGGAGAGGCGGTCGGTGAGTCGGAGAGGCAGTCGGTGAGTGAGAGATGCTGTCGTGGGGTCGGGAGGTGGTCGGTGAGTCAGAGAGGCGGGCGGTGAGTCGGAGAGGCTATTGGTGAGTCAGAGAGGTGGTCGGTGAGTCGGAGAGGCGGTCGGTGAGTCGGAGAGGCATTCGGTGAGTCGGAGAGGCGGTCGGTGAGTCGGAGAGGCAGTCGGTGAGTCGGAGAGGCTGTCGGTGAGTCGGGAGGCGGTCGGTGAGTCGAAGAGGCGGTCGGTGAGTAGGAGAGGCGGTCGGTGAGTCGGAGAGGCAGTCGGTGAGTCAGAGAGGCGGTCGGTGAGTCTGAGAGGCCGTCGGTGAGTCTGAGAGGCCGTCGGTGAGTCCGAGAGGCAGTCTGTGAGTCGGAGAGGCGGTCGGTGAGTCAGAGAGGCGGTCGGTGAGTCGGAGAGGCGGTCGGTGAGTCGGAGAGGCGGTCGGTGAGTCGGAGAGGCGGTCGGTGAGTCGGAGAGGCGGTCGGTGAGTCGGAGAGGCGGTCGGTGAGTCGGGAGGCAGTCGGTGAGTCGGAGAGGCAGTCGGTGAGTCGGGAGGCAGTCGGTGAGTCGGGGAGGCAGTCGGTGAGTCGGAGAGGCGGGCGGTGAGTCGGAGAGGCTATGGGTGAGTCGGAGAGGCATTCGGTGAGTCGGAGAGGCGGTCGATGAGTCTGAGAGGCCGTCGGTGAGTCCGAGAGGCAGTCTGTGAGTCGGAGAGGCGGTCGGTGAGTCAGAGAGGCAGTCGGTGAGTCGGAGAGGCAGTCGGTTAGTCGGAGAGGCAGTCGGTGAGTCGGAGAGGCAGTCGGTGAGTCGGGAGGAAGTCGGTGAGTCGGAGAGGCAGTCAGTGAGTCGGAGAGGCGGTCGGTGAGTCGGAGAGGCAGTCGGTGAGTCGGAGAGGCTGTCGGTGAGTCGGGAGGTGGTCGGTGAGTCAGAGAGGCGGGCGGTGAGTCGGAGAGGCTATTGGTGAGTCAGAGAGGTGGTCGGTGAGTCGGAGAGGCGGTCGGTGAGTCGGAGAGGCATTCGGTGAGTCGGAGAGGCGGTCGGTGAGTCGGAGAGGCAGTCGGTGAGTCGGAGAGGCTGTCGGTGAGTCGGGAGGCGGTCGGTGAGTCGAAGAGGCGGTCGGTGAGTTGGAGAGGCGGTCGGTGAGTCTGAGAGGCCGTCGGTGAGTCCAAGAGGCAGTCTGTAAGTCGGAGAGGCGGTCGGTGAGTCAGAGAGGCAGTCGGTGAGTCGGAGAGGCAGTCGGTGAGTCGGGAGGAAGTCGGTGAGTCGGAGAGGCAGTCAGTGAGTCGGAGAGGCGGTCGGTGAGTCGAAGAGGCAGTCGGTGAGTCGGAGAGGCTGTCGGTGAGTCAGGAGGTGGTCGGTGAGTCAGAGAAGCGGTCGGTGAGTCGGAGAGGCGGTCGGTGAGTCGGAGAGGCGGTCGGTGAGTCGGAGAGGCTGTCGGTGAGTCGGGAGGCAGTCGGTGAGTCGGAGAGGCAGTCGGTGAGTCGGGAGGCAGTCGGTGAGTCGGGGAGGCAGTCGGTGAGTCGGAGAGGTGGGCGGTGAGTCGGAGAGGCTATCAGTGAGTCGGAGAGGCATTTGGTGAGTCGGAGAGGCGGTTGGTGAGTCGGAGAGGCTGTCGGTGAGTCGGAGAGGCGGCCGGTGAGTCGGAGAGGCAGTCGGTGAGTCGGAGAGGCGGTCGGTGAGTCGGAGAGGCGGTCGGTGAGTCGGAGAGGCGGTCGGTGAGTCGGAGAGGCGGTCGGTGAGTCGGAGAGGCTGTCGGTGAGTCGGAGAGGCTGTCGGTGAGTCGGAGAGGCTGTCGTTGTGTCGGAGAGGCTGTCGGTGAGTCGGGAGGCGGTTGGTGAGTCGAAGAGGCGGTAGGTGAGTCGGAGAGGCGGTCAGTGAGTCTGAGAGGCCGTCGGTGAGTCCGAGAGGCAGTCTGTGAGTCGGAGAGGCGGTCGGTGAGTCAGAGAGGCGGTCGGTGAGTCGGAGAGTCAGTCGGTTCGTCGGAGAGGCAGTCGGTGAGTCGGAGAGGCAGTCGGTGAGTCGGAGAGGCAGTCGGTGAGTCGGAGAGGCCGTCGGTGAGTCCGAGAGGCAGTCTGTGAGTCGGAGAGGCAGTCGCTGAGTCGGAGAGGCAGTCGGTGAGTCGGAGAGGCAGTCTGTGAGTCGGAGAGGCAGTCGGTGACTCGGAGAGGCAGTCGGTGAGTCGGAGAGGCAGTCGGTGAGTCGGAGAGGCAGTCGGTGAGTCGGAGAGGCTGTCGGTGAGTCGGAGAGGCAGTCGGTGAGTCGGAGAGGCAATCGGTGAGTCGGAGAGGCTATGGGTGAGACGGAGAGGCATTCGGTGAGTCGGAGAGGCGGTCGGTGAGTCTGAGAGGCCGTCGGTTAGTCCGAGAGGCAGTCTGTGAGTCGGAGAGGCGGTCGGTGAGTCGGAGAGGCATTCGGTGAGTCGGAGAGGCGGTCGGTGAGTCGGAGAGGCAGTCGGTGAGTCGGAGAGGCTGTCGGTGAGTCGGGAGGCGGTCGGTGAGTCGAAGAGGCGGTCGGTGAGTTGGAGAGGCGGTCGGTGAGTCTGAGAGGCCGTCGGTGAGTCCGAGAGGCAGTCTGTGAGTCGGAGAGGCGGTCGGTGAGTCAGAGAGGCAGTCGGTGAGTCGGAGAGGCAGTCGGTTAGTCGGAGAGGCAGTCGGTGAGTCGGAGAGGCAGTCGGTGAGTCGGGAGGAAGTCGGTGAGTCGGAGAGGCAGTCAGTGAGTCGGAGAGGCGGTCGGTGAGTCGAAGAGGCGGTCGGTGAGTCGGAGAGGCTGTCGGTGAGTCGGGAGGCAGTCGGTGAGTCGGAGAGGCAGTCGGTGAGTCGGGAGGCAGTCGGTGAGTCGGGGAGGCAGTCGGTGAGTCGGAGAGGCGGGCGGTGAGTCGGAGAGGCTATTGTTGAGTCGGAGAGGCATTCGGTGAGTCGGAGAGGCGGTCGGTGAGTCGGAGAGGCTGTCGGTGAGTCGGAGAGGCGGCCGGTGAGTCGGAGAGGCGGTCGGTGAGTCGGAGAGGCGGTCGGTGAGTCGGAGAGGCGGTCGGTGAGTCGGAGAGGCGGTCGGTGAGTCGGAGAGGCGGTCGGTGAGTCGAAGAGGCGGTCAGTGAGTTGCAGAGGCGGTCGGTGAGTCTGAGAGGCCGTCGGTGAGTCCGAGAGGCAGTCTGTGAGTCGGAGAGGCGGTCGGTGAGTCAGAGAGGCAGTCGGTGAGTCGGAGAGGCTGTCGGTGAGTCGGGAGGCAGTCGGTGAGTCGAAGAGGCGGTCGGTGAGTTGGAGAGGCGGTCGGTGAGTCTGAGAGGCCGTCGGTGAGTCCGAGAGGCAGTCTGTGAGTCGGAGAGGCGGTCGGTGAGTCAGAGAGGCAGTCGGTGAGTCGGAGAGGCAGTCGGTTAGTCGGAGAGGCAGTCGGTGAGTCGGAGAGGCAGTCGGTGAGTCGGGAGGAAGTCGGTGAGTCGGAGAGGCAGTCAGTGAGTCGGAGAGGCGGTCGGTGAGTCGAAGAGGCAGTCGGTGAGTCGGAGAGGCTATCGGTGAGTCAGGAGGTGGTCGGTGAGTCAGAGAAGCGGTCGGAGAGTCGGAGAGGCGGTCGGTGAGTTGGAGAGGCGGTCGGTGAGTCGGAGAGGCTGTCGGTGAGTCGGGAGGCAGTCGGTGAGTCGGAGAGGCAGTCGGTGAGTCGGGAGGCAGTCGGTGAGTCGGGGAGGCAGTCGGTGAGTCGGAGAGGCTGTCGTTGAGTCGGAGAGGCTGTCGGTGCGTCGGGAGGCGGTTGGTGAGTCGAAGAGGCGGTTGGTGAGTCGGAGAGGTGGTCAGTGAGTCTGAGAGGCCGTCGGTGAGTCCGAGAGGCAGTCTGTGAGTCGGAGAGGCGGTCGGTGAGTCAGAGAGGCAGTCGGTGAGTCGGAGAATCAGTCGGTTCGTCGGAGAGGTAGTCGGTGAGTCGGAGAGTCGGTCGGTGAGTCGGAGAGGCAGTCGGTGAGTCAGAGAGGCGGTCGGTGAGTCTGAGAGGCCGTCGGTGAGTCTGAGAGGCCGTCGGTGAGTCCGAGAGGCAGTCTGTGAGTCGGAGAGGCGGTCGGTGAGTCAGAGAGGTGGTCGGTGAGTCGGAGAGGCGGTCGGTGAGTCGGAGAGGCAGTCGGTGAGTCGGAGAGGCGGTCGGTGAGTCGGAGAGGCGGTCGGTGAGTCGGAGAGGCGGTCGGTGAGTCGGGAGGCAGTCGGTGAGTCGGAGAGGCAGTTGGTGAGTCGGGAGGCAGTCGGTGAGTCGGGGAGGCAGTTGGTGAGTCGGAGAGGCGGGCGGTGAGTCGGAGAGGCTATGGGTGAGTCGGAGAGGCATTCGGTGAGTCGGAGAGGCGGTCGGTGAGTCGGAGAGGCTGTCGGTGAGTCGGAGAGGCGGTCGGTGAGTCGGAGAGGCGGTCGGTGAGTCGGAGAGGCGGTCGGTGAGTCGGAGAGGCGGTCGGTGAGTCCGAGAGGCCGTCGGTGAGTCCGAGAGGCAGTCTGTGAGTCGGAGAGGCGGTCGGTGAGTCAGAGAGGCGGTCGGTGAGTCAGAGAGGCAGTCGGTTAGTCGGAGAGGCAGTCGGTGAGTCGGAGAGGCAGTCGGTGAGTCGGCAGGAAGTCGGTGAGTCGGAGAGGCAGTCAGTGAGTCGGAGAGGCGGTTGGTGAGTCGAAGAGGCAGTCGGTGAGTCGGAGAGGCTGTCGGTGAGTCGGGAGGTGGTCGGTGAGTCAGAGAGGCGGTCGGTGAGTCGGAGAGGCGGTCGGTGAGTCGGAGAGGCAGTCGGTGAGTCGGAGAGGTGGTCGGTGAGTCGGAGAGGCGGTCGGTGAGTCGGAGAGGCGGTCGGTGAGTCGGTAGGCAGTCGGTGAGTCGGAGAGGCAGTCGGTGAGTCGGGAGGCGGTCGGTGAGTCGGGGAGGCAGTCGGTGAGTCGGAGAGGCGGGCGGTGAGTCGGAGAGGCTATTGGTGAGTCGGAGAGGTGGTCGGTGAGTCGGAGAGGCAGTCGGTGAGTCGGAGAGGCAGTCGGTGAGTCAGAGAGGCGGTCGGTGAGTCGGAGAGGCAGTCGGTGAGTCGGAGAGGCAGTCGGTGAGTCGGAGAGGCCGTCGGTGAGTCCGAGAGGCAGTCTGTGAGTCGGAGAGGCGGTCGGAGAGGCGGTCTGTGAGTCGGAGAGGCGGTCGGTGAGTCGGAGAGGCGGTCGGTGAGTCGGAGAGGCTGTCGATGTGTCGGAGAGGCCGTCGGTGAGTCCGAGAGGCAGTCGGTGAGTCGGAGAGGCTGTCGGTGAGTCAGAGAGGCAGTCGGTGAGTCGGAGAGGCGGTCGGTGAGTCGGAGAGGCAGTCGGTGAGTCGGAGAGGCGGTCGGTGAGTCGGAGATGTGGTCGGTGTGTCGGAGAGGCCGTCGCTGAGTCTGAGAGGCAGTCGGTGAGTCGGAGAGGCGGTCGGTGAGTCGGAGAGGTGGTCGGTGAGTCAGAGAGGCTGTCGGTGAGTCCGAGAAGCAGTCGGTGAGTCGGAGAGGCAGTCGGTGAGTCGGAGAGGCAGTCGGTGAGTCGGGAGGAAGTCGGTGAGTCGGAGAGGCAGTCGGTGAGTCGGAGAGGCGGGCGTTGAGTCGGAGAGGCTATTGGTGAGTCGGAGAGGCATTCGGTGAGTCGGAGAGGCTGTCGGTGAGTCGGAGAGGCGGTCGGTGAGTCGGAGAGGCGGTCGGTGAGTCGGTCGGTGAGTCGGAGAGGCGGTCGGTGAGTCGGAGAGGCGGTCGGTGAGTGGGAGAGGCTGTCGGTGAATCGGAGAGGCTGTCGGTGAGTCGGGAGGCGGTCGGTGAGTCGTAGAGGCGGTCTGTGAGTCGGAGAGGCGGTCGCTGAGTCTGAGAGGCCGTCGGTGAGTCCGAGAGGCAGTCTGTGAGTCGGAGAGGCGGTCGGTGAGTCAGAGAGGCAGTCGGTGAGTCGGGGAGGCAGTCGGGTAGTCGGAGAGGCAGTCGGTGAGTCGGAGAATCGGTCGGTGAGTCGGAGAGGCAGTCGGTGAGTCGGAGAGGCAGTCGGTTAGTCGGAGAGGCAGTCGGTGAGTCGGAGAGGCAGTCGGTGAGTCGGGAGGAAGTCGGTGAGTCGGAGAGTCAGTCAGTGAGTCGGAGAGGCGGTCGGTGAGTCGAAGAGGCAGTCGGTGAGTCGGAGAGGCTGTCGGTGAGTCAGGAGGTGGTCGGTGAGTCAGAGAAGCGGTCGGTGAGTCGGAGAGGCGGTCGGTGAGTCGGAGAGGCGGTCGGTGAGTCGGAGAGGCTGTCGGTGATTCGGGAGGCAGTCGGTGAGTCGGAGAGGCAGTCGGTGAGTCAGGAGGCAGTCGGTGAGTCGGGGAGGCAGTCGGTGAGTCGGAGAGGCGGGCGGTGAGTCGGAGAGGCTATTGGTGAGTCGGAGAGGCATTCGGTGAGTCGGAGAGGCGGTCGGTGAGTCGGAGAGGCTGTCGGTGAGTTGGAGAGGCGGCCGGTGAGTCGGAGAGGCGGTCGGTGAGTCGGAGAGGCGGTCGGTGAATCGGAGAGGCGGTCGGTGAGTCGGAGAGGCGGTCGGTGAGTCGGAGAGGTGGTCGGTGAGTCGGAGAGGCTGTCGGTGAGTCGGAGAGGCTGTCGGTGAGTCGGAGAGGCTGTCGTTGAGTCGGAGAGGCTGTCGGTGAGTCGGGAGGCGGTTGTTGAGTCGAAGAGGCGGTTGGTGAGTCGGAGAGGCGGTCAGTGAGTCTGAGAGGCCGTCGGTGAGTCCGAGAGGCAGTCTGTGAGTCGGAGAGGCGGTCGGTGAGTCAGAGAGGCAGTCGGTGAGTCGGAGAGTCAGTCGGTTCGTCGGAGAGGTAGTCGGTGAGTCGGAGAGTCGGTCGGTGAGTCGGAGAGGCAGTCGGTGAGTCAGAGAGGCGGTCGGTGAGTCTGAGAGGCCGTCGGTGAGTCTGATAGGCCGTCGGTGAGTCCGAGAGGCAGTCTGTGAGTCGGAGAGGCGGTCGGTGAGTCAGAGAGGCGGTCGGTGAGTCGGAGAGGCGGTCGGTGAGTCGGAGAGGCAGTCGGTGAGTCGGAGAGGCGGTCGGTGAGTCGGAGAGGCGGTCGGTGAGTCGGAGAGGCGGTCGGTGAGTCGGGAGGCGGTCGGTGAGTCGGAGAGGCGGTCGGTGAGTCGGGAGGCAGTCGGTGAGTCGGGGAGGCAGTCGGTGAGTCGGAGAGGCGGTCGGTGAGTCGGAGAGGCTATGGGTGAGTCGGAGAGGCATTCGGTGAGTCGGAGAGGCGGTCGGTGAGTCGGAGAGGCTGTCGGTGAGTCGGAGAGGCGGTCGGTGAGTCGGAGAGGCGGTCGGTGAGTCGGAGAGGCGGTCGGTGAGTCGGAGAGGCTGTCGGTGAGTCGGAGAGGCTGTCGGTGAGTCGGGAGGCGGTCGGTGAGTCGAAGAGGCGGTCGGTGAGTCGGAGAGGCGGTCGGTGAGTCCGAGACGCCGTCGGTGAGTCCGAGAGGCAGTCTGTGAGTCGGAGAGGCGGTCGGTGAGTCAGAGAGGTGGTCGGTGAGTCGGAGAGGCAGTCGGTTAGTCGGAGAGGTAGTCGGTGAGTCGGAGAGGCAGTCGGTGAGTCGGGAGGAAGTCGGTCAGTCGGAGCGGCAGTCAGTGAGTCGGAGAGGCGGTCGGTGAGTCGAAGAGGCAGTCGGTGAGTCGGAGAGGCTGTCGGTGAGTCGGGAGGTGGTCGGTGAGTCAGAGAGGCGGTCGGTGAGTCGGAGAGGCGGTCGGTGAGTCGGAGAGGCAGTCGGTGAGTCGGAGAGGCGGTCGGTGAGTCGGAGAGGCGGTCGGTGAGTCGGAGAGGCGGTCGGTGAGTCGGTAGGCAGTCGGTGAGTCGGAGAGGCAGTCGGTGAGTCGGGAGGCGGTCGGTGAGTCGGGGAGGCAGTCGGTGAGTCGGAGAGGCGGGCGGTGAGTCGGAGAGGCTATTGGTGAGTCGGAGAGGTGGTCGGTGAGTCGGAGAGGCGGTCGGTGAGTCGGAGAGGCAGTCGGTGAGTCAGAGAGGCGGTCGGTGAGTCAGAGAGGCAGTCGGTGAGTCGGAGAGGCAGTCAGTGAGTCGGAGAGGCCGTCGGTGAGTCCGAGAGGCAGTCTGTGAGTCGGAGAGGCGGTCGGAGAGGCGGTCTGTGAGTCGGAGAGGCGGTCGGTGAGTCGGAGAGGCGGTCGGTGAGTCGGAGAGGCTGTCGATGTGTCGGAGAGGCCGTCGGTGAGTCCGAGAGGCAGTCGGTGAGTCGGAGAGGCTGTCGGTGAGTCAGAGAGGCAGTCGGTGAGTCGGAGAGGCGGTCGGTGAGTCGGAGAGGCAGTCGGTGAGTCGGAGAGGCGGTCGGTGAGTCGGAGATGTGGTCGGTGTGTCGGAGAGGCCGTCGGTGAGTCCGAGAGGCAGTCGGTGAGTCGGAGAGGCGGTCGGTGAGTCGGAGAGGCGGTCGGTGAGTCGGAGAGGTGGTCGGTGAGTCAGAGAGGCTGTCGGTGAGTCAGAGAGGCTGTCGGTGAGTCAGAGAGGCGGTCGGTGAGTCGGAGAGGCGGTCGGTGAGTCAGAGAGGCCGTCGGTGAGTCGGAGAGGCAGGCGGAGAGTCGGAGAGGCAGTCGGTGAGTCGGAGAGGCAGTCGGTGAGTCGGAGAGGCAGTCGGTGAGTCCGAGAAGCAGTCGGTGAGTCGGAGAGGCAGTCGGTGAGTCGGAGAGGCAGTCGGTGAGTCGGGAGGAAGTCGGTGAGTCGGAGAGGCAGTCGGTGAGTCGGAGAGGCGGGCGTTGAGTCGGAGAGGCTATTGGTGAGTCGGAGAGGCATTCGGTGAGTCGGAGAGGCTGTCGGTGAGTCGGAGAGGCGGTCGGTGAGTCGGAGAGGCGGTCGGTGAGTCGGTCGGTGAGTCGGAGAGGCGGTCGGTGAGTCGGAGAGGCGGTCGGTGAGTCGGAGAGGCTGTCGGTGAGTCGGAGAGCCTGTCGGTGAGTCGGGAGGCGGTCGGTGAGTCGTAGAGGCGGTCTGTGAGTCGGAGAGGCGGTCGCTGAGTCTGAGAGGCCGTCGGTGAGTCCGAGAGGCAGTCTGTGAGTCGGAGAGGCGGTCGGTGAGTCAGAGAGGCAGTCGGTGAGTCGGGGAGGCAGTCGGGTAGTCGGAGAGGCAGTCGGTGAGTCGGAGAATCGGTCGGTGAGTCGGAGAGGCAGTTGGTGAGTCGGAGAGGCGGTCGGTGAGTCTGAGAGGCCGTCGGTGAGTCGGAGAGGCTGTCGATGTGTCGGAGAGGCCGTCGGTGAGTCCGAGAGGCGGTCGGTCAGTCGGAGAGGCTGTCGGTGAGTCAGAGAGGCAGTCGGTGAGTCGGAGAGGCGGTCGGTGAGTCGGAGAGGCAGTCGGTGAGTCGGAGAGGCGGTCGGTGAGTGGGCGAGGCGGTCGGTGAGTGGGAGAGGCGGTCGGTGAGTGGGCGAGGCGGTCGGTGAGTCGGAAAGGCGGTATGTGAATCAGAGAGGCTGTCGGTGAGTCGGAGAGGCGGTCGGTGAGTCGGGAGGCGGTCGGTGAGTCGGAGAGGCAGTCGGTGAGTCGGAGAGGCTGTTGGTGAGTCGGAGAGGCGGTCGGTGAGTCGGAGAGGCGGTCGGTGAGTCGGAGAGGCGGTCGGTGAGTCGGATAGGCCGTCGGTGAGTCGGAGAGGCAGTCGGTGAGTCGGAGAGGCGGTCGGTGAGTTAGAGAGGCGGTCGGTGAGTGGGAGAGGCGGTTGGTGAGTGGGCGAGGCGGTCGGTGAGTTGGAGAGGCGGTCGGTGAGTCGGAGAGGCGGTCGGTGAGTCGGGAGGCGGTCGGTGAGTCGGAGAGGCGGTCGGTGAGACGGAGAGGCGGAGAGGAGGTCGGTGAGTCGGAGAGGTGGTCGGTGAGTCAGAGAGGCTGTCGGTGAGTCGGAGAGGCGGTCGGTGAGTCGGGAGGCGGTCGGTGAGTCGGAGAGGCGGTGGGTGAGTCGGAGATGCGGTCGGTGAGTCGGAGAGGCTGTCGGTGAGTCGGAGATGCGGTCGGTGAGTCGGAGAGGCGGTCGGTGAGTCGGAGAGGCTGTCGGTGAGTCGGAGAGGCTGTCGGTGAGTCGGAGAGGCACTCGGTGAGTCGGAGAGGCTGTCGGTGAGTCGGAGAGGCGGTCGGTGAGTCGGAGAGGCAGTCGGTGAGTCGGAGAGGCCGTCGGTGAGTCCGAGAGGCAGTCTGTGAGGAGGAGAGCCGGTCGGTGAGTCGGAGAGGCAGTCGGTGAGTCGGAGAGGCTGTCGGTGAGTCGGAGAGGCGGTCGCTGAGTCGGAGAAGCGGTCGGTGAGTCGGAGAGTCCGTCGGTGAGTCGGAGAGGCAGTCGGTGAGTCGGAGAGGCGGTCGGTGAGTTAGAGAGGCGGTCGGTGAGTGGGAGAGGCGGTCGGTGAGTGGGCGAGGCGGTCGGTGAGTCGGAGAGGCGGTCGGTGAGTCAGAGAGGCTGTCGGTGAGTCGGAGAGGCAGTCGGTGAGTCGGAGAGGCGGTCGGTGAGTCGGAGAGGCGGTCGGTGATTCGGAGAGGCGGTCGGTGAGTCGGAGAGGCTGTCGGTGAGTCGGAGAGGCAGTCATTGACTCGGAGAGGCTGTCGGTGAGTCGGTGAGGCAGTCGGTGAGTCGGAGAGGCAGTCGGTGAGTCGGAGAGGCGGTCGGTGAGTCGGAGAGGCGATCGGTGAGTCGGAGAGGCCGTTGGTGAGTCGGAGAGTCAGTCGGTGAGTCGGCGAGGCGGTCGGTGAGTCTGAGAGGCGTTCGGTGAGTGGGAGAGGCGGTCGGTGAGTGGGCGAGGCGGTCGGTGCGTCGGAGAGGCGGTCGGTGAGTCAGAGAGGCTGTCGGTGAGTCGGAGAGGCGGTCGGTGAGTCGGGAGGCGGTCGGTGAGTCGGAGAGGCGGTCGGTGAGTCGGAGAGGCGGTCGGTGAGTCGGGAGGCGGTCGGTGAGTCGGAGAGGCGGTCGGTGAGTCGGAGATGCGGTCGGTGAGTCGGAGAGGCTGTCGGTGAGTCGGAGAGGCGGTCGGTGAGTCGGAGAGGCGGTCGGTGAGTCGGAGAGGCTGTCGGTGAGTCAGAGAGGCTGTCGGTGAGTCGGAGAGGCGGTCGGTGAGTCGGGAGGCGGTCGGAGAGTCGGAGAGGCGGTCGGTGAGTCGGAGAGGCGGTCGGTGAGTCAGAGAGGCTGTCGGTGAGTCCGAGAGGCAGTCTGTGAGTCGGAGAGGCAGTCGGTGAGTCCGAGAGGCCGTCGGTGAGTCGGAGAGGCAATCATTGAGTCGGAGAGGCTGTCGGTGAGTTGGTGAGGCTGTCGGTGAGTCGGAGAGGCAGTCGGTGAGTCGGAGATGCGGTCGGTGAGTCGCAGATGCACTCGGTGATTCGGAGAGGCGGTCGGTGAGTCGGAGTGGCGTCGGTGAGTCGGAGAGGCAGTCGGTGAGTCGGAGAGGCAGTCGGTGAGTCGGAGTGGCAGTCGGTGAGTCGGAGAGGCAGTCGGTGAGTCGGAGAGGCGGTCGGTGAGTCGGAGAGGCGGTCGTTGAGTCGGAAAGGTGGTCGGTGAGTCTGAGAGGCGGTCGGTGAATCGGAGAGGCGGTCGGTGAGTCAGAGAGGCGGTCGGTGAGTCGGAGAGGCTGTCGGTGAGTCGGAGAGGCGGTCGGTGATTCGGGAGGCGGTCGGTGAGTCGGAGAGGCGGTCGGTGAGTCGGAGAGGCGGTCGGTGAGTCGGAGTGGCAGTCGGTGAGTCGGAGAGGCAGTCGGTGAGTCAGGGTGGCAGTCGGTGAGTCAGAGAGGCAGTCGGTGAGTTGGAGAGGCAGTCGGTGAGTCGGAGAAGCAGTCGGTGAGTCGGAGAGGCAGTCGGTGAGTCGGAGACGCTGTCGGTGAGTCGGAGAGGCAGTCGGTGAGTCGGAGGGGCAGTCGGTGAGTCGGAGAGGCGGTCGGTGAGTCGGAGAGGCTGTCGGTGAGTCGGAGATGCAGTCGGTGATTCGGAGAGGCGGTCGGTGAGTCGGAGAGGCGGTCGGTGAGTCGGAGAGGCGGTCGGTGAGTCGGAGAGGCCGTCGGTGAGTCCGAGAGGCCGTCGGTGAGTCGGAGAGGCAGTCGGTGAGTCGGAGATGCTGTCGTTGAGTCGGAGAGGCAGTCGGTGAGTCGGAGAGGCGGTCGGTGAGTCAGAGAGGCGGTCGGTAAGTGGGAGAGGCTGTCGGTGAGTGGGCGAGGTGGTCGGTGAGTCGGAGAGGCGGTCGGTGAGTCGGAGAGGCGGTTGGTGAGTCGGAGACGCGGTCGGTGAGTTGGAGAGGCTGTCGGTGAGTCGGAGAGGCTGTCGGTGAGTCGGAGAGGCCGTCGGTGAGTCGGAGAGGCAGTCGGTGAGTCGGAGAGGCAGTCATTGACTCAGAGAGGCTGTCGGTGAGTCGGTGAGGCAGTCGGTGAGTCGGAGAGGCAGTCGGTGAGTCGGAGAGGCGGTCGGTGAGTCGGAGAGGCACTCGGTGAGTCGGAGAGGCAGTCGTTGAGTCTGAGAGGCTGTCGGTGAGTCGGAGAGGCAGTCGGTGATTCGGAGAGGCGGTCGGTGAGTCAGAGAGGCGGTCGGTGAGTCGGAGAGGCGGTCGGTGAGTCGGAGAGGCCGTCGGTGAGTCCGAGAGGCCGTCGGTGAGTCGGAGAGGCAGTCGGTGAGTCGGAGATGCTGTCGGTGAGTCGGAGAGGCAGTCGGTGAGTCGGAGAGGCAATCGGTGAGTCGGAGTGGCAGTCGGTGAGTCGGAGAGGCAGTCGGTGAGTCAGGGTGGCAGTCGGTGAGTCAGAGAGGCAGTCGGTGAGTTGGAGAGGCAGTCGGTGAGTCGGAGAAGCAGTCGGTGAGTCGAAGAGGCAGTCGGTGAGTCGGAGACGCTGTCGGTAAGTCGGAGAGGCAGTCGGTGAGTCGGAGGGGCAGTCGGTGAGTCGGAGAGGCGGTCGGTGAGTCGGAGAGGCTGTCGGTGAGTCGGAGATGCAGTCGGTGATTCGGAGAGGCGGTCGGTGAGTCGGAGAGGCGGTCGGTGAGTCGGAGAGGCGGTCGGTGAGTCGGAGAGGCCGTCGGTGAGTCCGAGAGGCCGTCGGTGAGTCGGAGAGGCAGTCGGTGAGTCGGAGATGCTGTCGTTGAGTCGGAGAGGCAGTCGGTGAGTCGGAGAGGCGGTCGGTGAGTCGGAGAGGCGGTCGGTAAGTGGGAGAGGCGGTCGGTGAGTGGGCGAGGTGGTCGGTGAGTCGGAGAGGCGGTCGGTGAGTCGGAGAGGCGGTCGGTGAGTCGGAGACGCGGTCGGTGAGTCGGAGAGGCTGTCGGTGAGTCGGAGAGGCTGTCGGTGAGTCGGAGAGGCCATCGGTGAGTCGGAGAGGCAGTCGGTGAGTCGGAGAGGCAGTCATTGACTCAGAGAGGCTGTCGGTGAGTCGGTGAGGCAGTCGGTGAGTCGGAGAGGCAGTCGGTGAGTCGGAGAGGCGGTCGGTGAGTCGGAGAGGCACTCGGTGAGTCGGAGAGGCGGTCGTTGAGTCTGAGAGGCAGTCGGTGAGTCGGAGAGGCAGTCGGTGAGTCAGAGAGGCCGTCGGTGAGTCCGAGAGGCAGTCTGTGATTCGGACAGGCAGTTGGTGAGTCCGAGAGGCCGTCGGTGAGTCGGAGAGGCAGTCGGTGAGACGGAGAGCCAGTCGGTGAGTCGGAGAGGCAGTCGGTGAGTGGGAGAGGCAGCCGCTGAGTCGGAGAGGCAGTCGGTGAGTCGTCGAGGCAGTCAGTGAGTCGGAGAGGCAGTCGGTGAGTCGGAGAGGCAGTCGGTGAGTCGGAGAGGCCGTCGGTGAGTCGGAGAGGCAGTCGGTGAGTCGGAGAGGCAGTCGGTGAGTCGGTGAGGCAGTCGGTGAGTCTGAGAGGCAGTCGGTGAGTCGGAGAGGCAGTCGGTGAGTCGGAGAGGCAGTCGATGAGTCGGAGAGGCTGTCGGTGAGTCGGAGAAGCGGTCGGAGAGTCGGGAGACGGTCGGTGAGTCGGAGAGGCGGTCGGTGAGTCGGAGAGGCTGTCAGTGAGTCCGAGAGGCAGTCTGTGAGTCGGAGAGGCAGTCGGTGAGTCCGAGAGGCCGTCGGTGAGTCGGAGAGGCAGTCGGTGCGTCGGAGAGGCTGTCGGTGAGTCGGTGAGGCAGTCGGTGAGTCGGAGAGGCAGTCGGTGAGTCGGAGAGGCGGTCGGTGAGTGGGATAGGCACTCGGTGAGTCGGAGAGGCGGTCGGTGAGTCGGAGAGGCGGTCGGTGAGTCAGAGAGGCAGTCTGTGAGTCGGAGAGGCAGTCGGTGAGTCCGAGAGGCCGTCGGTGAGTTGGAGAGGCGGTCGGTGAGTTGGAGAGGCAGTCGGTGAGTCGGAGAGGCATTCGGTGAGTCAGAGAGGCAGTCGGTGAGTCGGAGAGGCAGTCGGTGAGTCGGAGAGGCTGTCGGTGAGTCGGTGAGGCAGTCTGTGAGTCCAAGAGGTGGTCGGTGAGTCGGAGAGGCCGTCGGTGAGTCCGAGAGGCCGTCGGTGAGTCGGAGAGGCAGTCGGTGAGTCGCAGAGGCTGTCGGTGAGTCGGAGAGGCAGTCGGTGAGTCGGAGAGGCGGTCGGTAAGTGGGAGAGGCGGTCGGTGAGTCGGAGAGGCGGTCGTTGAGTCGGAGAGGCCGTCGGTGCGTCCGAGAGGCAGTCTGTGATTCGGAGAGGCAATCGGTGAGTCCGAGAGGCCGTCGGTGAGTCGGAGAGGCAGTCGGTGAGTCGGAGAGGCAGTCGGTGAGTCGGAGAGGCAGTCGGTGAGTGGGAGACGCAGTCGGTGAGTCGGAGAGGCAGTCGGTGAGTCGGAGAGGCAGTCGGTGAGTCGGAGAGGCAGTCGGTGAGTCGGAGAGGCAGTCGGTGAGTCGGAGAGGCAGTCGGTGAGTCGGAGAGGCAGTCGGTGAGTCGGAGAGGCCGTCGGTGAGTCGGAGAGGCTGTCGGTGAGTCGGTGAGGCAGTCGATGAGTCAGAGAGGCAGTCGGTGAGTCGGAGAGGCAGTCTGTGAGTCGGAGAGGCAGTCGGTGAGTCGGAGAGGCTGTCGGTGAGTCGGAGAGGCGGTCGTTGAGTCGGGAGGCGGTCGGTGAGTCCGAGAGGCGGTCGGTGAGTCGGAGAGGCGGTCGGTGAGTCCGAGAGGCCGTCGGTGAGTCGGAGAGGCAATCATTGAGTCAGAGAGGCAGTCGCTGAGTCGGTGAGGCAGTCGGTGAGTCGGAGAGGCAGTCGGTGAGTCGGATAGGCAGTCGGTGAGTCGGAGAGGCCGTCGGTGAGTCCGAGAGGCAGTCTGTGAGTCGGAGAGGCAGTCGGTGAGTCGGAGAGGCAGTCGGTGACTCGGAGAGGCAGTCGATGAGTCGGAGAGGCAGTCAGTGAGTCGGAGAGGCAGTCGGTGAGTCGGAGAGACCGTCGGTGAGTCAGAGAGGCAGTCGGTGAGTCGGAGAGGCTGTCGGTGAGTCGGTGAGGCAGTCGGTGAGTCGGAGAGGCAGACGGTGAGTCGGAGAGGCTGTCGGTGAGTCGGGAGGCGGTCGGTGAGTCGGTGAGGCGGTCGGTGAGTCGGGGAGGCGGTCGGTGAGTCGGAGAGGCTGTCGGTGAATCAGAGAGGCAGTCGGTGAGTCGGAGAGGCAGTCGGTGAGTCGGAGAGGCAGTCGGTGAGTCGGAGTGGCAGTCGGTGAGTCGGAGATGCAGTCGGTGAGTCGGAGTGGCAGTCGGTGAGTCAGAGAGGCAGTCGGTGAGTCGGAGAGGCAGTCGGTGAGTCGGAGAAGCAGTCGGTGAGTCGGAGAGGCAGTCGGTGAGTCGGAGAGGCTGTCGGTGAGTCGGAGAGGCAGTCGGTGAGTCGGAGAGGCGGTCTGTGAGTCGGAGAGGCTGTCGGTGAGTCGGAGGGGCAGTCGGTGAGTCGGAGAGGCGGTCGGTGAGTCGGAGAGGCTGTCGGTGAGTCGGAGAGGCAGTCGGTGATTCGGAGAGGCGGTCGGTGAGTCAGAGAGGCGGTCGGTGAGTCGGAGAGGCGGTCGGTGAGTCGGAGAGGCCGTCGGTGAGTCCGAGAGGCCGTCGGTGAGTCGGAGAGGCAGTCGGTGAGTCGGAGATGCTGTCGGTGAGTCGGAGAGGCAGTCGGTGAGTCGGAGAGGCAATCGGTGAGTCAGAGTGGCAGTCGGTGAGTCGGAGAGGCAGTCGGTGAGTCAGGGTGGCAGTCGGTGAGTCAGAGAGGCAGTCGGTGAGTTGGAGAGGCAGTCGGTGAGTCGGAGAAGCAGTCGGTGAGTCGGAGAGGCAGTCGGTGAGTCGGAGACGCTGTCGGTGAGTCGGAGAGGCAGTCGGTGAGTCGGAGGGGCAGTCGGTGAGTCGGAGAGGCGGTCGGTGAGTCGGAGAGGCTGTCGGTGAGTCGGAGATGCAGTCGGTGATTCGGAGGCGGTCGGTGAGTCGGAGAGGCGGTCGGTGAGTCGGAGAGGCGGTCGGTGAGTCGGAGAGGCCGTCGGTGAGTCCGAGAGGCCGTCGGTGAGTCGGAGAGGCAGTCGGTGAGTCGGAGATGCTGTCGTTGAGTCGGAGAGGCAGTCGGTGAGTCGGAGAGGCGGTCGGTGAGTCGGAGAGGCGGTCGGTAAGTGGGAGAGGCGGTCGGTGAGTGGGCGAGGTGGTCGGTGAGTCGGAGAGGCGGTCGGTGAGTCGGAGAGGCGGTCGGTGAGTCGGAGACGCGGTCGGTGAGTCGGAGAGGCTGTCGGTGAGTCGGAGAGGCTGTCGGTGAGTCAGAGAGGCTATCGGTGAGTCGGAGAGGCAGTCGGTGAGTCGGAGAGGCAGTCATTGACTCAGAGAGGCTGTCGGTGAGTCGGTGAGTCGGAGAGGCAGTCGGTGAGTCGGAGAGGCGGTCGGTGAGTCGGAGAGGCACTCGGTGAGTCGGAGAGGCGGTCGTTGAGTCTGAGAGGCAGTCGGTGAGTCGGAGAGGCAGTCGGTGAGTCAGAGAGGCCGTCGGTGAGTCCGAGAGGCAGTCTGTGATTCGGACAGGCAGTTGGTGAGTCCGAGAGGCCGTCGGTGAGTCGGAGAGGCAGTCGGTGAGTCGGAGAGCCAGTCGGTGAGTCGGAGAGGCAGTCGGTGAGTGGGAGAGGCAGTCGCTGAGTCGGAGAGGCAGTCAGTGAGTCGTCGAGGCAGTTGGTGAGTCGGAGAGGCAGTCAGTGAGTCGGAGAGGCAGTCGGTGAGTCGGAGAGGCCGTCGGTGAGTCGGAGAGGCAGTCGGTGAGTCGGAGAGGCTGTTGGTGAGTCGGTGAGGCAGTCGGTGAGTCTGAGAGGCAGTCGGTGAGTCGGAGAGGCAGTCGGTGAGTCGGAGAGGCAGTCGATGAGTCGGAGAGGCTGTCGGTGAGTCGGAGAAGCGGTCGGAGAGTCGGGAGACGGTCGGTGAGTCGGAGAGGCGGTCGGTGAGTCGGAGAGGCGGTCGGTGAGTCGGAGAGGCTGTCAGTGAGTCCGAGAGGCAGTCTGTGAGTCGGAGAGGCAGTCGATGAGTCCGAGAGGCCGTCGGTGAGTCGGAGAGGCAGTCGGTGCGTCGGAGAGGCTGTCGGTGAGTCGGTGAGGCAGTCGGTGAGTCGGAGAGGCAGTCGGTGAGTCGGAGAGGCGGTCGGTGAGTGGGAGAGGCACTCGGTGAGTCGGAGAGGCGGTCGGTGAGTCGGAGAGGCAGTTGGTGAGTCGGATAGGCAGTCGGTGAGTCGGAGAGGCCGTCGGTGAGTCAGAGAGGCAGTCTGTGAGTCGGAGAGGCAGTCGGTGAGTCCGAGAGGCCGTCGGTGAGTTGGAGAGGCGGTCGGTGAGTTGGAGAGGCAGTCGGTGAGTCGGAGAGGCATTCGGTGAGTCAGAGAGGCAGTCGGTGAGTCGGAGAGGCAGTCGGTGAGTCGGAGAGGCTGTCGGTGAGTCGGTGAGGCAGTCTGTGAGTCCGAGAGGTGGTCGGTGAGTCGGAGAGGCCGTCGGTGAGTCCGAGAGGCCGTCGGTGAGTCGGAGAGGCAATCGGTGAGTCGCAGAGGCTGTCGGTGAGTCGGAGAGGCAGTCGGTGAGTCGGAGAGGCGGTCGGTAAGTGGGAGAGGCGGTCGGTGAGTCGGAGAGGCGGTCGTTGAGTCGGAGAGGCCGTCGGTGCGTCCGACAGGCAGTCTGTGATTCGGAGAGGCAATCGGTGAGTCCGAGAGGCCGTCGGTGAGTCGGAGAGGCAGTCGGTGAGTCGGAGAGGCAGTCGGTGAGTCGGAGAGGCAGTCGGTGAGTGGGAGACGCAGTCGGTGAGTCCGAGAGGCAGTCGGTGAGTCGGAGAGGCAGTCGGTGAGTCGGAGAGGCAGTCGGTGAGTCGGAGAGGCAGTCGGTGAGTCGGAGAGGCAGTCGGTGAGTCGGAGAGGCAGTCGGTGAGTCGGAGAGGCAGTCGGTGAGTCGGAGAGGCCGTCGGTGAGTCGGAGAGGCTGTCGGTGAGTCGGTGAGGCAGTCGATGAGTCGGAGAGGCAGTCGGTGAGTCGGAGAGGCAGTCTGTGAGTCGGAGAGGCAGTCGGTGAGTCGGAGAGGCTGTCGGTGAGTCGGAGAGGCGGTCGTTGAGTCGGGAGGCGGTCGGTGAGTCGGAGAGGCGGTCGGTGAGTCGGAGAGGCGGTCGGTGAGTCCGAGAGGCCGTCGGTGAGTCGGAGAGGCAATCATTGAGTCAGAGAGGCAGTCGCTGAGTCGGTGAGGCAGTCGGTGAGTCGGAGAGGCAGTCGGTGAGTCGGATAGGCAGTCGGTGAGTCGGAGAGGCCGTCGGTGAGTCCGAGAGGCAGTCTGTGAGTCGGAGAGGCAGTCGGTGAGTCGGAGAGGCAGTCGGTGACTCGGAGAGGCAGTCGATGAGTCGGAGAGGCAGTCAGTGAGTTGGAGAGGCAGTCGGTGAGTCGGAGAGACCGTCGGTGAGTCGGAGAGGCAGTCGGTGAGTCGGAGAGGCTGTCGGTGAGTCGGTGAGGCAGTCGGTGAGTCGGAGAGGCAGTCGGTGAGTCGGAGAGGCTGTCGGTGAGTCGGGAGGCGGTCGGTGAGTCGGTGAGGCGGTCGGTGAGTCGGGGAGGCGGTCGGTGAGTCGGAGAGGCTGTCGGTGAATCAGAGAGGCAGTCGGTGAGTCGGAGAGGCAGTCGGTGAGTCGGAGAGGCAGTCGGTGAGTCGGAGTGGCAGTCGGTGAGTCGGAGATGCAGTCGGTGAGTCGGAGTGGCATTCGGTGAGTCAGAGAGGCAGTCGGTGAGTCGGAGAGGCAGTCGGTGAGTCGGAGAAGCAGTCGGTGAGTCGGAGAGGCAGTCGGTGAGTCGGAGAGGCTGTCGGTGAGTCGGAGAGGCAGTCGGTGAGTCGGAGAGGCGGTCTGTGAGTCGGAGAGGCTGTCGGTGAGTCGGAGGGGCAGTCGGTGAGTCGGAGAGGCGGTCGGTGAGTCGGAGAGGCTGTCGGTGAGTCGGAGAGGCAGTCGGTGATTCGGAGAGGCGGTCGGTGAGTCAGAGAGGCGGTCGGTGAGTCGGAGAGGCGGTCGGTGAGTCGGAGAGGCCGTCGGTGAGTCCGAGTGGCCGTCGGTGAGTCGGAGAGGCAGTCGGTGAGTCGGAGATGCTGTCGGTGAGTCGGAGAGGCAGTCGGTGAGTCGGAGAGGCAATCGGTGAGTCGGAGTGGCAGTCGGTGAGTCGGAGAGGCAGTCGGTGAGTCAGGGTGGCAGTCGGTGAGTCAGAGAGGCAGTCGGTGAGTTGGAGAGGCAGTCGGTGATTCGGAGAAGCAGTCGGTGAGTCGGAGAGGCAGTCGGTGAGTCGGAGACGCTGTCGGTGAGTCGGAGAGGCAGTCGGTGAGTCGGAGGGGCAGTCGGTGAGTCGGAGAGGCGGTCGGTGAGTCGGAGAGGCTGTCGGTGAGTCGGAGATGCAGTCGGTGATTCGGAGAGGCGGTCGGTGAGTCGGAGAGGCGGTCGGTGAGTCGGAGAGGCGGTCGGTGAGTCGGAGAGGCCGTCGGTGAGTCCGAGAGGCCGTCGGTGAGTCGGAGAGGCAGTCGGTGAGTCGGAGATGCTGTCGTTGAGTCGGAGAGGCAGTCGGTGAGTCGGAGATGCGGTCGGTGAGTCAGAGAGGCGGTCGGTAAGTGGGAGAGGCGGTCGGTGAGTGGGCGAGGTGGTCGGTGAGTCGGAGAGGCGGTCGGTGAGTCGGAGAGGCGGTCGGTGAGTCGGAGACGCGGTCGGTGAGTCGGAGAGGCTGTCGGTGAGTCGGAGAGGCGGTCGGTGAGTCGGAGAGGCCGTCGGTGAGTCGGAGAGGCAGTCGGTGAGTCGGAGAGGCAGTCATTGACTCAGAGAGGCTGTCGGTGAGTCGGTGAGGCAGTCGGTGAGTCGGAGAGGCAGTCGGTGAGTCGGAGAGGCGGTCGGTGAGTCGGAGAGGCACTCGGTGAGTCGGAGAGGCGGTCGTTGAGTCTGAGAGGCTGTTGGTGAGTCGGAGAGGCGGTCGGTGATTCGGAGAGGCGGTCGGTGAGTCAGAGAGGCGGTCGGTGAGTCGGAGAGGCGGTCGGTGAGTCGGAGAGGCCGTCGGTGAGTCCGAGAGGCCGTCGGTGAGTCGGAGAGGCAGTCGGTGAGTCGGAGATGCTGTCGGTGAGTCGGAGAGGCAGTCGGTGAGTCGGAGAGGCAATCGGTGAGTCGGAGTGGCAGTCGGTGAGTCGGAGAGGCAGTCGGTGAGTCAGGGTGGCAGTCGGTGAGTCAGAGAGGCAGTCGGTGAGTTGGAGAGGCAGTCGGTGAGTCGGAGAAGCAGTCGGTGAGTCGGAGAGGCAGTCGGTGAGTCGGAGACGCTGTCGGTGAGTCGGAGAGGCAGTCGGTGAGTCGGAGGGGCAGTCGGTGAGTCGGAGAGGCGGTCGGTGAGTCGGAGAGGCTGTCGGTGAGTCGGAGATGCAGTCGGTGATTCGGAGAGGCGGTCGGTGAGTCGGAGAGGCGGTCGGTGAGTCGGAGAGGCGGTCGGTGAGTCGGAGAGGCCGTCGGTGAGTCCGAGAGGCCGTCGGTGAGTCGGAGAGGCAGTCGGTGAGTCGGAGATGCTGTCGTTGAGTCGGAGAGGCAGTCGGTGAGTCGGAGAGGCGGTCGGTGAGTCGGAGAGGCGGTCGGTAAGTGGGAGAGGCGGTCGGTGAGTGGGCGAGGTGGTCGGTGAGTCGGAGAGGCGGTCGGTGAGTCGGAGAGGCGGTCGGTGAGTCGGAGACGCGGTCGGTGAGTCGGAGAGGCTGTCGGTGAGTCGGAGAGGCTGTCGGTGAGTCGGAGAGGCCATCGGTGAGTCGGAGAGGCAGTCGGTGAGTCGGAGAGGCAGTCATTGACTCAGAGAGGCTGTCGGTGAGTCGGTGAGGCAGTCGGTGAGTCGTAGAGGCAGTCGGTGAGTCGGAGAGGCGGTCGGTGAGTCGGAGAGGCACTCGGTGAGTCGGAGAGGCGGTCGTTGAGTCTGAGAGGCAGTCGGTGAGTCGGAGAGGCAGTCGGTGAGTCAGAGAGGCCGTCGGTGAGTCCGAGAGGCAGTCTGTGATTCGGACAGGCAGTTGGTGAGTCCGAGAGGCCGTCGGTGAGTCGGAGAGGCAGTCGGTGAGTCGGAGAGCCAGTCGGTGAGTCGGAGAGGCAGTCGGTGAGTGGGAGAGGCAGTCGCTGAGTCGGAGAGGCAGTCGGTGAGTCGTCGAGGCAGTCGGTGAGTCGGAGAGGCAGTTGGTGAGTCGGAGAGGCAGTCGGTGAGTCGGAGAGGCCGTCGGTGAGTCGGAGAGGCAGTCGGTGAGTCGGAGAGGCTGTCGGTGAGTCGGTGAGGCAGTCGGTGAGTCTGAGAGGCAGTCGGTGAGTCGGAGAGGCAGTCGGTGAGTCGGAGAGGCAGTCGATGAGTCGGAGAGGCTGTCGGTGAGTCGGAGAAGCGGTCGGAGAGTCGGGAGACGGTCGGTGAGTCGGAGAGGCGGTCGGTGAGTCGGAGAGGCTGTCAGTGAGTCCGAGAGGCAGTCTGTGAGTCGGAGAGGCAGTCGGTGAGTCCGAGAGGCCGTCGGTGAGTCGGAGAGGCAGTCGGTGCGTCGGAGAGGCTGTCGGTGAGTCGGTGAGGCAGTCGGTGAGTCGGAGAGGCAGTCGGTGAGTCGGAGAGGCGGTCGGTGAGTGGGATAGGCACTCGGTGAGTCGGAGAGGCGGTCGGTGAGTCGGAGAGGCGGTCGGTGAGTCAGAGAGGCAGTCTGTGAGTCGGAGAGGCAGTCGGTGAGTCCGAGAGGCCGTCGGTGAGTAGGAGAGGCGGTCGGTGAGTTGGAGAGGCAGTCGGTGAGTCGGAGAGGCATTCGATGAGTCAGAGAGGCAGTCGGTGAGTCGGAGAGGCAGTCGGTGAGTCGGAGAGGCTGTCGGTGAGTCGGTGAGGCAGTCTGTGAGTCCGAGAGGTGGTCGGTGAGTCGGAGAGGCCGTCGGTGAGTCCGAGAGGCCGTCGGTGAGTCGGAGAGGCAGTCGGTGAGTCGCAGAGGCTGTCGGTGAGTCGGAGAGGCAGTCGGTGAGTCAGAGAGGCGGTCGGTAAGTGGGAGAGGCGGTCGGTGAGTCGGAGAGGCGGTCGTTGAGTCGGAGAGGCCGTCGGTGCGTCCGAGAGGCAGTCTGTGATTCGGAGAGGCAATCGGTGAGTCCGAGAGGCCGTCGGTGAGTCGGAGAGGCAGTCGGTGAGTCGGAGAGGCAGTCGGTGAGTCGGAGAGGCAGTCGGTGAGTGGGAGACGCAGTCGGTGAGTCGGAGAGGCAGTCGGTGAGTCGGAGAGGCAGTCGGTGAGTCGGAGAGGCAGTCGGTGAGTCGGAGAGGCAGTCGGTGAGTCGGAGAGGCAGTCGGTGAGTCGGAGAGGCAGTCGGTGAGTCGGAGAGGCCGTCGGTGAGTCGGAGAGGCTGTCGGTGAGTCGGAGAGGCAGTCGATGAGTCGGAGAGGCAGTCGGTGAGTCGGAGAGGCCGTCGGTGAGTCGGAGAGGCGGTCGGTGATACGGAGAGGCGGTCGGTGACTCGAAGAGGCGGTCGGTGAGTCGGAGAGGCGGTCGGTGAGTCGGAGAGGCCGTCGGTGAGTCCGAGAGGCCGTCGGTGAGTCGGAGAAGCAGTCGGTGAGTCGGAGAGGCTGTCGGTGAGTCGGAGAGGCAGTCGGTGAGTCGGAGAGGCGGTCGGTAAGTGGGAGAGGCGGTCGGTGAGTCGGAGAGGCGGTCGGTGAGTCGGAGTGGCGGTCGGTGAGTCGGAGAGGCGGTCGGTGAGTCGGAGAGGCGGTCGGTGAGTCGGAGAGGCCGTCGGTGAGTCCGAGAGGCAGTCTGTGAGTCGGAGAGGCGGTCGGTGAGTCGGAGAGGCCGTCGGTGAGTCAGAGAGGCCGTCGGTGAGTCGGAGAGGCAGTCGGTGAGTCGGAGAGGCGGTCGGTAAGTGGGAGAGGCGGTCGGTGAGTGGGCGAGGTGGTCGGTGAGTCGGAGAGGCGGTCGGTGAGTCGGAGAGGCGGTCGGTGAGTCGGATACGCGGTCGGTGAGTCGGAGAGGCTGTCGGTGAGTCGGAGAGGCTGTCGGTGAGTCGGAGAGGCCGTCGGTGAGTCGGAGAGGCCGTCGGTGAGTCCGAGAGGCCGTCGGTGAGTCGGAGAGGCAGTCGGTGAGTCGGAGA
Source organism: Pristiophorus japonicus (assembly GCF_044704955.1). Taxonomy (NCBI): domain Eukaryota; kingdom Metazoa; phylum Chordata; class Chondrichthyes; family Pristiophoridae; genus Pristiophorus; species Pristiophorus japonicus. The sequence continues at coordinate 351,584 of NW_027252527.1, read as the reverse complement.
TGCTGTCGGTGAGTCGGAGAGGCAGTCTTTTGATCGGAGAGGCGGTCGGTGAGTCGGAGAGGCGGTCGGTAAGTGGGAGAGGCGGTCGGTGAGTGGGCGAGGTGGTCGGTGAGTCGGAGAGGCGGTCGGTGAGTCGGAGAGGCGGTCGGTGAGTCGGATACGCGGTCGGTGAGTCGGAGAGGCGGTCGGTGAGTCGGAGAGGCGGTCGGTGAGTCGGATACGCGGTCGGTGAGTCGGAGAGGCTGTCGGTGAGTCGGAGAGGCTGTCGGTGAGTCGGAGAGGCCGTCGGTGAGTCGGAGAGGCAGTCGGTGAGTCGGAGAGGCAGTCATTGACTCAGAGAGGCTGTCGGTGAGTCGGTGAGGCAGTCGGTGAGTCGGAAAGGCAGTCGGTGAGTCGGAGAGGCGGTCGGTGAGTCGGAGAGGCACTCGGTGAGTCGGAGAGGCGGTCGTTGAGTCTGAGAGGCAGTCGGTGAGTCGGAGAGGCAGTCGGTGAGTCGGAGAGGCCGTCGGTGAGTCCGAGAGGCAGTCTGTGATTCGGACAGGCTGTTGGTGAGTCCGAGAGGCCGTCGGTGAGTCGGAGAGGCATTCGGTGAGTCGGAGAGCCAGTCGGTGAGTCGGAGAGGCAGTCGGTGACTGGGAGAGGCAGTCGCTGAGTCGGAGAGGCAGTCGGTGAGTCGTCGAGGCAGTCGGTGAGTCGGAGAGGCAGTCGGTGAGTCGGAGAGGCAGTCGGTGAGTCGGAGAGGCCGTCGGTGAGTCGGAGAGGCAGTCGGTGAGTCGGAGAGGCTGTCGGTGAGTCGGTGAGGCAGTCGGTGAGTCTGAGAGGCAGTCGGTGAGTCGGAGAGGCAGTCGGTGAGTCGGAGAGGCAGTCGATGAGTCGGAGAGGCTGTCGGTGAGTCGGAGAAGCGGTCGGAGAGTCGGGAGACGGTCGGTGAGTCGGAGAGGCGGTCGGTGAGTCGGAGAGGCGGTCGGTGAGTCGGAGAGGCGGTCGGTAAGTGGGACAGGCGGTCGGGGAGTCGGAGAGGCGGTCGGTGAGTCGGAGTGGCGGTCGGTGAGTCGGAGATGCGGTCGGTGAGTCGGAGAGGCGGTCGGTGAGTCGAAGATGCCATCGGTGAGTCCGAGAGGCAGTCTGTGAGTCGGAGAGGCAGTCGGTGAGTCGGAGAGGCGGTCGGTGAGTCGGAGAGGCGGTCGGTGAGTCGGTGAGTCCGTCGGTGAGTCCGAGAGGCCGTCGGTGAGTCGGAGAAGCAGTCGGTGAGTCGGAGAGGCTGTCGGTGAGTCGGAGAGGCAGTCGGTGAGTCGGAGAGGCGGTCGGTAAGTGGGAGAGGCGGTCGGTGAGTCGGAGAGGCGGTCGGTGAGTCGGAGTGGCAGTCGGTGAGTCGGAGAGGCGGTCGGTGAGTCGGAGAGGCGGTCGGAGAGTCGGAGAGGCCGTCGGTGAGTCCGAGAGGCAGTCTGTGAGTCGGAGAGGTGGTCGGTGAGTCGGAGAGGCCGTCGGTGAGTCGGAGAGGCCGTCGGTGAGTCAGAGAGGCAGTCAGTGTGTCGGAGAGGCTGTCGGTGAGTCGGAGAGGCAGTCGGTGAGTCAGAGAGGCGGTCGGTAAGTGGGACAGGCGGTCGGGGAGTCGGAGAGGCGGTCGGTGAGTCGGAGTGGCGGTCGGTGAGTCGGAGATGCGGTCGGTGAGTCGGAGAGGCGGTCGGTGAGTCGGAGATGCCATCGGTGAGTCCGAGAGGCAGTCTGTGAGTCGGAGAGGCAGTCGGTGAGTCGGAGAGGCGGTCGGTGAGTCGGAGAGGCGGTCGGTGAGTCGGAGAGGCGGTCGGTGAGTCGGAGAGGCGGTCGGTGAGTCGGAGAGGCGGACGGTGTGTCGGAGAGGCGGTCGGTGAGTGGGAGAGGCGGTCGGTGAGTGGGCGAGGCGGTCGGTGAGTCGGAGAGGCGGTCGGTGAGTCGGAGAGGCGGTCGGTGAGTCGGAGAGGCGGTCAGTGAGTCGGAGAGGCGGTCGGTGAGTCGGAGAGGATGTCGGTGAATCAGAGAGGCAGTCGGTGAGTCGGAGAGGTGGTCGGTGAGTCGGAGAGGCGGTCGGTGATTCGGCGAGGCAGTCGGTGAGTCGGAGAGGCCGTCGGTGAGTCGGAGAGGCAGTCATTGACTCGGAGAGGCTGTCGGTGAGTCGTTGAGGCAGTCGGTGAGTCGGTGATGCAGTCGGTGAGTCGGAGAGGCGGTCGGTGAGTTGGAGAGGCGGTCGGTGAGTCGGGAGGTGGTCGGTGAGTCGGCGAAGCGGTCGGTGAGTCGGAGAAGCGGTCGGTGAGTCAGAGAGGCTGTCGGTGAGTCGGAGAGGCAGTCGGTGAGTCGGAGAGGCAGTCGGTGAGTCAGAGCGGCAGTCGGTGTGTTGGAGAGGCAGTCGGTGAGTCGGAGAGGCAGTCGGTGAGTCGGAGAGGCCGTCGGTGAGTCCGTGAGTCGGAGAGGCAGTCGGTGAGTCGGAGAGGCTGTCGGTGAGTCGGTGAGGCAGTCTGTGAGTCCGAGAGGCGGTCGGTGAGTCGGAGAGGCCTTTGGTGAGTCCGAGAGGCCGTCGGTGAGTCGGAGAGGCAGTCGGTGAGTCGCAGAGGCTATCGGTGAGTCGGAGAGGTAGTCGGTGAGTCGGAGAGGCAGTCGGTGAGTCGGAGAGGCAGTCGGTGAGTCAGAGCGGCAGTCGGTGAGTTGGAGAGGCAGTCGGTGAGTCGGAGAGGCAGTCGGTGAGTCGGAGAGGCCGTCGGTGAGTCGGTGAGTCGGAGAGGCTGTCGGTGAGTCGCTGAGGCAGTCGGTGAGTCAGAGAGGCAGTTGGTGAGTCGGAGAGGTTATCGGTGAGTCGGAGAGGCGGTCGGTGAGTCGGGAGGCGGTCGGTGAGTTGGTGAGGCGGTCGGTGAGTCGGGGAGGCGGTCGGTGAGTCAGAGAGGCTGTCGGTGAGTCAGAGAGGCAGTCGGTGAGTCGGAGAGGCGGTCGGTGATTCGGAGAGGCGGTCGGTGAGTCGGAGAGGCGGTCGGTGAGTCGGAGAGGCGGTTGGTGAGTCGGAGAGGCCGTCGGTGAGTCCGAGAGGCTGTCGGTGAGTCGCTGAGGCATTCGGTGAGTCGGAGAGACAGTCGTTGAGTCGGAGAGGCAGTCGGTGAGTCGGAGAGGCAGTCGGTGAGTCGGAGAGGCTGTCGGTGAGTCGGAGAGGCGGTCGGTGAGTCGGAGAGGCGGTCGGTGAGTCAGAGAGGCTGTCGGTGAGTCGCAGAGGTGGTCGGTGAGTCGGAGAGGCGGTCGGTGAGTCAGAGAGGCCGTCGGTGAGTCGGAGAGGCGGTCGGTGATTCGGAGAGGCGGTCGGTGACTCGAAGAGGCGGTCGGTGAGTCGGAGAGGCGGTCGGTGAGTCGGAGAGGCCGTCGGTGAGTCCGAGAGGCCGTCGGTGAGTCGGAGAAGCAGTCGGTGAGTCGGAGAGGCTGTCGGTGAGTCGGAGAGGCAGTCGGTGAGTCGGAGAGGCGGTCGGTAAGTGGGAGAGGCGGTCGGTGAGTCGGAGAGGCGGTCGGTGAGTCGGAGTGGCAGTCGGTGAGTCGGAGAGGCGGTCGGTGAGTCGGAGAGGCGGTCGGTGAGTCGGAGAGGCCGTCGGTGAGTCCGAGAGGCAGTCTGTGAGTCGGAGAGGCGGTCGGTGAGTCGGAGAGGCCGTCGGTGAGTCAGAGAGGCCGTCGGTGAGTCGGAGAGGCAGTCGGTGTGTCGGAGAGGCTGTCGGTGAGTCGGAGAGGCAGTCGGTGAGTCGGAGAGGCGGTCGGTAAGTGGGAGAGGCGGTCGGTGAGTGGGCGAGGTGGTCGGTGAGTCGGAGAGGCGGTCGGTGAGTCGGAGAGGCCGTCGGTGAGTCGGATACGCGGTCGGTGAGTCGGAGAGGCTGTCGGTGAGTCGGAGAGGCTGTCGGTGAGTCGGAGAGGCCGTCGGTGAGTCGGAGAGGCCGTCGGTGAGTCCGAGAGGCCGTCGGTGAGTCGGAGAGGCAGTCGGTGAGTCGGAGATGCTGTCGGTGAGTCGGAGAGGCAGTCGGTTGGTCGGAGAGGCGGTCGGTGAGTCGGAGAGGCGGTCGGTAAGTGGGAGAGGCGGTCGGTGAGTGGGCGAGGTGGTCGGTGAGTCGGAGAGGCGGTCGGTGAGTCGGAGAGGCGGTCGGTGAGTCGGATACGCGGTCGGTGAGTCGGAGAAGCAGTCGGTGAGTCGGAGAGGCTGTCGGTGAGTCGGAGAGGCAGTCGGTGAGTCGGAGAGGCGGTCGGTAAGTGGGAGAGGCGGTCGGTGAGTCGGAGAGGCGGTCGGTGAGTCGGAGTGGCAGTCGGTGAGTCGGAGAGGCGGTCGGTGAGTCGGAGAGGCGGTCGGAGAGTCGGAGAGGCCGTCGGTGAGTCCGAGAGGCAGTCTGTGAGTCGGAGAGGTGGTCGGTGAGTCGGAGAGGCCGTCGGTGAGTCGGAGAGGCCGTCGGTGAGTCAGAGAGGCAGTCAGTGTGTCGGAGAGGCTGTCGGTGAGTCGGAGAGGCAGTCGGTGAGTCGGAGAGGCGGTCGGTAAGTGGGACAGGCGGTCGGGGAGTCGGAGAGGCGGTCGGTGAGTCGGAGTGGCGGTCGGTGAGTCGGAGATGCGGTCGGTGAGTCGGAGAGGCGGTCGGTGAGTCGGAGATGCCATCGGTGAGTCCGAGAGGCAGTCTGTGAGTCGGAGAGGCAGTCGGTGAGTCGGAGAGGCGGTCGGTGAGTCGGAGAGGCGGTCGGTGAGTCGGAGAGGCGGTCGGTGAGTCGGAGAGGCGGTCGGTGAGTCGGAGAGGCGGACGGTGTGTCGGAGAGGCGGTCGGTGAGTGGGAGAGGCGGTCGGTGAGTGGGCGAGGCGGTCGGTGAGTCGGAGAGGCGGTCGGTGAGTCGGAGAGGCGGTCGGTGAGTCGGAGAGGCGGTCAGTGAGTCGGAGAGGCGGTCGGTGAGTCGGAGAGGATGTCGGTGAATCAGAGAGGCAGTCGGTGAGTCGGAGAGGTGGTCGGTGAGTCGGAGAGGCGGTCGGTGATTCGGCGAGGCAGTCGGTGAGTCGGAGAGGCCGTCGGTGAGTCGGAGAGGCAGTCATTGACTCGGAGAGGCTGTCGGTGAGTCGTTGAGGCAGTCGGTGAGTCGGTGATGCAGTCGGTGAGTCGGAGAGGCGGTCGGTGAGTTGGAGAGGCGGTCGGTGAGTCGGGAGGTGGTCGGTGAGTCGGCGAAGCGGTCGGTGAGTCGGAGAAGCGGTCGGTGAGTCAGAGAGGCTGTCGGTGAGTCGGAGAGGCAGTCGGTGAGTCGGAGAGGCAGTCGGTGAGTCAGAGCGGCAGTCGGTGTGTTGGAGAGGCAGTCGGTGAGTCGGAGAGGCAGTCGGTGAGTCGGAGAGGCCGTCGGTGAGTCCGTGAGTCGGAGAGGCAGTCGGTGAGTCGGAGAGGCTGTCGGTGAGTCGGTGAGGCAGTCTGTGAGTCCGAGAGGCGGTCGGTGAGTCGGAGAGGCCTTCGGTGAGTCCGAGAGGCCGTCGGTGAGTCGGAGAGGCAGTCGGTGAGTCGCAGAGGCTATCGGTGAGTCGGAGAGGTAGTCGGTGAGTCGGAGAGGCAGTCGGTGAGTCGGAGAGGCAGTCGGTGAGTCAGAGCGGCAGTCGGTGAGTTGGAGAGGCAGTCGGTGAGTCGGAGAGGCAGTCGGTGAGTCGGAGAGGCCGTCGGTGAGTCGGTGAGTCGGAGAGGCTGTCGGTGAGTCGCTGAGGCAGTCGGTGAGTCAGAGAGGCAGTTGGTGAGTCGGAGAGGTTATCGGTGAGTCGGAGAGGCGGTCGGTGAGTCGGGAGGCGGTCGGTGAGTTGGTGAGGCGGTCGGTGAGTCGGGGAGGCGGTCGGTGAGTCAGAGAGGCTGTCGGTGAGTCAGAGAGGCAGTCGGTGAGTCGGAGAGGCGGTCGGTGATTCGGAGAGGCGGTCGGTGAGTCGGAGAGGCGGTCGGTGAGTCGGAGAGGCGGTTGGTGAGTCGGAGAGGCCGTCGGTGAGTCCGAGAGGCTGTCGGTGAGTCGCTGAGGCATTCGGTGAGTCGGAGAGACAGTCGTTGAGTCGGAGAGGCAGTCGGTGAGTCGGAGAGGCAGTCGGTGAGTCGGAGAGGCTGTCGGTGAGTCGGAGAGGCGGTCGGTGAGTCGGAGAGGCGGTCGGTGAGTCAGAGAGGCTGTCGGTGAGTCGCAGAGGCGGTCGGTGAGTCGGAGAGGCGGTCGGTGAGTCGGAGAGGCCGTCGGTGAGTCGGAGAGGCGGTCGGTGATTCGGAGAGGCGGTCGGTGACTCGAAGAGGCGGTCGGTGAGTCGGAGAGGCGGTCGGTGAGTCGGAGAGGCCGTCGGTGAGTCCGAGAGGCCGTCGGTGAGTCGGAGAAGCAGTCGGTGAGTCGGAGAGGCTGTCGGTGAGTCGGAGAGGCAGTCGGTGAGTCGGAGAGGCGGTCGGTAAGTGGGAGAGGCGGTCGGTGAGTCGGAGAGGCGGTCGGTGAGTCGGAGTGGCAGTCGGTGAGTCGGAGAGGCGGTCGGTGAGTTGGAGAGGCGGTCGGTGAGTCGGAGAGGCCGTCGGTGAGTCCGAGAGGCAGTCTGTGAGTCGGAGAGGCGGTCGGTGAGTCGGAGAGGCCGTCGGTGAGTCAGAGAGGCCGTCGGTGAGTCGGAGAGGCAGTCGGTGTGTCGGAGAGGCTGTCGGTGAGTCGGAGAGGCAGTCGGTGAGTCGGAGAGGCGGTCGGTAAGTGGGAGAGGCGGTCGGTGAGTGGGCGAGGTGGTCGGTGAGTCGGAGAGGCGGTCGGTGAGTCGGAGAGGCGGTCGGTGAGTCGGATACGCGGTCGGTGAGTCGGAGAGGCTGTCGGTGAGTCGGAGAGGCTGTCGGTGAGTCGGAGAGGCCGTCGGTGAGTCGGAGAGGCCGTCGGTGAGTCCGAGAGGCCGTCGGTGAGTCGGAGAGGCAGTCGGTGAGTCGGAGATGCTGTCGGTGAGTCGGAGAGGCAGTCGGTTGGTCGGAGAGGCGGTCGGTGAGTCGGAGAGGCGGTCGGTAAGTGGGAGAGGCGGTCGGTGAGTGGGCGAGGTGGTCGGTGAGTCGGAGAGGCGGTCGGTGAGTCGGAGAGGCGGTCGGTGAGTCGGATACGCGGTCGGTGAGTCGGAGAGGCTGTCGGTGAGTCGGAGAGGCTGTCGGTGAGTCGGAGAGGCCGTCGGTGAGTCGGAGAGGCAGTCGGTGAGTCGGAGAGGCAGTCATTGACTCAGAGAGGCTGTCGGTGAGTCGGTGAGGCAGTCGGTGAGTCGGAGAGGCAGTCGGTGAGTCGGAGAGGCGGTCGGTGAGTCGGAGAGGCACTCGGTGAGTCGGAGAGGCGGTCGTTGAGTCTGAGAGGCAGTCGGTGAGTCGGAGAGGCAGTCGGTGAGTCGGAGAGGCCGTCGGTGAGTCCGAGAGGGAGTCTGTGATTCGGACAGGCAGTTGGTGAGTCCGAGAGGCCGTCGGTGAGTCGGAGAGGCATTCGGTGAGTCGGAGAGCCAGTCGGTGAGTCGGAGAGGCAGTCGGTGAGTGGGAGAGGCAGTCGCTGAGTCGGAGAAGCAGTCGGTGAGTCGTCGAGGCAGTCCGTGAGTCGGAGAGGCAGTCGGTGAGTCGGAGAGGCAGTCGGTGAGTCGGAGAGGCCGTCGGTGAGTCGGAGAGGCAGTCGGTGAGTCGGAGAGGCTGTCGGTGAGTCGGTGAGGCAGTCGGTGAGTCTGAGAGGCAGTCGGTGAGTCGGAGAGGCAGTCGGTGAGTCGGAGAGGCAGTCGATGAGTCGGAGAGGCTGTCGGTGAGTCGGAGAAGCGGTCGGAGAGTCGGGAGACGGTCGGTGAGTCGGAGAGGCGGTCGGTGAGTCGGAGAGGCGGTCGGTGAGTCGGAGAGGCTGTCAGTGAGTCCGAGAGGCAGTCTGTGAGTCGGAGAAGCAGTCGATGATTCCGAGAGGCCGTCGGTGAGTCGGAGAGGCAGTCGGTGTGTCGGAGAGGCTGTCGGTGAGTCGGTGAGGCAGTCGGTGAGTCGGGGAGGCAGTCGGTGAGTCAGAGAGGCGGTCGGTGAGTCGGAGAGGCACTCGGTGAGTCGGAGAGGCGGTCGGTGAGTCGGAGAGGCAGTCGGTGAGTCGGATAGGCAGTCGGTGAGTCGGAGAGGCCGTCGGTGAGTCAGAGAGGCAGTCTGTGAGTCGGAGAGGCAGTCGGTGAGTCCGAGAGGCCGTCGGTGAGTTGGAGAGGCGGTCGGTGAGTTGGAGAGGCAGTCGGTGAGTCGGAGAGGCATTCGGTGAGTCGGAGAGGCAGTCGGTGAGTCGGAGAGGCAGTCGGTGACTCGGAGAGGAAGTCGATGAGTCGGAGAGGCAGTCGGTGAGTCGGAGATGCGGTCGGTGAGTCGGAGAGACCGTTGGTTAGTCGGAGAGGCAGTCGGTGAGTCGGAGAGGCGGTCGGTGAGTCGGTGAGGCAGTCGGTGAGTCGGAGAGGCAGTCGGTGAGTCGGAGTGGCTGTCGGTGAGTTGGAGAGGCGGTCCATGAGTCGGGAGGCGGTCGGTGAGTCGGAGAGGCGGTCGGTGAGTCGGAGAGGCGGTCGGTGAGTCGGAGAGGCTGTCGGTGAGTCGGAGAGGCAGTCGGTGAGTCGGAGAGGCAGTCGGTGAGTCAGAGCGGCAGTCGGTGAGTTGGAGAGGCAGTCGGTGAGTCGGAGAGGCAGTCGGTGAGTCGGAGAGGCCGTCGGTGAGTCGGTGAGTCGGAGAGGCTGTCGGTGAGTCGCTGAGGCAGTCGGTGAGTCGGAGAGACAGTCGGTGAGTCAGAGAGGTAGTCGGTGAGTCGGAGAGGCAGTCGGTGAGTCGGAGTGGCTGTCGGTGAGTTGGAGAGGCGGTCCATGAGTCGGGAGGTGGTCGGTGAGTCGGAGAGGCGGTCGGTGAGTCGGATACGCGGTCGGTGAGTCGGAGAGGCTGTCGGTGAGTCGGAGAGGCTGTCGGTGAGTCGGAGAGGCCGTCGGTGAGTCGGAGAGGCCGTCGGTGAGTCCGAGAGGCCGTCGGTGAGTCGGAGAGGCAGTCGGTGAGTCAGAGATGCTGTCGGTGAGTCGGAGAGGCAGTCTTTTGATCGGAGAGGCGGTCGGTGAGTCGGAGAGGCGGTCGGTAAGTGGGAGAGGCGGTCGGTGAGTGGGCGAGGTGGTCGGTGAGTCGGAGAGGCGGTCGGTGAGTCGGAGAGGCGGTCGGTGAGTCGGATACGCGGTCGGTGAGTCGGAGAGGCTGTCGGTGAGTCGGAGAGGCTGTCGGTGAGTCGGAGAGGCCGTCGGTGAGTCGGAGAGGCAGTCGGTGAGTCGGAGAGGCAGTCATTGACTCAGAGAGGCTGTCGGTGAGTCGGTGAGGCAGTCGGTGAGTCGGAGAGGCAGTCGGTGAGTCGGAGAGGTGGTCGGTGAGTCGGAGAGGCACTCGGTGAGTCGGAGAGGCGGTCGTTGAGTCTGAGAGGCAGTCGGTGAGTCGGAGAGGCAGTCGGTGAGTCGGAGAGGCCGTCGGTGAGTCCGAGAGGCAGTCTGTGATTCGGACAGGCAGTTGGTGAGTCCGAGAGGCCGTCGGTGAGTCGGAGAGGCATTCGGTGAGTCGGAGAGCCAGTCGGTGAGTCGGAGAGGCAGTCGGTGAGTGGGAGAGGCAGTCGCTGAGTCGGAGAGGCAGTCGGTGAGTCGTCGAGGCAGTCGGTGAGTCGGAGAGGCAGTCGGTGAGTCGGAGAGGCAGTCGGTGAGTCGGAGAGGCCGTCGGTGAGTCGGAGAGGCAGTCGGTGAGTCGGAGAGGCTGTCGGTGAGTCGGTGAGGCAGTCGGTGAGTCTGAGAGGCAGTCGGTGAGTCGGAGAGGCAGTCGGTGAGTCGGAGAGGCAGTCGATGAGTCGGAGAGGCTGTCGGTGAGTCGGAGAAGCGGTCGGAGAGTCGGGAGACGGTCGGTGAGTCGGAGAGGCGGTCGGTGAGTCGGAGAGGCGGTCGGTGAGTCGGAGAGGCGGTCGGTAAGTGGGACAGGCGGTCGGGGAGTCGGAGAGGCGGTCGGTGAGTCGGAGTGGCGGTCGGTGAGTCGGAGATGCGGTCGGTGAGTCGGAGAGGCGGTCGGTGAGTCGGAGATGCCATCGGTGAGTCCGAGAGGCAGTCTGTGAGTCGGAGAGGCAGTCGGTGAGTCGGAGAGGCGGTCGGTGAGTCGGAGAGGCGGTCGGTGAGTCGGTGAGTCCGTCGGTGAGTCCGAGAGGCCGTCGGTGAGTCGGAGAAGCAGTCGGTGAGTCGGAGAGGCTGTCGGTGAGTCGGAGAGGCAGTCGGTGAGTCGGAGAGGCGGTCGGTAAGTGGGAGAGGCGGTCGGTGAGTCGGAGAGGCGGTCGGTGAGTCGGAGTGGCAGTCGGTGAGTCGGAGAGGCGGTCGGTGAGTCGGAGAGGCGGTCGGAGAGTCGGAGAGGCCGTCGGTGAGTCCGAGAGGCAGTCTGTGAGTCGGAGAGGTGGTCGGTGAGTCGGAGAGGCCGTCGGTGAGTCGGAGAGGCCGTCGGTGAGTCAGAGAGGCAGTCAGTGTGTCGGAGAGGCTGTCGGTGAGTCGGAGAGGCAGTCGGTGAGTCGGAGAGGCGGTCGGTAAGTGGGACAGGCGGTCGGGGAGTCGGAGAGGCGGTCGGTGAGTCGGAGTGGCGGTCGGTGAGTCGGAGATGCGGTCGGTGAGTCGGAGAGGCGGTCGGTGAGTCGGAGATGCCATCGGTGAGTCCGAGAGGCAGTCTGTGAGTCGGAGAGGCAGTCGGTGAGTCGGAGAGGCGGTCGGTGAGTCGGAGAGGCGGTCGGTGAGTCGGAGAGGCGGTCGGTGAGTCGGAGAGGCGGTCGGTGAGTCGGAGAGGCGGATGGTGTGTCGGAGAGGCGGTCGGTGAGTGGGAGAGGCGGTCGGTGAGTGGGCGAGGCGGTCGGTGAGTCGGAGAGGCGGTCGGTGAGTCGGAGAGGCGGTCGGTGAGTCGGAGAGGCGGTCAGTGAGTCGGAGAGGCGGTCGGTGAGTCGGAGAGGATGTCGGTGAATCAGAGAGGCAGTCGGTGAGTCGGAGAGGTGGTCGGTGAGTCGGAGAGGCGGTCGGTGATTCGGCGAGGCAGTCGGTGAGTCGGAGAGGCCGTCGGTGAGTCGGAGAGGCAGTCATTGACTCGGAGAGGCTGTCGGTGAGTCGTTGAGGCAGTCGGTGAGTCGGTGATGCAGTCGGTGAGTCGGAGAGGCGGTCGGTGAGTTGGAGAGGCGGTCGGTGAGTCGGGAGGTGGTCGGTGAGTCGGCGAAGCGGTCGGTGAGTCGGAGAAGCGGTCGGTGAGTCAGAGAGGCTGTCGGTGAGTCGGAGAGGCAGTCGGTGAGTCGGAGAGGCAGTCGGTGAGTCAGAGCGGCAGTCGGTGTGTTGGAGAGGCAGTCGGTGAGTCGGAGAGGCAGTCGGTGAGTCGGAGAGGCCGTCGGTGAGTCCGTGAGTCGGAGAGGCAGTCGGTGAGTCGGAGAGGCTGTCGGTGAGTCGGTGAGGCAGTCTGTGAGTCCGAGAGGCGGTCGGTGAGTCGGAGAGGCCTTCGGTGAGTCCGAGAGGCCGTCGGTGAGTCGGAGAGGCAGTCGGTGAGTCGCAGAGGCTATCGGTGAGTCGGAGAGGTAGTCGGTGAGTCGGAGAGGCAGTCGGTGAGTCGGAGAGGCAGTCGGTGAGTCAGATCGGCAGTCGGTGAGTTGGAGAGGCAGTCGGTGAGTCGGAGAGGCAGTCGGTGAGTCGGAGAGGCCGTCGGTGAGTCGGTGAGTCGGAGAGGCTGTCGGTGAGTCGCTGAGGCAGTCGGTGAGTCAGAGAGGCAGTTGGTGAGTCGGAGAGGTTATCGGTGAGTCGGAGAGGCGGTCGGTGAGTCGGGAGGCGGTCGGTGAGTTGGTGAGGCGGTCGGTGAGTCGGGGAGGCGGTCGGTGAGTCAGAGAGGCTGTCGGTGAGTCAGAGAGGCAGTCGGTGAGTCGGAGAGGCGGTCGGTGATTCGGAGAGGCGGTCGGTGAGTCGGAGAGGCGGTCGGTGAGTCGGAGAGGCGGTTGGTGAGTCGGAGAGGCCGTCGGTGAGTCCGAGAGGCTGTCGGTGAGTCGCTGAGGCATTCGGTGAGTCGGAGAGACAGTCGTTGAGTCGGAGAGGCAGTCGGTGAGTCGGAGAGGCAGTCGGTGAGTCGGAGAGGCTGTCGGTGAGTCGGAGAGGCGGTCGGTGAGTCGGAGAGGCGGTCGGTGAGTCAGAGAGGCTGTCGGTGAGTCGCAGAGGTGGTCGGTGAGTCGGAGAGGCGGTCGGTGAGTCGGAGAGGCCGTCGGTGAGTCGGAGAGGCGGTCGGTGATTCGGAGAGGCGGTCGGTGACTCGAAGAGGCGGTCGGTGAGTCGGAGAGGCGGTCGGTGAGTCGGAGAGGCCGTCGGTGAGTCCGAGAGGCCGTCGGTGAGTCGGAGAAGCAGTCGGTGAGTCGGAGAGGCTGTCGGTGAGTCGGAGAGGCAGTCGGTGAGTCGGAGAGGCGGTCGGTAAGTGGGAGAGGCGGTCGGTGAGTCGGAGAGGCGGTCGGTGAGTCGGAGTGGCAGTCGGTGAGTCGGAGAGGCGGTCGGTGAGTCGGAGAGGCGGTCGGTGAGTCGGAGAGGCCGTCGGTGAGTCCGAGAGGCAGTCTGTGAGTCGGAGAGGCGGTCGGTGAGTCGGAGAGGCCGTCGGTGAGTCAGAGAGGCCGTCGGTGAGTCGGAGAGGCAGTCGGTGTGTCGGAGAGGCTGTCGGTGAGTCGGAGAGGCAGTCGGTGAGTCGGAGAGGCGGTCGGTAAGTGGGAGAGGCGGTCGGTGAGTGGGCGAGGTGGTCGGTGAGTCGGAGAGGCGGTCGGTGAGTCGGAGAGGCGGTCGGTGAGTCGGATACGCGGTCGGTGAGTCGGAGAGGCTGTCGGTGAGTCGGAGAGGCTGTCGGTGAGTCGGAGAGGCCGTCGGTGAGTCGGAGAGGCCGTCGGTGAGTCCGAGAGGCCGTCAGTGAGTCGGAGAGGCAGTCGGTGAGTCGGAGATGCTGTCGGTGAGTCGGAGAGGCAGTCGGTTGGTCGGAGAGGCGGTCGGTGCGTCGGAGAGGCGGTCGGTAAGTGGGAGAGGCGGTCGGTGAGTGGGCGAGGTGGTCGGTGAGTCGGAGAGGCGGTCGGTGAGTCGGAGAGGCGGTCGGTGAGTCGGATACGCGGTCGGTGAGTCGGAGAGGCTGTCGGTGAGTCGGAGAGGCTGTCGGTGAGTCGGAGAGGCCGTCGGTGAGTCGGAGAGGCAGTCGGTGAGTCGGAGAGGCAGTCATTGACTCAGAGAGGCTGTCGGTGAGTCGGTGAGGCAGTCGGTGAGTCGGAGAGGCAGTCGGTGAGTCGGAGAGGCGGTCGGTGAGTCGGAGAGGCGCTCGGTGAGTCGGAGAGGCGGTCGTTGAGTCTGAGAGGCAGTCGGTGAGTCGGAGAGGCAGTCGGTGAGTCGGAGAGGCCGTCGGTGAGTCCGAGAGGGAGTCTGTGATTCGGACAGGCAGTTGGTGAGTCCGAGAGGCCGTCGGTGAGTCGGAGAGGCATTCGGTGAGTCGGAGAGCCAGTCGGTGAGTCGGAGAGGCAGTCGGTGAGTGGGAGAGGCAGTCGCTGAGTCGGAGAGGCAGTCGGTGAGTCGTCGAGGCAGTCCGTGAGTCGGAGAGGCAGTCGGTGAGTCGGAGAGGCAGTCGGTGAGTCGGAGAGGCCGTCGGTGAGTCGGAGAGGCAGTCGGTGAGTCGGAGAGGCTGTCGGTGAGTCGGTGAGGCAGTCGGTGAGTCTGAGAGGCAGTCGGTGAGTCGGAGAGGCAGTCGGTGAGTCGGAGAGGCAGTCGATGAGTCGGAGAGGCTGTCGGTGAGTCGGAGAAGCGGTCGGAGAGTCGGGAGACGGTCGGTGAGTCGGAGAGGCGGTCGGTGAGTCGGAGAGGCGGTCGGTGAGTCGGAGAGGCTGTCAGTGAGTCCGAGAGGCAGTCTGTGAGTCGGAGAAGCAGTCGATGATTCCGAGAGGCCGTCGGTGAGTCGGAGAGGCAGTCGGTGTGTCGGAGAGGCTGTCGGTGAGTCGGTGAGGCAGTCGGTGAGTCGGAGAGGCAGTCGGTGAGTCAGAGAGGCGGTCGGTGAGTCGGAGAGGCACTCGGTGAGTCGGAGAGGCGGTCGGTGAGTCGGAGAGGCAGTCGGTGAGTCGGATAGGCAGTCGGTGAGTCGGAGAGGCCGTCGGTGAGTCAGAGAGGCAGTCTGTGAGTCGGAGAGGCAGTCGGTGAGTCCGAGAGGCCGTCGGTGAGTTGGAGAGGCGGTCGGTGAGTTGGAGAGGCAGTCGGTGAGTCGGAGAGGCATTCGGTGAGTCGGAGAGGCAGTCGGTGAGTCGGAGAGGCAGTCGGTGACTCGGAGAGGCAGTCGATGAGTCGGAGAGGCAGTTGGTGAGTCGGAGATGCGGTCGGTGAGTCGGAGAGACCGTTGGTTAGTCGGAGAGGCAGTCGGTGAGTCGGAGAGGCGGTCGGTGAGTCGGTGAGGCAGTCGGTGAGTCGGAGAGGCAGTCGGTGAGTCGGAGTGGCTGTCGGTGAGTTGGAGAGGCGGTCCATGAGTCGGGAGGCGGTCGGTGAGTCGGAGAGGCGGTCGGTGAGTCGGAGAGGCGGTCGGTGAGTCGGAGAGGCTGTCGGTGAGTCGGAGAGGCAGTCGGTGAGTCGGAGAGGCAGTCGGTGAGTCAGAGCGGCAGTCGGTGAGTTGGAGAGGCAGTCGGTGAGTCGGAGAGGCAGTCGGTGAGTCGGAGAGGCCGTCGGTGAGTCGGTGAGTCGGAGAGGCTGTCGGTGAGTCGCTGAGGCAGTCGGTGAGTCGGAGAGACAGTCGGTGAGTCAGAGAGGCAGCCGGTGAGTCAGAGAGGGAGTCGGTGAGTCGGAGAGGATATCGGTGAGTCGGAGAGGCGGTCGGTGAGTCGGGAGGCGGTCGGTGAGTTGGTGAGGCGGTCGGTGAGTCGGGGAGGCAGTCGGTGAGTCGGAGAGGCTGTCGGTGAGTCAGAGAGGCAGTCGGTGAGTCGGAGAGGCGGTCGGTGATTCGGAGAGGTGGTCGGTGAGTCGGAGAGGCGGTCGGTGAGTCGGAGAGGCAGTTGGTGAGTCGGAGAGGCCGTCGGTGAGTCCGAGAGGCTGTCGGTGAGTCGCTGAGGCAGTCGGTGAGTCGGAGAGACAGTCGCTGAGTCGGAGAGGCAGTCGGTGAGTCGGAGAGGCAGTTGGTGAGTCGGAGAGGCTGTCGGTGAGTCGGAGAGGCGGTCGGTGAGTCGGAGAGGCGGTCGGTGAGTCGGAGAGGCTGTCGGTGAGTCGCAGAGGCGGTCGGTGAGTCGGAGAGGCGGTCGGTGAGTCGGAGAGGCCGTCGGTGAGTCGGAGAGGCGGTCGGTGATTCGGAGAGGCGGTCGGTGACTCGGAGAGGCGGTCGGTGAGTCGGAGAGGCGGTCGGTGAGTCGGTGAGTCCGTCGGTGAGTCCGAGAGGCCGTCGGTGAGTCGGAGAAGCAGTCGGTGAGTCGGAGAGGCTGTCGGTGAGTCGGAGAGGCAGTCGGTGAGTCGGAGAGGCGGTCGGTAAGTGGGAGAGGCGGTCGGTGAGTCGGAGAGGCGGTCGGTGAGTCGGAGTGGCAGTCGGTGAGTCGGAGAGGCGGTCGGTGAGTCGGAGAGGCGGTTGGAGAGTCGGAGAGGCCGTCGGTGAGTCCGAGAGGCAGTCTGTGAGTCGGAGAGGTGGTCGGTGAGTCGGAGAGGCCGTCGGTGAGTCGGAGAGGCCGTCGGTGAGTCAGAAAGGCAGTCAGTGTGTCGGAGAGGCTGTCGGTGAGTCGGAGAGGCAGTCGGTGAGTCGGAGAGGCGGTCGGTAAGTGGGACAGGCGGTCGGGGAGTCGGAGAGGCGGTCGGTGAGTCGGAGTGGCGGTCGGTGAGTCGGAGATGCGGTCGGTGAGTCGGAGAGGCGGTCGGTGAGTCGGAGATGCCATCGGTGAGTCCGAGAGGCAGTCTGTGAGTCGGAGAGGCAGTCGGTGAGTCGGAGAGGCGGTCGGTGAGTCGGAGAGGCGGTCGGTGAGTCGGAGAGGCGGTCGGTGAGTCGGAGAGGCGGTCGGTGAGTCGGAGAGGCGGACGGTGTGTCGGAGAGGCGGTCGGTGAGTGGGAGAGGCGGTCGGTGAGTGGGCGAGGCGGTCGGTGAGTCGGAGAGGCGGTCGGTGAGTCGGAGAGGCGGTCGGTGAGTCGGAGAGGCGGTCAGTGAGTCGGAGAGGCGGTCGGTGAGTCGGAGAGGCGGTCGGTGAGTCGGAGAGGCCGTCGGTGAGTCGGAGAGGCGGTCGGTGATTCGGAGAGGCGGTCGGTGACTCGAAGAGGCGGTCGGTGAGTCGGAGAGGCGGTCGGTGAGTCGGAGAGGCCGTCGGTGAGTCCGAGAGGCCGTCGGTGAGTCGGAGAAGCAGTCGGTGAGTCGGAGAGGCTGTCGGTGAGTCGGAGAGGCAGTCGGTGAGTCGGAGAGGCGGTCGGTAAGTGGGAGAGGCGGTCGGTGAGTCGGAGTGGCAGTCGGTGAGTCGGAGAGGCGGTCGGTGAGTCGGAGAGGCGGTCGGTGAGTCGGAGAGGCCGTCGGTGAGTCCGAGAGGCAGTCTGTGAGTCGGAGAGGCGGTCGGTGAGTCGGAGAGGCCGTCGGTGAGTCAGAGAGGCCGTCGGTGAGTCGGAGAGGCAGTCGGTGTGTCGGAGAGGCTGTCGGTGAGTCGGAGAGGCAGTCGGTGAGTCGGAGAGGCGGTCGGTAAGTGGGAGAGGCGGTCGGTGAGTGGGCGAGGTGGTCGGTGAGTCGGAGAGGCGGTCGGTGAGTCGGAGAGGCGGTCGGTGAGTCGGATACGCGGTCGGTGAGTCGGAGAGGCTGTCGGTGAGTCGGAGAGGCTGTCGGTGAGTCGGAGAGGCCGTCGGTGAGTCGGAGAGGCCGTCGGTGAGTCCGAGAGGCCGTCGGTGAGTCGGAGAGGCAGTCGGTGAGTCGGAGATGCTGTCGGTGAGTCGGAGAGGCAGTCGGTTGGTCGGAGAGGCGGTCGGTGCGTCGGAGAGGCGGTCGGTAAGTGGGAGAGGCGGTCGGTGAGTGGGCGAGGTGGTCGGTGAGTCGGAGAGGCGGTCGGTGAGTCGGAGAGGCGGTCGGTGAGTCGGATACGCGGTCGGTGAGTCGGAGAGGCTGTCGGTGAGTCGGAGAGGCTGTCGGTGAGTCGGAGAGGCCGTCGGTGAGTCGGAGAGGCAGTCGGTGAGTCGGAGAGGCAGTCATTGACTCAGAGAGGCTGTCGGTGAGTCGGTGAGGCAGTCGGTGAGTCGGAGAGGCAGTCGGTGAGTCGGAGAGGCGGTCGGTGAGTCGGAGAGGCACTCGGTGAGTCGGAGAGGCGGTCGTTGAGTCTGAGAGGCAGTCGGTGAGTCGGAGAGGCAGTCGGTGAGTCGGAGAGGCCGTCGGTGAGTCCGAGAGGGAGTCTGTGATTCGGACAGGCAGTTGGTGAGTCCGAGAGGCCGTCGGTGAGTCGGAGAGGCATTCGGTGAGTCGGAGAGCCAGTCGGTGAGTCGGAGAGGCAGTCGGTGAGTGGGAGAGGCAGTCGCTGAGTCGGAGAGGCAGTCGGTGAGTCGTCGAGGCAGTCCGTGAGTCGGAGAGGCAGTCGGTGAGTCGGAGAGGCAGTCGGTGAGTCGGAGAGGCCGTCGGTGAGTCGGAGAGGCAGTCGGTGAGTCGGAGAGGCTGTCGGTGAGTCGGTGAGGCAGTCGGTGAGTCTGAGAGGCAGTCGGTGAGTCGGAGAGGCAGTCGGTGAGTCGGAGAGGCAGTCGATGAGTCGGAGAGGCTGTCGGTGAGTCGGAGAAGCGGTCGGAGAGTCGGGAGACGGTCGGTGAGTCGGAGAGGCGGTCGGTGAGTCGGAGAGGCGGTCGGTGAGTCGGAGAGGCTGTCAGTGAGTCCGAGAGGCAGTCTGTGAGTCGGAGAAGCAGTCGATGATTCCGAGAGGCCGTCGGTGAGTCGGAGAGGCAGTCGGTGTGTCGGAGAGGCTGTCGGTGAGTCGGTGAGGCAGTCGGTGAGTCGGAGAGGCAGTCGGTGAGTCAGAGAGGCGGTCGGTGAGTCGGAGAGGCACTCGGTGAGTCGGAGAGGCGGTCGGTGAGTCGGAGAGGCAGTCGGTGAGTCGGATAGGCAGTCGGTGAGTCGGAGAGGCCGTCGGTGAGTCAGAGAGGCAGTCTGTGAGTCGGAGAGGCAGTCGGTGAGTCCGAGAGGCCGTCGGTGAGTTGGAGAGGCGGTCGGTGAGTTGGAGAGGCAGTCGGTGAGTCGGAGAGGCATTCGGTGAGTCGGAGAGGCAGTCGGTGAGTCGGAGAGGCAGTCGGTGACTCGGAGAGGCAGTCGATGAGTCGGAGAGGCAGTTGGTGAGTCGGAGATGCGGTCGGTGAGTCGGAGAGACCGTTGGTTAGTCGGAGAGGCAGTCGGTGAGTCGGAGAGGCGGTCGGTGAGTCGGTGAGGCAGTCGGTGAGTCGGAGAGGCAGTCGGTGAGTCGGAGTGGCTGGTCGGTGAGTTGGAGAGGCGGTCCATGAGTCGGGAGGCGGTCGGTGAGTCGGAGAGGCGGTCGGTGAGTCGGAGAGGCGGTCGGTGAGTCGGAGAGGCTGTCGGTGAGTCGGAGAGGCAGTCGGTGAGTCGGAGAGGCAGTCGGTGAGTCAGAGCGGCAGTCGGTGAGTTGGAGAGGCAGTCGGTGAGTCGGAGAGGCAGTCGGTGAGTCGGAGAGGCCGTCGGTGAGTCGGTGAGTCGGAGAGGCTGTCGGTGAGTCGCTGAGGCAGTCGGTGAGTCGGAGAGACAGTCGGTGAGTCAGAGAGGCAGCCGGTGAGTCAGAGAGGAGTCGGTGAGTCGGAGAGGATATCGGTGAGTCGGAGAGGCGGTCGGTGAGTCGGGAGGCGGTCGGTGAGTTGGTGAGGCGGTCGGTGAGTCGGGGAGGCAGTCGGTGAGTCGGAGAGGCTGTCGGTGAGTCAGAGAGGCAGTCGGTGAGTCGGAGAGGCGGTCGGTGATTCGGAGAGGTGGTCGGTGAGTCGGAGAGGCGGTCGGTGAGTCGGAGAGGCAGTTGGTGAGTCGGAGAGGCCGTCGGTGAGTCCGAGAGGCTGTCGGTGAGTCGCTGAGGCAGTCGGTGAGTCGGAGAGACAGTCGCTGAGTCGGAGAGGCAGTCGGTGAGTCGGAGAGGCAGTTGGTGAGTCGGAGAGGCTGTCGGTGAGTCGGAGAGGCGGTCGGTGAGTCGGAGAGGCGGTCGGTGAGTCGGAGAGGCTGTCGGTGAGTCGCAGAGGCGGTCGGTGAGTCGGAGAGGCGGTCGGTGAGTCGGAGAGGCCGTCGGTGAGTCGGAGAGGCGGTCGGTGATTCGGAGAGGCGGTCGGTGACTCGGAGAGGCGGTCGGTGAGTCGGAGAGGCGGTCGGTGAGTCGGTGAGTCCGTCGGTGAGTCCGAGAGGCCGTCGGTGAGTCGGAGAAGCAGTCGGTGAGTCGGAGAGGCTGTCGGTGAGTCGGAGAGGCAGTCGGTGAGTCGGAGAGGCGGTCGGTAAGTGGGAGAGGCGGTCGGTGAGTCGGAGAGGCGGTCGGTGAGTCGGAGTGGCAGTCGGTGAGTCGGAGAGGCGGTCGGTGAGTCGGAGAGGCGGTTGGAGAGTCGGAGAGGCCGTCGGTGAGTCCGAGAGGCAGTCTGTGAGTCGGAGAGGTGGTCGGTGAGTCGGAGAGGCCGTCGGTGAGTCGGAGAGGCCGTCGGTGAGTCAGAAAGGCAGTCAGTGTGTCGGAGAGGCTGTCGGTGAGTCGGAGAGGCAGTCGGTGAGTCGGAGAGGCGGTCGGTAAGTGGGACATGCGGTCGGGGAGTCGGAGAGGCGGTCGGTGAGTCGGAGTGGCGGTCGGTGAGTCGGAGATGCGGTCGGTGAGTCGGAGAGGCGGTCGGTGAGTCGGAGATGCCATCGGTGAGTCCGAGAGGCAGTCTGTGAGTCGGAGAGGCAGTCGGTGAGTCGGAGAGGCGGTCGGTGAGTCGGAGAGGCTGTCGGTGAGTCCGAGAGGCCGTCGGTGAGTCGGAGAGGCGGTCGGTGAGTCGGAGAGGCCGTCGGTGAGTCGGAGAGGCGGTCGGTGATTCGGAGAGGCGGTCGGTGACTCGAAGAGGCGGTCGGTGAGTCGGAGAGGCCGTCGGTGAGTCGGAGAGGCGGTCGGTGATTCGGAGAGGCGGTCGGTGACTCGAAGAGGCGGTCGGTGAGTCGGAGAGGCGGTCGGTGAGTCGGAGAGGCCGTCGGTGAGTCCGAGAGGCCGTCGGTGAGTCGGAGAAGCAGTCGGTGAGTCGGAGAGGCTGTCGGTGAGTCGGAGAGGCAGTCGGTGAGTCGGAGAGGCGGTCGGTAAGTGGGAGAGGCGGTCGGTGAGTCGGAGAGGCGGTCGGTGAGTCGGAGTGGCAGTCGGTGAGTCGGAGAGGCGGTCGGTGAGTCGGAGAGGCGGTCGGTGAGTCGGAGAGGCCGTCGGTGAGTCCGAGAGGCAGTCTGTGAGTCGGAGAGGCGGTCGGTGAGTCGGAGAGGCCGTCGGTGAGTCAGAGAGGCCGTCGGTGAGTCGGAGAGGCAGTCGGTGTGTCGGAGAGGCTGTCGGTGAGTCGGAGAGGCAGTCGGTGAGTCGGAGAGGCGGTCGGTAAGTGGGAGAGGCGGTCGGTGAGTGGGCGAGGTGGTCGGTGAGTCGGAGAGGCGGTCGGTGAGTCGGAGAGGCGGTCGGTGAGTCGGATACGCGGTCGGTGAGTCGGAGAGGCTGTCGGTGAGTCGGAGAGGCTGTCGGTGAGTCGGAGAGGCCGTCGGTGAGTCGGAGAGGCCGTCGGTGAGTCCGAGAGGCCGTCGGTGAGTCGGAGAGGCAGTCGGTGAGTCGGAGATGCTGTCGGTGAGTCGGAGAGGCAGTCGGTTGGTCGGAGAGGCGGTCGGTGCGTCGGAGAGGCGGTCGGTAAGTGGGAGAGGCGGTCGGTGAGTGGGCGAGGTGGTCGGTGAGTCGGAGAGGCGGTCGGTGAGTCGGAGAGGCGGTCGGTGAGTCGGATACGCGGTCGGTGAGTCGGAGAGGCTGTCGGTGAGTCGGAGAGGCTGTCGGTGAGTCGGAGAGGCCGTCGGTGAGTCGGAGAGGCAGTCGGTGAGTCGGAGAGGCAGTCATTGACTCAGAGAGGCTGTCGGTGAGTCGGTGAGGCAGTCGGTGAGTCGGAGAGGCAGTCGGTGAGTCGGAGAGGCGGTCGGTGAGTCGGAGAGGCACTCGGTGAGTCGGAGAGGCGGTCGTTGAGTCTGAGAGGCAGTCGGTGAGTCGGAGAGGCAGTCGGTGAGTCGGAGAGGCCGTCGGTGAGTCCGAGAGGGAGTCTGTGATTCGGACAGGCAGTTGGTGAGTCCGAGAGGCCGTCGGTGAGTCGGAGAGGCATTCGGTGAGTCGGAGAGCCAGTCGGTGAGTCGGAGAGGCAGTCGGTGAGTGGGAGAGGCAGTCGCTGAGTCGGAGAGGCAGTCGGTGAGTCGTCGAGGCAGTCCGTGAGTCGGAGAGGCAGTCGGTGAGTCGGAGAGGCAGTCGGTGAGTCGGAGAGGCCGTCGGTGAGTCGGAGAGGCAGTCGGTGAGTCGGAGAGGCTGTCGGTGAGTCGGTGAGGCAGTCGGTGAGTCTGAGAGGCAGTCGGTGAGTCGGAGAGGCAGTCGGTGAGTCGGAGAGGCAGTCGATGAGTCGGAGAGGCTGTCGGTGAGTCGGAGAAGCGGTCGGAGAGTCGGGAGACGGTCGGTGAGTCGGAGAGGCGGTCGGTGAGTCGGAGAGGCGGTCGGTGAGTCGGAGAGGCTGTCAGTGAGTCCGAGAGGCAGTCTGTGAGTCGGAGAAGCAGTCGATGATTCCGAGAGGCCGTCGGTGAGTCGGAGAGGCAGTCGGTGTGTCGGAGAGGCTGTCGGTGAGTCGGTGAGGCAGTCGGTGAGTCGGAGAGGCAGTCGGTGAGTCAGAGA
The DNA here is from genome assembly GCF_044704955.1 of Pristiophorus japonicus. NCBI lineage: Eukaryota > Metazoa > Chordata > Chondrichthyes > Pristiophoridae > Pristiophorus > Pristiophorus japonicus. The sequence goes on along the minus strand of NW_027252527.1, from coordinate 329,750 downwards.
GGCGGTCGGTGAGTCGGAGAGGCACTCGGTGAGTCGGAGAGGCGGTCGGTGAGTCGGAGAGGCAGTCGGTGAGTCGGATAGGCAGTCGGTGAGTCGGAGAGGCCGTCGGTGAGTCAGAGAGGCAGTCTGTGAGTCGGAGAGGCAGTCGGTGAGTCCGAGAGGCCGTCGGTGAGTTGGAGAGGCGGTCGGTGAGTTGGAGAGGCAGTCGGTGAGTCGGAGAGGCATTCGGTGAGTCGGAGAGGCAGTCGGTGAGTCGGAGAGGCAGTCGGTGACTCGGAGAGGCAGTCGATGAGTCGGAGAGGCAGTTGGTGAGTCGGAGATGCGGTCGGTGAGTCGGAGAGACCGTTGGTTAGTCGGAGAGGCAGTCGGTGAGTCGGAGAGGCGGTCGGTGAGTCGGTGAGGCAGTCGGTGAGTCGGAGAGGCAGTCGGTGAGTCGGAGTGGCTGTCGGTGAGTTGGAGAGGCGGTCCATGAGTCGGGAGGCGGTCGGTGAGTCGGAGAGGCGGTCGGTGAGTCGGAGAGGCGGTCGGTGAGTCGGAGAGGCTGTCGGTGAGTCGGAGAGGCAGTCGGTGAGTCGGAGAGGCAGTCGGTGAGTCAGAGCGGCAGTCGGTGAGTTGGAGAGGCAGTCGGTGAGTCGGAGAGGCAGTCGGTGAGTCGGAGAGGCCGTCGGTGAGTCGGTGAGTCGGAGAGGCTGTCGGTGAGTCGCTGAGGCAGTCGGTGAGTCGGAGAGACAGTCGGTGAGTCAGAGAGGCAGCCGGTGAGTCAGAGAGGGAGTCGGTGAGTCGGAGAGGATATCGGTGAGTCGGAGAGGCGGTCGGTGAGTCGGGAGGCGGTCGGTGAGTTGGTGAGGCGGTCGGTGAGTCGGGGAGGCAGTCGGTGAGTCGGAGAGGCTGTCGGTGAGTCAGAGAGGCAGTCGGTGAGTCGGAGAGGCGGTCGGTGATTCGGAGAGGTGGTCGGTGAGTCGGAGAGGCGGTCGGTGAGTCGGAGAGGCAGTTGGTGAGTCGGAGAGGCCGTCGGTGAGTCCGAGAGGCTGTCGGTGAGTCGCTGAGGCAGTCGGTGAGTCGGAGAGACAGTCGCTGAGTCGGAGAGGCAGTCGGTGAGTCGGAGAGGCAGTTGGTGAGTCGGAGAGGCTGTCGGTGAGTCGGAGAGGCGGTCGGTGAGTCGGAGAGGCGGTCGGTGAGTCGGAGAGGCTGTCGGTGAGTCGCAGAGGCGGTCGGTGAGTCGGAGAGGCGGTCGGTGAGTCGGAGAGGCCGTCGGTGAGTCGGAGAGGCGGTCGGTGATTCGGAGAGGCGGTCGGTGACTCGGAGAGGCGGTCGGTGAGTCGGAGAGGCGGTCGGTGAGTCGGTGAGTCCGTCGGTGAGTCCGAGAGGCCGTCGGTGAGTCGGAGAAGCAGTCGGTGAGTCGGAGAGGCTGTCGGTGAGTCGGAGAGGCAGTCGGTGAGTCGGAGAGGCGGTCGGTAAGTGGGAGAGGCGGTCGGTGAGTCGGAGAGGCGGTCGGTGAGTCGGAGTGGCAGTCGGTGAGTCGGAGAGGCGGTCGGTGAGTCGGAGAGGCGGTTGGAGAGTCGGAGAGGCCGTCGGTGAGTCCGAGAGGCAGTCTGTGAGTCGGAGAGGTGGTCGGTGAGTCGGAGAGGCCGTCGGTGAGTCGGAGAGGCCGTCGGTGAGTCAGAAAGGCAGTCAGTGTGTCGGAGAGGCTGTCGGTGAGTCAGAGAGGCAGTCGGTGAGTCGGAGAGGCGGTCGGTAAGTGGGACATGCGGTCGGGGAGTCGGAGAGGCGGTCGGTGAGTCGGAGTGGCGGTCGGTGAGTCGGAGATGCGGTCGGTGAGTCGGAGAGGCGGTCGGTGAGTCGGAGATGCCATCGGTGAGTCCGAGAGGCAGTCTGTGAGTCGGAGAGGCAGTCGGTGAGTCGGAGAGGCGGTCGGTGAGTCGGAGAGGCGGTCGGTGAGTCGGAGAGGCGGTCGGTGAGTCGGAGAGGCGGTCGGTGAGTCGGAGAGGCGGACGGTGTGTCGGAGAGGCGGTCGGTGAGTGGGAGAGGCGGTCGGTGAGTGGGCGAGGCGGTCGGTGAGTCGGAGAGGCGGTCGGTGAGTCGGAGAGGCGGTCGGTGAGTCGGAGAGGCGGTCAGTGAGTCGGAGAGGCGGTCGGTGAGTCGGAGAGGATGTCGGTGAATCAGAGAGGCAGTCGGTGAGTCGGAGAGGTGGTCGGTGAGTCGGAGAGGCGGTCGGTGATTCGGCGAGGCAGTCGGTGAGTCGGAGAGGCCGCCGGTGAGTCGGAGAGGCAGTCATTGACTCGGAGAGGCTGTCGGTGAGTCGTTGAGGCAGTCGGTGAGTCGGTGATGCAGTCGGTGAGTCGGAGAGGCGGTCGGTGAGTTGGAGAGGCGGTCGGTGAGTCGGGAGGTGGTCGGTGAGTCAGCGAAGCGGTCGGTGAGTCGGAGAAGCGGTCGGTGAGTCAGAGAGGCTGTCGGTGAGTCGGAGAGGCAGTCGGTGAGTCGGAGAGGCAGTCGGTGAGTCAGAGCGGCAGTCGGTGTGTTGGAGAGGCAGTCGGTGAGTCGGAGAGGCAGTCGGTGAGTCGGAGAGGCCGTCGGTGAGTCCGTGAGTCGGAGAGGCAGTCGGTGAGTCGGAGAGGCTGTCGGTGAGTCGGTGAGGCAGTCTGTGAGTCCGAGAGGCGGTCGGTGAGTCGGAGAGGCCTTCGGTGAGTCCGAGAGGCCGTCGGTGAGTCGGAGAGGCAGTCGGTGAGTCGCAGAGGCTATCGGTGAGTCGGAGAGGTAGTCGGTGAGTCGGAGAGGCAGTCGGTGAGTCGGAGAGGCAGTCGGTGAGTCAGAGCGGCAGTCGGTGAGTTGGAGAGGCAGTCGGTGAGTCGGAGAGGCAGTCGGTGAGTCGGAGAGGCCGTCGGTGAGTCGGTGAGTCGGAGAGGCTGTCGGTGAGTCGCTGAGGCAGTCGGTGAGTCAGAGAGGCAGTTGGTGAGTCGGAGAGGTTATCGGTGAGTCGGAGAGGCGGTCGGTGAGTCGGGAGGCGGTCGGTGAGTTGGTGAGGCGGTCGGTGAGTCGGGGAGGCGGTCGGTGAGTCAGAGAGGCTGTCGGTGAGTCAGAGAGGCAGTCGGTGAGTCGGAGAGGCGGTCGGTGATTCGGAGAGGCGGTCGGTGAGTCAGAGAGGCGGTCGGTGAGTCGGAGAGGCGGTTGGTGAGTCGGAGAGGCCGTCGGTGAGTCCGAGAGGCTGTCGGTGAGTCGCTGAGGCATTCGGTGAGTCGGAGAGACAGTCGTTGAGTCGGAGAGGCAGTCGGTGAGTCGGAGAGGCAGTCGGTGAGTCGGAGAGGCTGTCGGTGAGTCGGAGAGGCGGTCGGTGAGTCGGAGAGGCGGTCGGTGAGTCAGAGAGGCTGTCGGTGAGTCGCAGAGGCGGTCGGTGAGTCGGAGAGGCGGTCGGTGAGTCGGAGAGGCCGTCGGTGAGTCGGAGAGGCGGTCGGTGATTCGGAGAGGCGGTCGGTGACTCGAAGAGGCGGTCGGTGAGTCGGAGAGGCGGTCGGTGAGTCGGAGAGGCCGTCGGTGAGTCCGAGAGGCCGTCGGTGAGTCGGAGAAGCAGTCGGTGAGTCGGAGAGGCTGTCGGTGAGTCGGAGAGGCAGTCGGTGAGTCGGAGAGGCGGTCGGTAAGTGGGAGAGGCGGTCGGTGAGTCGGAGAGGCGGTCGGTGAGTCGGAGTGGCAGTCGGTGAGTCGGAGAGGCGGTCGGTGAGTCGGAGAGGCGGTCGGTGAGTCGGAGAGGCCGTCGGTGAGTCCGAGAGGCAGTCTGTGAGTCGGAGAGGCGGTCGGTGAGTCGGAGAGGCCGTCGGTGAGTCAGAGAGGCCGTCGGTGAGTCGGAGAGGCAGTCGGTGTGTCGGAGAGGCTGTCGGTGAGTCGGAGAGGCAGTCGGTGAGTCGGAGAGGCGGTCGGTAAGTGGGAGAGGCGGTCGGGGAGTCGGAGAGGCGGTCGGTGAGTCGGAGTGGCGGTCGGTGAGTCGGAGAGGCGGTCGGTGAGTCGGAGAGGCGGTCGGAGAGTCGGAGAGGCCGTCGGTGAGTCCGAGAGGCAGTCTGTGAGTCGGAGAGGCGGTCGGTGAGTCGGAGAGGCGGTCGGTGAGTCGGAGAGGCGGTCGGTGAGTCGGAGAGGTGGTCGGTGAGTCGGAGAGGCGGTCGGTGAGTCGGAGAGGCGGACGGTGTGTCGGAGAGGCGGTCTGTGAGTGGGAGAGGCGGTCGGTGAGTGGGCGAGGCGGTCGGTGAGTCGGAGAGGCGGTCGGTGAGTCGGAGAGGCGGTCGGTGAGTCGGAGAGGCGGTCGGTGATTCGGCGAGGCAGTCGGTGAGTCGGAGAGGCCGTCGGTGAGTCGGAGAGGCAGTCATTGACTCGGAGAGGCTGTCGGTGAGTCGTTGAGGCAGTCGGTGAGTCGGTGATGCAGTCGGTGAGTCGGAGAGGCGGTCGGTGAGTTGGAGAGGCGGTCGGTGAGTCGGGAGGTGGTCGGTGAGTCGGAGAGGCGGTCGGTGAGTCGGAGAGGCGGTCGGTGAGTCAGAGAGGCTGTCGGTGAGTCGGAGAGGCAGTCGGTGAGTCGGAGAGGCATTTGGTGAGTCAGAGCGGCAGTCGTTGTGTTGGAGAGGCAGTCGGTGAGTCGGAGAGGCAGTCGGTGAGTCGGAGAGGCCGTCGGTGCGTCGGTGAGTCGGAGAGGCAGTCGGTGAGTCGGAGAGGCTGTCGGTGAGTCGGTGAGGCAGTCTGTGAGTCCGAGAGGCGGTCGGTGAGTCGGAGAGGCCGTCGGTGAGTCCGAGAGGCCGTCGGTGAGTCGGAGAGGCGGTCGGTGAGTTGCAGAGGCTGTCGGTGAGTCGGAGAGGCAGTCGGTGAGTCGGAGAGGCGGTCGGTAAGTGGGAGAGGCGGTCGGTGAGTCGGAGAGGCGGTCTGTGAGTCGGAGAGGCGGTCGGTGAGTCGGAGAGGCGGTCGGTAAGTGGGAGAGGCGGTCGGGGAGTCGGAGAGGCGGTCGGTGAGTCGGAGTGGCGGTCGGTGAGTCGGAGAGGCGGTCGGTGAGTCGGAGAGGCGGTCGGAGAGTCGGAGAGGCCGTCGGTGAGTCCGAGAGGCAGTCTGTGAGTCGGAGAGGCGGTCGGTGAGTCGGAGAGGCGGTCGGTGAGTCGGAGAGGCGGTCGGTGAGTCGGAGAGGTGGTCGGTGAGTCGGAGAGGCGGTCGGTGAGTCGGAGAGGCGGACGGTGTGTCGGAGAGGCGGTCTGTGAGTGGGAGAGGCGGTCGGTGAGTGGGCGAGGCGGTCGGTGAGTCGGAGAGGCGGTCGGTGAGTCGGAGAGGCGGTCGGTGAGTCGGAGAGACGGTCGGTGAGTCGGAGAGGCGGTCGGTGAGTCGGAGAGGCTGTCGTTGAATCTGAGAGGCAGTCGGTGAGTCGGAGAGGCGGTCGGTGAGGCGGAGAGGCGGTCGGTGATTCGGCGAGGCAGTCGGTGAGTCGGAGAGGCCGTCGGTGAGTCGGAGAGGCAGTCATTGACTCGGAGAGGCTGTCGGTGAGTCGTTGAGGCAGTCGGTGAGTCGGTGATGCAGTCGGTGAGTCGGAGAGGCGGTCGGTGAGTTGGAGAGGCGGTCGGTGAGTCGGGAGGTGGTCGGTGAGTCGGAGAGGCGGTCGGTGAGTCGGAGAGGCGGTCGGTGAGTCAGAGAGGCTGTCGGTGAGTCGGAGAGGCAGTCGGTGAGTCGGAGAGGCATTTGGTGAGTCAGAGCGGCAGTCGTTGTGTTGGAGAGGCAGTCGGTGAGTCGGAGAGGCAGTCGGTGAGTCGGAGAGGCCGTCGGTGAGTCGGTGAGTCGGAGAGGCAGTCGGTGAGTCGGAGAGGCTGTCGGTGAGTCGGTGAGGCAGTCTGTGAGTCCGAGAGGCGGTCGGTGAGTCGGAGAGGCCGTCGGTGAGTCCGAGAGGCCGTCGGTGAGTCGGAGAGGCGGTCGGTGAGTTGCAGAGGCTGTCGGTGAGTCGGAGAGGCAGTCGGTGAGTCGGAGAGGCGGTCGGTAAGTGGGAGAGGCGGTCGGTGAGTCGGAGAGGCGGTCGTTGAGTCGGAGTGGCGGTCGGTGAGTCGGAGAGGCGGTCGGTGAGTCGGAGAGGCGGTCGGTGAGTCGGAGAGGCCGTCGGTGAGTCCGAGAGGCAGTCTGTGAGTCGGAGAGGCGGTCGGTGAGTCGGAGAGGCGGTCGGTGAGTCGGAGAGGCGGTCGGTGAGTCGGAGAGGCAGTCGGTGAATCGGAGAGGCGGACGGTGTGTCGGAGAGGCGGTCGGTGGGTGGGAGAGGCGGTCGGTGAGTGGGCGAGGTGGTCGGTGAGTCGGAGAGGCGGTCGTTGAGTCGGAGAGGCGGTCGGTGAGTCGGAGAGGCGGTCGGTGAGTCGGAGAGGCGGTCGGTGAGTCGGAGAGGCTGTCGGTGAATCAGAGAGGCAGTCGGTGAGTCGGAGAGGCGGTCGGTGAGTCGGAGAGGCGGTCGGTGATTCGGCGAGGCAGTCGGTGAGTCGGAGAGGCCGTTGGTGAGTCGGAGAGGCAGTCATTGACTCGGAGAGGCTGTCGGTGAGTCGTTGAGGCAGTCGGTGAGTCGGTGATGCAGTCGGTGAGTCGGAGAGGCGGTCGGTGAGTCGGAGAGGCACTCGGTGAGTCGTAGAGGCGGTCGGTGAGTCGGAGAGGCTGTCGGTGAGTCAGAGAGGCGGTCGGTGAGTCGAAGAGGCGGTCGGTGAGTCGGAGATGCGGTCGGTGAGTCGGAGAGGCAGTCGGTGAGTCGGAGAGGCCGTCGGTGAGTCGGAGAGGCAGTCATTGACTCGGAGAGGCTATCGGTGAGTCGGTGAGGCAGTCGGTGAGTCGGAGAGGCAGTCGGTGAGACGGAGAGGCGGTCGGTGAGTCAGAGAGGCAGTCGGTGAGTCGGAGAGGCAGTCGGTTAGTCGGAGAGGCCGTCGGTGCGTCCGAGAGGCAGTCTGTGATTCGGAGAGGCAATCGGTGAGTCCGAGAGGCCGTCGGTGAGTCGGAGAGGCAGTCGGTGAGTCGGAGAGGCAGTTGGTGAGTCGGAGAGGCAGTCGGTGAGTGGAAGACGCAGTCGGTGAGTCGGAGAGGCAGTCGGTGAGTCGGAGAGGCAGTCGGTGAGTCGGAGAGGCAGTCGGTGAGTCGGAGAGGCAGTCGGTGAGTCGGAGAGGCAGTCGGTGAGTCGGAGAGGCAGTCGGTGAGTCGGAGAGGCAGTCGGTGAGTCGGAGAGGCCGTCGGTGAGTCGGAGAGGCTGTCGGTGAGTCGGTGAGGCAGTCGATGAGTCGGAGAGGCAGTCGGTGAGTCGGAGAGGCAGTCTGTGAGTCGGAGAGACAGTCGGTGAGTCGGAGAGGCTGTCGGTGAGTCGGAGAGGCGGTCGTTGAGTCGGGAGGCGGTCGGTGAGTCGGAGAGGCGGTCGGTGAGTCGGAGAGGCTGTCGGTGAGTCCGAGATTCAGTCTGTGAGTCGGAGAGGCAGTCGGTGAGTCCGAGAGGCCGTCGGTGAGTCGGAGAGGCAATCATTGAGTCAGAGAGGCAGTCGCTGAGTCGGTGAGGCAGTCGGTGAGTCGGAGAGGCAGTCGGTGAGTCGGAGAAGCGGTCGGTGAGTCGGAGAGGCACTCGGTGAGTCGGAGAGGCGGTTGGTGAGTCGGAGATGCAGTCGGTGAGTCGGATCGGCAGTCGGTGAGTCGGAGAGGCCGTCGGTGAGTCCGAGAGGCTGTCTTTGAGTCGGAGAGGCAGTCGGTGAGTCCGAGAGGCCGTCGGTGAGTCGGAGAGGCAGTCGGTGAGTTGGAGAGGCATTCGGTGAGTCGGAGAGGCAGTCGGTGAGTGGGAGAGGCAGTCGGTGAGTCGGAGAGGCAGTCGGTGAGTCGGACAGGCAGTCGGTGAGTTGGAGAGGCAGTCGGTGAGTCGGAGAGGCAGTCGGTGACTCGGAGAGGCAGTCGATGAGTCGGAGAGGCAGTCGGTGAGTCGGAGAGGCAGTCGGTGAGTCGGAGAGACCGTCGGTGAGTCGGAGAGGCAGTCGGTGAGTCGGAGAGGCTGTCGGTGAGTCGGTGAGGCAGTCGGTGAGTCGGAGAGGCAGTCGGTGAGTCGGAGAGGCTGTCGGTGATTTGGAGAGGCGGTCGGTCAGTCGGGAGGCGGTCGGTGAGTCGGAGAGGTGGTCGGTGAGTCGGAGAGGCGGTTGGTGAGTCGGAGAGGCTGTCGGTGAGTCGGAGAGGCAGTCGGTGAGTCGGAGAGGCTGTCAGTGAGTCGGTGAGGCAGTCGGTGAGTCGCAGAGGCAGTCGGTGAGTCGGAGAGGCTGTCGGTGAGTTGGAGAGGCGGTCGGTCAGTCGGGAGGCGGTCAGTGAGTCGGAGAGGCGGTCGGTGAGTCGGAGAGGCGGTCGGTGAGTCGGAGAGGCTGTCGGTGAGTCCGAGAGGCAGTCTTTGAGTCGGAGAGGCAGTCGGTGAGTTCGAGAGGCCGTCGATGAGTCGGAGAGGCAATCATTGAGTCGGAGAGGCTGTCGCTGAGTCGGTGAGGCAGTCGGTGAGTCGGAGAGGCAGTCGGTGAGTCAGAGAGGCGGTCGGTGAGTCGGAGAGGCACTCGGTGAGTCGGAGAGGCGGTCGGTGAGTCGGAGAGGCAGTCGGTGAGTCGGATAGGCAGTCGGTGAGTCGGAGAGGCCGTCGGTGAGTCCGAGAGGCAGTCTGTGAGTCGGAGAGGCAGTCGGTGAGTGGGAGAGGCAGTCGGTGAGTCGGAGAGGCAGTCGGTGAGTCGGAGCGGCAGTCGGTGAGTCGGAGAGGCAGTCGGTGAGTCGGAGAGGCAGTCGGTGACTCGGAGAGGCAGTCGGTGAGTCGGAGAGGCAGTCGGTGAGTCGGAGAGGCAGTCGGTGAGTCGGAGAGACCGTCGGTGAGTCGGAGAGGCAGTCGGTGAGTCGGAGAGGCTGTCGGTGAGTCGGTGAGGCAGTCGGTGAGTCGGAGAGGCAGTCGCTAAGTCGGAGAGGCTGTCGGTGAGTTGGAGAGGCGGTCGGTCAGTCGGGAGGCGGTCGGTGAGTCGGAGAGGCGGTCGGTGAGTCGGAGAGGCTGTCAGTGAGTCGGAGAGGCTGTCGGTGAGTCGGAGAGGCAGTCGGTGAGTCGGAGAGGCAGTCGGTGAGTCAGAGCGGCAGTCGTTGTGTTGGAGAGGCAGTCGGTGAGTCGGAGAGGCATTCGGTGAGTCGGAGAGGCCGTCGGTGAGTCGGTGAGTCGGAGAGGCAGTCGGTGAGTCGGAGAGGCTGTCGGTGAGTCGGTGAGGCAGTCTGTGAGTCCGAGAGGTGGTCGGTGAGTCGGAGAGGCCGTCGGTGAGTCCGAGAGGCCGTCGGTGAGTCGGAGAGGCAGTCGGTGAGTCGCAGAGGCTGTCGGTGAGTCGGAGAGGCAGTCGGTGAGTCGGAGAGGCGGTCGGTAAGTGGGAGAGGCGGTCGGTGAGTCGGAGAGGCGGTCGTTGAGTCGGAGTGGCGGTCGGTGAGTCGGAGAGGCGGTCGGTGAGTCGGAGAGGCGGTCGGTGACTCGGAGAGGCAGTCGATGAGTCGGAGAGGCAGTCGGTGAGTCGGAGAGGCAGTCGGTGAGTCGGAGAGACCGTCGGTGAGTCGGAGAGGCAGTCGGTGAGTCGGAGAGGCTGTCGGTGAGTCGGTGAGGCAGTCGGTGAGTCGGAGAGGCAGTCGCTAAGTCGGAGAGGCTGTCGGTGAGTTGGAGAGGCGGTCGGTCAGTCGGGAGGCGGTCGGTGAGTCGGAGAGGCGGTCGGTGAGTCGGAGAGGCTGTCGGTGAGTCGGAGAGGCTGTCGGTGAGTCGGAGAGGCAGTCGGTGAGTCGGAGAGGCAGTCGGTGAGTCAGAGCGGCAGTCGTTGTGTTGGAGAGGCAGTCGGTGAGTCGGAGAGGCAGTCGGTGAGTCGGAGAGTCCGTCGGTGAGTCGGTGAGTCGGAGAGGCAGTCGGTGAGTCGGAGAGGCTGTCGGTGAGTCGGTGAGGCAGTCTGTGAGTCCGAGAGGCGGTCGGTGAGTCGGAGAGGCCGTCGGTGAGTCCGAGAGGCCGTCGGTGAGTCGGAGAGGCAGTCGGTGAGTCGCAGAGGCTGTCGGTGAGTCGGAGAGGCAGTCGGTGAGTCGGAGAGGCGGTCGGTAAGTGGGAGAGGCGGTCGGTGAGTCGGAGAGGCGGTCGTTGAGTCGGAGTGGCGGTCGGTGAGTCGGAGAGGCGGTCGGTGAGTCGGAGAGGCGGTCGGTGAGTCGGAGAGGCCGTCGGTGAGTCCGAGAGGCAGTCTGTGAGTCGGAGAGGCGGTCGGTGAGTCGGAGAGGCGGTCGGTGAGTCGGAGAGGCGGTCGGTGAGTCGGAGAGGCAGTCGGTGAATCGGAGAGGCGGACGGTGTGTCGGAGAGGCGGTCGGTGAGTGGGAGAGGCGGTCGGTGAGTGGGCGAGGCGGTCGGTGAGTCGGAGAGGCGGTCGGTGAGTCGGAGAGGCGGTCGGTGAGTCGGAGAGGCGGTCGGTGAGTCGGAGAGGCGGTCGGTGAGTCGGAGAGGCTGTCGGTGAATCAGAGAGGCAGTCGGTGAGTCGGAGAGGCGGTCGGTGAGTCGGAGAGGCGGTCGGTGATTCGGCGAGGCAGTCGGTGAGTCGGAGAGGCCGTTGGTGAGTCGGAGAGGCAGTCATTGACTCGGAGAGGCTGTCGGTGAGTCGTTGAGGCAGTCGGTGAGTCGGTGATGCAGTCGATGAGTCGGAGAGGCAGTCGGTGAGTCGGAGAGGCGGTCGGTGAGTCGGAGAGACCGTTGGTTAGTCGGAGAGGCAGTCGGTGAGTCGGAGAGGCGGTCGGTGAGTCGGTGAGGCAGTCGGTGAGTCGGAGAGGCAGTCGGTGAGTCGGAGAGGTAGTCGGTGAGTCGGAGAGGCAGTCGGTGAGTCGGAGTGGCTGTCGGTGAGTTGGAGAGGCGATCCATGAGTCGGGAGGCGGTCGGTGAGTCGGAGAGGCGGTCGGTGAGTCGGAGAGGCGGTCGGTGAGTCGGAGAGGCTGTCGGTGAGTCGGAGAGGCAGTCGGTGAGTCGGAGAGGCAGTCGGTGAGTCAGAGCGGCAGTCGGTGAGTTGGAGAGGCAGTCGGTGAGTTGGAGAGGCAGTCGGTGAGTCGGAGAGGCCGTCGGTGAGTCGGTGAGTCGGAGAGGCAGTCGGTGAGTCGCTGAGGCAGTCGGTGAGTCGGAGAGACAGTCGGTGAGTCAGAGAGGCAGCCGGTGAGTCAGAGAGGGAGTCGGTGAGTCGGAGAGGATATCGGTGAGTCGGAGAGGCGGTCGGTGAGTCGGGAGGCGGTCGGTGAGTTGGTGAGGCGGTCGGTGAGTCGGGGAGGCGGTCGGTGAGTCGGAGAGGCTGTCGGTGAGTCAGAGAGGCAGTCGGTGAGTCGGAGAGGCGGTCGGTGATTCGGAGAGGTGGTCGGTGAGTCGGAGAGGCGGTCGGTGAGTCGGAGAGGCGGTTGGTGAGTCGGAGAGGCCGTCGGTGAGTCCGAGAGGCTGTCGGTGAGTCGCTGAGGCAGTCGGTGAGTCGGAGAGACAGTCGCTGAGTCGGAGAGGCAGTCGGTGAGTCGGAGAGGCAGTTGGTGAGTCGGAGAGGCTGTCGGTGAGTCGGAGAGGCGGTCGGTGAGTCGGAGAGGCAGTCGGTGAGTCGGAGAGGCAGTTGGTGAGTCGGAGAGGCTGTCGGTGAGTCGGAGAGGCGGTCGGTGAGTCGGAGAGGCCGTCGGTGAGTCGGAGAGGCGGTCGGTGATTCGGAGAGGCGGTCGGTGACTCGGAGAGGCGGTCGGTGAGTCGGAGAGGCAGTCGGTGAGTCGGAGAGTACGTCGGTGAGTCCGAGAGGCCGTCGGTGATTCGGAGAAGCAGTCGGTGAGTCGGAGAGGCTGTCGGTGAGTCGGAGAGGCAGTCGGTGAGTCGGAGAGGCGGTCGGTAAGTGGGAGAGGCGGTCGGTGAGTCGGAGAGGCGGTCGGTGAGTCGGAGTGGCAGTCGGTGAGTCGGAGAGGCGGTCGGTGAGTCGGAGAGGCGGTCGGTGAGTCGGAGAGGCCGTCGGTGAGTCCGAGAGGCAGTCTGTGAGTCGGAGAGGTGGTCGGTGAGTCGGAGAGGCCGTCGGTGAGTCGGAGAGGCCGTCGGTGAGTCAGAGAGGCAGTCAGTGTGTCGGAGAGGCTGTCGGTGAGTCGGAGAGGCAGTCGGTGAGTCGGAGAGGCGGTCGGTAAGTGGGACAGGCGGTCGGGGAGTCGGAGAGGCGGTCGGTGAGTCGGAGTGGCCGTCGGTGAGTCGGAGAGGCGGTCGGTGAGTCGGAGAGGCGGTCGGTGAGTCGGAGATGCCATCGGTGAGTCCGAGAGGCAGTCTGTGAGTCGGAGAGGCAGTCGGTGAGTCGGAGAGGCGGTCGGTGAGTCGGAGAGGCGGTCGGTGAGTCGGAGAGGCGGTCGGTGAGTCGGAGAGGCGGTCGGTGAGTCGGAGAGGCGGACGGTGTGTCGGAGAGGCGGTCAGTGAGTGGGAGAGGCGGTCGTTGAGTGGGCGAGGCGGTCGGTGAGTCGGAGAGGCGGTCGGTGAGTCGGAGAGGCGGTCGGTGAGTCGGAGAGGCGGTCGGTGAGTTGGAGAGGCGGTCGGTGAGTCGGGAGGTGGTCGGTGAGTCGGCGAAGCGGTCGGTGAGTCGGAGAGGCGGTCGGTGAGTCAGAGAGGCTGTCGGTGAGTCGGAGAGGCAGTCGGTGAGTCGGAGAGGCAGTCGGTGAGTCAGAGCGGCAGTCGGTGTGTTGGAGAGGCAGTCGGTGAGTCGGAGAGGCAGTCGGTGAGTCGGAGAGGCCGTCGGTGAGTCCGTGAGTCGGAGAGGCAGTCGGTGAGTCGGAGAGGCTGTCGGTGAGTCGGTGAGGCAGTCTGTGAGTCCGAGAGGTGGTCGGTGAGTCGGAGAGGCCTTCGGTGAGTCCGAGAGGCCGTCGGTGAGTCAGAGAGGCAGTCGGTGAGTCGCAGAGGCTATCGGTGAGTCGGAGAGGTAGTCGGTGAGTCGGAGAGGCAGTCGGTGAGTCGGAGAGGCAGTCGGTGAGTCAGAGCGGCAGTCGGTGAGTTGGAGAGGCAGTCGGTGAGTCGGAGAGGCAGTCGGTGAGTCGGAGAGGCCGTCGGTGAGTCGGTGAGTCGGAGAGGCTGTCGGTGAGTCACTGAGGCAGTCGGTGAGTCAGAGAGGCAGTCGGTGAGTCGGAGAGGTTATCGGTGAGTCGGAGAGGCGGTCAGTGAGTCGGGAGGCGGTCGGTGAGTTGGTGAGGCGGTCGGTGAGTCGGGGAGGCGGTCGGTGAGTCGAAGAGGCTGTCGGTGAGTCAGAGAGGCAGTCGGTGAGTCGGAGAGGCGGTCGGTGATTCGGAGAGGCGGTCGGTGAGTCGGAGAGGCGGTCGGTGAGTCGGAGAGGCGGTTGGTGAGTCGGAGAGGCCGTCGGTGAGTCCGAGAGGCTGTCGGTGAGTTGCTGAGGCTTTCGGTGAGTCGGAGAGACAGTCGTTGAGTCGGAGAGGCAGTCGGTGAGTCGGAGAGGCAGTCGGTGAGTCGGAGAGGCTGTCGGTGAGTCGGAGAGGCGGTCGGTGAGTCGGAGAGGCGGTCGGTGAGTCGGAGAGGCTGTCGGTGAGTCGCAGAGGCGGTCGGTGAGTCGGAGAGGCGGTTGGTGAGTCGGAGAGGCCGTCGGTGAGTCGGGGAGGCGGTCGGTGATTCGGAGAGGCGGTCGGTGACTCGAAGAGGCGGTCGGTGAGTCGGAGAGGCGGTCGGTGAGTCGGAGAGGCCGTCGGTGGGTCCGAGAGGCCGTCGGTGAGTCGGAGAAGCAGTCGGTGAGTCGGAGAGGCTGTCGGTGAGTCGGAGAGGCTGTCGGTGAGTCGGAGAGGCGGTCGGTAAGTGGGAGAGGCGGTCGATGAGTCGGAGAGGCGGTCGGTGAGTCGGAGTGGCAGTCGGTGAGTCGGAGAGGCTGTCGGTGAGTCGGAGAGGCGGTCGGTGAGTCGGAGAGGCCGTCGGTGAGTCCGAGAGGCAGTCTGTGAGTCGGAGATGCGGTCGGTGAGTCGGAGAGGCCGTCGGTGAGTCGGAGAGGCCGTCGGTGAGTCGGAGAGGCAGTCGGTGTGTCGGAGAGGCTGTCGGTGAGTCGGAGAGGCAGTCGGTGAGTCGGAGAGGCGGTCGGTAAGTGGGAGAGGCGGTCGGGGAGTCGGAGAGGCGGTCGGTGAGTCGGAGTGGCGGTCGGTGAGTCGGAGAGGCGGTCGGTGAGTCGGAGAGGCGGTCGGTGAGTCGGAGAGGCCGTCGGTGAGTCGGAGAGGCGGTCGGTGAGTGGGAGAGGCGGTCGGTGAGTGGGCGAGGCGGTCGGTGAGTCGGAGAGGCGGTCGGTGAGTCGGAGAGGCTGTCGGTGAGTCGTTGAGGCAGTCGGTGAGTCGGTGATGCAGTCGGTGAGTCGGAGAGGCGGTCGGTGAGTTGGAGAGGCGGTCGGTGAGTCGGGAGGTGGTCGGTGAGTCGGAGAGGCGGTCGGTGAGTCGGAGAGGCGGTTGATGAGTCAGAGAGGCTGTCGGTGAGTCGGAGAGGCAGTCGGTGAGTCGGAGAGGCAGTCGGTGAGTCAGAGCGGCAGTCGTTGTGTTGGAGAGGCAGTCGGTGAGTCGGAGAGGCAGTCGGTGAGTCGGAGAGGCCGTCGGTGAGTCGGTGAGTCGGAGAGGCAGTCGGTGAGTCGGAGAGGCTGTCGGTGAGTCGGTGAGGCAGTCTGTGAGTCCGAGAGGCGGTCGGTGAGTCGGAGAGGCCGTCGGTGAGTCCGAGAGGCCGTCGGTGAGTCGGAGAGGCGGTCGGTGAGTCGGAGAGGCACTCGGTGAGTCGGAGAGGCGGTCGGTGAGTCGGAGAGGCAGTCGGTGAGTCGGATAGGCAGTCGGTGAGTCGGAGAGGCCGTCGGTGAGTCCGAGAGGCAGTCTGTGAGTCGGAGAGGCAGTCGGTGAGTGGGAGAGGCAGTCGGTGAGTCGGAGAGGCAGTCGGTGAGTCGGAGAGGCAGTCGGTGAGTCGGAGAGGCAGTCGGTGAGTCGGAGAGGCAGTCGGTGACTCGGAGAGGCAGTCGGTGAGTCGGAGAGGCAGTCGGTGAGTCGGAGAGGCAGTCGGTGAGTCGGAGAGACCGTCGGTGAGTCAGAGAGGCAGTCGGTGAGTCGGAGAGGCTGTCGGTGAGTCGGTGAGGCAGTCGGTGAGTCGGAGAGGCAGTCGCTAAGTCGGAGAGGCTGTCGGTGAGTTGGAGAGGCGGTCGGTCAGTCGGGAGGCGGTCGGTGAGTCGGAGAGGCGGTCGGTGAGTCGGAGAGGCTGTCAGTGAGTCGGAGAGGCTGTCGGTGAGTCGGAGAGGCAGTCGGTGAGTCGGAGAGGCAGTCGGTGAGTCAGAGCGGCAGTCGTTGTGTTGGAGAGGCAGTCGGTGAGTCGGAGAGGCAGTCGGTGAGTCGGAGAGGCCGTCGGTGAGTCGGTGAGTCGGAGAGGCAGTCGGTGAGTCGGAGAGGCTGTCGGTGAGTCGGTGAGGCAGTCTGTGAGTCCGAGAGGCGGTCGGTGAGTCGGAGAGGCCGTCGGTGAGTCCGAGAGGCCGTCGGTGAGTCGGAGAGGCAGTCGGTGAGTCGCAGAGGCTGTCGGTGAGTCGGAGAGGCAGTCGGTGAGTCGGAGAGGCGGTCGGTAAGTGGGAGAGGCGGTCGGTGAGTCGGAGAGGCGGTCGTTGAGTCGGAGTGGCGGTCGGTGAGTCGGAGAGGCGGTCGGTGAGTCGGAGAGGCGGTCGGTGAGTCGGAGAGGCCGTCGGTGAGTCCGAGAGGCAGTCTGTGAGTCGGAGAGGCGGTCGGTGAGTCGGAGAGGCGGTCGTTGAGTCGGAGAGGCAGTCGGTGAATCGGAGAGGCGGACGGTGTGTCGGAGAGGCGGTCGGTGAGTGGGAGAGGCGGTCGGTGAGTCGGAGAGGCAGTCGGTGAGTCAGAGAGGCTGTCGGTGAGTTGGAGAGGCGGTTGGTCAGTCGGGAGGCGGTCGGTGAGTCGGAGAGGTGGTCGGTGAGTCGGAGAGGCGGTTGGTGAGTCGGAGAGGCTGTCGGTGAGTCGGAGAGGCAGTCGCTGAGTCGGAGAGGCTGTCAGTGAGTCGGTGAGGCAGTCGGTGAGTCGCAGAGGCAGTCGGTGAGTCGGAGAGGCTGTCGGTGAGTTGGAGAGGCGGTCGGTCAGTCGGGAGGCGGTCAGTGAGTCGGAGAGGCGGTTGGTGAGTCGGAGAGGTGGTCGGTGAGTCGGAGAGGCTGTCGGTGAGTCCGAGAGGCAGTCTTTGAGTCGGAGAGGCAGTCGGTGAGTCCGAGCGGCCGTCGATGAGTCGGAGAGGCAATCATTGAGTCGGAGAGGCTGTCGCTGAGTCGGTGAGGCAGTCGGTGAGTCGGAGAAGCAGTCGGTGAGTCAGAGAGGCGGTCGGTGAGTCGGAGAGGCAGTCGGTGAGTCGGAGAGGCGGTCGGTGAGTCGGAGAGGCAGTCGGTGAGTCGGATAGGCAGTCGGTGAGTCGGAGAGGCCGTCGGTGAGTCCGAGAGGCAGTCTGTGAGTCGGAGAGGCAGTCGGTGAGTGGGAGAGGCAGTCGGTGAGTCGGAGAGGCAGTCGGTGAGTCGGAGAGGCAGTCGGTGAGTCGGAGAGGCAGTCGGTGAGTCGGAGAGGCAGTCGGTGACTCGGAGAGGCAGTCGATGAGTCGGAGAGGCAGTCGGTGAGTCGGAGAGGCAGTCGGTGAGTCGGAGAGACCGTCGGTGAGTCGGAGAGGCAGTCGGTGAGTCGGAGAGGCTGTCGGTGAGTCGGTGAGGCAGTCGGTGAGTCGGAGAGGCAGTCGCTAAGTCGGAGAGGCTGTCGGTGAGTTGGAGAGGCGGTCGGTCAGTCGGGAGGCGGTCGGTGAGTCGGAGAGGCTGTCGGTGAGTCGGAGAGGCTGTCGGTGAGTCGGAGAGGCTGTCGGTGAGTCGGAGAGGCAGTCGGTGAGTCGGAGAGGCAGTCGGTGAGTCAGAGCGGCAGTCGTTGTGTTGGAGAGGCAGTCGGTGAGTCGGAGAGGCAGTCGGTGAGTCGGAGAGGCCGTCGGTGAGTCGGTGAGTCGGAGAGGCAGTCGGTGAGTCGGAGAGGCTGTCGGTGAGTCAGTGAGGCAGTCTGTGAGTCCGAGAGGTGGTCGGTGAGTCGGAGAGGCCGTCGGTGAGTCCGAGAGGCCGTCGGTGAGTCGGAGAGGCAGTCGCTAAGTCGGAGAGGCTGTCGGTGAGTTGGAGAGGCGGTCGGTCAGTCGGGAGGCGGTCGGTGAGTCGGAGAGGCGGTCGGTGAGTCGGAGAGGCTGTCAGTGAGTCGGAGAGGCTGTCGGTGAGTCGGAGAGGCAGTCGGTGAGTCGGAGAGGCAGTCGGTGAGTCAGAGCGGCAGTCGTTGTGTTGGAGAGGCAGTCGGTGAGTCGGAGAGGCAGTCGGTGAGTCGGAGAGGCCGTCGGTGAGTCGGTGAGTCGGAGAGGCAGTCGGTGAGTCGGAGAGGCTGTCGGTGAGTCGGTGAGGCAGTCTGTGAGTCCGAGAGGCGGTCGGTGAGTCGGAGAGGCCGTCGGTGAGTCCGAGAGGCCGTCGGTGAGTCGGTGAGTCGGAGAGGCAGTCGGTGAGTCGGAGAGGCTGTCGGTGAGTCGGTGAGGCAGTCTGTGAGTCCGAGAGGCGGTCGGTGAGTCGGAGAGGCCGTCGGTGAGTCGGAGAGGCAGTCGGTGAGTCGGAGAGGCGGTCGGTAAGTGGGAGAGGCGGTCGGTGAGTCGGAGAGGCGGTCGTTGAGTCGGAGTGGCGGTCGGTGAGTCGGAGAGGCGGTCGGTGAGTCGGAGAGGCGGTCGGTGAGTCGGAGAGGCCGTCGGTGAGTCCGAGAGGCAGTCTGTGAGTCGGAGAGGCGGTCGGTGAGTCGGAGAGGCGGTCGTTGAGTCGGAGAGGCAGTCGGTGAATCGGAGAGGCGGACGGTGTGTCGGAGAGGCGGTCGGTGAGTGGGAGAGGCGGTCGGTGAGTCGGAGAGGCAGTCGGTGAGTCAGAGAGGCTGTCGGTGAGTTGGAGAGGCGGTTGGTCAGTCGGGAGGCGGTCGGTGAGTCGGAGAGGTGGTCGGTGAGTCGGAGAGGCGGTTGGTGAGTCGGAGAGGCTGTCGGTGAGTCGGAGAGGCAGTCGCTGAGTCGGAGAGGCTGTCAGTGAGTCGGTGAGGCAGTCGGTGAGTCGCAGAGGCAGTCGGTGAGTCGGAGAGGCTGTCGGTGAGTTGGAGAGGCGGTCGGTCAGTCGGGAGGCGGTCAGTGAGTCGGAGAGGCGGTTGGTGAGTCGGAGAGGTGGTCGGTGAGTCGGAGAGGCTGTCGGTGAGTCCGAGAGGCAGTCTTTGAGTCGGAGAGGCAGTCGGTGAGTCCGAGAGGCCGTCGATGAGTCGGAGAGGCAATCATTGAGTCGGAGAGGCTGTCGCTGAGTCGGTGAGGCAGTCGGTGAGTCGGAGAAGCAGTCGGTGAGTCAGAGAGGCGGTCGGTGAGTCGGAGAGGCACTCGGTGAGTCGGAGAGGCGGTCGGTGAGTCGGAGAGGCAGTCGGTGAGTCGGATAGGCAGTCGGTGAGTCGGAGAGGCCGTCGGTGAGTCCGAGAGGCAGTCTGTGAGTCGGAGAGGCAGTCGGTGAGTGGGAGAGGCAGTCGGTGAGTCGGAGAGGCAGTCGGTGAGTCGGAGAGGCAGTCGGTGAGTCGGAGAGGCAGTCGGTGAGTCGGAGAGGCAGTCGGTGACTCGGAGAGGCAGTCGATGAGTCGGAGAGGCAGTCGGTGAGTCGGAGAGGCAGTCGGTGAGTCGGAGAGACCGTCGGTGAGTCGGAGAGGCAGTCGGTGAGTCGGAGAGGCTGTCGGTGAGTCGGTGAGGCAGTCGGTGAGTCGGAGAGGCAGTCGCTAAGTCGGAGAGGCTGTCGGTGAGTTGGAGAGGCGGTCGGTCAGTCGGGAGGCGGTCGGTGAGTCGGAGAGGCTGTCGGTGAGTCGGAGAGGCTGTCGGTGAGTCGGAGAGGCTGTCGGTGAGTCGGAGAGGCAGTCGGTGAGTCGGAGAGGCAGTCGGTGAGTCAGAGCGGCAGTCGTTGTGTTGGAGAGGCAGTCGGTGAGTCGGAGAGGCAGTCGGTGAGTCGGAGAGGCCGTCGGTGAGTCGCTGAGTCGGAGAGGCAGTCGGTGAGTCGGAGAGGCTGTCGGTGAGTCGGTGAGGCAGTCTGTGAGTCCGAGAGGTGGTCGGTGAGTCGGAGAGGCCGTCGGTGAGTCCGAGAGGCCGTCGGTGAGTCGGAGAGGCAGTCGGTGAGTCGCAGAGGCTGTCGGTGAGTCGGAGAGGCAGTCGGTGAGTCGGAGAGGCGGTCGGTAAGTGGGAGAGGCGGTCGGTGAGTCGGAGAGGCGGTCGTTGAGTCGGAGTGGTGGTCGGTGAGTCGGAGAGGCGGTCGGTGAGTCGGAGAGGCGGTCGGTGAGTCGGAGAGGCCGTCGGTGAGTCCGAGAGGCCGTCTGTGAGTCGGAGAGGCGGTCGGTGAGTCGGAGAGGCGGTCGGTGAGTCGGAGAGGCGGTCGGTGAGTCGGAGAGGCAGTCGGTGAATCGGAGAGGCGGACGGTGTGTCGGAGAGGCGGTCGGTGAGTGGCAGAGGCGGTCGGTGAGTGGGCGAGGCGGTCGGTGAGTCCGAGAGGCAGTCTGTGAGTCGGAGAGGCAGTCGGTGAGTGGGAGAGGCAGTCGGTGAGTCGGAGAGGCAGTCGGTGAGTCGGAGAGGCAGTCGGTGAGTCGGAGAGGCAGTCGGTGAGTCGGAGAGGCAGTCGGTGACTCGGAGAGGCAGTCGATGAGTCGGAGAGGCAGTCGGTGAGTCGGAGAGGCAGTCGGTGAGTCGGAGAGACCGTCGGTGAGTCGGAGAGGCAGTCGGTGAGTCGGAGAGGCTGTCGGTGAGTCGGTGAGGCAGTCGGTGAGTCGGAGAGGCAGTCGCTAAGTCGGCGAGGCTGTCGGTGAGTTGGAGAGGCGGTCGGTCAGTCGGGAGGCGTTCGGTGAGTCGGAGAGGCGGTCGGTGAGTCGGAGAGGCTGTCGGTGAGTCGGAGAGGCTGTCGGTGAGTCGGAGAGGCAGTCGGTGAGTCGGAGAGGCAGTCGGTGAGTCAGAGCGGCAGTCGTTGTGTTGGAGAGGCAGTCGGTGAGTCGGAGAGGCAGTCGGTGAGTCGGAGAGGCCGTCGGTGAGTCGGTGAGTCGGAGAGGCAGTCGGTGAGTCGGAGAGGCTGTCGGTGAGTCGGTGAGGCAGTCTGTGAGTCCGAGAGGCGGTCGGTGAGTCGGAGAGGCCGTCGGTGAGTCCGAGAGGCCGTCGGTGAGTCGGAGAGGCAGTCGGTGAGTCGCAGAGGCTGTCGGTGAGTCGGAGAGGCAGTCGGTGAGTCGGAGAGGCGGTCGGTAAGTGGGAGAGGTGGTCGGTGAGTCGGAGAGGCGGTCGTTGAGTCGGAGTGGCGGTCGGTGAGTCGGAGAGGCGGTCGGTGAGTCGGAGAGGCGGTCGGTGAGTCGGAGAGGCCGTCGGTGAGTCCGAGAGGCAGTCTGTGAGTCGGAGAGGCGGTCGGTGAGTCGGAGAGGCGGTCGGTGAGTCGGAGAGGCGGTCGGTGAGTCGGAGAGGCGGTCGGTGAATCGGAGAGGCGGACGGTGTGTCGGAGAGGCGGTCGGTGAGTGGGAGAGGCGGTCGGTGAGTGGGCGAGGCGGTCGGTGAGTCGGAGAGGCGGTCGGTGAGTCGGAGAGGCGGTCGGTGAGTCGGAGAGGCGGTCGGTGAGTCGGAGAGGCGGTCGGTGAGTCGGAGAGGCTGTCGGTGAATCAGAGAGGCAGTCGGTGAGTCGGAGAGGCGGTCGGTGAGTCGGAGAGGCGGTCGGTGATTCGGCGAGGCAGTCGGTGAGTCGGAGAGGCCGTCGGTGAGTCGGAGAGGCAGTCATTGACTCGGAGAGGCTGTCGGTGAGTCGTTGAGGCAGTCGGTGAGTCGGTGATGCAGTCGATGAGTCGGAGAGGCAGTCGGTGAGTCGGAGAGGCGGTCGGTGAGTCGGAGAGACCGTTGGTTAGTCGGAGAGGCAGTCGGTGAGTCGGAGAGGCGGTCGGTGAGTCGGTGAGGCAGTCGGTGAGTCGGAGAGGCAGTCGGTGAGTCGGAGAGGTAGTCGGTGAGTCGGAGAGGCAGTCGGTGAGTCGGAGTGGCTGTCGGTGAGTTGGAGAGGCGGTCCATGAGTCGGGAGGCGGTCGGTGAGTCGGAGAGGCGGTCGGTGAGTCGGAGAGGCGGTCGGTGACTCGGAGAGGCGGTCGGTGAGTCGGAGAGGCAGTCGGTGAGTCGGAGAGTACGTCGGTGAGTCCGAGAGGCCGTCGGTGATTCGGAGAAGCAGTCGGTGAGTCGGAGAGGCTGTCGCTGAGTCGGTGAGGCAGTCGGTGAGTCGGAGAGGCAGTCGGTGAGTCAGAGAGGCGGTCGGTGAGTCGGAGAGGCACTCGGTGAGTCGGAGAGGCGGTCGGTGAGTCGGAGAGGCAGTCGGTGAGTCGGATAGGCAGTCGGTGAGTCGGAGAGGCCGTCGGTGAGTCCGAGAGGCAGTCTGTGAGTCGGAGATGCAGTCGGTGAGTGGGAGAGGCAGTCGGTGAGTCGGAGAGGCAGTCGGTGAGTCGGAGAGGCAGTCGGTGAGTCGGAGAGGCAGTCGGTGACTCGGAGAGGCAGTCGGTGAGTCGGAGAGGCAGTCGGTGAGTCGGAGAGGCAGTCGGTGAGTCGGAGAGGCGGTTGGAGAGTCGGAGAGGCGGTCGGTGAGTCGGAGATGCCATCGGTGAGTCCGAGAGGCAGTCTGTGAGTCGGAGAGGCAGTCGGTGAGTCGGAGAGGCGGTCGGTGAGTCGGAGAGGCGGTCGGTAAGTCGGAGAGGCGGTCGGTGAGTCGGAGAGGCGGTCGGTGAGTCGGAGAGGTGGACGGTGTGTCGGAGAGGCGGTCGGTGAGTGGGAGAGGCGGTCGGTGAGTGGGCGAGGCGGTCGGTGAGTCGGAGAGGCGGTCGGTGAGTCGGAGAGGCGGTCGGTGAGTCGGAGAGGCGGTCAGTGAGTCGGAGAGGCGGTCGGTGAGTCGGAGAGGATGTCGGTGAATCAGAGAGGCAGTCGGTGAGTCGGAGAGGTGGTCGGTGAGTCGGAGAGGCGGTCGGTGATTCGGCGAGGCAGTCGGTGAGTCGGAGAGGCCGTCGGTGAGTCGGAGAGGCAGTCATTGACTCGGAGAGGCTGTCGGTGAGTCGTTGAGGCAGTCGGTGAGTCGGTGATGCAGTCGGTGAGTCGGAGAGGCGGTCGGTGAGTTGGAGAGGCGGTCGGTGAGTCGGGAGGTGGTCGGTGAGTCAGCGAAGCGGTCGGTGAGTCGGAGAAGCGGTCGGTGAGTCAGAGAGGCTGTCGGTGAGTCGGAGAGGCAGTCGGTGAGTCGGAGAGGCAGTCGGTGAGTCAGAGCGGCAGTCGGTGTGTTGGAGAGGCAGTCGGTGAGTCGGAGAGGCAGTCGGTGAGTCGGAGAGGCCGTCGGTGAGTCCGTGAGTCGGAGAGGCAGTCGGTGAGTCGGAGAGGCTGTCGGTGAGTCGGTGAGGCAGTCTGTGAGTCCGAGAGGCGGTCGGTGAGTCGGAGAGGCCTTCGGTGAGTCCGAGAGGCCGTCGGTGAGTCGGAGAGGCAGTCGGTGAGTCGCAGAGGCTATCGGTGAGTCGGAGAGGTAGTCGGTGAGTCGGAGAGGCAGTCGGTGAGTCGGAGAGGCAGTCGGTGAGTCAGAGCGGCAGTCGGTGAGTTGGAGAGGCAGTCGGTGAGTCGGAGAGGCAGTCGGTGAGTCGGAGAGGCCGTCGGTGAGTCGGTGAGTCGGAGAGGCTGTCGGTGAGTCGCTGAGGCAGTCGGTGAGTCAGAGAGGCAGTTGGTGAGTCGGAGAGGTTATCGGTGAGTCGGAGAGGCGGTCGGTGAGTCGGGAGGCGGTCGGTGAGTTGGTGAGGCGGTCGGTGAGTCGGGGAGGCGGTCGGTGAGTCAGAGAGGCTGTCGGTGAGTCAGAGAGGCAGTCGGTGAGTCGGAGAGGCGGTCGGTGATTCGGAGAGGCGGTCGGTGAGTCGGAGAGGCGGTCGGTGAGTCGGAGAGGCGGTTGGTGAGTCGGAGAGGCCGTCGGTGAGTCCGAGAGGCTGTCGGTGAGTCGCTGAGGCATTCGGTGAGTCGGAGAGACAGTCGTTGAGTCGGAGAGGCAGTCGGTGAGTCGGAGAGGCAGTCGGTGAGTCGGAGAGGCTGTCGGTGAGTCGGAGAGGCGGTCGGTGAGTCGGAGAGGCGGTCGGTGAGTCAGAGAGGCTGTCGGTGAGTCGCAGAGGCGGTCGGTGAGTCGGAGAGGCGGTCGGTGAGTCGGAGAGGCCGTCGGTGAGTCGGAGAGGCGGTCGGTGATACGGAGAGGCGGTCGGTGACTCGAAGAGGCGGTCGGTGAGTCGGAGAGGCGGTCGGTGAGTCGGAGAGGCCGTCGGTGAGTCAGAGAGGCCGTCGGTGAGTCGGAGAAGCAGTCGGTGAGTCGGAGAGGCTGTCGGTGAGTCGGAGAGGCAGTCGGTGAGTCGGAGAGGCGGTCGGTAAGTGGGAGAGGCGGTCAGTGAGTCGGAGAGGCGGTCGGTGAGTCGGAGTGGCAGTCGGTGAGTCGGAGAGGCGGTCGGTGAGTCGGAGAGGCGGTCGGTGAGTCGGAGAGGCCGTCGGTGAGTCCGAGAGGCAGTCTGTGAGTCGGAGAGGCGGTCGGTGAGTCGGAGAGGCCGTCGGTGAGTCAGAGAGGCCGTCGGTGAGTCGGAGAGGCAGTCGGTGTGTCGGAGAGGCTGTCGGTGAGTCGGAGAGGCAGTCGGTGAGTCGGAGAGGCGGTCGGTAAGTGGGAGAGGCGGTCGGGGAGTCGGAGAGGCGGTCGGTGAGTCGGAGTGGCGGTCGGTGAGTCGGAGAGGTGGTCGGTGAGTCGGAGAGGCGGTCGGAGAGTCGGAGAGGCCGTCGGTGAGTCCGAGAGGCAGTCTGTGAGTCGGAGATGCGGTCGGTGAGTCGGAGAGGCGGTCGGTGAGTCGGAGAGGCGGTCGGTGAGTCGGAGAGGTGGTCGGTGAGTCGGAGAGGCGGTCGGTGAGTCGGAGAGGCGGACGGTGTGTCGGAGAGGCGGTCTGTGAGTGGGAGAGGCGGTCGGTGAGTGGGCGAGGCGGTCGGTGAGTCGGAGAGGCGGTCGGTGAGTCGGAGAGGCGGTCGGTGAGTCGGAGAGACGGTCGGTGAGTCGGAGAGGCGGTCGGTGAGTCGGAGAGGCTGTCGTTGAATCTGAGAGGCAGTCGGTGAGTCGGAGAGGCGGTCGGTGAGGCGGAGAGGCGGTCGGTGATTCGGCGAGGCAGTCGGTGAGTCGGAGAGGCCGTCGGTGAGTCGGAGAGGCAGTCATTGACTCGGAGAGGCTGTCGGTGAGTCGTTGAGGCAGTCGGTGAGTCGGTGATGCAGTCGGTGAGTCGGAGAGGCGGTCGGTGAGTTGGAGAGGCGGTCGGTGAGTCGGGAGGTGGTCGGTGAGTCGGAGAGGCGGTCGGTGAGTCGGAGAGGCGGTCGGTGAGTCGGAGAGGCTGTCGGTGAGTCGGAGAGGCAGTCGGTGAGTCGGAGAGGCATTTGGTGAGTCAGAGCGGCAGTCGTTGTGTTGGAGAGGCAGTCGGTGAGTCGGAGAGGCAGTCGGTGAGTCGGAGAGGCCGTCGGTGAGTCGGTGAGTCGGAGAGGCAGTCGGTGAGTCGGAGAGGCTGTCGGTGAGTCGGTGAGGCAGTCTGTGAGTCCGAGAGGCGGTCGGTGAGTCGGAGAGGCCGTCGGTGAGTCGGAGAGGCGGTCGGTGAGTTGCAGAGGCTGTCGGTGAGTCGGAGAGGCAGTCGGTGAGTCGGAGAGGCGGTCGGTAAGTGGGAGAGGCGGTCGGTGAGTCGGAGAGGCGGTCGTTGAGTCGGAGTGGCGGTCGGTGAGTCGGAGAGGCGGTCGGTGAGTCGGAGAGGCGGTCGGTGAGTCGGAGAGGCCGTCGGTGAGTCCGAGAGGCAGTCTGTGAGTCGGAGAGGCGGTCGGTGAGTCGGAGAGGCGGTCGGTGAGTCGGAGAGGCGGTCGGTGAGTCGGAGAGGCAGTCGGTGAATCGGAGAGGCGGACGGTGTGTCGGAGAGGCGGTCGGTGGGTGGGAGAGGCGGTCGGTGAGTGGGCGAGGCGGTCGGTGAGTCGGAGAGGCGGTCGGTGAGTCGGAGAGGCGGTCGGTGAGTCGGAGAGGCGGTCGGTGAGTCGGAGAGGCTGTCGGTGAATCAGAGAGGCAGTCGGTGAGTCGGAGAGGCGGTCGGTGAGTCGGAGAGGCGGTCGGTGATTCGGCGAGGCAGTCGGTGAGTCGGAGAGGCCGTTGGTGAGTCGGAGAGGCAGTCATTGACTCGGAGAGGCTGTCGGTGAGTCGTTGAGGCAGTCGGTGAGTCGGTGATGCAGTCAGTGAGTCGGAGAGGCGGTCGGTGAGTCGGAGAGGCACTCGGTGAGTCGTAGAGGCGGTCGGTGAGTCGGAGAGGCTGTCGGTGAGTCAGAGAGGCGGTCGGTGAGTCGAAGAGGCGGTCGGTGAGTCGGAGATGCGGTCGGTGAGTCGGAGAGGCAGTCGGTGAGTCGGAGAGGCCGTCGGTGAGTCGGAGAGGCAGTCATTGACTCGGAGAGGCTATCGGTGAGTCGGTGAGGCAGTCGGTGAGTCGGAGAGGCAGTCGGTGAGACGGAGAGGCGGTCGGTGAGTCAGAGAGGCAGTCGGTGAGTCGGAGAGGCAGTCGGTTAGTCGGAGAGGCCGTCGGTGCGTCCGAGAGGCAGTCTGTGATTCGGAGAGGCAATCGGTGAGTCCGAGAGGCCGTCGGTGAGTCGGAGAGGCAGTCGGTGAGTCGGAGAGGCAGTTGGTGAGTCGGAGAGGCAGTCGGTGAGTGGAAGACGCAGTCGGTGAGTCGGAGAGGCAGTCGGTGAGTCGGAGAGGCAGTCGGTGAGTCGGAGAGGCAGTCGGTGAGTCGGAGAGGCAGTCGGTGAGTCGGAGAGGCAGTCGGTGAGTCGGAGAGGCAGTCGGTGAGTCGGAGAGGCAGTCGGTGAGTCGGAGAGGCAGTCGGTGAGTCGGAGAGGCCGTCGGTGAGTCGGAGAGGCTGTCGGTGAGTCGGTGAGGCAGTCGATGAGTCGGAGAGGCAGTCGGTGAGTCGGAGAGGCAGTCTGTGAGTCGGAGAGACAGTCGGTGAGTCGGAGAGGCTGTCGGTGAGTCGGAGAGGCGGTCGTTGAGTCGGGAGGCGGTCGGTGAGTCGGAGAGGCGGTCGGTGAGTCGGAGAGGCTGTCGGTGAGTCCGAGATTCAGTCTGTGAGTTGGAGAGGCAGTCGGTGAGTCCGAGAGGCCGTCGGTGAGTCGGAGAGGCAATCATTGAGTCAGAGAGGCAGTCGCTGAGTCGGTGAGGCAGTCGGTGAGTCGGAGAGGCAGTCGGTGAGTCGGAGAAGCGGTCGGTGAGTCGGAGAGGCACTCGGTGAGTCGGAGAGGCGGTTGGTGAGTCGGAGATGCAGTCGGTGAGTCGGATCGGCAGTCGGTGAGTCGGAGAGGCCGTCGGTGAGTCCGAGAGGCTGTCTTTGAGTCGGAGAGGCTGTCGGTGAGTCCGAGAGGCCGTCGGTGAGTCGGAGAGGCAGTCGGTGAGTTGGAGAGGCATTCGGTGAGTCGGAGAGGCAGTCGGTGAGTGGGAGAGGCAGTCGGTGAGTCGGAGAGGCAGTCGGTGAGTCGGACAGGCAGTCGGTGAGTTGGAGAGGCAGTCGGTGAGTCGGAGAGGCAGTCGGTGACTCGGAGAGGCAGTCGATGAGTCGGAGAGGCAGTCGGTGAGTCGGAGAGGCAGTCGGTGAGTCGGAGAGACCGTCGGTGAGTCGGAGAGGCAGTCGGTGAGTCGGAGAGGCTGTCGGTGAGTCGGTGAGGCAGTCGGTGAGTCGGAGAGGCAGTCGGTGAGTCGGAGAGGCTGTCGGTGATTTGGAGAGGCGGTCGGTCAGTCGGGAGGCGGTCGGTGAGTCGGAGAGGTGGTCGGTGAGTCGGAGAGGCGGTTGGTGAGTCGGAGAGGCTGTCGGTGAGTCGGAGAGGCAGTCGGTGAGTCGGAGAGGCTGTCAGTGAGTCGGTGAGGCAGTCGGTGAGTCGCAGAGGCAGTCGGTGAGTCGGAGAGGCTGTCGGTGAGTTGGAGAGGCGGTCGGTCAGTCGGGAGGCGGTCAGTGAGTCGGAGAGGTGGTCGGTGAGTCGGAGAGGCGGTCGGTGAGTCGGAGAGGCTGTCGGTGAGTCCGAGAGGCAGTCTTTGAGTCGGAGAGGCAGTCGGTGAGTTCGAGAGGCCGTCGATGAGTCGGAGAGGCAATCATTGAGTCGGAGAGGCTGTACGCTGAGTCGGTGAGGCAGTCGGTGAGTCGGAGAGGCAGTCGGTGAGTCAGAGAGGCGGTCGGTGAGTCGGAGAGGCACTCGGTGAGTCGGAGAGGCGGTCGGTGAGTCGGAGAGGCAGTCGGTGAGTCGGATAGGCAGTCGGTGAGTCGGAGAGGCCGTCGGTGAGTCCGAGAGGCAGTCTGTGAGTCGGAGAGGCAGTCGGTGAGTGGGAGAGGCAGTCGGTGAGTCGGAGAGGCAGTCGGTGAGTCGGAGCGGCAGTCGGTGAGTCGGAGAGGCAGTCGGTGAGTCGGAGAGGCAGTCGGTGACTCGGAGAGGCAGTCGGTGAGTCGGAGAGGCAGTCGGTGAGTCGGAGAGGCAGTCGGTGAGTCGGAGAGACCGTCGGTGAGTCGGAGAGGCAGTCGGTGAGTCGGAGAGGCTGTCGGTGAGTCGGTGAGGCAGTCGGTGAGTCGGAGAGGCAGTCGCTAAGTCGGAGAGGCTGTCGGTGAGTTGGAGAGGCGGTCGGTCAGTCGGGAGGCGGTCGGTGAGTCGGAGAGGCGGTCGGTGAGTCGGAGAGGCTGTCAGTGAGTCGGAGAGGCTGTCGGTGAGTCGGAGAGGCAGTCGGTGAGTCGGAGAGGCAGTCGGTGAGTCAGAGCGGCAGTCGTTGTGTTGGAGAGGCAGTCGGTGAGTCGGAGAGGCATTCGGTGAGTCGGAGAGGCCGTCGGTGAGTCGGTGAGTCGGAGAGGCAGTCGGTGAGTCGGAGAGGCTGTCGGTGAGTCGGTGAGGCAGTCTGTGAGTCCGAGAGGTGGTCGGTGAGTCGGAGAGGCCGTCGGTGAGTCCGAGAGGCCGTCGGTGAGTCGGAGAGGCAGTCGGTGATTCGCAGAGGCTGTCGGTGAGTCGGAGAGGCAGTCGGTGAGTCGGAGAGGCGGTCGGTAAGTGGGAGAGGCGGTCGGCGAGTCGGAGAGGCGGTCGTTGAGTCGGAGTGGCGGTCGGTGAGTCGGAGAGGCGGTCGGTGAGTCGGAGAGGCGGTCGGTGACTCGGAGAGGCAGTCGATGAGTCGGAGAGGCAGTCGGTGAGTCGGAGAGGCAGTCGGTGAGTCGGAGAGACCGTCGGTGAGTCGGAGAGGCAGTCGGTGAGTCGGAGAGGCTGTCGGTGAGTCGGTGAGGCAGTCGGTGAGTCGGAGAGGCAGTCGCTAAGTCGGAGAGGCTGTCGGTGAGTTGGAGAGGCGGTCGGTCAGTCGGGAGGCGGTCGGTGAGTCGGAGAGGCGGTCGGTGAGTCGGAGAGGCTGTCGGTGAGTCGGAGAGGCTGTCGGTGAGTCGGAGAGGCAGTCGGTGAGTCGGAGAGGCAGTCGGTGAGTCAGAGCGGCAGTCGTTGTGTTGGAGAGGCAGTCGGTGAGTCGGAGAGGCAGTCGGTGAGTCGGAGAGGCCGTCGGTGAGTCGGTGAGTCGGAGAGGCAGTCGGTGAGTCGGAGAGGCTGTCGGTGAGTCGGTGAGGCAGTCTGTGAGTCCGAGAGGCGGTCGGTGAGTCGGAGAGGCCGTCGGTGAGTCCGAGAGGCCGTCGGTGAGTCGGAGAGGCAGTAGGTGAGTCGCAGAGGCTGTCGGTGAGTCGGAGAGGCAGTCGGTGAGTCGGAGAGGCGGTCGGTAAGTGGGAGAGGCGGTCGGTGAGTCGGAGAGGCGGTCGTTGAGTCGGAGTGGCGGTCGGTGAGTCGGAGAGGCGGTCGGTGAGTCGGAGAGGCGGTCGGTGAGTCGGAGAGGCCGTCGGTGAGTCCGAGAGGCAGTCTGTGAGTCGGAGAGGCGGTCGGTGAGTCGGAGAGGCGGTCGGTGAGTCGGAGAGGCGGTCGGTGAGTCAGAGAGGCTGTCGGTGAATCGGAGAGGCGGACGGTGTGTCGGAGAGGCGGTCGGTGAGTGGGAGAGGCGGTCGGTGAGTGGGCGAGGCGGTCGGTGAGTCGGAGAGGCGGTCGGTGAGTCGGAGAGGCGGTCGGTGAGTCGGAGAGGCGGTCGGTGAGTCGGAGAGGCGGTCGGTGAGTCGGAGAGGCTGTCGGTGAATCAGAGAGGCAGTCGGTGAGTCGGAGAGGCGGTCGGTGAGTCGGAGAGGCGGTCGGTGATTCGGCGAGGCGGTCGGTGAGTCGGAGAGGCCGTTGGTGAGTCGGAGAGGCAGTCATTGACTCGGAGAGGCTGTCGGTGAGTCGTTGAGGCAGTCGGTGAGTCGGTGATGCAGTCGATGAGTCGGAGAGGCAGTCGGTGAGTCGGAGAGGCGGTCGGTGAGTCGGAGAGACCGTTGGTTAGTCGGAGAGGCAGTCGGTGAGTCGGAGAGGTGGTCGGTGAGTCGGTGAGGCAGTCGGTGAGTCGGAGAGGCAGTCGGTGAGTCGGAGAGGTAGTCGGTGAGTCGGAGAGGCAGTCGGTGAGTCGGAGTGGCTGTCGGTGAGTTGGAGAGGCGGTCCATGAGTCGGGAGGCGGTCGGTGAGTCGGAGAGGCGGTCGGTGAGTCGGAGAGGCGGTCGGTGAGTCGGAGAGGCTGTCGGTGAGTCGGAGAGGCAGTCGGTGAGTCGGAGAGGCAGTCGGTGAGTCAGAGCGGCAGTCGGTGAGTTGGAGAGGCAGTCGGTGAGTTGGAGAGGCAGTCGGTGAGTCGGAGAGGCCGTCGGTGAGTCGGTGAGTCGGAGAGGCAGTCGGTGAGTCGCTGAGGCAGTCGGTGAGTCGGAGAGACAGTCGGTGAGTCAGAGAGGCAGCCGGTGAGTCAGAGAGGGAGTCGGTGAGTCGGAGAGGATATCGGTGAGTCGGAGAGGCGGTCGGTGAGTCGGGAGGCGGTCGGTGAGTTGGTGAGGCGGTCGGTGAGTCGGGGAGGCGGTCGGTGAGTCGGAGAGGCTGTCGGTGAGTCAGAGAGGCAGTCGGTGAGTCGGAGAGGCGGTCGGTGATTCGGAGAGGTGGTCGGTGAGTCGGAGAGGCGGTCGGTGAGTCGGAGAGGCGGTTGGTGAGTCGGAGAGGCCGTCGATGAGTCCGAGAGGCTGTCGGTGAGTCGCTGAGGCAGTCGGTGAGTCGGAGAGACAGTCGCTGAGTCGGAGAGGCAGTCGGTGAGTCGGAGAGGCAGTTGGTGAGTCGGAGAGGCTGTCGGTGAGTCGGAGAGGCGGTCGGTGAGTCGGTCGGTGAGTCGGAGAGGCTGTCGGTGAGTCGCAGAGGCGGTCGGTGAGTCGGAGAGGCGGTCGGTGAGTCGGAGAGGCCGTCGGTGAGTCGGAGAGGCGGTCGGTGATTCGGAGAGGCGGTCGGTGACTCGGAGAGGCGGTCGGTGAGTCGGAGAGGCAGTCGGTGAGTCGGAGAGTACGTCGGTGAGTCCGAGAGGCCGTCGGTGATTCGGAGAAGCAGTCGGTGAGTCGGAGAGGCTGTCGGTGAGTCGGAGAGGCCGTCGGTGAGTCGGAGAGGCCGTCGGTGAGTCAGAGAGGCAGTCAGTGTGTCGGAGAGGCTGTCGGTGAGTCGGAGAGGCAGTCGGTGAGTCGGAGAGGCGGTCGGTAAGTGGGACAGGCGGTCGGGGAGTCGGAGAGGCGGTCGGTGAGTCGGAGTGGCCGTCGGTGAGTCGGAGAGGCGGTCGGTGAGTCGGAGAGGCGGTCGGTGAGTCGGAGATGCCATCGGTGAGTCCGAGAGGCAGTCTGTGAGTCGGAGAGGCAGTCGGTGAGTCGGAGAGGCGGTTGGTGAGTCGGAGAGGCGGTCGGTGAGTCGGAGAGGCGGTCGGTGAGTCGGAGAGGCGGTCGGTGAGTCGGAGAGGCGGACGGTGTGTCAGAGAGGCGGTCAGTGAGTGGGAGAGGCGGTCGTTGAGTGGGCGAGGCGGTCGGTGAGTGGGAGAGGCGGTCGTTGAGTGGGCGAGGCGGTCGGTGAGTCGGAGAGGCGGTCGGTGAGTCGGAGAGGCGGTCGGTGAGTCGGAGAGGCGGTCGGTGAGTCGGAGAGGCGGTCGGTGAGTCGGAGAGGATGTCGGTGAATCAGAGAGGCAGTCGGTGAGTCGGAGAGGCGGTCGGTGAGTCGGAGAGGCGGTCGGTGATTCGGCGAGGCAGTCGGTGAGTCGGAGGGGCCGTCGGTGAGTCGGAGAGGCAGTCATTGACTCGGAGAGGCTGTCGGTGAGTCGTTGAGGCAGTCGGTGAGTCGGTGATGCAGTCGGTGAGTCGGAGAGGCGGTCGGTGAGTTGGAGAGGCGGTCGGTGAGTCGGGAGGTGGTCGGTGAGTCGGCGAAGCGGTCGGTGAGTCGGAGAGGCGGTCGGTGAGTCAGAGAGGCTGTCGGTGAGTCGGAGAGGCAGTCGGTGAGTCGGAGAGGCAGTCGGTGAGTCAGAGCGGCAGTCGGTGTGTTGGAGAGGCAGTCGGTGAGTCGGAGAGGCAGTCGGTGAGTCGGAGAGGCCGTCGGTGAGTCCGTGAGTCGGAGAGGCAGTCGGTGAGTCGGAGAGGCTGTCGGTGAGTCGGTGAGGCAGTCTGTGAGTCCGAGAGGCGGTCGGTGAGTCGGAGAGGCCTTCGGTGAGTCCGAGAGGCCGTCGGTGAGTCAGAGAGGCAGTCGGTGAGTCGCAGAGGCTATCGGTGAGTCGGAGAGGTAGTCGGTGAGTCGGAGAGGCAGTCGGTGAGTCGGAGAGGCAGTCGGTGAGTCAGAGCGGCAGTCGGTGAGTTGGAGAGGCAGTCGGTGAGTCGGAGAGGCAGTCGGTGAGTCGGAGAGGCCGTCGGTGAGTCGGTGAGTCGGAGAGGCTGTCGGTGAGTCACTGAGGCAGTCGGTGAGTCAGAGAGGCAGTCGGTGAGTCGGAGAGGTTATCGGTGAGTCGGAGAGGCGGTCAGTGAGTCGGGAGGCGGTCGGTGAGTTGGTGAGGCGGTCGGTGAGTCGGGGAGGCGGTCGGTGAGTCGGAGAGGCTGTCGGTGAGTCAGAGAGGCAGTCGGTGAGTCGGAGAGGCGGTCGGTGATTCGGAGAGGCGGTCGGTGAGTCGGAGAGGCGGTCGGTGAGTCGGAGAGGCGGTTGGTGAGTCGGAGAGGCCGTCGGTGAGTCCGAGAGGCTGTCGGTGAGTCGCTGAGGCTTTCGGTGAGTCGGAGAGACAGTCGTTGAGTCGGAGAGGCAGTCGGTGAGTCGGAGAGGCAGTCGGTGAGTCGGAGAGGCTGTCGGTGAGTCGGAGAGGCGGTCGGTGAGTCGGAGAGGCGGTCGGTGAGTCGGAGAGGCTGTCGGTGAGTCGCAGAGGCGGTCGGTGAGTCGGAGAGGCGGTCGGTGAGTCGGAGAGGCCGTCGGTGAGTCGGGGAGGCAGTCGGTGATTCGGAGAGGCGGTCGGTGACTCGAAGAGGCGGTCGGTGAGTCGGAGAGGCGGTCGGTGAGTCGGAGAGGCCGTCGGTGAGTCCGAGAGGCCGTCGGTGAGTCGGAGAAGCAGTCGGTGAGTCGGAGAGGCTGTCGGTGAGTCGGAGAGGCTGTCGGTGAGTCGGAGAGGCGGTCGGTAAGTGGGAGAGGCGGTCGATGAGTCGGAGAGGCGGTCGGTGAGTCGGAGTGGCAGTCGGTGAGTCGGAGAGGCTGTCGGTGAGTCGGAGAGGCGGTCGGTGAGTCGGAGAGGCCGTCGGTGAGTCCGAGAGGCAGTCTGTGAGTCGGAGAGGCGGTCGGTGAGTCGGAGAGGCCGTCGGTGAGTCGGAGAGGCCGTCGGTGAGTCGGAGAGGCAGTCGGTGTGTCGGAGAGGCTGTCGGTGAGTCGGAGAGGCAGTCGGTGAGTCGGAGAGGCGGTCGGTAAGTGGGAGAGGCGGTCGGGGAGTCGGAGAGGCGGTCGGTGAGTCGGAGTGGCGGTCGGTGAGTCGGAGAGGCGGTCGGTGAGTCGGAGAGGCGGTCGGTGAGTCGGAGAGGCCGTCGGTGAGTCGGAGAGGCGGTCGGTGAGTGGGAGAGGCGGTCGGTGAGTGGGCGAGGCGGTCGGTGAGTCGGAGAGGTGGTCGGTGAGTCGGAGAGGCTGTCGGTGAGTCGTTGAGGCAGTCGGTGAGTCGGTGATGCAGTCGGTGAGTCGGAGAGGCGGTCGGTGAGTTGGAGAGGCGGTCGGTGAGTCGGGAGGTGGTCGGTGAGTCGGAGAGGCGGTCGGTGAGTCGGAGAGGCGGTTGATGAGTCAGAGAGGCTGTCGGTGAGTCGGAGAGGCAGTCGGTGAGTCGGAGAGGCAGTCGGTGAGTCAGAGCGGCAGTCGTTGTGTTGGAGAGGCAGTCGGTGAGTCGGAGAGGCAGTCGGTGAGTCGGAGAGGCCGTCGGTGAGTCGGTGAGTCGGAGAGGCACTCGGTGAGTCGGTGAGGCTGTCGGTGAGTCGGTGAGGCAGTCTGTGAGTCCGAGAGGCGGTCGGTGAGTCGGAGAGGCCGTCGGTGAGTCCGAGAGGCCGTCGGTGAGTCGGAGAGGCAGTCGGTGAGTCGCAGAGGCTGTCGGTGAGTCGGAGAGGCGGTCGGTGAGTCGGAGAGGCCGTCGGTGAGTCGGAGAGGCGGTCGGTGATTCGGAGAGGCGGTCGGTGACTCGGAGAGGCGGTCGGTGAGTCGGAGAGGCAGTCGGTGAGTCGGAGAGTACGTCGGTGAGTCCGAGAGGCCGTCGGTGATTCGGAGAAGCAGTCGGTGAGTCGGAGAGGCTGTCGCTGAGTCGGTGAGGCAGTCGGTGAGTCGGAGAGGCAGTCGGTGAGTCAGAGAGTCGGTCGGTGAGTCGGAGAGGCACTCGGTGAGTCGGAGAGGCGGTCGGTGAGTCGGAGAGGCAGTCGGTGAGTCGGATAGGCAGTCGGTGAGTCGGAGAGGCCGTCGGTGAGTCCGAGAGGCAGTCTGTGAGTCGGAGAGGCAGTCGGTGAGTGGGAGAGGCAGTCGGTGAGTCGGAGAGGCAGTCGGTGAGTCGGAGAGGCAGTCGGTGAGTCGGAGAGGCAGTCGGTGAGTCGGAGAGGCAGTCGGTGACTCGGAGAGGCAGTCGGTGAGTCGGAGAGGCAGTCGGTGAGTCGGAGAGGCAGTCGGTGAGTCGGAGAGACCGTCGGTGAGTCAGAGAGGCAGTCGGTGAGTCGGAGAGGCTGTCGGTGAGTCGGTGAGGCAGTCGGTGAGTCGGAGAGGCAGTCGCTAAGTCGGAGAGGCTGTCGGTGAGTTGGAGAGGCGGTCGGTCAGTCGGGAGGCGGTCGGTGAGTCGGAGAGGCGGTCGGTGAGTCGGAGAGGCTGTCAGTGAGTCGGAGAGGCTGTCGGTGAGTCGGAGAGGCAGTCGGTGAGTCGGAGAGGCAGTCGGTGAGTCAGAGCGGCAGTCGTTGTGTTGGAGAGGCAGTCGGTGAGTCGGAGAGGCAGTCGGTGAGTCGGAGAGGCCGTCGGTGAGTCGGTGAGTCGGAGAGGCAGTCGGTGAGTCGGAGAGGCTGTCGGTGAGTCGGTGAGGCAGTCTGTGAGTCCGAGAGGCGGTCGGTGAGTCGGAGAGGCCGTCGGTGAGTCCGAGAGGCCGTCGGTGAGTCGGAGAGGCAGTCGGTGAGTCGCAGAGGCTGTCGGTGAGTCGGAGAGGCAGTCGGTGAGTCGGAGAGGCGGTCGGTAAGTGGGAGAGGCGGTCGGTGAGTCGGAGAGGCGGTCGTTGAGTCGGAGTGGCGGTCGGTGAGTCGGAGAGGCGGTCGGTGAGTCGGAGAGGCGGTCGGTGAGTCGGAGAGGCCGTCGGTGAGTCCGAGAGGCAGTCTGTGAGTCGGAGAGGCGGTCGGTGAGTCGGAGAGGCGGTCGTTGAGTCGGAGAGGCAGTCGGTGAATCGGAGAGGCGGACGGTGTGTCGGAGAGGCGGTCGGTGAGTGGGAGAGGCGGTCGGTGAGTCGGAGAGGCAGTCGGTGAGTCAGAGAGGCTGTCGGTGAGTTGGAGAGGCGGTTGGTCAGTCGGGAGGCGGTCGGTGAGTCGGAGAGGTGGTCGGTGAGTCGGAGAGGCGGTTGGTGAGTCGGAGAGGCTGTCGGTGAGTCGGAGAGGCAGTCGCTGAGTCGGAGAGGCTGTCAGTGAGTCGGTGAGGCAGTCGGTGAGTCGCAGAGGCAGTCGGTGAGTCGGAGAGGCTGTCGGTGAGTTGGAGAGGCGGTCGGTCAGTCGGGAGGCGGTCAGTGAGTCGGAGAGGCGGTTGGTGAGTCGGAGAGGTGGTCGGTGAGTCGGAGAGGCTGTCGGTGAGTCCGAGAGGCAGTCTTTGAGTCGGAGAGGCAGTCGGTGAGTCCGAGAGGCCGTCGATGAGTCGGAGAGGCAATCATTGAGTCGGAGAGGCTGTCGCTGAGTCGGTGAGGCAGTCGGTGAGTCGGAGAAGCAGTCGGTGAGTCAGAGAGGCGGTCGGTGAGTCGGAGAGGCACTCGGTGAGTCGGAGAGGCGGTCGGTGAGTCGGAGAGGCAGTCGGTGAGTCGGATAGGCAGTCGGTGAGTCGGAGAGGCCGTCGGTGAGTCCGAGAGGCAGTCTGTGAGTCGGAGAGGCAGTCGGTGAGTGGGAGAGGCAGTCGGTGAGTCGGAGAGGCAGTCGGTGAGTCGGAGAGGCAGTCGGTGAGTCGGAGAGGCAGTCGGTGAGTCGGAGAGGCAGTCGGTGACTCGGAGAGGCAGTCGATGAGTCGGAGAGGCAGTCGGTGAGTCGGAGAGGCAGTCGGTGAGTCGGAGAGACCGTCGGTGAGTCGGAGAGGCAGTCGGTGAGTCGGAGAGGCTGTCGGTGAGTCGGTGAGGCAGTCGGTGAGTCGGAGAGGCAGTCGCTAAGTCGGAGAGGCTGTCGGTGAGTTGGAGAGGCGGTCGGTCAGTCGGGAGGCGGTCGGTGAGTCGGAGAGGCTGTCGGTGAGTCGGAGAGGCTGTCGGTGAGTCGGAGAGGCTGTCGGTGAGTCGGAGAGGCAGTCGGTGAGTCGGAGAGGCAGTCGGTGAGTCAGAGCGGCAGTCGTTGTGTTGGAGAGGCAGTCGGTGAGTCGGAGAGGCAGTCGGTGAGTCGGAGAGGCCGTCGGTGAGTCGGTGAGTCGGAGAGGCAGTCGGTGAGTCGGAGAGGCTGTCGGTGAGTCGGTGAGGCAGTCTGTGAGTCCGAGAGGTGGTCGGTGAGTCGGAGAGGCCGTCGGTGAGTCCGAGAGGCCGTCGGTGAGTCGGAGAGGCAGTCGCTAAGTCGGAGAGGCTGTCGGTGAGTTGGAGAGGCGGTCGGTCAGTCGGGAGGCGGTCGGTGAGTCGGAGAGGCGGTCGGTGAGTCGGAGAGGCTGTCAGTGAGTCGGAGAGGCTGTCGGTGAGTCGGAGAGGCAGTCGGTGAGTCGGAGAGGCAGTCGGTGAGTCAGAGCGGCAGTCGTTGTGTTGGAGAGGCAGTCGGTGAGTCGGAGAGGCAGTCGGTGAGTCGGAGAGGCCGTCGGTGAGTCGGTGAGTCGGAGAGGCAGTCGGTGAGTCGGAGAGGCTGTCGGTGAGTCGGTGAGGCAGTCTGTGAGTCCGAGAGGCGGTCGGTGAGTCGGAGAGGCCGTCGGTGAGTCCGAGAGGCCGTCGGTGAGTCGGAGAGGCAGTCGGTGAGTCGCAGAGGCTGTCGGTGAGTCGGAGAGGCAGTCGGTGAGTCGGAGAGGCGGTCGGTAAGTGGGAGAGGCGGTCGGTGAGTCGGAGAGGCGGTCGTTGAGTCGGAGTGGCGGTCGGTGAGTCGGAGAGGCGGTCGGTGAGTCGGAGAGGCGGTCGGTGAGTCGGAGAGGCCGTCGGTGAGTCCGAGAGGCAGTCTGTGAGTCGGAGAGGCGGTCTGTGAGTCGGAGAGGCGGTCGGTGAGTCGGAGAGGCGGTCGTTGAGTCGGAGAGGCGGTCGGTGACTCGGAGAGGCGGACGGTGTGTCGGAGAGGCGGTCGGTGAGTGGGAGAGGCGGTCGGTGAGTCGGAGAGGCAGTCGGTGAGTCAGAGAGGCTGTCGGTGAGTTGGAGAGGCGGTTGGTCAGTCGGGAGGCGGTCGGTGAGTCGGAGAGGTGGTCGGTGAGTCGGAGAGGCGGTTGGTGAGTCGGAGAGGCTGTCGGTGAGTCGGAGAGGCAGTCGCTGAGTCGGAGAGGCTGTCGGTGAGTCGGTGAGGCAGTCGGTGAGTCGCAGAGGCGGTCGGTGAGTCGGAGAGGCTGTCGGTGAGTTGGAGAGGCGGTCGGTCAGTCGGGAGGCGGTC
This sequence comes from Pristiophorus japonicus, assembly GCF_044704955.1. Classification (NCBI taxonomy): domain Eukaryota; kingdom Metazoa; phylum Chordata; class Chondrichthyes; family Pristiophoridae; genus Pristiophorus; species Pristiophorus japonicus. The sequence continues at coordinate 292,524 of NW_027252527.1, read as the reverse complement.
GGTGAGTCGGAGAGGCGGTTGGTGAGTCGGAGAGGTGGTCGGTGAGTCGGAGAGGCTGTCGGTGAGTCCGAGAGGCAGTCTTTGAGTCGGAGAGGCAGTCGGTGAGTCCGAGAGGCCGTCGATGAGTCGGAGAGGCATTCATTGAGTCGGAGAGGCTGTCGCTGAGTCGGTGAGGCAGTCGGTGAGTCGGAGAAGCGGTCGGTGAGTCAGAGAGGCGGTCGGTGAGTCGGAGAGGCACTCGGTGAGTCGGAGAGGCGGTCGGTGAGTCGGAGAGGCAGTCGGTGAGTCGGATAGGCAGTCGGTGAGTCGGAGAGGCCGTCGGTGAGTCCGAGAGGCAGTCTGTGAGTCGGAGAGGCAGTCGGTGAGTGGGAGAGGCAGTCGGTGAGTCGGAGAGGCAGTCGGTGAGTCGGAGAGGCAGTCGGTGAGTCGGAGAGGCAGTCGGTGAGTCGGAGAGGCAGTCGGTGACTCGGAGAGGCAGTCGGTGAGTCGGAGAGGCAGTCGGTGAGTCGGAGAGGCAGTCGGTGAGTCGGAGAGACCGTCGGTGAGTCGGAGAGGCAGTCGGTGAGTCGGAGAGGCTGTCGGTGAGTCGGTGAGGCAGTCGGTGAGTCGGAGAGGCAGTCGCTAAGTCGGAGAGGCTGTCGGTGAGTTGGAGAGGCGGTCGGTCAGTCGGGAGGCGGTCGGTGAGTCGGAGAGGCTGTCGGTGAGTCGGAGAGGCTGTCGGTGAGTCGGAGAGGCTGTCGGTGAGTCGGAGAGGCAGTCGGTGAGTCGGAGAGGCAGTCGGTGAGTCAGAGCGGCAGTCGTTGTGTTGGAGAGGCAGTCGGTGAGTCGGAGAGGCAGTCGGTGAGTCGGAGAGGCCGTCGTTGAGTCGGTGAGTCGGAGAGGCAGTCGGTGAGTCGGAGAGGCTGTCGGTGAGTCGGTGAGGCAGTCTGTGAGTCCGAGAGGTGGTCGGTGAGTCGGAGAGGCCGTCGGTGAGTCCGAGAGGCCGTCGGTGAGTCGGAGAGGCAGTCGGTGAGTCACAGAGGCTGTCGGTGAGTCGGAGAGGCAGTCGGTGAGTCGGAGAGGCGGTCGGTAAGTGGGAGAGGCGGTCGGTGAGTCGGAGAGGCGGTCGTTGAGTCGGAGTGGCGGTCGGTGAGTCGGAGAGGCGGTCGGTGAGTCGGAGAGGCGGTCGGTGAGTCGGAGAGGCCGTCGGTGAGTCCGAGAGGCCGTCTGTGAGTCGGAGAGGCGGTCGGTGAGTCGGAGAGGTGGTCGGTGAGTCGGAGAGGCGGTCGGTGAGTCGGAGAGGCCGTCGGTGAATCGGAGAGGCGGACTGTGTGTCGGAGAGGCGGTCGGTGAGTGGGAGAGGCGGTCGGTGAGTGGGCGAGGCGGTCGGTGAGTCCGAGAGGCAGTCTGTGAGTCGGAGAGGCAGTCGGTGAGTGGGAGAGGCAGTCGGTGAGTCGGAGAGGCAGTCGGTGAGTCGGAGAGGCAGTCGGTGAGTCGGAGAGGCAGTCGGTGAGTCGGAGAGGCAGTCGGTGACTCGGAGAGGCAGTCGATGAGTCGGAGAGGCAGTCGGTGAGTTGGAGAGGCAGTCGGTGAGTCGGAGAGACCGTCGGTGAGTCGGAGAGGCAGTCGGTGAGTCGGAGAGGCTGTCGGTGAGTCGGTGAGGCAGTCGGTGAGTCGGAGAGGCAGTCGCTAAGTCGGCGAGGCTGTCGGTGAGTTGGAGAGGCGGTCGGTCAGTCGGGAGGCGGTCGGTGAGTCGGAGAGGCGGTCGGTGAGTCGGAGAGGCTGTCGGTGAGTCGGAGAGGCTGTCGGTGAGTCGGAGAGGCAGTCGGTGAGTCGGAGAGGCAGTCGGTGAGTCAGAGCGGCAGTCGTTGTGTTGGAGAGGCAGTCGGTGAGTCGGAGAGGCAGTCGGTGAGTCGGAGAGGCCGTCGGTGAGTTGGTGAGTCGGAGAGGCAGTCGGTGAGTCGGAGAGGCTGTCGGTGAGTCGGTGAGGCAGTCTGTGAGTCCGAGAGGCGTTCGGTGAGTCGGAGAGGCCGTCGGTGAGTCCGAGAGGCCGTCGGTGAGTCGGAGAGGCAGTCGGTGAGTCGCAGAGGCTGTCGGTGAGTCGGAGAGGCAGTCGGTGAGTCGGAGAGGCGGTCGGTAAGTGGGAGAGGCGGTCGGTGAGTCGGAGAGGCGGTCGTTGAGTCGGAGTGGCGGTCGGTGAGTCGGAGAGGCGGTCGGTGAGTCGGAGAGGCGGTCGGTGAGTCGGAGAGGCCGTCGGTGAGTCCGAGAGGCAGTCTGTGAGTCGGAGAGGCGGTCGGTGAGTCGGAGAGGCGGTCGGTGAGTCGGAGAGGCGGTCGGTGAGTCGGAGAGGCAGTCGGTGAATCGGAGAGGCGGACGGTGTGTCGGAGAGGCGGTCGGTGAGTGGGAGAGGCGGTCGGTGAGTGGGCGAGGCGGTCGGTGAGTCGGAGAGGCGGTCGGTGAGTCGGAGAGGCGGTCGGTGAGTCGGAGAGGCGGTCGGTGAGTCGGAGAGGCGGTCGGTGAGTCGGAGAGGCTGTCGGTGAATCAGAGAGGCAGTCGGTGAGTCGGAGAGGCGGTCGGTGAGTCGGAGAGGCGGTCGGTGATTCGGCGAGGCAGTCGGTGAGTCGGAGAGGCCGTCGGTGAGTCGGAGAGGCAGTCATTGACTCGGAGAGGCTGTCGGTGAGTCGTTGAGGCAGTCGGTGAGTCGGTGATGCAGTCGATGAGTCGGAGAGGCAGTCGGTGAGTCGGAGAGGCGGTCGGTGAGTCGGAGAGACCGTTGGTTAGTCGGAGAGGCAGTCGGTGAGTCGGAGAGGCGGTCGGTGAGTCGGTGTGGCAGTCGGTGAGTCGGAGAGGCAGTCGGTGAGTCGGAGAGGTAGTCGGTGAGTCGGAGAGGCAGTCGGTGAGTCGGAGTGGCTGTCGGTGAGTTGGAGAGGCGGTCCATGAGTCGGGAGGCGGTCGGTGAGTCGGAGAGGCGGTCGGTGAGTCGGAGAGGCGGTCGGTGACTCGGAGAGGCGGTCGGTGAGTCGGAGAGGCAGTCGGTGAGTCGGAGAGTACGTCGGTGAGTCCGAGAGGCCGTCGGTGATTCGGAGAAGCAGTCGGTGAGTCGGAGAGGCTGTCGCTGAGTCGGTGAGGCAGTCGGTGAGTCGGAGAGGCAGTCGGTGAGTCAGAGAGGCGGTCGGTGAGTCGGAGAGGCACTCGGTGAGTCGGAGAGGCGGTCGGTGAGTCGGAGAGGCAGTCGGTGAGTCGGATAGGCAGTCGGTGAGTCGGAGAGGCCGTCGGTGAGTCCGAGAGGCAGTCTGTGAGTCGGAGATGCAGTCGGTGAGTGGGAGAGGCAGTCGGTGAGTCGGAGAGGCAGTCGGTGAGTCGGAGAGACCGTCGGTGAGTCGGAGAGGCAGTCGGTGAGTCGGAGAGGCTGTCGGTGTGTCGGTGAGGCAGTCGGTGAGTCGGAGAGGCAGTCGCTAAGTCCGAGAGGCTGTCGGTGAGTTGGAGAGGTGGTCGGTCAGTCGGGAGGCGGTCGGTGAGTCGGAGAGGCGGTCGGTGAGTCGGAGAGGCTGTCAGTGAGTCGGAGAGGCTGTCGGTGAGTCGGAGAGGCAGTCGGTGAGTCGGAGAGGCAGTCGGTGAGTCGGAGAGGCCGTCGGTGAGTCGGTGAGTCGGAGAGGCGGTCGGTGAGTCAGAGCGGCAGTCGTTGTGTTGGAGAGGCAGTCGGTGAGTCGGAGAGGCAGTCGGTGAGTCGGAGAGGCCGTCGGTGAGTCGGTGAGTCGGAGAGGCAGTCGGTGAGTCGGAGAGGCTGTCGGTGAGTCGGTGAGGCAGTCTGTGAGTCCGAGAGGCGGTCGGTGAGTCGGAGAGGCGGTCGGTGAGTCGGAGAGGCGGTCGGTGAGTCGGAGAGGCGGTCGGTGAGTCGGAGAGGCAGTCGGTGAATTGGAGAGGCGGATGGTGTGTCGGAGAGGCGGTCGGTGAGTGGGAGAGGCGGTCGGTGAGTGGGCGAGGCGGTCGGTGAGTCGGAGAGGCGGTCGGTGAGTCGGAGAGGCGGTCGGTGATTCGGAGAGGCGGTCGGTGAGTCGGAGAGGCGGTCGGTGAGTCGGAGAGGCTGTCGGTGAATCAGAGAGGCAGTCGGTGAGTCGGAGAGGCGGTCGGTGAGTCGGAGAAGCGGTTTGTGATTCGGCGAGGCAGTCGGTGAGTCGGAGTGGCCGTCGGTGAGTCGGAGAGGCAGTCATTGACTCGGAGAGGCTGTCGGTGAGTCGTTGAGGCAGTCGGTGAGTCGGTGATGCAGTCGATGAGTCGGAGAGGCAGTCGGTGAGTCGGAGAGGCGGTCGGTGAGTCGGAGAGACCTTTGGTTAGTCGGAGAGGCAGTCGGTGAGTCGGAGAGGCGGTCGGTGAGTCGGTGAGGCAGTCGGTGAGTCGGAGAGGCAGTCGGTGAGTCGGAGAGGTAGTCGGTGAGTCGGAGAGGCAGTCGGTGAGTCGGAGTGGCTGTCGGTGAGTTGGAGAGGCGGTCCATGAGTCGGGAGGCGGTCGGTGAGTCGGAGAGGCGGTCGGTGAGTCGGAGAGGCGGTCGGTGACTCGGAGAGGCGGTCGGTGAGTCGGAGAGGCAGTCGGTGAGTTGGAGAGTACGTCGGTGAGTCCGAGAGGCCGTCGGTGATTCGGAGAAGCAGTCGGTGAGTCGGAGAGGCTGTCGCTGAGTCGGTGAGGCAGTCGGTGAGTCGGAGAGGCAGTCGGTGAGTCAGAGAGGCGGTCGGTGAGTCGGAGAGGCACTCGGTGAGTCGGAGAGGCGGTCGGTGAGTCGGAGAGGCAGTCGGTGAGTCGGATAGGCAGTCGGTGAGTCGGAGAGGCCGTCGGTGAGTCCGAGAGGCAGTCTGTGAGTCGGAGAGGCAGTCGGTGAGTGGGAGAGGCAGTCGGTGAGTCGGAGAGGCAGTCGGTGAGTCGGAGAGGCAGTCGGTGAGTCGGAGAGGCAGTCGGTGAGTCGGAGAGGCAGTCGGTGACTCGGAGAGGCAGTCGGTGAGTCGGAGAGGCAGTCGGTGAGTCGGAGAGGCAGTCGGTGAGTCGGAGAGACCGTCGGTGAGTCGGAGAGGCAGTCGGTGAGTCGGAGAGGCTGTCGGTGAGTCGGTGAGGCAGTCGGTGAGTCGGAGAGGCAGTCGCTAAGTCCGAGAGGCTGTCGGTGAGTTGGAGAGGCGGTCGGTCAGTCGGGAGGCGGTCGGTGAGTCGGAGAGGCGGTCGTTGAGTCGGAGAGGCTGTCAGTGAGTCGGAGAGGCTGTCGGTGAGTCGGAGAGGCAGTCGGTGAGTCGGAGAGGCAGTCGGTGAGTCAGAGCGGCAGTCGTTGTGTTGGAGAGGCAGTCGGTGAGTCGGAGAGGCAGTCGGTGAGTCGGAGAGGCCGTCGGTGAGTCGGTGAGTCGGAGAGGCAGTCGGTGAGTCGGAGAGGCTGTCGGTGAGTCGGTGAGGCAGTCTGTGAGTCCGAGAGGCGGTCGGTGAGTCGGAGAGGCAGTCGGTGAGTCGCAGAGGCTGTCGGTGAGTCGGAGAGGCAGTCGGTGAGTCGGAGAGGCGGTCGGTAAGTGGGAGAGGCGGTCGGTGAGTCGGAGAGGCGGTCGTTGAGTCGGAGTGGCGGTCGGTGAGTCGGAGAGGCGGTCGGTGAGTCGGAGAGGCGGTCGGTGAGTCGGTGAGGCCGTCGGTGAGTCCGAGAGGCAGTCTGTGAGTCGGAGAGGCGGTCGGTGAGTCGGAGAGGCGGTCGTTGAGTCGGAGAGGCAGTCGGTGAATCGGAGAGGCGGACGGTGTGTCGGAGAGGCGGTCGGTGAGTGGGAGAGGCGGTCGGTGAGTCGGAGAGGCAGTCGGTGAGTCGGAGAGGCTGTCGGTGAGTTGGAGAGGCGGTTGGTCAGTCGGGAGGCGGTCGGTGAGTCGGAGAGGTGGTCGGTGAGTCGGAGAGGCGGTTGGTGAGTCGGAGAGGCTGTCGGTGAGTCGGAGAGGCAGTCGGTGAGTCGGAGAGGCTGTCAGTGAGTCGGTGAGGCAGTCGGTGAGTCGGAGAGGCAGTCGGTGAGTCGGAGAGGCTGTCGGTGTGTCGGTGAGGCAGTCGGTGAGTCGGAGAGGCAGTCGCTAAGTCCGAGAGGCTGTCGGTGAGTTGGAGAGGCGGTCGGTCAGTCGGGAGGCGGTCGGTGAGTCGGAGAGGCGGTCGGTGAGTCGGAGAGGCTGTCAGTGAGTCGGAGAGGCTGTCGGTGAGTCGGAGAGGCAGTCGGTGAGTCGGAGTGGCAGTCGGTGAGTCGGAGAGGCCGTCGGTGAGTCGGTGAGTCGGAGAGGCGGTCGGTGAGTCAGAGCGGCAGTCGTTGTGTTGGAGAGGCAGTCGGTGAGTCGGAGAGGCAGTCGGTGAGTCGGAGAGGCCGTCGGTGAGTCGGTGAGTCGGAGAGGCAGTCGGTGAGTCGGAGAGGCTGTCGGTGAGTCGGTGAGGCAGTCTGTGAGTCCGAGAGGCGGTCGGTGAGTCGGAGAGGCGGTCGGTGAGTCGGAGAGGCGGTCGGTGAGTCGGAGAGGCGGTCGGTGAGTCGGAGAGGCAGTCGGTGAATTGGAGAGGCGGATGGTGTGTCGGAGAGGCGGTCGGTGAGTGGGAGAGGCGGTCGGTGAGTGGGCGAGGCGGTCGGTGAGTCGGAGAGGCGGTCGGTGAGTCGGAGAGGCGGTCGGTGATTCGGAGAGGCGGTCGGTGAGTCGGAGAGGCGGTCGGTGAGTCGGAGAGGCTGTCGGTGAATCAGAGAGGCAGTCGGTGAGTCGGAGAGGCGGTCGGTGAGTCGGAGAAGCGGTTTGTGATTCGGCGAGGCAGTCGGTGAGTCGGAGAGGCCGTCGGTGAGTCGGAGAGGCAGTCATTGACTCGGAGAGGCTGTCGGTGAGTCGTTGAGGCAGTCGGTGAGTCGGTGATGCAGTCGATGAGTCGGAGAGGCAGTCGGTGAGTCGGAGAGGCGGTCGGTGAGTCGGAGAGACCTTTGGTTAGTCGGAGAGGCAGTCGGTGAGTCGGAGAGGCGGTCGGTGAGTCGGTGAGGCAGTCGGTGAGTCGGAGAGGCAGTCGGTGAGTCGGAGAGGTAGTCGGTGAGTCGGAGAGGCAGTCGGTGAGTCGGAGTGGCTGTCGGTGAGTTGGAGAGGCGGTCCATGAGTCGGGAGGCGGTCGGTGAGTCGGAGAGGCGGTCGGTGAGTCGGAGAGGCGGTCGGTGACTCGGAGAGGCGGTCGGTGAGTCGGAGAGGCAGTCGGTGAGTTGGAGAGTACGTCGGTGAGTCCGAGAGGCCGTCGGTGATTCGGAGAAGCAGTCGGTGAGTCGGAGAGGCTGTCGCTGAGTCGGTGAGGCAGTCGGTGAGTCGGAGAGGCAGTCGGTGAGTCAGAGAGGCGGTCGGTGAGTCGGAGAGGCACTCGGTGAGTCGGAGAGGCGGTCGGTGAGTCGGAGAGGCAGTCGGTGAGTCGGATAGGCAGTCGGTGAGTCGGAGAGGCCGTCGGTGAGTCCGAGAGGCAGTCTGTGAGTCGGAGAGGCAGTCGGTGAGTGGGAGAGGCAGTCGGTGAGTCGGAGAGGCAGTCGGTGAGTCGGAGAGGCAGTCGGTGAGTCGGAGAGGCAGTCGGTGAGTCGGAGAGGCAGTCGGTGACTCGGAGAGGCAGTCGGTGAGTCGGAGAGGCAGTCGGTGAGTCGGAGAGGCAGTCGGTGAGTCGGAGAGACCGTCGGTGAGTCGGAGAGGCAGTCGGTGAGTCGGAGAGGCTGTCGGTGAGTCGGTGAGGCAGTCGGTGAGTCGGAGAGGCAGTCGCTAAGTCCGAGAGGCTGTCGGTGAGTTGGAGAGGCGGTCGGTCAGTCGGGAGGCGGTCGGTGAGTCGGAGAGGCGGTCGGTGAGTCGGAGAGGCTGTCAGTGAGTCGGAGAGGCTGTCGGTGAGTCGGAGAGGCAGTCGGTGAGTCGGAGAGGCAGTCGGTGAGTCAGAGCGGCAGTCGTTGTGTTGGAGAGGCAGTCGGTGAGTCGGAGAGGCAGTCGGTGAGTCGGAGAGGCCGTCGGTGAGTCGGTGAGTCGGAGAGGCAGTCGGTGAGTCGGAGAGGCTGTCGGTGAGTCGGTGAGGCAGTCTGTGAGTCCGAGAGGCGGTCGGTGAGTCGGAGAGGCAGTCGGTGAGTCGCAGAGGCTGTCGGTGAGTCGGAGAGGCAGTCGGTGAGTCGGAGAGGCGGTCGGTAAGTGGGAGAGGCGGTCGGTGAGTCGGAGAGGCGGTCGTTGAGTCGGAGTGGCGGTCGGTGAGTCGGAGAGGCGGTCGGTGAGTCGGAGAGTCGGTCGGTGAGTCGGAGAGGCCGTCGGTGAGTCCGAGAGGCAGTCTGTGAGTCGGAGAGGCGGTCGGTGAGTCGGAGAGGCGGTCGTTGAGTCGGAGAGGCAGTCGGTGAATCGGAGAGGCGGACGGTGTGTCGGAGAGGCGGTCGGTGAGTGGGAGAGGCGGTCGGTGAGTCGGAGAGGCAGTCGGTGAGTCGGAGAGTCTGTCGGTGAGTTGGAGAGGCGGTTGGTCAGTCGGGAGGCGGTCGGTGAGTCGGAGAGGTGGTCGGTGAGTCGGAGAGGCGGTTGGTGAGTCGGAGAGGCTGTCGGTGAGTCGGAGAGGCAGTCGGTGAGTCGGAGAGGCTGTCAGTGAGTCGGTGAGGCAGTCGGTGAGTCGCAGAGGCAGTCGGTGAGTCGGAGAGGCTGTCGGTGAGTTGGAGAGGCGGTCGGTCAGTCGGGAGGCGGTCAGTGAGTCGGAGAGGCGGTCGGTGAGTCGGAGAGGCGGTCGGTGAGTCGGAGAGGCTGTCGGTGAGTCCGAGAGGCAGTCTTTGAGTCGGAGAGGCAGTCGGTGAGTCCGAGAGGCCGTCGATGAGTCGGAGAGGCAATCATTGAGTCGGAGAGGCTGTCGCTGAGTCGGTGAGGCAGTCGGTGAGTCGGAGAAGCAGTCGGTGAGTCAGAGAGGCGGTCGGTGAGTCGGAGAGGCACTCGGTGAGTCGGAGAGGCGGTCGGTGAGTCGGAGAGGCAGTCGGTGAGTCGGATAGGCAGTCGGTGAGTCGGAGAGGCCGTCGGTGAGTCCGAGAGGCAGTCTGTGAGTCGGAGAGGCAGTCGGTGAGTGGGAGAGGCAGTCGGTGAGTCGGAGAGGCAGTCGGTGAGTCGGAGAGGCAGTCGGTGAGTCAGAGAGGCAGTCGGTGAGTCGGAGAGGCAGTCGGTGACTCGGAGAGGCAGTCGATGAGTCGGAGAGGCAGTCGGTGAGTCGGAGAGGCAGTCGGTGAGTCGGAGAGACCGTCGGTGAGTCGGAGAGGCAGTCGGTGAGTCGGAGAGGCTGTCGGTGAGTCGGTGAGGCAGTCGGTGAGTCGGAGAGGCAGTCGCTAAGTCGGAGAGGCTGTCGGTGAGTTGGAGAGGCGGTCGGTCAGTCGGGAGGCGGTCGGTGAGTCGGAGAGGCGGTCGGTGAGTCGGTGAGGCTGTCGGTGAGTCGGAGAGGCTGTCGGTGAGTCGGAGAGGCAGTCGGTGAGACGGCGAGGCAGTCTGTGAGTCAGAGCGGCAGTCGTTGTGTTGGAGAGGCAGTCGGTGAGTCGGAGAGGCAGTCGGTGAGTCGGAGAGGCCGTCGGTGAGTCGGTGAGTCGGAGAGGCAGTCGGTGAGTCGGAGAGGCTGTCGGTGAGTCGGTGAGGCAGTCTGTGAGTCCGAGAGGCGGTCGGTGAGTCGGAGAGGCCGTCGGTGAGTCCGAGAGGCCGTCGGTGAGTCGGAGAGGCAGTCGGTGAGTCGCAGAGGCTGTCGGTGAGTCGGAGAGGCAGTCGGTGAGTCGGAGAGGCGGTCGGTAAGTGGGAGAGGCGGTCGGTGAGTCGGAGAGGCGGTCGTTGAGTCGGAGTGGCGGTCGGTGAGTTGGAGAGGCGGTCGGTGAGTTGGAGAGGCGGTCGGTGAGTCGGAGAGGCCGTCGGTGAGTCCGAGAGGCAGTCTGTGAGTCGGAGAGGCGGTCGGTGAGTCGGAGAGGCGGTCGGTGAGTCGGAGAGGCGGTCGGTGAGTCGGAGAGGCAGTCGGTGAATCGGAGAGGCGGACGGTGTGTCGGAGAGGCGGTCGGTGAGTGGGAGAGGCGGTCGGTGAGTGGGCGAGGCGGTCGGTGAGTCCGAGAGGCAGTCTGTGAGTCGGAGAGGCAGTCGGTGAGTGGGAGAGGCAGTCGGTGAGTCGGAGAGGCACTCGGTGAGTCGGAGAGGCAGTCGGTGAGTCGGAGAGGCAGTCGGTGAGTCGGAGAGGCAGTCGGTGACTCGGAGAGGCAGTCGATGAGTCGGAGAGGCAGTCGGTGAGTCGGAGAGGCAGTCGGTGAGTCGGAGAGACCGTCGGTGAGTCGGAGAGGCAGTCGGTGAGTCGGAGAGGCTGTCGGTGAGTCGGTGAGGCAGTCGGTGAGTCGGAGAGGCAGTCGCTAAGTCGGAGAGGCTGTCGGTGAGTTGGAGAGGCGGTCGGTCAGTCGGGAGGCGGTCGGTGAGTCGGAGAGGCGGTCGGAGAGTAGGAGAGGCTGTCGGTGAGTCGGAGAGGCTGTCGGTGAGTCGGAGAGGCAGTCGGTGAGTCGGAGAGGCAGTCGGTGAGTCAGAGCGGCAGTCGTTGTGTTGGAGAGGCAGTCGGTGAGTCGGAGAGGCAGTCGGTGAGTCGGAGAGGCCGTCGGTGAGTCGGTGAGTCGGAGAGGCAGTCGGTGAGTCGGAGAGGCTGTCGGTGAGTCGGTGAGGCAGTCTGTGAGTCCGAGAGGCGGTCGGTGAGTCGGAGAGGCCGTCGGTGAGTCCGAGAGGCCGTCGGTGAGTCGGAGAGGCAGTCGGTGAGTCGCAGAGGCTGTCGGTGAGTCGGAGAGGCAGTCGGTGAGTCGGAGAGGCGGTCGGTAAGTGGGAGAGGCGGTCGGTGAGTCGGAGAGGCGGTCGTTGAGTCGGAGTGGCGGTCGGTGAGTCGGAGATGCGGTCGGTGAGTCGGAGAGGCGGTCGGTGAGTCGGAGAGGCCGTCGGTGAGTCCGAGAGGCAGTCTGTGAGTCGGAGAGGCGGTCGGTGAGTCGGAGAGGCGGTCGGTGAGTCGGAGAGGCGGTCGGTGAGTCGGAGAGGCAGTCGGTGAATCGGAGAGGCGGACGGTGTGTCGGAGAGGCGGTCGGTGAGTGGGAGAGGCGGTCGGTGAGTGGGCGAGGCGGTCGGTGAGTCGGAGAGGCGGTCGGTGAGTCGGAGAGGCGGTCGGTGAGTCGGAGAGGCGGTCGGTGAGTCGGAGAGGCGGTCGGTGAGTCGGAGAGGCTGTCGGTGAATCAGAGAGGCAGTCGGTGAGTCGGAGAGGCGGTCGGTGAGTCGGAGAGGCGGTCGGTGATTCGGCGAGGCAGTCGGTGAGTCGGAGAGGCCGTTGGTGAGTCGGAGAGGCAGTCATTGACTCGGAGAGGCTGTCGGTGAGTCGTTGAGGCAGTCGGTGAGTCGGTGATGCAGTCGATGAGTCGGAGAGGCAGTCGGTGAGTCGGAGAGGCGGTCGGTGAGTCGGAGAGACCGTTGGTTAGTCGGAGAGGCAGTCGGTGAGTCGGAGAGGCGGTCGGTGAGTCGGTGAGGCAGTCGGTGAGTCGGAGAGGCAGTCGGTGAGTCGGAGAGGTAGTCGGTGAGTCGGAGAGGCAGTCGGTGAGTCGGAGTGGCTGTCGGTGAGTTGGAGAGGCGGTCCATGAGTCGGGAGGCGGTCGGTGAGTCGGAGAGGCGGTCGGTGAGTCGGAGAGGCGGTCGGTGAGTCGGAGAGGCTGTCGGTGAGTCGGAGAGGCAGTCGGTGAGTCGGAGAGGCAGTCGGTGAGTCAGAGCGGCAGTCGGTGAGTTGGAGAGGCAGTCGGTGAGTTGGAGAGGCAGTCGGTGAGTCGGAGAGGCCGTCGGTGAGTCGGTGAGTCGGAGAGGCTGTCGGTGAGTCGCTGAGGCAGTCGGTGAGTCGGAGAGACAGTCGGTGAGTCAGAGAGGCAGCCGGTGAGTCAGAGAGGGAGTCGGTGAGTCGGAGAGGATATCGGTGAGTCGGAGAGGCGGTCGGTGAGTCGGGAGGCGGTCGGTGAGTTGGTGAGGCGGTCGGTGAGTCGGGGAGGCGGTCGGTGAGTCGGAGAGGCTGTCGGTGAGTCAGAGAGGCAGTCGGTGAGTCGGAGAGGCGGTCGGTGATTCGGAGAGGTGGTCGGTGAGTCGGAGAGGCGGTCGGTGAGTCGGAGAGGCGGTTGGTGAGTCGGAGAGGCCGTCGGTGAGTCCGAGAGGCAGTCTGTGAGTCGGAGAGGCAGTCGGTGAGTGGGAGAGGCAGTCGGTGAGTCGGAGAGGCAGTCGGTGAGTCGGAGAGGCAGTCGGTGAGTCAGAGAGGCAGTCGGTGAGTCGGAGAGGCAGTCGGTGACTCGGAGAGGCAGTCGATGAGTCGGAGAGGCAGTCGGTGAGTCGGAGAGGCAGTCGGTGAGTCGGAGAGACCGTCGGTGAGTCGGAGAGGCAGTCGGTGAGTCGGAGAGGCTGTCGGTGAGTCGGTGAGGCAGTCGGTGAGTCGGAGAGGCAGTCGCTAAGTCGGAGAGGCTGTCGGTGAGTTGGAGAGGCGGTCGGTCAGTCGGGAGGCGGTCGGTGAGTCGGAGAGGCGGTCGGTGAGTCGGAGAGACTGTCGGTGAGTCGGAGAGGCTGTCGGTGAGTCGGAGAGGCAGTCGGTGAGTCGGCGAGGCAGTCTGTGAGTCAGAGCGGCAGTCGTTGTGTTGGAGAGGCAGTCGGTGAGTCGGAGAGGCAGTCGGTGAGTCGGAGAGGCCGTCGGTGAGTCGGTGAGTCGGAGAGGCAGTCGGTGAGTCGGAGAGGCTGTCGGTGAGTCGGTGAGGCAGTCTGTGAGTCCGAGAGGCGGTCGGTGAGTCGGAGAGGCCGTCGGTGAGTCCGAGAGGCCGTCGGTGAGTCGGAGAGGCAGTCGGTGAGTCGCAGAGGCTGTCGGTGAGTCGGAGAGGCAGTCGGTGAGTCGGAGAGGCGGTCGGTAAGTGGGAGAGGCGGTCGGTGAGTCGGAGAGGCGGTCGTTGAGTCGGAGTGGCGGTCGGTGAGTTGGAGAGGCGGTCGGTGAGTCGGAGAGGCGGTCGGTGAGTCGGAGAGGCCGTCGGTGAGTCCGAGAGGCAGTCTGTGAGTCGGAGAGGCGGTCGGTGAGTCGGAGAGGCGGTCGGTGAGTCGGAGAGGCGGTCGGTGAGTCGGAGAGGCAGTCGGTGAATCGGAGAGGCGGACGGTGTGTCGGAGAGGCGGTCGGTGAGTGGGAGAGGCGGTCGGTGAGTGGGCGAGGCGGTCGGTGAGTCCGAGAGGCAGTCTGTGAGTCGGAGAGGCAGTCGGTGAGTGGGAGAGGCAGTCGGTGAGTCGGAGAGGCAGTCGGTGAGTCGGAGAGGCAGTCGGTGAGTCGGAGAGGCAGTCGGTGAGTCGGAGAGGCAGTCGGTGACTCGGAGAGGCAGTCGATGAGTCGGAGAGGCAGTCGGTGAGTCGGAGAGGCAGTCGGTGAGTCGGAGAGACCGTCGGTGAGTCGGAGAGGCAGTCGGTGAGTGGGAGAGGCAGTCGGTGAGTCGGAGAGGCAGTCGGTGAGTCGGAGAGGCAGTCGGTGAGTCGGAGAGGCAGTCGGTGAGTCGGAGAGGCAGTCGGTGACTCGGAGAGGCAGTCGGTGAGTCGGAGAGGCAGTCGGTGAGTCGGAGAGGCAGTCGGTGAGTCGGAGAGACCGTCGGTGAGTCGGAGAGGCAGTCGGTGAGTCGGAGAGGCTGTCGGTGAGTCGGTGAGGCAGTCGGTGAGTCGGAGAGGCAGTCGCTAAGTCCGAGAGGCTGTCGGTGAGTTGGAGAGGCGGTCGGTCAGTCGGGAGGCGGTCGGTGAGTCGGAGAGGCGGTCGGTGAGTCGGAGAGGCTGTCAGTGAGTCGGAGAGGCTGTCGGTGAGTCGGAGAGGCAGTCGGTGAGTCGGAGAGGCAGTCGGTGAGTCAGAGCGGCAGTCGTTGTGTTGGAGAGGCAGTCGGTGAGTCGGAGAGGCAGTCGGTGAGTCGGAGAGGCCGTCGGTGAGTCGGTGAGTCGGAGAGGCAGTCGGTGAGTCGGAGAGGCTGTCGGTGAGTCGGTGAGGCAGTCTGTGAGTCCGAGAGGCGGTCGGTGAGTCGGAGAGGCAGTCGGTGAGTCGCAGAGGCTGTCGGTGAGTCGGAGAGGCAGTCGGTGAGTCGGAGAGGCGGTCGGTAAGTGGGAGAGGCGGTCGGTGAGTCGGAGAGGCGGTCGTTGAGTCGGAGTGGCGGTCGGTGAGTCGGAGAGGCGGTCGGTGAGTCGGAGAGTCGGTCGGTGAGTCGGAGAGGCCGTCGGTGAGTCCGAGAGGCAGTCTGTGAGTCGGAGAGGCGGTCGGTGAGTCGGAGAGGCGGTCGTTGAGTCGGAGAGGCAGTCGGTGAATCGGAGAGGCGGACGGTGTGTCGGAGAGGCGGTCGGTGAGTGGGAGAGGCGGTCGGTGAGTCGGAGAGGCAGTCGGTGAGTCGGAGAGTCTGTCGGTGAGTTGGAGAGGCGGTTGGTCAGTCGGGAGGCGGTCGGTGAGTCGGAGAGGTGGTCGGTGAGTCGGAGAGGCGGTTGGTGAGTCGGAGAGGCTGTCGGTGAGTCGGAGAGGCAGTCGGTGAGTCGGAGAGGCTGTCAGTGAGTCGGTGAGGCAGTCGGTGAGTCGCAGAGGCAGTCGGTGAGTCGGAGAGGCTGTCGGTGAGTTGGAGAGGCGGTCGGTCAGTCGGGAGGCGGTCAGTGAGTCGGAGAGGCGGTCGGTGAGTCGGAGAGGCGGTCGGTGAGTCGGAGAGGCTGTCGGTGAGTCCGAGAGGCAGTCTTTGAGTCGGAGAGGCAGTCGGTGAGTCCGAGAGGCCGTCGATGAGTCGGAGAGGCAATCATTGAGTCGGAGAGGCTGTCGCTGAGTCGGTGAGGCAGTCGGTGAGTCGGAGAAGCAGTCGGTGAGTCAGAGAGGCGGTCGGTGAGTCGGAGAGGCACTCGGTGAGTCGGAGAGGCGGTCGGTGAGTCGGAGAGGCAGTCGGTGAGTCGGATAGGCAGTCGGTGAGTCGGAGAGGCCGTCGGTGAGTCCGAGAGGCAGTCTGTGAGTCGGAGAGGCAGTCGGTGAGTGGGAGAGGCAGTCGGTGAGTCGGAGAGGCAGTCGGTGAGTCGGAGAGGCAGTCGGTGAGTCAGTGAGGCAGTCGGTGAGTCGGAGAGGCAGTCGGTGACTCGGAGAGGCAGTCGATGAGTCGGAGAGGCAGTCGGTGAGTCGGAGAGGCAGTCGGTGAGTCGGAGAGACCGTCGGTGAGTCGGAGAGGCAGTCGGTGAGTCGGAGAGGCTGTCGGTGAGTCGGTGAGGCAGTCGGTGAGTCGGAGAGGCAGTCGCTAAGTCGGAGAGGCTGTCGGTGAGTTGGAGAGGCGGTCGGTCAGTCGGGAGGCGGTCGGTGAGTCGGAGAGGCGGTCGGTGAGTCGGTGAGGCTGTCGGTGAGTCGGAGAGGCTGTCGGTGAGTCGGAGAGGCAGTCGGTGAGACGGCGAGGCAGTCTGTGAGTCAGAGCGGCAGTCGTTGTGTTGGAGAGGCAGTCGGTGAGTCGGAGAGGCAGTCGGTGAGTCGGAGAGGCCGTCGGTGAGTCGGTGAGTCGGAGAGGCAGTCGGTGAGTCGGAGAGGCTGTCGGTGAGTCGGTGAGGCAGTCTGTGAGTCCGAGAGGCGGTCGGTGAGTCGGAGAGGCCGTCGGTGAGTCCGAGAGGCCGTCGGTGAGTCGGAGAGGCAGTCGGTGAGTCGCAGAGGCTGTCGGTGAGTCGGAGAGGCAGTCGGTGAGTCGGAGAGGCGGTCGGTAAGTGGGAGAGGCGGTCGGTGAGTCGGAGAGGCGGTCGTTGAGTCGGAGTGGCGGTCGGTGAGTTGGAGAGGCGGTCGGTGAGTCGGAGAGGCGGTCGGTGAGTCGGAGAGGCCGTCGGTGAGTCCGAGAGGCAGTCTGTGAGTCGGAGAGGCGGTCGGTGAGTCGGAGAGGCGGTCGGTGAGTCGGAGAGGCGGTCGGTGAGTCGGAGAGGCAGTCGGTGAATCGGAGAGGCGGACGGTGTGTCGGAGAGGCGGTCGGTGAGTGGGAGAGGCGGTCGGTGAGTGGGCGAGGCGGTCGGTGAGTCCGAGAGGCAGTCTGTGAGTCGGAGAGGCAGTCGGTGAGTGGGAGAGGCAGTCGGTGAGTCGGAGAGGCACTCGGTGAGTCGGAGAGGCAGTCGGTGAGTCGGAGAGGCAGTCGGTGAGTCGGAGAGGCAGTCGGTGACTCGGAGAGGCAGTCGATGAGTCGGAGAGGCAGTCGGTGAGTCGGAGAGGCAGTCGGTGAGTCGGAGAGACCGTCGGTGAGTCGGAGAGGCAGTCGGTGAGTCGGAGAGGCTGTCGGTGAGTCGGTGAGGCAGTCGGTGAGTCGGAGAGGCAGTCGCTAAGTCGGAGAGGCTGTCGGTGAGTTGGAGAGGCGGTCGGTCAGTCGGGAGGCGGTCGGTGAGTCGGAGAGGCGGTCGGAGAGTAGGAGAGGCTGTCGGTGAGTCGGAGAGGCTGTCGGTGAGTCGGAGAGGCAGTCGGTGAGTCGGAGAGGCAGTCGGTGAGTCAGAGCGGCAGTCGTTGTGTTGGAGAGGCAGTCGGTGAGTCGGAGAGGCAGTCGGTGAGTCGGAGAGGCCGTCGGTGAGTCGGTGAGTCGGAGAGGCAGTCGGTGAGTCGGAGAGGCTGTCGGTGAGTCGGTGAGGCAGTCTGTGAGTCCGAGAGGCGGTCGGTGAGTCGGAGAGGCCGTCGGTGAGTCCGAGAGGCCGTCGGTGAGTCGGAGAGGCAGTCGGTGAGTCGCAGAGGCTGTCGGTGAGTCGGAGAGGCAGTCGGTGAGTCGGAGAGGCGGTCGGTAAGTGGGAGAGGCGGTCGGTGAGTCGGAGAGGCGGTCGTTGAGTCGGAGTGGCGGTCGGTGAGTCGGAGATGCGGTCGGTGAGTCGGAGAGGCGGTCGGTGAGTCGGAGAGGCCGTCGGTGAGTCCGAGAGGCAGTCTGTGAGTCGGAGAGGCGGTCGGTGAGTCGGAGAGGCGGTCGGTGAGTCGGAGAGGCGGTCGGTGAGTCGGAGAGGCGGTCGGTGAATCGGAGAGGCGGACGGTGTGTCGGAGAGGCGGTCGGTGAGTGGGAGAGGCGGTCGGTGAGTGGGCGAGGCGGTCGGTGAGTCGGAGAGGCGGTCGGTGAGTCGGAGAGGCGGTCGGTGAGTCGGAGAGGCGGTCGGTGAGTCGGAGAGGCGGTCGGTGAGTCGGAGAGGCTGTCGGTGAATCAGAGAGGCAGTCGGTGAGTCGGAGAGGCGGTCGGTGAGTCGGAGAGGCGGTCGGTGATTCGGCGAGGCAGTCGGTGAGTCGGAGAGGCCGTTGGTGAGTCGGAGAGGCAGTCATTGACTCGGAGAGGCTGTCGGTGAGTCGTTGAGGCAGTCGGTGAGTCGGTGATGCAGTCGATGAGTCGGAGAGGCAGTCGGTGAGTCGGAGAGGCGGTCGGTGAGTCGGAGAGACCGTTGGTTAGTCGGAGAGGCAGTCGGTGAGTCGGAGAGGCGGTCGGTGAGTCGGTGAGGCAGTCGGTGAGTCGGAGAGGCAGTCGGTGAGTCGGAGAGGTAGTCGGTGAGTCGGAGAGGCAGTCGGTGAGTCGGAGTGGCTGTCGGTGAGTTGGAGAGGCGGTCCATGAGTCGGGAGGCGGTCGGTGAGTCGGAGAGGCGGTCGGTGAGTCGGAGAGGCGGTCGGTGAGTCGGAGAGGCTGTCGGTGAGTCGGAGAGGCAGTCGGTGAGTCGGAGAGGCAGTCGGTGAGTCAGAGCGGCAGTCGGTGAGTTGGAGAGGCAGTCGGTGAGTTGGAGAGGCAGTCGGTGAGTCGGAGAGGCCGTCGGTGAGTCGGTGAGTCGGAGAGGCTGTCGGTGAGTCGCTGAGGCAGTCGGTGAGTCGGAGAGACAGTCGGTGAGTCAGAGAGGCAGCCGGTGAGTCAGAGAGGGAGTCGGTGAGTCGGAGAGGATATCGGTGAGTCGGAGAGGCGGTCGGTGAGTCGGGAGGCGGTCGGTGAGTTGGTGAGGCGGTCGGTGAGTCGGGGAGGCGGTCGGTGAGTCGGAGAGGCTGTCGGTGAGTCAGAGAGGCAGTCGGTGAGTCGGAGAGGCGGTCGGTGATTCGGAGAGGTGGTCGGTGAGTCGGAGAGGCGGTCGGTGAGTCGGAGAGGCGGTTGGTGAGTCGGAGAGGCCGTCGGTGAGTCCGAGAGGCAGTCTGTGAGTCGGAGAGGCAGTCGGTGAGTGGGAGAGGCAGTCGGTGAGTCGGAGAGGCAGTCGGTGAGTCGGAGAGGCAGTCGGTGAGTCAGAGAGGCAGTCGGTGAGTCGGAGAGGCAGTCGGTGACTCGGAGAGGCAGTCGATGAGTCGGAGAGGCAGTCGGTGAGTCGGAGAGGCAGTCGGTGAGTCGGAGAGACCGTCGGTGAGTCGGAGAGGCAGTCGGTGAGTCGGAGAGGCTGTCGGTGAGTCGGTGAGGCAGTCGATGAGTCGGAGAGGCAGTCGCTAAGTCGGAGAGGCTGTCGGTGAGTTGGAGAGGCGGTCGGTCAGTCGGGAGGCGGTCGGTGAGTCGGAGAGGCGGTCGGTGAGTCGGAGAGGCTGTCGGTGAGTCGGAGAGGCTGTCGGTGAGTCGGAGAGGCAGTCGGTGAGTCGGCGAGGCAGTCTGTGAGTCAGAGCGGCAGTCGTTGTGTTGGAGAGGCAGTCGGTGAGTCGGAGAGGCAGTCGGTGAGTCGGAGAGGCCGTCGGTGAGTCGGTGAGTCGGAGAGGCAGTCGGTGAGTCGGAGAGGCTGTCGGTGAGTCGGTGAGGCAGTCTGTGAGTCCGAGAGGCGGTCGGTGAGTCGGAGAGGCCGTCGGTGAGTCCGAGAGGCCGTCGGTGAGTCGGAGAGGCAGTCGGTGAGTCGCAGAGGCTGTCGGTGAGTCGGAGAGGCAGTCGGTGAGTCGGAGAGGCGGTCGGTAAGTGGGAGAGGCGGTCGGTGAGTCGGAGAGGCGGTCGTTGAGTCGGAGTGGCGGTCGGTGAGTTGGAGAGGCGGTCGGTGAGTCGGAGAGGCGGTCGGTGAGTCGGAGAGGCCGTCGGTGAGTCCGAGAGGCAGTCTGTGAGTCGGAGAGGCGGTCGGTGAGTCGGAGAGGCGGTCGGTGAGTCGGAGAGGCGGTCGGTGAGTCGGAGAGGCAGTCGGTGAATCGGAGAGGCGGACGGTGTGTCGGAGAGGCGGTCGGTGAGTGGGAGAGGCGGTCGGTGAGTGGGCGAGGCGGTCGGTGAGTCCGAGAGGCAGTCTGTGAGTCGGAGAGGCAGTCGGTGAGTGGGAGAGGCAGTCGGTGAGTCGGAGAGGCAGTCGGTGAGTCGGAGAGGCAGTCGGTGAGTCGGAGAGGCAGTCGGTGAGTCGGAGAGGCAGTCGGTGACTCGGAGAGGCAGTCGATGAGTCGGAGAGGCAGTCGGTGAGTCGGAGAGGCAGTCGGTGAGTCGGAGAGACCGTCGGTGAGTCGGAGAGGCAGTCGGTGAGTCGGAGAGGCTGTCGGTGAGTCGGTGAGGCAGTCGGTGAGTCGGAGAGGCAGTCGCTAAGTCGGAGAGGCTGTCGGTGAGTTGGAGAGGCGGTCGGTCAGTCGGGAGGCGGTCGGTGAGTCGGAGAGGCGGTCGGAGAGTAGGAGAGGCTGTCGGTGAGTCGGAGAGGCTGTCGGTGAGTCGGAGAGGCAGTCGGTGAGTCGGAGAGGCAGTCGGTGAGTCAGAGCGGCAGTCGTTGTGTTGGAGAGGCAGTCAGTGAGTCGGAGAGGCAGTCGGTGAGTCGGAGAGGCCGTCGGTGAGTCGGTGAGTCGGAGAGGCAGTCGGTGAGTCGGAGAGGCTGTCGGTGAGTCGGTGAGGCAGTCTGTGAGTCCGAGAGGCGGTCGGTGAGTCGGAGAGGCCGTCGGTGAGTCCGAGAGGCCGTCGGTGAGTCGGAGAGGCAGTCGGTGAGTCGCAGAGGCTGTCGGTGAGTCGGAGAGGCAGTCGGTGAGTCGGAGAGGCGGTCGGTAAGTGGGAGAGGCGGTCGGTGAGTCGGAGAGGCGGTCGTTGAGTCGGAGTGGCGGTCGGTGAGTCGGAGATGCGGTCGGTGAGTCGGAGAGGCGGTCGGTGAGTCGGAGAGGCCGTCGGTGAGTCCGAGAGGCAGTCTGTGAGTCGGAGAGGCGGTCGGTGAGTCGGAGAGGCGGTCGGTGAGTCGGAGAGGCGGTCGGTGAGTCGGAGAGGCAGTCGGTGAATCGGAGAGGCGGACGGTGTGTCGGAGAGGCGGTCGGTGAGTGGGAGAGGCGGTCGGTGAGTGGGCGAGGCGGTCGGTGAGTCGGAGAGGCGGTCGGTGAGTCGGAGAGGCGGTCGGTGAGTCGGAGAGGCGGTCGGTGAGTCGGAGAGGCGGTCGGTGAGTCGGAGAGGCTGTCGGTGAATCAGAGAGGCAGTCGGTGAGTCGGAGAGGCGGTCGGTGAGTCGGAGAGGCGGTCGGTGATTCGGCGAGGCAGTCGGTGAGTCGGAGAGGCCGTTGGTGAGTCGGAGAGGCAGTCATTGACTCGGAGAGGCTGTCGGTGAGTCGTTGAGGCAGTCGGTGAGTCGGTGATGCAGTCGATGAGTCGGAGAGGCAGTCGGTGAGTCGGAGAGGCGGTCGGTGAGTCGGAGAGACCGTTGGTTAGTCGGAGAGGCAGTCGGTGAGTCGGAGAGGCGGTCGGTGAGTCGGTGAGGCAGTCGGTGAGTCGGAGAGGCAGTCGGTGAGTCGGAGAGGTAGTCGGTGAGTCGGAGAGGCAGTCGGTGAGTCGGAGTGGCTGTCGGTGAGTTGGAGAGGCGGTCCATGAGTCGGGAGGCGGTCGGTGAGTCGGAGAGGCGGTCGGTGAGTCGGAGAGGCGGTCGGTGAGTCGGAGAGGCTGTCGGTGAGTCGGAGAGGCAGTCGGTGAGTCGGAGAGGCAGTCGGTGAGTCAGAGCGGCAGTCGGTGAGTTGGAGAGGCAGTCGGTGAGTTGGAGAGGCAGTCGGTGAGTCGGAGAGGCCGTCGGTGAGTCGGTGAGTCGGAGAGGCTGTCGGTGAGTCGCTGAGGCAGTCGGTGAGTCGGAGAGACAGTCGGTGAGTCAGAGAGGCAGCCGGTGAGTCAGAGAGGGAGTCGGTGAGTCGGAGAGGATATCGGTGAGTCGGAGAGGCGGTCGGTGAGTCGGGAGGCGGTCGGTGAGTTGGTGAGGCGGTCGGTGAGTCGGGGAGGCGGTCGGTGAGTCGGAGAGGCTGTCGGTGAGTCGGAGAGGTGGTCGGTGAGTCGGAGAGGCGGTCGGTGAGTCGGAGAGGCGGTTGGTGAGTCGGAGAGGCCGTCGGTGAGTCCGAGAGGCTGTCGGTGAGTCGCTGAGGCAGTCGGTGAGTCGGAGAGACAGTCGCTGAGTCGGAGAGGCAGTCGGTGAGTCGGAGAGGCAGTTGGTGAGTCGGAGAGGCTGTCGGTGAGTCGGAGAGGCGGTCGGTGAGTCGGAGAGGCGGTCGGTGAGTCGGAGAGGCTGTCGGTGAGTCGCAGAGGCGGTCGGTGAGTCGGAGAGGCGGTCGGTGAGTCGGAGAGGCCGTCGGTGAGTCGGAGAGGCGGTCGGTGATTCGGAGAGGCGGTCGGTGACTCGGAGAGGCGGTCGGTGAGTCGGAGAGGCAGTCGGTGAGTCGGAGAGTACGTCGGTGAGTCCGAGAGGCCGTCGGTGATTCGGAGAAGCAGTCGGTGAGTCGGAGAGGCTGTCGGTGAGTCGGAGAGGCAGTCGGTGAGTCGGAGAGGCGGTCGGTAAGTGGGAGAGGCGGTCGGTGAGTCGGAGAGGCGGTCGGTGAGTCGGAGTGGCAGTCGGTGAGTCGGAGAGGCGGTCGGTGAGTCGGAGAGGCGGTCGGTGAGTCGGAGAGGCCGTCGGTGAGTCCGAGAGGCAGTCTGTGAGTCGGAGAGGTGGTCGGTGAGTCGGAGAGGCCGTCGGTGAGTCGGAGAGGCCGTCGGTGAGTCAGAGAGGCAGTCAGTGTGTCGGAGAGGCTGTCGGTGAGTCGGAGAGGCAGTCGGTGAGTCGGAGAGGCGGTCGGTGAGTGGGACAGGCGGTCGGGGAGTCGGAGAGGCGGTCGGTGAGTCGGAGTGGCAGTCGGTGAGTCGGAGAGGCGGTCGGTGAGTCGGAGAGGCGGTCGGTGAGTCGGAGATGCCATCGGTGAGTCCGAGAGGCAGTCTGTGAGTCGGAGAGGCAGTCGGTGAGTCGGAGAGGTGGTCGGTGAGTCGGAGAGGCGGTCGGTGAGTCGGAGAGGCGGTCGGTGAGTCGGAGAGGCGGTCGGTGAGTCGGAGAGGCGGACGGTGTGTCGGAGAGGCGGTCGGTGAGTGGGAGAGGCGGTCGGTGAGTGGGCGAGGCGGTCGGTGAGTCGGAGAGGCGGTCGGTGAGTCGGAGAGGCGGTCGGTGAGTCGGAGAGGCGGTCGGTGAGTCGGAGAGGATGTCGGTGAATCAGAGAGGCAGTCGGTGAGTCGGAGAGGCGGTCGGTGAGTCGGAGAGGCGGTCGGTGATTCGGCGAGGCAGTCGGTGAGTCGGAGAGGCCGTCGGTGAGTCGGAGAGGCAGTCATTGACTCGGAGAGGCTGTCGGTGAGTCGTTGAGGCAGTCGGTGAGTCGGTGATGCAGTCGGTGAGCCGGAGAGGCGGTCGGTGAGTTGGAGAGGCGGTCGGTGAGTCGGGAGGTGGTCGGTGAGTCGGCGAAGCGGTCGGTGAGTCGGAGAGGCGGTCGGTGAGTCAGAGAGGCTGTCGGTGAGTCGGAGAGGCAGTCGGTGAGTCGGAGAGGCAGTCGGTGAGTCAGAGCGGCAGTCGGTGTGTTGGAGAGGCAGTCGGTGAGTCGGAGAGGCAGTCGGTGAGTCGGAGAGGCCGTCGGTGAGTCCGTGAGTCGGAGAGGCAGTCGATGAGTCGGAGAGGCTGTCAGTGAGTCGGTGAGGCAGTCTGTGAGTCCGAGAGGCGGTCGGTGAGTCGGAGAGGCCTTCGGTGAGTCCGAGAGGCCGTCGGTGAGTCGGAGAGGCAGTCGGTGAGTCGCAGAGGCTATCGGTGAGTCGGAGAGGTAGTCGGTGAGTCGGAGAGGCAGTCGGTGAGTCGGAGAGGCAGTCGGTGAGTCAGAGCGGCAGTCAGTGAGTTGGAGAGGCAGTCGGTGAGTCGGAGAGGCAGTCGGTGAGTCGGAGAGGCCGTCGGTGAGTCGGTGAGTCGGAGAGGCTGTCGGTTAGTCGCTGATGCAGTCGGTGAGTCAGAGAGGCAGTCGGTGAGTCGGAGAGGTTATCGGTGAGTCGGAGAGGCGGTCGGTGAGTCGGGAGGCGGTCGGTGAGTTGGTGAGGCGGTCGGTGAGTCGGGGAGGCGGTCGGTGAGTCGGAGAGGCTGTCGGTGAGTCAGAGAGGCAGTCGGTGAGTCGGAGAGGCGGTCGGTGATTCGGAGAGGCGGTCGGTGAGTCATAGAGGCGGTCGGTGAGTCGGAGAGGCGGTTGGTGAGTCGGAGAGGCCGTCGGTGAGTCCGAGAGGCTGTCGGTGAGTCGCTGAGGCATTCGGTGAGTCGGAGAGACAGTCGTTGAGTCGGAGAGGCAGTCGGTGAGTCGGAGAGGCAGTCGGTGAGTCGTAGAGGCTGTCGGTGAGTCGGAGAGGCGGTCGGTGAGTCGGAGAGGCGGTCGGTGAGTCGGAAAGGCTGTCGGTGAGTCGCAGAGGCGGTCGGTGAGTCGGAGAGGCGGTCGGTGAGTCGGAGAGGCCGTCGGTGAGTCGGAGAGGCGGTCGGTGATTCGGAGAGGCGGTCGGAGACTCGAAGAGGCGGTCGGTGAGTCGGAGAGGCGGTCGGTGAGTCGGAGAGGCCGTCGGTGAGTCCGAGAGGCCGTCGGTGAGTCGGAGAAGCAGTCGGTGAGTCAGAGAGGCTGTCGGTGAGTCGGAGAGGCAGTCGGTGAGTCGGAGAGGCGGTCGGTAAGTGGGAGAGGCGGTCGGTGAGTCGGAGAGGCGGTCGGTGAGTCGGAGTGGCAGTCGGTGAGTCGGAGAGGCGGTCGGTGAGTCGGAGAGGCGGTCGGTGAGTCGGAGAGGCCGTCGGTGAGTCCGAGAGGCAGTCTGTGAGTCGGAGAGGCGGTCGGTGAGTCGGAGAGGCCGTCGGTGAGTCGGAGAGGCCGTCGGTGAGTCGGAGAGGCAGTCGGTGTGTCGGAGAGGCTGTCGGTGAGTCGGAGAGGCAGTCGGTGAGTCGGAGAGGCGGTCGGTAAGTGGGAGAGGCGGTCGGGGAGTCGGAGAGGCGGTCGGTGAGTCGGAGTGGCGGTCGGTGAGTCGGAGAGGCGGTCGGTGAGTCGGAGAGGCGGTCGGTGAGTCTGAGAGGCCGTCGGTGAGTCGGAGAGGCGGTCGGTGAGTGGGAGAGGCGGTCGGTGAGTGGGCGAGGCGGTCGGTGAGTCGGAGAGGCGGTCGGTGAGTCGGAGAGGCTGTCGGTGAGTCGTTGAGGCAGTCGGTGAGTCGGTGATGCAGTCGGTGAGTCGGAGAGGCGGTCGGTGAGTTGGAGAGGCGGTCGGTGAGTCGGGAGGTGGTCGGTGAGTCGGAGAGGCGGTCGGTGAGTCGGAGAGGCGGTCGATGAGTCAGAGAGGCTGTCGGTGAGTCGGAGAGGCAGTCGGTGAGTCGGAGAGGCAGTCGGTGAGTCAGAGCGGCAGTCGTTGTGTTGGAGAGGCAGTCGGTGAGTCGGAGAGGCAGTCGGTGAGTCGGAGAGGCCGTCGGTGAGTCGGTGAGTCGGAGAGGCAGTCGGTGAGTCGGAGAGGCTGTCGGTGAGTCGGTGAGGCAGTCTGTGAGTCCGAGAGGCGGTCGGTGAGTCGGAGTGGCTGTCGGTGAGTTGGAGAGGCGGTCCATGAGTCGGGAGGCGGTCGGTGAGTCGGAGAGGCGGTCGGTGAGTCGGAGAGGCGGTCGGTGAGTCGGAGAGGCTGTCGGTGAGTCGGAGAGGCAGTCGGTGAGTCGGAGAGGCAGTCGGTGAGTCAGAGCGGCAGTCGGTGAGTTGGAGAGGCAGTCGGTGAGTTGGAGAGGCAGTCGGTGAGTCGGAGAGGCCGTCGGTGAGTCGGTGAGTCGGAGAGGCTGTCGTTGAGTCGCTGAGGCAGTCGGTGAGTCGGAGAGACAGTCGGTGAGTCAGAGAGGCAGCCGGTGAGTCAGAGAGGGAGTCGGTGAGTCGGAGAGGATATCGGTGAGTCGGAGAGGCGGTCGGTGAGTCGGGAGGCGGTCGGTGAGTTGGTGAGGCGGTCGGTGAGTCGGGGAGGCGGTCGGTGAGTCTGAGAGGCTGTCGGTGAGTCAGAGAGGCAGTTGGTGAGTCGGAGAGGCGGTCGGTGATTCGGAGAGGTGGTCGGTGAGTCGGAGAGGCGGTCGGTGAGTCGGAGAGGCGGTTGGTGAGTCGGAGAGGCCGTCGGTGAGTCCGAGAGGCTGTCGGTGAGTCGCTGAGGCAGTCGGTGAGTCGGAGAGACAGTCGCTGAGTCGGAGAGGCAGTCGGTGAGTCGGAGAGGCAGTTGGTGAGTCGGAGAGGCTGTCGGTGAGTCGGAGAGGCGGTCGGTGAGTCGGAGAGGCGGTCGGTGAGTCGGAGAGGCTGTCGGTGAGTCGCAGAGGCGGTCGGTGAGTCGGAGAGGCGGTCGGTGAGTCGGAGAGGCCGTCGGTGAGTCGGAGAGGCGGTCGGTGATTCGGAGAGGCGGTCGGTGACTCGGAGAGGCGGTCGGTGAGTCGGAGAGGCAGTCGGTGAGTCGGAGAGTACGTCGGTGAGTCCGAGAGGCCGTCGGTGATTCGGAGAAGCAGTCGGTGAGTCGGAGAGGCTGTCGGTGAGTCGGAGAGGCAGTCGGTGAGTCGGAGAGGCGGTCGGTAAGTGGGAGAGGCGGTCGGTGAGTCGGAGAGGCGGTCGGTGAGTCGGAGTGGCAGTCGGTGAGTCGGAGAGGCGGTCGGTGAGTCGGAGAGGCGGTCGGTGAGTCGGAGAGGCCGTCGGTGAGTCCGAGAGGCAGTCTGTGAGTCGGAGAGGTGGTCGGTGAGTCGGAGAGGCCGTCGGTGAGTCGGAGAGGCCGTCGGTGAGTCAGAGAGGCAGTCAGTGTGTCGGAGAGGCTGTCGGTGAGTCGGAGAGGCAGTCGGTGAGTCGGAGAGGCGGTCGGTAAGTGGGACAGGCGGTCGGGGAGTCGGAGAGGCGGTCGGTGAGTCGGAGTGGCAGTCGGTGAGTCGGAGAGGCGGTCGGTGAGTCGGAGAGGCGGTCGGTGAGTCGGAGATGCCATCGGTGAGTCCGAGAGGCAGTCTGTGAGTCGGAGAGGCAGTCGGTGAGTCGGAGAGGCGGTCGGTGAGTCGGAGAGGCGGTCGGTGAGTCGGAGAGGCGGTCGGTGAGTCGGAGAGGCGGTCGGTGAGTCGGAGAGGCGGACGGTGTGTCGGAGAGGCGGTCGGTGAGTGGGAGAGGCGGTCGGTGAGTGGGCGAGGCGGTCGGTGAGTCGGAGAGGCGGTCGGTGAGTCGGAGAGGCGGTCGGTGAGTCGGAGAGGCGGTCGGTGAGTCGGAGAGGCAGTCGGTGAGTCGGAGAGGATGTCGGTGAATCAGAGAGGCAGTCGGTGAGTCGGAGAGGCGGTCGGTGAGTCGGAGAGGCGGTCGGTGATTCGGCGAGGCAGTCGGTGAGTCGGAGAGGCCGTCGGTGAGTCGGAGAGGCAGTCATTGACTCGGAGAGGCTGTCGGTGAGTCGTTGAGGCAGTCGGTGAGTCGGTGATGCAGTCGGTGAGCCGGAGAGGCGGTCGGTGAGTTGGAGAGGCGGTCGGTGAGTCGGGAGGTGGTCGGTGAGTCGGCGAAGCGGTCGGTGAGTCGGAGAGGCGGTCGGTGAGTCAGAGAGGCTGTCGGTGAGTCGGAGAGGCAGTCGGTGAGTCGGAGAGGCAGTCGGTGAGTCAGAGCGGCAGTCGGTGTGTTGGAGAGGCAGTCGGTGAGTCGGAGAGGCAGTCGGTGAGTCGGAGAGGCCGTCGGTGAGTCCGTGAGTCGGAGAGGCAGTCGGTGAGTCGGAGAGGCTGTCGGTGAGTCGGTGAGGCAGTCTGTGAGTCCGAGAGGCGGTCGGTGAGTCGGAGAGGCCTTCGGTGAGTCCGAGAGGCCGTCGGTGAGTCGGAGAGGCAGTCGGTGAGTCGCAGAGGCTATCGGTGAGTCGGAGAGGTAGTCGGTGAGTCGGAGAGGCAGTCGGTGAGTCGGAGAGGCAGTCGGTGAGTCAGAGCGGCAGTCGGTGAGTTGGAGAGGCAGTCGGTGAGTCGGAGAGGCAGTCGGTGAGTCGGAGAGGCCGTCGGTGAGTCGGTGAGTCGGAGAGGCTGTCGGTGAGTCGCTGAGGCAGTCGGTGAGTCAGAGAGGCAGTCGGTGAGTCGGAGAGGTTATCGGTGAGTCGGAGAGGCGGTCGGTGAGTCGGGAGGCGGTCGGTGAGTTGGTGAGGCGGTCGGTGAGTCGGGGAGGCGGTCAGTGAGTCGGAGAGGCTGTCGGTGTGTCAGAGAGGCAGTCGGTGAGTCGGAGAGGCGGTCGGTGATTCGGAGAGGCGGTCGGTGAGTCGTAGAGGCGGTCGGTGAGTCGGAGAGGCGGTTGGTGAGTCGGAGAGGCCGTCGGTGAGTCCGAGAGGCTGTCGGTGAGTCGCTGAGGCATTCGGTGAGTCGGAGAGACAGTCGTTGAGTCGGAGAGGCAGTCGGTGAGTCGGAGAGGCAGTCGGTGAGTCGTAGAGGCTGTCGGTGAGTCGGAGAGGCGGTCGGTGAGTCGGAGAGGCGGTCGGTGAGTCGGAAAGGCTGTCGGTGAGTCGCAGAGGCGGTCGGTGAGTCGGAGAGGCGGTCGGTGAGTCGGAGAGGCCGTCGGTGAGTCGGAGAGGCGGTCGGTGATTCGGAGAGGCGGTCGGAGACTCGAAGAGGCGGTCGGTGAGTCGGAGAGGCGGTCGGTGAGTCGGAGAGGCCGTCGGTGAGTCCGAGAGGCCGTCGGTGAGTCGGAGAAGCAGTCGGTGAGTCAGAGAGGCTGTCGGTGAGTCGGAGAGGCAGTCGGTGAGCCGGAGAGGCGGTCGGTGAGTTGGAGAGGCGGTCGGTGAGTCGGGAGGTGGTCGGTGAGTCGGCGAAGCGGTCGGTGAGTCGGAGAGGCGGTCGGTGAGTCAGAGAGGCTGTCGGTGAGTCGGAGAGGCAGTCGGTGAGTCGGAGAGGCAGTCGGTGAGTCAGAGCGGCAGTCGGTGTGTTGGAGAGGCAGTCGGTGAGTCGGAGAGGCAGTCGGTGAGTCGGAGAGGCCGTCGGTGAGTCCGTGAGTCGGAGAGGCAGTCGGTGAGTCGGAGAGGCTGTCGGTGAGTCGGTGAGGCAGTCTGTGAGTCCGAGAGGCGGTCGGTGAGTCGGAGAGGCCTTCGGTGAGTCCGAGAGGCCGTCGGTGAGTCGGAGAGGCAGTCGGTGAGTCGCAGAGGCTATCGGTGAGTCGGAGAGGTAGTCGGTGATTCGGAGAGGCAGTCGGTGAGTCGGAGAGGCAGTCGGTGAGTCAGAGCGGCAGTCGGTGAGTTGGAGAGGCAGTCGGTGAGTCGGAGAGGCAGTCGGTGAGTCGGAGAGGCCGTCGGTGAGTCGGTGAGTCGGAGAGGCTGTCGGTTAGTCGCTGAGGCAGTCGGTGAGTCAGAGAGGCAGTCGGTGAGTCGGAGAGGTTATCGGTGAGTCGGAGAGGCGGTCGGTGAGTCGGGAGGCGGTCGGTGAGTTGGTGAGGCGGTCGGTGAGTCGGGGAGGCGGTCGGTGAGTCGGAGAGGCTGTCGGTGAGTCAGAGAGGCAGTCGGTGAGTCGGAGAGGCGGTCGGTGATTCGGACAGGCGGTCGGTGAGTCGTAGAGGCGGTCGGTGAGTCGGAGAGGCGGTTGGTGAGTCGGAGAGGCCGTCGGTGAGTCCGAGAGGCTGTCGGTGAGTCGCTGAGGCAGTCGGTGAGTCGGAGAGACAGTCGTTGAGTCGGAGAGGCAGTCGGTGAGTCGGAGAGGCAGTCGGTGAGTCGTAGAGGCTGTCGGTGAGTCGGAGAGGCGGTCGGTGAGTCGGAGAGGCGGTCGGTGAGTCGGAAAGGCTGTCGGTGAGTCGCAGAGGCGGTCGGTGAGTCGGAGAGGCGGTCGGTGAGTCGGAGAGGCCGTCGGTGAGTCGGAGAGGCGGTCGGTGATTCGGAGAGGCGGTCGGAGACTCGGAGAGGCGGTCGGTGAGTCGGAGAGGCGGTCGGTGAGTCGGAGAGGCCGTCGGTGAGTCCGAGAGGCCGTCGGTGAGTCGGAGAAGCAGTCGGTGAGTCAGAGAGGCTGTCGGTGAGTCGGAGAGGCAGTCGGTGAGTCGGAGAGGCGGTCGGTAAGTGGGAGAGGCGGTCGGTGAGTCGGAGAGGCGGTCGGTGAGTCGGAGTGGCAGTCGGTGAGTCGGAGAGGCGGTCGGTGAGTCGGAGAGGCGGTCGGTGAGTCGGAGAGGCCGTCGGTGAGTCCGAGAGGCAGTCTGTGAGTCGGAGAGGCGGTCGGTGAGTCGGAGAGGCCGTCGGTGAGTCGGAGAGGCCGTCGGTGAGTCGGAGAGGCAGTCGGTGTGTCGGAGAGGCTGTCGGTGAGTCGGAGAGGCAGTCGGTGAGTCGGAGAGGCGGTCGGTAAGTGGGAGAGGCGGTCGGGGAGTCGGAGAGGCGGTCGGTGAGTCGGAGTGGCGGTCGGTAAGTCGGAGCGGTGGTCGGTGAGTCGGAGAGGCGGTCGGTGAGTCTGAGAGGCCGTCGGTGAGTCGGAGAGGCGGTCGGTGAGTGGGAGAGGCGGTCGGTGAGTGGGCGAGGCGGTCGGTGAGTCGGAGAGGCGGTCGGTGAGTCGGAGAGGCTGTCGGTGTGTCGTTGAGGCAGTCGGTGAGTCGGTGATGCAGTCGGTGAGTCGGAGAGGCGGTCGGTGAGTTGGAGAGGCGGTCGGTGAGTCGGGAGGTGGTCGGTGAGTCGGAGAGCCGGTCGGTGAGTCGGAGAGGCGGTCGATGAGTCAGAGAGGCTGTCGGTGAGTCGGAGAGGCAGTCGGTGAGTCGGAGAGGCAGTCGGTGAGTCAGAGCGGCAGTCGTTGTGTTGGAGAGGCAGTCGGTGAGTCGGAGAGGCAGTCGGTGAGTCGGAGAGGCCGTCGGTGAGTCGGTGAGTCGGAGAGGCAGTCGGTGATTCGGAGAGGCTGTCGGTGAGTCGGTGAGGCAGTCTGTGAGTCCGAGAGGCGGTCGGTGAGTCGGAGTGGCTGTCGGTGAGTTGGAGAGGCGGTCCATGAGTCGGGAGGCGGTCGGTGAGTCGGAGAGGCGGTCGGTGAGTCGGAGAGGCGGTCGGTGAGTCGGAGAGGCTGTCGGTGAGTCGGAGAGGCAGTCGGTGAGTCGGAGACGCAGTCGGTGAGTCAGAGCGGCAGTCGGTGAGTTGGAGAGGCAGTCGGTGAGTTGGAGAGGCAGTCGGTGAGTCGGAGAGGCCGTCGGTGAGTCGGTGAGTCGGAGAGGCTGTCGGTGAGTCGCTGAGGCAGTCGGTGAGTCGGAGAGACAGTCGGTGAGTCAGAGAGGCAGCCGGTGAGTCAGAGAGGGAGTCGGTGAGTCGGAGAGGATATCGGTGAGTCGGAGAGGCGGTCGGTGAGTCGGGAGGCGGTCGGTGAGTTGGTGAGGCGGTCGGTGAGTCGGGGAGGCGGTCGGTGAGTCGGAGAGGCTGTCGGTGAGTCAGAGAGGCAGTCGGTGAGTCGGAGAGGCGGTCGGTGATTCGGAGAGGTGGTCGGTGAGTCGGAGAGGCGGTCGGTGAGTCGGAGAGGCGGTTGGTGAGTCGGAGAGGCCGTCGGTGAGTCCGAGAGGCTGTCGGTGAGTCGCTGAGGCAGTCGGTGAGTCGGAGAGACAGTCGCTGAGTCGGAGAGGCAGTCGGTGAGTCGGAGAGGCAGTTGGTGAGTCGGAGAGGCTGTCGGTGAGTCGGAGAGGCGGTCGGTGAGTCGGAGAGGCGGTCGGTGAGTCGGAGAGGCTGTCGGTGAGTCGCAGAGGCGGTCGGTGAGTCGGAGAGGCGGTCGGTGAGTCGGAGAGGCCGTCGGTGAGTCGCAGAGGCGGTCGGTGATTCGGAGAGGCGGTCGGTGACTCGGAGAGGCGGTCGGTGAGTCGGAGAGGCAGTCGGTGAGTCGGAGAGTACGTCGGTGAGTCCGAGAGGCCGTCGGTGATTCGGAGAAGCAGTCGGTGAGTCGGAGAGGCTGTCGGTGAGTCGGAGAGGCAGTCGGTGAGTCGGAGAGGCGGTCGGTAAGTGGGAGAGGCGGTCGGTGAGTCGGAGAGGCGGTCGGTGAGTCGGAGTGGCAGTCGGTGAGTCGGAGAGGCGGTCGGTGAGTCGGAGAGGCGGTCGGTGAGTCGGAGAGGCCGTCGGTGAGTCCGAGAGGCAGTCTGTGAGTCGGAGAGGTGGTCGGTGAGTCGGAGAGGCCGTCGGTGAGTCGGAGAGGCCGTCGGTGAGTCAGAGAGGCAGTCAGTGTGTCGGAGAGGCTGTCGGTGAGTCGGAGAGGCAGTCGGTGAGTCGGAGAGGCGGTCGGTAAGTGGGACAGGCGGTCGGGGAGTCGGAGAGGCGGTCGGTGAGTCGGAGTGGCAGTCGGTGAGTCGGAGAGGCGGTCGGTGAGTCGGAGAGGCGGTCGGTGAGTCGGAGATGCCATCGGTGAGTCCGAGAGGCAGTCTGTGAGTCGGAGAGGCAGTCGGTGAGTCGGAGAGGCGGTCGGTGAGTCGGAGAGGCGGTCGGTGAGTCGGAGAGGCGGTCGGTGAGTCGGAGAGGCGGTCGGTGAGTCGGAGAGGCGGACGGTGTGTCGGAGAGGCGGTCGGTGAGTGGGAGAGGCGGTCGGTGAGTGGGCGAGGCGGTCGGTGAGTCGGAGAGGCGGTCGGTGAGTCGGAGAGGCGGTCGGTGAGTCGGAGAGGCGGTCGGTGAGTCGGAGAGGCAGTCGGTGAGTCGGAGAGGATGTCGGTGAATCAGAGAGGCAGTCGGTGAGTCGGAGAGGCGGTCGGTGAGTCGGAGAGGCGGTCGGTGATTCGGCGAGGCAGTCGGTGAGTCGGAGAGGCCGTCGGTGAGTCGGAGAGGCAGTCATTGACTCGGAGAGGCTGTCGGTGAGTCGTTGAGGCAGTCGGTGAGTCGGTGATGCAGTCGGTGAGCCGGAGAGGCGGTCGGTGAGTTGGAGAGGCGGTCGGTGAGTCGGGAGGTGGTCGGTGAGTCGGCGAAGCGGTCGGTGAGTCGGAGAGGCGGTCGGTGAGTCAGAGAGGCTGTCGGTGAGTCGGAGAGGCAGTCGGTGAGTCGGAGAGGCAGTCGGTGAGTCAGAGCGGCAGTCGGTGTGTTGGAGAGGCAGTCGGTGAGTCGGAGAGGCGGTCGGTGAGTCGGAGAGGCTGTCGGTGAGTCGCAGAGGCGGTCGGTGAGTCGGAGAGGCGGTCGGTGAGTCGGAGAGGCCGTCGGTGAGTCGGAGAGGCGGTCGGTGATTCGGAGAGGCGGTCGGTGACTCGGAGAGGCGGTCGGTGAGTCGGAGAGGCAGTCGGTGAGTCGGAGAGTACGTCGGTGAGTCCGAGAGGCCGTCGGTGATTCGGAGAAGCAGTCGGTGAGTCGGAGAGGCTGTCGGTGAGTCGGAGAGGCAGTCGGTGAGTCGGAGAGGCGGTCGGTAAGTGGGAGAGGCGGTCGGTGAGTCGGAGAGGCGGTCGGTGAGTCGGAGTGGCAGTCGGTGAGTCGGAGAGGCGGTCGGTGAGTCGGAGAGGCGGTCGGTGAGTCGGAGAGGCCGTCGGTGAGTCCGAGAGGCAGTCTGTGAGTCGGAGAGGTGGTCGGTGAGTCGGAGAGGCCGTCGGTGAGTCGGAGAGGCCGTCGGTGAGTCAGAGAGGCAGTCAGTGTGTCGGAGAGGCTGTCGGTGAGTCGGAGAGGCAGTCGGTGAGTCGGAGAGGCGGTCGGTAAGTGGGACAGGCGGTCGGGGAGTCGGAGAGGCGGTCGGTGAGTCGGAGTGGCAGTCGGTGAGTCGGAGAGGCGGTCGGTGAGTCGGAGAGGCGGTCGGTGAGTCGGAGATGCCATCGGTGAGTCCGAGAGGCAGTCTGTGAGTCGGAGAGGCAGTCGGTGAGTCGGAGAGGCGGTCGGTGAGTCGGAGAGGCGGTCGGTGAGTCGGAGAGGCGGTCGGTGAGTCGGAGAGGCGGTCGGTGAGTCGGAGAGGCGGACGGTGTGTCGGAGAGGCGGTCGGTGAGTGGGAGAGGCGGTCGGTGAGTGGGCGAGGCGGTCGGTGAGTCGGAGAGGCGGTCGGTGAGTCGGAGAGGCGGTCGGTGAGTCGGAGAGGCGGTCGGTGAGTCGGAGAGGCAGTCGGTGAGTCGGAGAGGATGTCGGTGAATCAGAGAGGCAGTCGGTGAGTCGGAGAGGCGGTCGGTGAGTCGGAGAGGCGGTCGGTGATTCGGCGAGGCAGTCGGTGAGTCGGAGAGGCCGTCGGTGAGTCGGAGAGGCAGTCATTGACTCGGAGAGGCTGTCGGTGAGTCGTTGAGGCAGTCGGTGAGTCGGTGATGCAGTCGGTGAGCCGGAGAGGCGGTCGGTGAGTTGGAGAGGCGGTCGGTGAGTCGGGAGGTGGTCGGTGAGTCGGCGAAGCGGTCGGTGAGTCGGAGAGGCGGTCGGTGAGTCAGAGAGGCTGTCGGTGAGTCGGAGAGGCAGTCGGTGAGTCGGAGAGGCAGTCGGTGAGTCAGAGCGGCAGTCGGTGTGTTGGAGAGGCAGTCGGTGAGTCGGAGAGGCAGTCGGTGAGTCGGAGAGGCCGTCGGTGAGTCCGTGAGTCGGAGAGGCAGTCGGTGAGTCGGAGAGGCTGTCGGTGAGTCGGTGAGGCAGTCTGTGAGTCCGAGAGGCGGTCGGTGAGTCGGAGAGGCCTTCGGTGAGTCCGAGAGGCCGTCGGTGAGTCGGAGAGGCAGTCGGTGAGTCGCAGAGGCTATCGGTGAGTCGGAGAGGTAGTCGGTGAGTCGGAGAGGCAGTCGGTGAGTCGGAGAGGCAGTCGGTGAGTCAGAGCGGCAGTCGGTGAGTTGGAGAGGCAGTCGGTGAGTCGGAGAGGCAGTCGGTGAGTCGGAGAGGCCGTCGGTGAGTCGGTGAGTCGGAGAGGCTGTCGGTGAGTCGCTGAGGCAGTCGGTGAGTCAGAGAGGCAGTCGGTGAGTCGGAGAGGTTATCGGTGAGTCGGAGAGGCGGTCGGTGAGTCGGGAGGCGGTCGGTGAGTTGGTGAGGCGGTCGGTGAGTCGGGGAGGCGGTCGGTGAGTCGGAGAGGCTGTCGGTGAGTCTGAGAGGCAGTCGGTGAGTCGGAGAGGCGGTCGGTGATTCGGAGAGGCGGTCGGTGAGTCGTAGAGGCGGTCGGTGAGTCGGAGAGGCGGTTGGTGAGTCGGAGAGGCCGTCGGTGAGTCCGAGAGGCTGTCGGTGAGTCGCTGAGGCATTCGGTGAGTCGGAGAGACAGTCGTTGAGTCGGAGAGGCAGTCGGTGAGTCGGAGAGGCGGTCGGTGAGTCGTAGAGGCTGTCGGTGAGTCGGAGAGGCGGTCGGTGAGTCGGAGAGGCGGTCGGTGAGTCGGAAAGGCTGTCGGTGAGTCGCAGAGGCGGTCGGTGAGTCGGAGAGGCGGTCGGTGAGTCGGAGAGGCCGTCGGTGAGTCGGAGAGGCGGTCGGTGATTTGGAGAGGCGGTCGGAGACTCGAAGAGGCGGTCGGTGAGTCGGAGAGGTGGTCGGTGAGTCGGAGAGGCCGTCGGTGAGTCCGAGAGGCCGTCGGTGAGTCGGAGAAGCAGTCGGTGAGTCAGAGAGGCTGTCGGTGAGTCGGAGAGGCAGTCGGTGAGTCGGAGAGGCGGTCGGTAAGTGGGAGAGGCGGTCGGTGAGTCGGAGAGGCGGTCGGTGAGTCGGAGTGGCAGTCGGTGAGTCGGAGAGGCGGTCGGTGAGTCGGAGAGGCGGTCGGTGATTCGGAGAGGCCGTCGGTGAGTCCGAGAGGCAGTCTGTGAGTCGGAGAGGCGGTCGGTGAGTCGGAGAGGCCGTCGGTGAGTCGGAGAGGCCGTCGGTGAGTCGGAGAGGCAGTCGGTGTGTCGGAGAGGCTGTCGGTGAGTCGGAGAGGCAGTCGGTGAGTCGGAGAGGCGGTCGGTAAGTGGGAGAGGTGGTCGGGGAGTCGGAGAGGCGGTCGGTGAGTCGGAGTGGCGGTCGGTGAGTCGGAGAGGCGGTCGGTGAGTCGGAGAGGCGGTCGGTGAGTCTGAGAGGCCGTCGGTGAGTCGGAGAGGCGGTCGGTGAGTGGGAGAGGCGGTCGGTGAGTGGGCGAGGCGGTCGGTGAGTCGGAGAGGCGGTCGGTGAGTCGGAGAGGCTGTCGGTGAGTCGTTGAGGCAGTCGGTGAGTCGGTGATGCAGTCGGTGAGTCGGAGAGGCGGTCGGTGAGTTGGAGAGGCGGTCGGTGAGTCGGGAGGTGGTCGGTGAGTCGGAGAGGCGGTCGGTGAGTCGGAGAGGCGGTCGATGAGTCAGAGAGGCTGTCGGTGAGTCGGAGAGGCAGTCGGTGAGTCGGAGAGGCAGTCGGTGAGTCAGAGCGGCAGTCGTTGTGTTGGAGAGGCAGTCGGTGAGTCGGAGAGGCAGTCGGTGAGTCGGAGAGGCCGTCGGTGAGTCGGTGAGTCGGAGAGGCAGTCGGTGAGTCGGAGAGGCTGTCGGTGAGTCGGTGAGGCAGTCTGTGAGTCCGAGAGGCGGTCGGTGAGTCGGAGAGGCCGTCGGTGAGTCCGAGAGGCCGTCGGTGAGTCGGAGAGGCAGTCGGTGAGTCGCAGAGGCGGTCGGTGAGTCGGAGAGGCCGTCGGTGAGTCGGAGAGGCGGTCGGTGAGTCGGGAGGCGGTCGGTGAGTTGGTGAGGCGGTCGGTGAGTCGGGGAGGCGGTCGGTGAGTCTGAGAGGCTGTCGGTGAGTCAGAGAGGCAGTTGGTGAGTCGGAGAGGCGGTCGGTGATTCGGAGAGGTGGTCGGTGAGTCGGAGAGGCGGTCGGTGAGTCGGAGAGGCGGTTGGTGAGTCGGAGAGGCCGTCGGTGAGTCCGAGAGGCTGTCGGTGAGTCGCTGAGGCAGTCGGTGAGTCGGAGAGATAGTCGCTGAGTCGGAGAGGCAGTCGGTGAGTCGGAGAGGCAGTTGGTGAGTCGGAGAGGCTGTCGGTGAGTCGGAGAGGCGGTCGGTGAGTCGGAGAGGCGGTCGGTGAGTCGGAGAGGCTGTCGGTGAGTCGCAGAGGCGGTCGGTGAGTCGGAGAGGCGGTCGGTGAGTCGGAGAGGCCGTCGGTGAGTCGGAGAGGCGGTCGGTGATTCGGAGAGGCGGTCGGTGACTCGGAGAGGCGGTCGGTGAGTCGGAGAGGCAGTCGGTGAGTCGGAGAGTACGTCGGTGAGTCCGAGAGGCCGTCGGTGATTCGGAGAAGCAGTCGGTGAGTCGGAGAGGCTGTCGGTGAGTCGGAGAGGCAGTCGGTGAGTCGGAGAGGCGGTCGGTAAGTGGGAGAGGCGGTCGGTGAGTCAGAGAGGCGGTCGGTGAGTCGGAGTGGCAGTCGGTGAGTCGGAGAGGCGGTCGGTGAGTCGGAGAGGCGGTCGGTGAGTCGGAGAGGCCGTCGGTGAGTCCGAGAGGCAGTCTGTGAGTCGGAGAGGTGGTCGGTGAGTCGGAGAGGCCGTCGGTGAGTCGGAGAGGCCGTCGGTGAGTCAGAGAGGCAGTCAGTGTGTCGGAGAGGCTGTCGGTGAGTCGGAGAGGCAGTCGGTGAGTCGGAGAGGCGGTCGGTAAGTGGGACAGGCGGTCGGGGAGTCGGAGAGGCGGTCGGTGAGTCGGAGTGGCAGTCGGTGAGTCGGAGAGGCGGTCGGTGAGTCGGAGAGGCGGTCGGTGAGTCGGAGATGCCATCGGTGAGTCCGAGAGGCAGTCTGTGAGTCGGAGAGGCAGTCGGTGAGTCGGAGAGGCGGTCGGTGAGTCGGAGAGGCGGTCGGTGAGTCGGAGAGGCGGTCGGTGAGTCGGAGAGGCGGTCGGTGAGTCGGAGAGGCGGACGGTGTGTCGGAGAGGCGGTCGGTGAGTGGGAGAGGCGGTCGGTGAGTGGGCGAGGCGGTCGGTGAGTCGGAGAGGCGGTCGGTGAGTCGGAGAGGCGGTCGGTGAGTCGGAGAGGCGGTCGGTGAGTCGGAGAGGCAGTCGGTGAGTCGGAGAGGATGTCGGTGAATCAGAGAGGCAGTCGGTGAGTCGGAGAGGCGGTCGGTGAGTCGGAGAGGCGGTCGGTGATTCGGCGAGGCAGTCGGTGAGTCGGAGAGGCCGTCGGTGAGTCGGAGAGGCAGTCATTGACTCGGAGAGGCTGTCGGTGAGTCGTTGAGGCAGTCGGTGAGTCGGTGATGCAGTCGGTGAGCCGGAGAGGCGGTCGGTGAGTTGGAGAGGCGGTCGGTGAGTCGGGAGGCGGTCGGTGAGTTGGTGAGGCGGTCGGTGAGTCGGGGAGGCGGTCGGTGAGTCTGAGAGGCTGTCGGTGAGTCAGAGAGGCAGTTGGTGAGTCGGAGAGGCGGTCGGTGATTCGGAGAGGTGGTCGGTGAGTCGGAGAGGCGGTCGGTGAGTCGGAGAGGCGGTTGGTGAGTCGGAGAGGCCGTCGGTGAGTCCGAGAGGCTGTCGGTGAGTCGCTGAGGCAGTCGGTGAGTCGGAGAGACAGTCGCTGAGTCGGAGAGGCAGTCGGTGAGTCGGAGAGGCAGTTGGTGAGTCGGAGAGGCTGTCGGTGAGTCGGAGAGGCGGTCGGTGAGTCGGAGAGGCGGTCGGTGAGTCGGAGAGGCTGTCGGTGAGTCGCAGAGGCGGTCGGTGAGTCGGAGAGGCGGTCGGTGAGTCGGAGAGGCCGTCGGTGAGTCGGAGAGGCGGTCGGTGATTCGGAGAGGCGGTCGGTGACTCGGAGAGGCGGTCGGTGAGTCGGAGAGGCGGTCGGTGAGTCGGAGAGTACGTCGGTGAGTCCGAGAGGCCGTCGGTGATTCGGAGAAGCAGTCGGTGAGTCGGAGAGGCTGTCGGTGAGTCGGAGAGGCAGTCGGTGAGTCGGAGAGGCGGTCGGTAAGTGGGAGAGGCGGTCGGTGAGTCGGAGAGGCGGTCGGTGAGTCGGAGTGGCAGTCGGTGAGTCGGAGAGGCGGTCGGTGAGTCGGAGAGGCGGTCGGTGAGTCGGAGAGGCCGTCGGTGAGTCCGAGAGGCAGTCTGTGAGTCGGAGAGGTGGTCGGTGAGTCGGAGAGGCCGTCGGTGAGTCGGAGAGGCCGTCGGTGAGTCAGAGAGGCAGTCAGTGTGTCGGAGAGGCTGTCGGTGAGTCGGAGAGGCAGTCGGTGAGTCGGAGAGGCGGTCGGTAAGTGGGACAGGCGGTCGGGGAGTCGGAGAGGCGGTCGGTGAGTCGGAGTGGCAGTCGGTGAGTCGGAGAGGCGGTCGGTGAGTCGGAGAGGCGGTCGGTGAGTCGGAGATGCCATCGGTGAGTCCGAGAGGCAGTCTGTGAGTCGGAGAGGCAGTCGGTGAGTCGGAGAGGCGGTCGGTGAGTCGGAGAGGCGGTCGGTGAGTCGGAGAGGCGGTCGGTGAGTCGGAGAGGCGGTCGGTGAGTCGGAGAGGCGGACGGTGTGTCGGAGAGGCGGTCGGTGAGTGGGAGAGGCGGTCGGTGAGTGGGCGAGGCGGTCGGTGAGTCGGAGAGGCGGTCGGTGAGTCGGAGAGGCGGTCGGTGAGTCGGAGAGGCGGTCGGTGAGTCGGAGAGGCAGTCGGTGAGTCGGAGAGGATGTCGGTGAATCAGAGAGGCAGTCGGTGAGTCGGAGAGGCGGTCGGTGAGTCGGAGAGGCGGTCGGTGATTCGGCGAGGCAGTCTGTGAGTCGGAGAGGCCGTCGGTGAGTCGGAGAGGCAGTCATTGACTCGGAGAGGCTGTCGGTGAGTCGTTGAGGCAGTCGGTGAGTCGGTGATGCAGTCGGTGAGCCGGAGAGGCGGTCGGTGAGTTG
This sequence comes from Pristiophorus japonicus, assembly GCF_044704955.1. Classification (NCBI taxonomy): domain Eukaryota; kingdom Metazoa; phylum Chordata; class Chondrichthyes; family Pristiophoridae; genus Pristiophorus; species Pristiophorus japonicus. The sequence continues at coordinate 253,865 of NW_027252527.1, read as the reverse complement.
GAGAGGCGGTCGGTGAGTCGGGAGGTGGTCGGTGAGTCGGCGAAGCGGTCGGTGAGTCGGAGAGGCGGTCGGTGAGTCAGAGAGGCTGTCGGTGAGTCGGAGAGGCAGTCGGTGAGTCGGAGAGGCAGTCGGTGAGTCAGAGCGGCAGTCGGTGTGTTGGAGAGGCAGTCGGTGAGTCGGAGAGGCAGTCGGTGAGTCGGAGAGGCCGTCGGTGAGTCCGTGAGTCGGAGAGGCAGTCGGTGAGTCGGAGAGGCTGTCGGTGAGTCGGTGAGGCAGTCTGTGAGTCCGAGAGGCGGTCGGTGAGTCGGAGAGGCCTTCGGTGAGTCCGAGAGGCCGTCGGTGAGTCGGAGAGGCAGTCGGTGAGTCGCAGAGGCTATCGGTGAGTCGGAGAGGTAGTCGGTGAGTCGGAGAGGCAGTCGGTGAGTCGGAGAGGCAGTCGGTGAGTCAGAGCGGCAGTCGGTGAGTTGGAGAGGCAGTCGGTGAGTCGGAGAGGCAGTCGGTGAGTCGGAGAGGCCGTCGGTGAGTCGGTGAGTCGGAGAGGCTGTCGGTGAGTCGCTGAGGCAGTCGGTGAGTCAGAGAGGCAGTCGGTGAGTCGGAGAGGTTATCGGTGAGTCGGAGAGGCGGTCGGTGAGTCGGGAGGCGGTCGGTGAGTCAGAGAGGCTGTCGGTGAGTCGGAGAGGCAGTCGGTGAGTCGGAGAGGCAGTCGGTGAGTCGTTGAGGCAGTCGGTGAGTCGGTGATGCAGTCGGTGAGCCGGAGAGGCGGTCGGTGAGTTGGAGAGGCGGTCGGTGAGTCGGGAGGTGGTCGGTGAGTCGGCGAAGCGGTCGGTGAGTCGGAGAGGCGGTCGGTGAGTCAGAGAGGCTGTCGGTGAGTCGGAGAGGCAGTCGGTGAGTCGGAGAGGCAGTCGGTGAGTCAGAGCGGCAGTCGGTGTGTTGGAGAGGCAGTCGGTGAGTCGGAGAGGCAGTCGGTGAGTCGGAGAGGCCGTCGGTGAGTCCGTGAGTCGGAGAGGCAGTCGGTGAGTCGGAGAGGCTGTCGGTGAGTCGGTGAGGCAGTCTGTGAGTCCGAGAGGCGGTCGGTGAGTCGGAGAGGCCTTCGGTGAGTCCGAGAGGCCGTCGGTGAGTCGGAGAGGCAGTCGGTGAGTCGCAGAGGCTATCGGTGAGTCGGAGAGGTAGTCGGTGAGTCGGAGAGGCAGTCGGTGAGTCGGAGAGGCAGTCGGTGAGTCAGAGCGGCAGTCGGTGAGTTGGAGAGGCAGTCGGTGAGTCGGAGAGGCAGTCGGTGAGTCGGAGAGGCCGTCGGTGAGTCGGTGAGTCGGAGAGGCTGTCGGTGAGTCGCTGAGGCAGTCGGTGAGTCAGAGAGGCAGTCGGTGAGTCGGAGAGGTTATCGGTGAGTCGGAGAGGCGGTCGGTGAGTCGGGAGGCGGTCGGTGAGTTGGTGAGGCGGTCGGTGAGTCGGGGAGGCGGTCGGTGAGTCGGAGAGGCTGTCGGTGAGTCTGAGAGGCAGTCGGTGAGTCGGAGAGGCGGTCGGTGATTCGGAGAGGCGGTCGGTGAGTCGTAGAGGCGGTCGGTGAGTCGGAGAGGCGGTTGGTGAGTCGGAGAGGCCGTCGGTGAGTCCGAGAGGCTGTCGGTGAGTCGCTGAGGCATTCGGTGAGTCGGAGAGACAGTCGTTGAGTCGGAGAGGCAGTCGGTGAGTCGGAGAGGCAGTCGGTGAGTCGTAGAGGCTGTCGGTGAGTCGGAGAGGCGGTCGGTGAGTCGGAGAGGCGGTCGGTGAGTCGGAAAGGCTGTCGGTGAGTCGCAGAGGCGGTCGGTGAGTCGGAGAGGCGGTCGGTGAGTCGGAGAGGCCGTCGGTGAGTCGGAGAGGCGGTCGGTGATTCGGAGAGGCGGTCGGAGACTCGAAGAGGCGGTCGGTGAGTCGGAGAGGTGGTCGGTGAGTCGGAGAGGCCGTCGGTGAGTCCGAGAGGCCGTCGGTGAGTCGGAGAAGCAGTCGGTGAGTCAGAGAGGCTGTCGGTGAGTCGGAGAGGCAGTCGGTGAGTCGGAGAGGCGGTCGGTAAGTGGGAGAGGCGGTCGGTGAGTCGGAGAGGCGGTCGGTGAGTCGGAGTGGCAGTCGGTGAGTCGGAGAGGCGGTCGGTGAGTCGGAGAGGCGGTCGGTGATTCGGAGAGGCCGTCGGTGAGTCCGAGAGGCAGTCTGTGAGTCGGAGAGGCGGTCGGTGAGTCAGAGAGGCCGTCGGTGAGTCGGAGAGGCCGTCGGTGAGTCGGAGAGGCAGTCGGTGTGTCGGAGAGGCTGTCGGTGAGTCGGAGAGGCAGTCGGTGAGTCGGAGAGGCGGTCGGTAAGTGGGAGAGGTGGTCGGGGAGTCGGAGAGGCGGTCGGTGAGTCGGAGTGGCGGTCGGTGAGTCGGAGAGGCGGTCGGTGAGTCGGAGAGGCGGTCGGTGAGTCTGAGAGGCCGTCGGTGAGTCGGAGAGGCGGTCGGTGAGTGGGAGAGGCGGTCGGTGAGTGGGCGAGGCGGTCGGTGAGTCGGAGAGGCGGTCGGTGAGTCGGAGAGGCTGTCGGTGAGTCGTTGAGGCAGTCGGTGAGTCGGTGATGCAGTCGGTGAGTCGGAGAGGCGGTCGGTGAGTTGGAGAGGCGGTCGGTGAGTCGGGAGGTGGTCGGTGAGTCGGAGAGGCGGTCGGTGCGTCGGAGAGGCGGTCGATGAGTCAGAGAGGCTGTCGGTGAGTCGGAGAGGCAGTCGGTGAGTCGGAGAGGCAGTCGGTGAGTCAGAGCGGCAGTCGTTGTGTTGGAGAGGCAGTCGGTGAGTCGGAGAGGCAGTCGGTGAGTCGGAGAGGCCGTCGGTGAGTCGGTGAGTCGGAGAGGCAGTCGGTGAGTCGGAGAGGCTGTCGGTGAGTCGGTGAGGCAGTCTGTGAGTCCGAGAGGCGGTCGGTGAGTCGGAGAGGCCGTCGGTGAGTCCGAGAGGCCGTCGGTGAGTCGGAGAGGCAGTCGGTGAGTCGCAGAGGCGGTCGGTGAGTCGGAGAGGCCGTCGGTGAGTCGGAGAGGCGGTCGGTGAGTCGGGAGGCGGTCGGTGAGTTGGTGAGGCGGTCGGTGAGTCGGGGAGGCGGTCGGTGAGTCTGAGAGGCTGTCGGTGAGTCAGAGAGGCAGTTGGTGAGTCGGAGAGGCGGTCGGTGATTCGGAGAGGTGGTCGGTGAGTCGGAGAGGCGGTCGGTGAGTCGGAGAGGCGGTTGGTGAGTCGGAGAGGCCGTCGGTGAGTCCGAGAGGCTGTCGGTGAGTCGCTGAGGCAGTCGGTGAGTCGGAGAGATAGTCGCTGAGTCGGAGAGGCAGTCGGTGAGTCGGAGAGGCAGTTGGTGAGTCGGAGAGGCTGTCGGTGAGTCGGAGAGGCGGTCGGTGAGTCGGAGAGGCGGTCGGTGAGTCGGAGAGGCCGTCGGTGAGTCCGAGAGGCAGTCTGTGAGTCGGAGAGGTGGTCGGTGAGTCGGAGAGGCCGTCGGTGAGTCGGAGAGGCCGTCGGTGAGTCAGAGAGGCAGTCAGTGTGTCGGAGAGGCTGTCGGTGAGTCGGAGAGGCAGTCGGTGAGTCGGAGAGGCGGTCGGTAAGTGGGACAGGCGGTCGGGGAGTCGGAGAGGCGGTCGGTGAGTCGGAGTGGCAGTCGGTGAGTCGGAGAGGCGGTCGGTGAGTCGGAGAGGCGGTCGGTGAGTCGGAGATGCCATCGGTGAGTCCGAGAGGCAGTCTGTGAGTCGGAGAGGCAGTCGGTGAGTCGGAGAGGCGGTCGGTGAGTCGGAGAGGCGGTCGGTGAGTCGGAGAGGCGGTCGGTGAGTCGGAGAGGCGGTCGGTGAGTCGGAGAGGCGGACGGTGTGTCGGAGAGGCGGTCGGTGAGTGGGAGAGGCGGTCGGTGAGTGGGCGAGGCGGTCGGTGAGTCGGAGAGGCGGTCGGTGAGTCGGAGAGGCGGTCGGTGAGTCGGAGAGGCGGTCGGTGAGTCGGAGAGGCAGTCGGTGAGTCGGAGAGGATGTCGGTGAATCAGAGAGGCAGTCGGTGAGTCGGAGAGGCGGTCGGTGAGTCGGAGAGGCGGTCGGTGATTCGGCGAGGCAGTCGGTGAGTCGGAGAGGCCGTCGGTGAGTCGGAGAGGCAGTCATTGACTCGGAGAGGCTGTCGGTGAGTCGTTGAGGCAGTCGGTGAGTCGGTGATGCAGTCGGTGAGCCGGAGAGGCGGTCGGTGAGTTGGAGAGGCGGTCGGTGAGTCGGGAGGTGGTCGGTGAGTCGGCGAAGCGGTCGGTGAGTCGGAGAGGCGGTCGGTGAGTCAGAGAGGCTGTCGGTGAGTCGGAGAGGCAGTCGGTGAGTCGGAGAGGCAGTCGGTGAGTCAGAGCGGCAGTCGGTGTGTTGGAGAGGCAGTCGGTGAGTCGGAGAGGCAGTCGGTGAGTCGGAGAGGCCGTCGGTGAGTCCGTGAGTCGGAGAGGCAGTCGGGGAGTCGGAGAGGCTGTCGGTGAGTCGGTGAGGCAGTTTGTGAGTCCGAGAGGCGGTCGGTGAGTCGGAGAGGCCTTCGGTGAGTCCGAGAGGCCGTCGGTGAGTCGGAGAGGCAGTCGGTGAGTCGCAGAGGCTATCGGTGAGTCGGAGAGGTAGTCGGTGAGTCGGAGAGGCAGTCGGTGAGTCGGAGAGGCAGTCGGTGAGTCAGAGCGGCAGTCGGTGAGTTGGAGAGGCAGTCGGTGAGTCGGAGAGGCAGTCGGTGAGTCGGAGAGGCCGTCAGTGAGTCGGTGAGTCGGAGAGGCTGTCGGTGAGTCGCTGAGGCAGTCGGTGAGTCAGAGAGGCAGTCGGTGAGTCGGAGAGGTTATCGGTGAGTCGGAGAGGCGGTCGGTGAGTCGGGAGGCGGTCGGTGAGTTGGTGAGGCGGTCGGTGAGTCGGGGAGGCGGTCAGTGAGTCGGAGAGGCTGTCGGTGAGTCAGAGAGGCAGTCGGTGAGTCGGAGAGGCGGTCGGTGATTCGGAGAGGCGGTCGGTGAGTCGTAGAGGCGGTCGGTGAGTCGGAGAGGCGGTTGGTGAGTCGGAGAGGCCGTCGGTGAGTCCGAGAGGCTGTCGGTGAGTCGCTGAGGCATTCGGTGAGTCGGAGAGACAGTCGTTGAGTCGGAGAGGCAGTCGGTGAGTCGGAGAGGCAGTCGGTGAGTCGTAGAGGCTGTCGGTGAGTCGGAGAGGCGGTCGGTGAGTCGGAGAGGCGGTCGGTGAGTCGGAAAGGCTGTCGGTGAGTCGCAGAGGCGGTCGGTGAGTCGGAGAGGCGGTCGGTGAGTCGGAGAGGCCGTCGGTGAGTCGGAGAGGCGGTCGGTGATTCGGAGAGGCGGTCGGAGACTCGAAGAGGCGGTCGGTGAGTCGGAGAGGCGGTCGGTGAGTCGGAGAGGCCGTCGGTGAGTCCGAGAGGCCGTCGGTGAGTCGGAGAAGCAGTCGGTGAGTCAGAGAGGCTGTCGGTGAGTCGGAGAGGCAGTCGGTGAGCCGGAGAGGCGGTCGGTGAGTTGGAGAGGTGGTCGGTGAGTCGGGAGGTGGTCGGTGAGTCGGCGAAGCGGTCGGTGAGTCGGAGAGGCGGTCGGTGAGTCAGAGAGGCTGTCGGTGAGTCGGAGAGGCAGTCGGTGAGTCGGAGAGGCAGTCGGTGAGTCAGAGCGGCAGTCGGTGTGTTGGAGAGGCAGTCGGTGAGTCGGAGAGGCAGTCGGTGAGTCGGAGAGGCCGTCGGTGAGTCCGTGAGTCGGAGAGGCAGTCGGTGAGTCGGAGAGGCTGTCGGTGAGTCGGTGAGGCAGTCTGTGAGTCCGAGAGGCGGTCGGTGAGTCGGAGAGGCCTTCGGTGAGTCCGAGAGGCCGTCGGTGAGTCGGAGAGGCAGTCGGTGAGTCGCAGAGGCTATCGGTGAGTCGGAGAGGTAGTCGGTGAGTCGGAGAGGCAGTCGGTGAGTCGGAGAGGCAGTCGGTGAGTCAGAGCGGCAGTCGGTGAGTTGGAGAGGCAGTCGGTGAGTCGGAGAGGCAGTCGGTGAGTCGGAGAGGCCGTCGGTGAGTCGGTGAGTCGGAGAGGCTGTCGGTTAGTCGCTGAGGCAGTCGGTGAGTCAGAGAGGCAGTCGGTGAGTCGGAGAGGTTATCGGTGAGTCGGAGAGGCGGTCGGTGAGTCGGGAGGCGGTCGGTGAGTTGGTGAGGCGGTCGGTGAGTCGGGGAGGCGGTCGGTGAGTCGGAGAGGCTGTCGGTGAGTCAGAGAGGCAGTCGGTGAGTCGGAGAGGCGGTCGGTGATTCGGAGAGGCGGTCGGTGAGTCGTAGAGGCGGTCGGTGAGTCGGAGAGGCGGTTGGTGAGTCGGAGAGGCCGTCGGTGAGTCCGAGAGGCTGTCGGTGAGTCGCTGAGGCATTCGGTGAGTCGGAGAGACAGTCGTTGAGTCGGAGAGGCAGTCGGTGTGTCGGAGAGGCAGTCGGTGAGTCGTAGAGGCTGTCGGTGAGTCGGAGAGGCGGTCGGTGAGTCGGAGAGGCGGTCGGTGAGTCGGAAAGGCTGTCGGTGAGTCGCAGAGGCGGTCGGTGAGTCGGAGAGGCGGTCGGTGAGTCGGAGAGGCCGTCGGTGAGTCGGAGAGGCGGTCGGTGATTCGGAGAGGCGGTCGGAGACTCGGAGAGGCGGTCGGTGAGTCGGAGAGGCGGTCGGTGAGTCGGAGAGGCCGTCGGTGAGTCCGAGAGGCCGTCGGTGAGTCGGAGAAGCAGTCGGTGAGTCAGAGAGGCTGTCGGTGAGTCGGAGAGGCAGTCGGTGAGTCGGAGAGGCGGTCGGTAAGTGGGAGAGGCGGTCGGTGAGTCGGAGAGGCGGTCGGTGAGTCGGAGTGGCAGTCGGTGAGTCGGAGAGGCGGTCGGTGAGTCGGAGAGGCGGTCGGTGAGTCGGAGAGGCCGTCGGTGAGTCCGAGAGGCAGTCTGTGAGTCGGAGAGGCGGTCGGTGAGTCGGAGAGGCCGTCGGTGAGTCGGAGAGGCCGTCGGTGAGTCGGAGAGGCAGTCGGTGTGTCGGAGAGGCTGTCGGTGAGTCGGAGAGGCAGTCGGTGAGTCGGAGAGGCGGTCGGTAAGTGGGAGAGGCGGTCGGGGAGTCGGAGAGGCGGTCGGTGAGTCGGAGTGGCGGTCGGTAAGTCGGAGCGGTGGTCGGTGAGTCGGAGAGGCGGTCGGTGAGTCTGAGAGGCCGTCGGTGAGTCGGAGAGGCGGTCGGTGAGTGGGAGAGGCGGTCGGTGAGTGGGCGAGGCGGTCGGTGAGTCGGAGAGGCGGTCGGTGAGTCGGAGAGGCTGTCGGTGAGTCGTTGAGGCAGTCGGTGAGTCAGTGATGCAGTCGGTGAGTCGGAGAGGCGGTCGGTGAGTTGGAGAGGCGGTCGGTGAGTCGGGAGGTGGTCGGTGAGTCGGAGAGCCGGTCGGTGAGTCGGAGAGGCGGTCGATGAGTCAGAGAGGCTGTCGGTGAGTCGGAGAGGCAGTCGGTGAGTCGGAGAGGCAGTCGGTGAGTCAGAGCGGCAGTCGTTGTGTTGGAGAGGCAGTCGGTGAGTCGGAGAGGCAGTCGGTGAGTCGGAGAGGCCGTCGGTGAGTCGGTGAGTCGGAGAGGCAGTCGGTGATTCGGAGAGGCTGTCGGTGAGTCGGTGAGGCAGTCTGTGAGTCCGAGAGGCGGTCGGTGAGTCGGAGTGGCTGTCGGTGAGTTGGAGAGGCGGTCCATGAGTCGGGAGGCGGTCGGTGAGTCGGAGAGGCGGTCGGTGAGTCGGAGAGGCGGTCGGTGAGTCGGAGAGGCTGTCGGTGAGTCGGAGAGGCAGTCGGTGAGTCGGAGAGGCAGTCGGTGAGTCAGAGCGGCAGTCGGTGAGTTGGAGAGGCAGTCGGTGAGTTGGAGAGGCAGTCGGTGAGTCGGAGAGGCCGTCGGTGAGTCGGTGAGTCGGAGAGGCTGTCGGTGAGTCGCTGAGGCAGTCGGTGAGTCGGAGAGACAGTCGGTGAGTCAGAGAGGCAGCCGGTGAGTCAGAGAGGGAGTCGGTGAGTCGGAGAGGATATCGGTGAGTCGGAGAGGCGGTCGGTGAGTCGGGAGGCGGTCGGTGAGTTGGTGAGGCGGTCGGTGAGTCGGGGAGGCGGTCGGTGAGTCGGAGAGGCTGTCGGTGAGTCAGAGAGGCAGTCGGTGAGTCGGAGAGGCGGTCGGTGATTCGGAGAGGTGGTCGGTGAGTCGGAGAGGCGGTCGGTGAGTCGGAGAGGCGGTTGGTGAGTCGGAGAGGCCGTCGGTGAGTCCGAGAGGCTGTCGGTGAGTCGCTGAGGCAGTCGGTGAGTCGGAGAGACAGTCGCTGAGTCGGAGAGGCAGTCGGTGAGTCGGAGAGGCAGTTGGTGAGTCGGAGAGGCTGTCGGTGAGTCGGAGAGGCGGTCGGTGAGTCGGAGAGGCGGTCGGTGAGTCGGAGAGGCTGTCGGTGAGTCGCAGAGGCGGTCGGTGAGTCGGAGAGGCGGTCGGTGAGTCGGAGAGGCCGTCGGTGAGTCGGAGAGGCGGTCGGTGATTCGGAGAGGCGGTCGGTGACTCGGAGAGGCGGTCGGTGAGTCGGAGAGGCAGTCGGTGAGTCGGAGAGTACGTCGGTGAGTCCGAGAGGCCGTCGGTGATTCGGAGAAGCAGTCGGTGAGTCGGAGAGGCTGTCGGTGAGTCGGAGAGGCAGTCGGTGAGTCGGAGAGGCGGTCGGTAAGTGGGAGAGGCGGTCGGTGAGTCGGAGAGGCGGTCGGTGAGTCGGAGTGGCAGTCGGTGAGTCGGAGAGGCGGTCGGTGAGTCGGAGAGGCGGTCGGTGAGTCGGAGAGGCCGTCGGTGAGTCCGAGAGGCAGTCTGTGAGTCGGAGAGGTGGTCGGTGAGTCGGAGAGGCCGTCGGTGAGTCGGAGAGGCCGTCGGTGAGTCAGAGAGGCAGTCAGTGTGTCGGAGAGGCTGTCGGTGAGTCGGAGAGGCAGTCGGTGAGTCGGAGAGGCGGTCGGTAAGTGGGACAGGCGGTCGGGGAGTCGGAGAGGCGGTCGGTGAGTCGGAGTGGCAGTCGGTGAGTCGGAGAGGCGGTCGGTGAGTCGGAGAGGCGGTCGGTGAGTCGGAGATGCCATCGGTGAGTCCGAGAGGCAGTCTGTGAGTCGGAGAGGCAGTCGGTGAGTCGGAGAGGCGGTCGGTGAGTCGGAGAGGCGGTCGGTGAGTCGGAGAGGCGGTCGGTGAGTCGGAGAGGCGGTCGGTGAGTCGGAGAGGCGGACGGTGTGTCGGAGAGGCGGTCGGTGAGTGGGAGAGGCGGTCGGTGAGTGGGCGAGGCGGTCGGTGAGTCGGAGAGGCGGTCGGTGAGTCGGAGAGGCGGTCGGTGAGTCGGAGAGGCGGTCGGTGAGTCGGAGAGGCAGTCGGTGAGTCGGAGAGGATGTCGGTGAATCAGAGAGGCAGTCGGTGAGTCGGAGAGGCGGTCGGTGAGTCGGAGAGGCGGTCGGTGATTCGGCGAGGCAGTCGGTGAGTCGGAGAGGCCGTCGGTGAGTCGGAGAGGCAGTCATTGACTCGGAGAGGCTGTCGGTGAGTCGTTGAGGCAGTCGGTGAGTCGGTGATGCAGTCGGTGAGCCGGAGAGGCGGTCGGTGAGTTGGAGAGGCGGTCGGTGAGTCGGGAGGTGGTCGGTGAGTCGGCGAATCGGTCGGTGAGTCGGAGAGGCGGTCGGTGAGTCAGAGAGGCTGTCGGTGAGTCGGAGAGGCAGTCGGTGAGTCGGAGAGGCAGTCGGTGAGTCAGAGCGGCAGTCGGTGTGTTGGAGAGGCAGTCGGTGAGTCGGAGAGGCAGTCGGTGAGTCGGAGAGGCCGTCGGTGAGTCCGTGAGTCGGAGAGGCAGTCGGTGAGTCGGAGAGGCTGTCGGTGAGTCGGTGAGGCAGTCTGTGAGTCCGAGAGGCGGTCGGTGAGTCCGAGAGGCCTTCGGTGAGTCCGAGAGGCCGTCGGTGAGTCGGAGAGGCAGTCGGTGAGTCGCAGAGGCTATCGGTGAGTCGGAGAGGTAGTCGGTGAGTCGGAGAGGCAGTCGGTGAGTCGGAGAGGCAGTCGGTGAGTCAGAGCGGCAGTCGGTGAGTTGGAGAGGCAGTCGGTGAGTCGGAGAGGCAGTCGGTGAGTCGGAGAGGCCGTCGGTGAGTCGGTGAGTCGGAGAGGCTGTCGGTGAGTCGCTGAGGCAGTCGGTGAGTCAGAGAGGCAGTCGGTGAGTCGGAGAGGTTATCGGTGAGTCGGAGAGGCGGTCGGTGAGTCGGGAGGCGGTCGGTGAGTTGGTGAGGCGGTCGGTGAGTCGGGGAGGCGGTCGGTGAGTCGGAGAGGCTGTCGGTGAGTCTGAGAGGCAGTCGGTGAGTCGGAGAGGCGGTCGGTGATTCGGAGAGGCGGTCGGTGAGTCGTAGAGGCGGTCGGTGAGTCGGAGAGGCGGTTGGTGAGTCGGAGAGGCCGTCGGTGAGTCCGAGAGGCTGTCGGTGAGTCGCTGAGGCATTCGGTGAGTCGGAGAGACAGTCGTTGAGTCGGAGAGGCAGTCGGTGAGTCGGAGAGGCAGTCGGTGAGTCGTAGAGGCTGTCGGTGAGTCGGAGAGGCGGTCGGTGAGTCGGAGAGGCGGTCGGTGAGTCGGAAAGGCTGTCGGTGAGTCGCAGAGGCGGTCGGTGAGTCGGAGAGGCGGTCGGTGAGTCGGAGAGGCCGTCGGTGAGTCGGAGAGGCGGTCGGTGATTCGGAGAGGCGGTCGGAGACTCGGAGAGGCGGTCGGTGAGTCGGAGAGGCGGTCGGTGAGTCGGAGAGGCCGTCGGTGAGTCCGAGAGGCAGTCTGTGAGTCGGAGAGGCGGTCGGTGAGTCGGAGAGGCCGTCGGTGAGTCGGAGAGGCCGTCGGTGAGTCGGAGAGGCAGTCGGTGTGTCGGAGAGGCTGTCGGTGAGTCGGAGAGGCAGTCGGTGAGTCGGAGAGGCGGTCGGTAAGTGGGAGAGGCGGTCGGGGAGTCGGAGAGGCGGTCGGTGAGTCGGAGTGGCGGTCGGTAAGTCGGAGCGGTGGTCGGTGAGTCGGAGAGGCGGTCGGTGAGTCTGAGAGGCCGTCGGTGAGTCGGAGAGGCGGTCGGTGAGTGGGAGAGGCGGTCGGTGAGTGGGCGAGGTGGTCGGTGAGTCGGAGAGGCGGTCGGTGAGTCGGAGAGGCTGTCGGTGAGTCGTTGAGGCAGTCGGTGAGTCGGTGATGCAGTCGGTGAGTCGGAGAGGCGGTCGGTGAGTTGGAGAGGCGGTCGGTGAGTCGGGAGGTGGTCGGTGAGTCGGAGAGCCGGTCGGTGAGTCGGAGAGGCGGTCGATGAGTCAGAGAGGCTGTCGGTGAGTCGGAGAGGCAGTCGGTGAGTCGGAGAGGCAGTCGGTGAGTCAGAGCGGCAGTCGTTGTGTTGGAGAGGCAGTCGGTGAGTCGGAGAGGCAGTCGGTGAGTCGGAGAGGCCGTCGGTGAGTCGGTGAGTCGGAGAGGCAGTCGGTGATTCGGAGAGGCTGTCGGTGAGTCGGTGAGGCAGTCTGTGAGTCCGAGAGGCGGTCGGTGAGTCGGAGTGGCTGTCGGTGAGTTGGAGAGGCGGTCCATGAGTCGGGAGGCGGTCGGTGAGTCGGAGAGGCGGTCGGTGAGTCGGAGAGGCGGTCGGTGAGTCGGAGAGGCTGTCGGTGAGTCGGAGAGGCAGTCGGTGAGTCGGAGAGGCAGTCGGTGAGTCAGAGCGGCAGTCGGTGAGTTGGAGAGGCAGTCGGTGAGTTGGAGAGGCAGTCGGTGAGTCGGAGAGGCCGTCGGTGAGTCGGTGAGTCGGAGAGGCTGTCGGTGAGTCGCTGAGGCAGTCGGTGAGTCGGAGAGACAGTCGGTGAGTCAGAGAGGCAGCCGGTGAGTCAGAGAGGGAGTCGGTGAGTCGGAGAGGATATCGGTGAGTCGGAGAGGCGGTCGGTGAGTCGGGAGGCGGTCGGTGAGTTGGTGAGGCGGTCGGTGAGTCGGGGAGGCGGTCGGTGAGTCGGAGAGGCTGTCGGTGAGTCAGAGAGGCAGTCGGTGAGTCGGAGAGGCGGTCGGTGATTCGGAGAGGTGGTCGGTGAGTCGGAGAGGCGGTCGGTGAGTCGGAGAGGCGGTTGGTGAGTCGGAGAGGCCGTCGGTGAGTCCGAGAGGCTGTCGGTGAGTCGCTGAGGCAGTCGGTGAGTCGGAGAGACAGTCGCTGAGTCGGAGAGGCAGTCGGTGAGTCGGAGAGGCAGTTGGTGAGTCGGAGAGGCTGTCGGTGAGTTGGAGAGGCGGTCGGTGAGTCGGAGAGGCGGTCGGTGAGTCGGAGAGGCTGTCGGTGAGTCGCAGAGGCGGTCGGTGAGTCGGAGAGGCGGTCGGTGAGTCGGAGAGGCCGTCGGTGAGTCGGAGAGGCGGTCGGTGATTCGGAGAGGCGGTCGGTGACTCGGAGAGGCGGTCGGTGAGTCGGAGAGGCAGTCGGTGAGTCGGAGAGTACGTCGGTGAGTCCGAGAGGCCGTCGGTGATTCGGAGAAGCAGTCGGTGAGTCGGAGAGGCTGTCGGTGAGTCGGAGAGGCAGTCGGTGAGTCGGAGAGGCGGTCGGTAAGTGGGAGAGGCGGTCGGTGAGTCGGAGAGGCGGTCGGTGAGTCGGAGTGGCAGTCGGTGAGTCGGAGAGGCGGTCGGTGAGTCGGAGAGGCGGTCGGTGAGTCGGAGAGGCCGTCGGTGAGTCCGAGAGGCAGTCTGTGAGTCGGAGAGGTGGTCGGTGAGTCGGAGAGGCCGTCGGTGAGTCGGAGAGGCCGTCGGTGAGTCAGAGAGGCAGTCAGTGTGTCGGAGAGGCTGTCGGTGAGTCGGAGAGGCAGTCGGTGAGTCGGAGAGGCGGTCGGTAAGTGGGACAGGCGGTCGGGGAGTCGGAGAGGCGGTCGGTGAGTCGGAGTGGCAGTCGGTGAGTCGGAGAGGCGGTCGGTGAGTCGGAGAGGCGGTCGGTGAGTCGGAGATGCCATCGGTGAGTCCGAGAGGCAGTCTGTGAGTCGGAGAGGCAGTCGGTGAGTCGGAGAGGCGGTCGGTGAGTCGGAGAGGCGGTCGGTGAGTCGGAGAGGCGGTCGGTGAGTCGGAGAGGCGGTCGGTGAGTCGGAGAGGCGGACGGTGTGTCGGAGAGGCGGTCGGTGAGTGGGAGAGGCGGTCGGTGAGTGGGCGAGGCGGTCGGTGAGTCGGAGAGGCGGTCGGTGAGTCGGAGAGGCGGTCGGTGAGTCGGAGAGGCGGTCGGTGAGTCGGAGAGGCAGTCGGTGAGTCGGAGAGGATGTCGGTGAATCAGAGAGGCAGTCGGTGAGTCGGAGAGGCGGTCGGTGAGTCGGAGAGGCGGTCGGTGATTCGGCGAGGCAGTCGGTGAGTCGGAGAGGCCGTCGGTGAGTCGGAGAGGCAGTCATTGACTCGGAGAGGCTGTCGGTGAGTCGTTGAGGCAGTCGGTGAGTCGGTGATGCAGTCGGTGAGCCGGAGAGGCGGTCGGTGAGTTGGAGAGGCGGTCGGTGAGTCGGGAGGTGGTCGGTGAGTCGGCGAATCGGTCGGTGAGTCGGAGAGGCGGTCGGTGAGTCAGAGAGGCTGTCGGTGAGTCGGAGAGGCCGTCGGTGAGTCCGAGAGGCAGTCTGTGAGTCGGAGAGGTGGTCGGTGAGTCGGAGAGGCCGTCGGTGAGTCGGAGAGGCCGTCGGTGAGTCAGAGAGGCAGTCAGTGTGTCGGAGAGGCTGTCGGTGAGTCGGAGAGGCAGTCGGTGAGTCGGAGAGGCGGTCGGTAAGTGGGACAGGCGGTCGGGGAGTCGGAGAGGCGGTCGGTGAGTCGGAGTGGCAGTCGGTGAGTCGGAGAGGCGGTCGGTGAGTCGGAGAGGCGGTCGGTGAGTCGGAGATGCCATCGGTGAGTCCGAGAGGCAGTCTGTGAGTCGGAGAGGCAGTCGGTGAGTCGGAGAGGCGGTCGGTGAGTCGGAGAGGCGGTCGGTGAGTCGGAGAGGCGGTCGGTGAGTCGGAGAGGCGGTCGGTGAGTCGGAGAGGCGGACGGTGTGTCGGAGAGGCGGTCGGTGAGTGGGAGAGGCGGTCGGTGAGTGGGCGAGGCGGTCGGTGAGTCGGAGAGGCGGTCGGTGAGTCGGAGAGGCGGTCGGTGAGTCGGAGAGGCGGTCGGTGAGTCGGAGAGGCAGTCGGTGAGTCGGAGAGGATGTCGGTGAATCAGAGAGGCAGTCGGTGAGTCGGAGAGGCGGTCGGTGAGTCGGAGAGGCGGTCGGTGATTCGGCGAGGCAGTCGGTGAGTCGGAGAGGCCGTCGGTGAGTCGGAGAGGCAGTCATTGACTCGGAGAGGCTGTCGGTGAGTCGTTGAGGCAGTCGGTGAGTCGGTGATGCAGTCGGTGAGCCGGAGAGGCGGTCGGTGAGTTGGAGAGGCGGTCGGTGAGTCGGGAGGTGGTCGGTGAGTCGGCGAATCGGTCGGTGAGTCGGAGAGGCGGTCGGTGAGTCAGAGAGGCTGTCGGTGAGTCGGAGAGGCAGTCGGTGAGTCGGAGAGGCAGTCGGTGAGTCAGAGCGGCAGTCGGTGTGTTGGAGAGGCAGTCGGTGAGTCGGAGAGGCAGTCGGTGAGTCGGAGAGGCCGTCGGTGAGTCCGTGAGTCGGAGAGGCAGTCGGTGAGTCGGAGAGGCTGTCGGTGAGTCGGTGAGGCAGTCTGTGAGTCCGAGAGGCGGTCGGTGAGTCCGAGAGGCCTTCGGTGAGTCCGAGAGGCCGTCGGTGAGTCGGAGAGGCAGTCGGTGAGTCGCAGAGGCTATCGGTGCGTCGGAGAGGTAGTCGGTGAGTCGGAGAGGCAGTCGGTGAGTCGGAGAGGCAGTCGGTGAGTCAGAGCGGCAGTCGGTGAGTTGGAGAGGCAGTCGGTGAGTCGGAGAGGCAGTCGGTGAGTCGGAGAGGCCGTCGGTGAGTCGGTGAGTCGGAGAGGCTGTCGGTGAGTCGCTGAGGCAGTCGGTGAGTCAGAGAGGCAGTCGGTGAGTCGGAGAGGTTATCGGTGAGTCGGAGAGGCGGTCGGTGAGTCGGGAGGCGGTCGGTGAGTTGGTGAGGCGGTCGGTGAGTCGGGGAGGCGGTCGGTGAGTCGGAGAGGCTGTCGGTGAGTCTGAGAGGCAGTCGGTGAGTCGGAGAGGCGGTCGGTGATTCGGAGAGGCGGTCGGTGAGTCGTAGATGCGGTCGGTGAGTCGGAGAGGCGGTTGGTGAGTCGGAGAGGCCGTCGGTGAGTCCGAGAGGCTGTCGGTGAGTCGCTGAGGCATTCGGTGAGTCGGAGAGACAGTCGTTGAGTCGGAGAGGCAGTCGGTGAGTCGGAGAGGCAGTCGGTGAGTCGTAGAGGCTGTCGGTGAGTCGGAGAGGCGGTCGGTGAGTCGGAGAGGCGGTCGGTGAGTCGGAAAGGCTGTCGGTGAGTCGCAGAGGCGGTCGGTGAGTCGGAGAGGCGGTCGGTGAGTCGGAGAGGCCGTCGGTGAGTCGGAGAGGCGGTCGGTGATTCGGAGAGGCGGTCGGAGACTCGGAGAGGCGGTCGGTGAGTCGGAGAGGCGGTCGGTGAGTCGGAGAGGCCGTCCGTGAGTCCGAGAGGCCGTCGGTGAGTCGGAGAAGCAGTCGGTGAGTCAGAGAGGCTGTCGGTGAGTCGGAGAGGCAGTCGGTGAGTCGGAGAGGCGGTCGGTAAGTGGGAGAGGCGGTCGGTGAGTCGGAGAGGCGGTCGGTGAGTCGGAGTGGCAGTCGGTGAGTCGGAGAGGCGGTCTGTGAGTCGGAGAGGCGGTCGGTGAGTCGGAGAGGCCGTCGGTGAGTCGGAGAGGCCGTCGGTGAGTCGGAGAGGCAGTCGGTGTGTCGGAGAGGCTGTCGGTGAGTCGGAGAGGCAGTCGGTGAGTTGGAGAGGCGGTCGGTAAGTGGGAGAGGTGGTCGGGGAGTCGGAGAGGCGGTCGGTGAGTCGGAGTGGCGGTCGGTGAGTCGGAGAGGCGGTCGGTGAGTCGGAGAGGCGGTCGGTGAGTCTGAGAGGCCGTCGGTGAGTCGGAGAGGCGGTCGGTGAGTGGGAGAGGCGGTCGGTGAGTGGGCGAGGCGGTCGGTGAGTCGGAGAGGCGGTCGGTGAGTCGGAGAGGCTGTCGGTGAGTCGTTGAGGCAGTCGGTGAGTCGGTGATGCAGTCGGTGAGTCGGAGAGGCGGTCGGTGAGTTGGAGAGGCGGTCGGTGAGTCGGGAGGTGGTCGGTGAGTCGGAGAGGCGGTCGGTGAGTCGGAGAGGCGGTCGATGAGTCAGAGAGGCTGTCGGTGAGTCGGAGAGGCAGTCGGTGAGTCGGAGAGGCAGTCGGTGAGTCAGAGCGGCAGTCGTTGTGTTGGAGAGGCAGTCGGTGAGTCGGAGAGGCAGTCGGTGAGTCGGAGAGGCCGTCGTTGAGTCGGTGAGTCGGAGAGGCAGTCGGTGAGTCGGAGAGGCTGTCGGTGAGTCGGTGAGGCAGTCTGTGAGTCCGAGAGGCGGTCGGTGAGTCGGAGAGGCCGTCGGTGAGTCCGAGAGGCCGTCGGTGAGTCGGAGAGGCAGTCGGTGAGTCGCAGAGGCTGTCGGTGAGTCGGAGAGGCAGTCGGTGAGTCGGAGAGGCGGTCGGTAAGTGGGAGAGGCGGTCGGTGAGTCGGAGAGGCGGTCGTTGAGTAGGAGTGGCGGTCGGTGAGTCGGAGAGGCGGTCGGTGAGTCGGAGAGGCGGTCGGTGAGTCGGAGAGGCCGTCGGTGAGACCGAGAGGCAGTCTGTGAGTCGGAGAGGCGGTCGGTGAGTCGGAGAGGCGGTCGGTGAGTCGGAGAGGCGGTCGGTGAGTCGGAGAGGCAGTCGGTGAATCGGAGAGGCGGACGGTGTGTCGGAGAGGCGGTCGGAGAGTGGGAGAGGCGGTCGGTGAGTGGGCGAGGCGGTCGGTGAGTCGGAGAGGCGGTCGGTGAGTCGGAGAGGCGGTCGGTGAGTCGGAGAGGCGGTCGGTGAGTCGGAGAGGCGGTCGGTGAGTCGGAGAGGCTGTCGGTGAATCAGAGAGGCAGTCGGTGAGTCGGAGAGGCGGTCGGTGAGTCGGAGAGGCGGTCGGTGATTCGGCGAGGCAGTCGGTGAGTCGGAGAGGCCGTTGGTGAGTCGGAGAGGCAGTCATTGACTCGGAGAGGCTGTCGGTGAGTCGTTGAGGCAGTCGGTGAGTCGGTGATGCAGTCGGTGAGTCGGAGAGGCGGTCGGTGAGTCGGAGAGGCACTCGGTGAGTCGTAGAGGCGGTCGGTGAGTCGGAGAGGCTGTCGGTGAGTCAGAGAGGCGGTCGGTGAGTCAGAGAGGCAGTCGGTGAGTCGGAGATGCGGTCGGTGAGTCGGAGAGGCAGTCGGTGAGTCGGAGAGGCCGTCGGTGAGTCGGAGAGGCAGTCATTGACTCGGAGAGGCTATCGGTGAGTCGGTGAGGCAGTCGGTGAGTCGGAGAGGCAGGCGGTGAGACGGAGAGGCGGTCGGTGAGTCGGAGACGCAGTCGGTGAGTCGGAGAGGCAGTCGGTTAGTCGGAGAGGCCGTCGGTGCGTCCGAGAGGCAGTCTGTGATTCGGAGAGGCAATCGGTGAGTCCGAGAGGCCGTCGGTGAGTCGGAGAGGCAGTCGGTGAGTCGGAGAGGCAGTCGGTGAGTCGGAGAGGCAGTCGGTGAGTGGAAGACGCAGTCGGTGAGTCGGAGAGGCAGTCGGTGAGTCGGAGAGGCAGTCGGTGAGTCGGAGAGGCAGTCGGTGAGTCGGAGAGGCAGTCGGTGAGTCGGAGAGGCAGTCGGTGAGTCGGAGAGGCAGTCGGTGAGTCGGAGAGGCAGTTGGTGAGTCGGAGAGGCCGTCGGTGAGTCGGAGAGGCTGTCGGTGAGTCGGTGAGGCAGTCGATGAGTCGGAGAGGCAGTCGGTGAGTCGGAGAGGCAGTCTGTGAGTCGGAGAGGCAGTCGGTGAGTCGGAGAGGCTGTCGGTGAGTCGGAGAGGTGGTCGTTGAGTTGGGAGGCGGTCGGTGAGTCGGAGAGGCGGTCGGTGAGTCGGAGAGGCGGTCGGTGAGTCGGAGAGGCTGTCGGTGAGTCCGAGAGGCAGTCTGTGAGTCGGAGAGGCAGTCGGTGAGTCCGAGAGGCCGTCGGTGAGTCGGAGAGGCAATCATTGAGTCAGAGAGGCAGTCGCTGAGTCGGTGAGGCAGTCGGTGAGTCGGAGAGGCAGTCGGTGAGTCAGAGAAGCGGTCGGTGAGTCGGAGAGGCACTCGGTGAGTCGGAGAGGCGGTTGGTGAGTCGGAGATGCAGTCGGTGAGTCGGATAGGCAGTCGGTGAGTCGGAGAGGCCGTCGGTGAGTCCGAGAGGCTGTCTTTGAGTCGGAGAGGCAGTCGGTGAGTCCGAGAGGCCGTCGGTGAGTCGGAGAGGCAGTCGGTGTGTTGGAGAGGCATTCGGCGAGTCGGAGAGGCAGTCGGTGAGTGGGAGAGGCAGTCGGTGAGTCGGAGAGGCAGTCGGTGAGTCGGACAGGCAGTCGGTGAGTCGGAGAGGCAGTCGGTGAGTCGGAGAGGCAGTCGGTGACTCGGAGAGGCAGTCGATGAGTCGGAGAGGCAGTCGGTGAGTCGGAGAGGCAGTCGGTGAGTCGGAGAGACCGTCGGTGAGTCGGAGAGGCAGTCGGTGAGTCGGAGAGGCTGTCGGTGAGTCGGTGAGGCAGTCGGTGAGTCGGAGAGGCAGTCGGTGAGTCGGAGAGGCTGTCGGTGAGTTGGAGATGCGGTCGGTCAGTCGGGAGGCGGTCGGTGAGTCGGAGAGGTGGTCGGTGAGTCGGAGAGGCGGTTGGTGAGTCGGAGAGGCTGTCGGTGAGTCGGAGAGGCAGTCGGTGAGTCGGAGAGGCTGTCAGTGAGTCGGTGAGGCAGTCGGTGAGTCGGAGAGGCAGTCGGTGAGTCGGAGAGGCTGTCGGTGAGTTGGAGAGGCGGTCGGTCAGTCGGGAGGTGGTCGGTGAGTCGGAGAGGCGGTCGGTGAGTCGGAGAGGCGGTCGATGAGTCAGAGAGGCTGTCGGTGAGTCGGAGAGGCAGTCGGTGAGTCGGAGAGGCAGTCGGTGAGTCAGAGCGGCAGTCGTTGTGTTGGAGAGGCAGTCGGTGAGTCGGAGAGGCAGTCGGTGAGTCGGAGAGGCCGTCGGTGAGTCGGTGAGTCGGAGAGGCAGTCGGTGAGTCGGAGAGGCTGTCGGTGAGTCGGTGAGGCAGTCTGTGAGTCCGAGAGGCGGTCGGTGAGTCGGAGAGGCCGTCGGTGAGTCCGAGAGGCCGTCGGTGAGTCGGAGAGGCAGTCGGTGAGTCGCAGAGGCTGTCGGTGAGTCGGAGAGGCAGTCGGTGAGTCGGAGAGGCGGTCGGTAAGTGGGAGAGGCGGTCGGTGAGTCGGAGAGGCGGTCGTTGAGTAGGAGTGGCGGTCGGTGAGTCGGAGAGGCGGTCGGTGAGTCGGAGAGGCGGTCGGTGAGTCGGAGAGGCCGTCGGTGAGACCGAGAGGCAGTCTGTGAGTCGGAGAGGCGGTCGGTGAGTCGGAGAGGCGGTCGGTGAGTCGGAGAGGCGGTCGGTGAGTCGGAGAGGCAGTCGGTGAATCGGAGAGGCGGACGGTGTGTCGGAGAGGCGGTCGGAGAGTGGGAGAGGCGGTCGGTGAGTGGGCGAGGCGGTCGGTGAGTCGGAGAGGCGGTCGGTGAGTCGGAGAGGCGGTCGGTGAGTCGGAGAGGCGGTCGGTGAGTCGGAGAGGCGGTCGGTGAGTCGGAGAGGCTGTCGGTGAATCAGAGAGGCGTCGGTGAGTCGGAGAGGCGGTCGGTGAGTCGGAGAGGCGGTCGGTGATTCGGCGAGGCAGTCGGTGAGTCGGAGAGGCCGTTGGTGAGTCGGAGAGGCAGTCATTGACTCGGAGAGGCTGTCGGTGAGTCGTTGAGGCAGTCGGTGAGTCGGTGATGCAGTCGGTGAGTCGGAGAGGCGGTCGGTGAGTCGGAGAGGCACTCGGTGAGTCGTAGAGGCGGTCGGTGAGTCGGAGAGGCTGTCGGTGAGTCAGAGAGACGGTCGGTGAGTCAGAGAGGCAGTCGGTGAGTCGGAGATGCGGTCGGTGAGTCGGAGAGGCAGTCGGTGAGTCGGAGAGGCCGTCGGTGAGTCGGAGAGGCAGTCATTGACTCGGAGAGGCTATCGGTGAGTCGGTGATGCAGTCGGTGAGTCGGAGAGGCGGTCGGTGATTCGGAGAGGCGGTCGGTGAGTCGTAGAGGCGGTCGGTGAGTCGGAGAGGCGGTTGGTGAGTCGGAGAGGCCGTCGGTGAGTCCGAGAGGCTGTCGGTGAGTCGCTGAGGCATTCGGTGAGTCGGAGAGACAGTCGTTGAGTCGGAGAGGCAGTCGGTGAGTCGGAGAGGCAGTCGGTGAGTCGTAGAGGCTGTCGGTGAGTCGGAGAGGCGGTCGGTGAGTCGGAGAGGCGGTCGGTGAGTCGGAAAGGCTGTCGGTGAGTCGCAGAGGCGGTCGGTGAGTCGGAGAGGCGGTCGGTGAGTCGGAGAGGCCGTCGGTGAGTCGGAGAGGCGGTCGGTGATTCGGAGAGGCGGTCGGAGACTCGGAGAGGCGGTCGGTGAGTCGGAGAGGCGGTCGGTGAGTCGGAGAGGCCGTCGGTGAGTCCGAGAGGCCGTCGGTGAGTCGGAGAAGCAGTCGGTGAGTCAGAGAGGCTGTCGGTGAGTCGGAGAGGCAGTCGGTGAGTCGGAGAGGCGGTCGGTAAGTGGGAGAGGCGGTCGGTGAGTCGGAGAGGCGGTCGGTGAGTCGGAGTGGCAGTCGGTGAGTCGGAGAGGCGGTCTGTGAGTCGGAGAGGCGGTCGGTGAGTCGGAGAGGCCGTCGGTGAGTCGGAGAGGCCGTCGGTGAGTCGGAGAGGCAGTCGGTGTGTCGGAGAGGCTGTCGGTGAGTCGGAGAGGCAGTCGGTGAGTCGGAGAGGCGGTCGGTAAGTGGGAGAGGTGGTCGGGGAGTCGGAGAGGCGGTCGGTGAGTCGGAGTGGCGGTCGGTGAGTCGGAGAGGCGGTCGGTGAGTCGGAGAGGCGGTCGGTGAGTCTGAGAGGCCGTCGGTGAGTCGGAGAGGCGGTCGGTGAGTGGGAGAGGCGGTCGGTGAGTGGGCGAGGCGGTCGGTGAGTCGGAGAGGCGGTCGGTGAGTCGGAGAGGCTGTCGGTGAGTCGTTGAGGCAGTCGGTGAGTCGGTGATGCAGTCGGTGAGTCGGAGAGGCGGTCGGTGAGTTGGAGAGGCGGTCGGTGAGTCGGGAGGTGGTCGGTGAGTCGGAGAGGCGGTCGGTGAGTCGGAGAGGCGGTCGATGAGTCAGAGAGGCTGTCGGTGAGTCGGAGAGGCAGTCGGTGAGTCGGAGAGGCAGTCGGTGAGTCAGAGCGGCAGTCGTTGTGTTGGAGAGGCAGTCGGTGAGTCGGAGAGGCAGTCGGTGAGTCGGAGAGGCCGTCGTTGAGTCGGTGAGTCGGAGAGGCAGTCGGTGAGTCGGAGAGGCTGTCGGTGAGTCGGTGAGGCAGTCTGTGAGTCCGAGAGGCGGTCGGTGAGTCGGAGAGGCCGTCGGTGAGTCCGAGAGGCCGTCGGTGAGTCGGAGAGGCAGTCGGTGAGTCGCAGAGGCTGTCGGTGAGTCGGAGAGGCAGTCGGTGAGTCGGAGAGGCGGTCGGTAAGTGGGAGAGGCGGTCGGTGAGTCGGAGAGGCGGTCGTTGAGTAGGAGTGGCGGTCGGTGAGTCGGAGAGGCGGTCGGTGAGTCGGAGAGGCGGTCGGTGAGTCGGAGAGGCCGTCGGTGAGACCGAGAGGCAGTCTGTGAGTCGGAGAGGCGGTCGGTGAGTCGGAGAGGCGGTCGGTGAGTCGGAGAGGCGGTCGGTGAGTCGGAGAGGCAGTCGGTGAATCGGAGAGGCGGACGGTGTGTCGGAGAGGCGGTCGGAGAGTGGGAGAGGCGGTCGGTGAGTGGGCGAGGCGGTCGGTGAGTCGGAGAGGCGGTCGGTGAGTCGGAGAGGCGGTCGGTGAGTCGGAGAGGCGGTCGGTGAGTCGGAGAGGCGGTCGGTGAGTCGGAGAGGCTGTCGGTGAATCAGAGAGGCAGTCGGTGAGTCGGAGAGGCGGTCGGTGAGTCGGAGAGGCGGTCGGTGATTCGGCGAGGCAGTCGGTGAGTCGGAGAGGCCGTTGGTGAGTCGGAGAGGCAGTCATTGACTCGGAGAGGCTGTCGGTGAGTCGTTGAGGCAGTCGGTGAGTCGGTGATGCAGTCGGTGAGTCGGAGAGGCGGTCGGTGAGTCGGAGAGGCACTCGGTGAGTCGTAGAGGCGGTCGGTGAGTCGGAGAGGCTGTCGGTGAGTCAGAGAGGCGGTCGGTGAGTCAGAGAGGCAGTCGGTGAGTCGGAGATGCGGTCGGTGAGTCGGAGAGGCAGTCGGTGAGTCGGAGAGGCCGTCGGTGAGTCGGAGAGGCAGTCATTGACTCGGAGAGGCTATCGGTGAGTCGGTGAGGCAGTCGGTGAGTCGGAGAGGCAGGCGGTGAGACGGAGAGGCGGTCGGTGAGTCGGAGACGCAGTCGGTGAGTCGGAGAGGCAGTCGGTTAGTCGGAGAGGCCGTCGGTGCGTCCGAGAGGCAGTCTGTGATTCGGAGAGGCAATCGGTGAGTCCGAGAGGCCGTCGGTGAGTCGGAGAGGCAGTCGGTGAGTCGGAGAGGCAGTCGGTGAGTCGGAGAGGCAGTCGGTGAGTGGAAGACGCAGTCGGTGAGTCGGAGAGGCAGTCGGTGAGTCGGAGAGGCAGTCGGTGAGTCGGAGAGGCAGTCGGTGAGTCGGAGAGGCAGTCGGTGAGTCGGAGAGGCAGTCGGTGAGTCGGAGAGGCAGTCGGTGAGTCGGAGAGGCAGTTGGTGAGTCGGAGAGGCCGTCGGTGAGTCGGAGAGGCTGTCGGTGAGTCGGTGAGGCAGTCGATGAGTCGGAGAGGCAGTCGGTGAGTCGGAGAGGCAGTCTGTGAGTCGGAGAGGCAGTCGGTGAGTCGGAGAGGCTGTCGGTGAGTCGGAGAGGTGGTCGTTGAGTTGGGAGGCGGTCGGTGAGTCGGAGAGGCGGTCGGTGAGTCGGAGAGGCGGTCGGTGAGTCGGAGAGGCTGTCGGTGAGTCCGAGAGGCAGTCTGTGAGTCGGAGAGGCAGTCGGTGAGTCCGAGAGGCCGTCGGTGAGTCGGAGAGGCAATCATTGAGTCAGAGAGGCAGTCGCTGAGTCGGTGAGGCAGTCGGTGAGTCGGAGAGGCAGTCGGTGAGTCAGAGAAGCGGTCGGTGAGTCGGAGAGGCACTCGGTGAGTCGGAGAGGCGGTTGGTGAGTCGGAGATGCAGTCGGTGAGTCGGATAGGCAGTCGGTGAGTCGGAGAGGCCGTCGGTGAGTCCGAGAGGCTGTCTTTGAGTCGGAGAGGCAGTCGGTGAGTCCGAGAGGCCGTCGGTGAGTCGGAGAGGCAGTCGGTGTGTTGGAGAGGCATTCGGCGAGTCGGAGAGGCAGTCGGTGAGTGGGAGAGGCAGTCGGTGAGTCGGAGAGGCAGTCGGTGAGTCGGACAGGCAGTCGGTGAGTCGGAGAGGCAGTCGGTGAGTCGGAGAGGCAGTCGGTGACTCGGAGAGGCAGTCGATGAGTCGGAGAGGCAGTCGGTGAGTCGGAGAGGCAGTCGGTGAGTCGGAGAGACCGTCGGTGAGTCGGAGAGGCAGTCGGTGAGTCGGAGAGGCTGTCGGTGAGTCGGTGAGGCAGTCGGTGAGTCGGAGAGGCAGTCGGTGAGTCGGAGAGGCTGTCGGTGAGTTGGAGATGCGGTCGGTCAGTCGGGAGGCGGTCGGTGAGTCGGAGAGGTGGTCGGTGAGTCGGAGAGGCGGTTGGTGAGTCGGAGAGGCTGTCGGTGAGTCGGAGAGGCAGTCGGTGAGTCGGAGAGGCTGTCAGTGAGTCGGTGAGGCAGTCGGTGAGTCGGAGAGGCAGTCGGTGAGTCGGAGAGGCTGTCGGTGAGTTGGAGAGGCGGTCGGTCAGTCGGGAGGTGGTCGGTGAGTCGGAGAGGCGGTCGGTGAGTCGGAGAGGCGGTCGATGAGTCAGAGAGGCTGTCGGTGAGTCGGAGAGGCAGTCGGTGAGTCGGAGAGGCAGTCGGTGAGTCAGAGCGGCAGTCGTTGTGTTGGAGAGGCAGTCGGTGAGTCGGAGAGGCAGTCGGTGAGTCGGAGAGGCCGTCGGTGAGTCGGTGAGTCGGAGAGGCAGTCGGTGAGTCGGAGAGGCTGTCGGTGAGTCGGTGAGGCAGTCTGTGAGTCCGAGAGGCGGTCGGTGAGTCGGAGAGGCCGTCGGTGAGTCCGAGAGGCCGTCGGTGAGTCGGAGAGGCAGTCGGTGAGTCGCAGAGGCTGTCGGTGAGTCGGAGAGGCAGTCGGTGAGTCGGAGAGGCGGTCGGTAAGTGGGAGAGGCGGTCGGTGAGTCGGAGAGGCGGTCGTTGAGTAGGAGTGGCGGTCGGTGAGTCGGAGAGGCGGTCGGTGAGTCGGAGAGGCGGTCGGTGAGTCGGAGAGGCCGTCGGTGAGACCGAGAGGCAGTCTGTGAGTCGGAGAGGCGGTCGGTGAGTCGGAGAGGCGGTCGGTGAGTCGGAGAGGCGGTCGGTGAGTCGGAGAGGCAGTCGGTGAATCGGAGAGGCGGACGGTGTGTCGGAGAGGCGGTCGGAGAGTGGGAGAGGCGGTCGGTGAGTGGGCGAGGCGGTCGGTGAGTCGGAGAGGCGGTCGGTGAGTCGGAGAGGCGGTCGGTGAGTCGGAGAGGCGGTCGGTGAGTCGGAGAGGCGGTCGGTGAGTCGGAGAGGCTGTCGGTGAATCAGAGAGGCAGTCGGTGAGTCGGAGAGGCGGTCGGTGAGTCGGAGAGGCGGTCGGTGATTCGGCGAGGCAGTCGGTGAGTCGGAGAGGCCGTTGGTGAGTCGGAGAGGCAGTCATTGACTCGGAGAGGCTGTCGGTGAGTCGTTGAGGCAGTCGGTGAGTCGGTGATGCAGTCGGTGAGTCGGAGAGGCGGTCGGTGAGTCGGAGAGGCACTCGGTGAGTCGTAGAGGCGGTCGGTGAGTCGGAGAGGCTGTCGGTGAGTCAGAGAGACGGTCGGTGAGTCAGAGAGGCAGTCGGTGAGTCGGAGATGCGGTCGGTGAGTCGGAGAGGCAGTCGGTGAGTCGGAGAGGCCGTCGGTGAGTCGGAGAGGCAGTCATTGACTCGGAGAGGCTATCGGTGAGTCGGTGATGCAGTCGGTGAGTCGGAGAGGCGGTCGGTGATTCGGAGAGGCGGTCGGTGAGTCGTAGAGGCGGTCGGTGAGTCGGAGAGGCGGTTGGTGAGTCGGAGAGGCCGTCGGTGAGTCCGAGAGGCTGTCGGTGAGTCGCTGAGGCATTCGGTGAGTCGGAGAGACAGTCGTTGAGTCGGAGAGGCAGTCGGTGAGTCGGAGAGGCAGTCGGTGAGTTGTAGAGGCTGTCGGTGAGTCGGAGAGGCGGTCGGTGAGTCGGAGAGGCGGTCGGTGAGTCGGAAAGGCTGTCGGTGAGTCGCAGAGGCGGTCGGTGAGTCGGAGAGGCGGTCGGTGAGTCGGAGAGGCCGTCGGTGAGTCGGAGAGGCGGTCGGTGATTCGGAGAGGCGGTCGGAGACTCGGAGAGGCGGTCGGTGAGTCGGAGAGGCGGTCGGTGAGTCGGAGAGGCCGTCGGTGAGTCCGAGAGGCCGTCGGTGAGTCGGAGAAGCAGTCGGTGAGTCAGAGAGGCTGTCGGTGAGTCGGAGAGGCAGTCGGTGAGTCGGAGAGGCGGTCGGTAAGTGGGAGAGGCGGTCGGTGAGTCGGAGAGGCGGTCGGTGAGTCGGAGTGGCAGTCGGTGAGTCGGAGAGGCGGTCTGTGAGTCGGAGAGGCGGTCGGTGAGTCGGAGAGGCCGTCGGTGAGTCGGAGAGGCCGTCGGTGAGTCGGAGAGGCAGTCGGTGTGTCGGAGAGGCTGTCGGTGAGTCGGAGAGGCAGTCGGTGAGTCGGAGAGGCGGTCGGTAAGTGGGAGAGGTGGTCGGGGAGTCGGAGAGGCGGTCGGTGAGTCGGAGTGGCGGTCGGTGAGTCGGAGAGGCGGTCGGTGAGTCGGAGAGGCGGTCGGTGAGTCTGAGAGGCCGTCGGTGAGTCGGAGAGGCGGTCGGTGAGTGGGAGAGGCGGTCGGTGAGTGGGCGAGGCGGTCGGTGAGTCGGAGAGGCGGTCGGTGAGTCGGAGAGGCTGTCGGTGAGTCGTTGAGGCAGTCGGTGAGTCGGTGATGCAGTCGGTGAGTCGGAGAGGCGGTCGGTGAGTTGGAGAGGCGGTCGGTGAGTCGGGAGGTGGTCGGTGAGTCGGAGAGGCGGTCGGTGAGTCGGAGAGGCGGTCGATGAGTCAGAGAGGCTGTCGGTGAGTCGGAGAGGCAGTCGGTGAGTCGGAGAGGCAGTCGGTGAGTCAGAGCGGCAGTCGTTGTGTTGGAGAGGCAGTCGGTGAGTCGGAGAGGCAGTCGGTGAGTCGGAGAGGCCGTCGTTGAGTCGGTGAGTCGGAGAGGCAGTCGGTGAGTCGGAGAGGCTGTCGGTGAGTCGGTGAGGCAGTCTGTGAGTCCGAGAGGCGGTCGGTGAGTCGGAGAGGCCGTCGGTGAGTCCGAGAGGCCGTCGGTGAGTCGGAGAGGCAGTCGGTGAGTCGCAGAGGCTGTCGGTGAGTCGGAGAGGCAGTCGGTGAGTCGGAGAGGCGGTCGGTAAGTGGGAGAGGCGGTCGGTGAGTCGGAGAGGCGGTCGTTGAGTAGGAGTGGCGGTCGGTGAGTCGGAGAGGCGGTCGGTGAGTCGGAGAGGCGGTCGGTGAGTCGGAGAGGCCGTCGGTGAGACCGAGAGGCAGTCTGTGAGTCGGAGAGGCGGTCGGTGAGTCGGAGAGGCGGTCGGTGAGTCGGAGAGGCGGTCGGTGAGTCGGAGAGGCAGTCGGTGAATCGGAGAGGCGGACGGTGTGTCGGAGAGGCGGTCGGAGAGTGGGAGAGGCGGTCGGTGAGTGGGCGAGGCGGTCGGTGAGTCGGAGAGGCGGTCGGTGAGTCGGAGAGGCGGTCGGTGAGTCGGAGAGGCGGTCGGTGAGTCGGAGAGGCGGTCGGTGAGTCGGAGAGGCTGTCGGTGAATCAGAGAGGCAGTCGGTGAGTCGGAGAGGCGGTCGGTGAGTCGGAGAGGCGGTCGGTGATTCGGCGAGGCAGTCGGTGAGTCGGAGAGGCCGTTGGTGAGTCGGAGAGGCAGTCATTGACTCGGAGAGGCTGTCGGTGAGTCGTTGAGGCAGTCGGTGAGTCGGTGATGCAGTCGGTGAGTCGGAGAGGCGGTCGGTGAGTCGGAGAGGCACTCGGTGAGTCGTAGAGGCGGTCGGTGAGTCGGAGAGGCTGTCGGTGAGTCAGAGAGGCGGTCGGTGAGTCAGAGAGGCAGTCGGTGAGTCGGAGATGCGGTCGGTGAGTCGGAGAGGCAGTCGGTGAGTCGGAGAGGCCGTCGGTGAGTCGGAGAGGCAGTCATTGACTCGGAGAGGCTATCGGTGAGTCGGTGAGGCAGTCGGTGAGTCGGAGAGGCAGGCGGTGAGACGGAGAGGCGGTCGGTGAGTCGGAGACGCAGTCGGTGAGTCGGAGAGGCAGTCGGTTAGTCGGAGAGGCCGTCGGTGCGTCCGAGAGGCAGTCTGTGATTCGGAGAGGCAATCGGTGAGTCCGAGAGGCCGTCGGTGAGTCGGAGAGGCAGTCGGTGAGTCGGAGAGGCAGTCGGTGAGTCGGAGAGGCAGTCGGTGAGTGGAAGACGCAGTCGGTGAGTCGGAGAGGCAGTCGGTGAGTCGGAGAGGCAGTCGGTGAGTCGGAGAGGCAGTCGGTGAGTCGGAGAGGCAGTCGGTGAGTCGGAGAGGCAGTCGGTGAGTCGGAGAGGCAGTCGGTGAGTCGGAGAGGCAGTTGGTGAGTCGGAGAGGCCGTCGGTGAGTCGGAGAGGCTGTCGGTGAGTCGGTGAGGCAGTCGATGAGTCGGAGAGGCAGTCGGTGAGTCGGAGAGGCAGTCTGTGAGTCGGAGAGGCAGTCGGTGAGTCGGAGAGGCTGTCGGTGAGTCGGAGAGGTGGTCGTTGAGTTGGGAGGCGGTCGGTGAGTCGGAGAGGCGGTCGGTGAGTCGGAGAGGCGGTCGGTGAGTCGGAGAGGCTGTCGGTGAGTCCGAGAGGCAGTCTGTGAGTCGGAGAGGCAGTCGGTGAGTCCGAGAGGCCGTCGGTGAGTCGGAGAGGCAATCATTGAGTCAGAGAGGCAGTCGCTGAGTCGGTGAGGCAGTCGGTGAGTCGGAGAGGCAGTCGGTGAGTCAGAGAAGCGGTCGGTGAGTCGGAGAGGCACTCGGTGAGTCGGAGAGGCGGTTGGTGAGTCGGAGATGCAGTCGGTGAGTCGGATAGGCAGTCGGTGAGTCGGAGAGGCCGTCGGTGAGTCCGAGAGGCTGTCTTTGAGTCGGAGAGGCAGTCGGTGAGTCCGAGAGGCCGTCGGTGAGTCGGAGAGGCAGTCGGTGTGTTGGAGAGGCATTCGGCGAGTCGGAGAGGCAGTCGGTGAGTGGGAGAGGCAGTCGGTGAGTCGGAGAGGCAGTCGGTGAGTCGGACAGGCAGTCGGTGAGTCGGAGAGGCAGTCGGTGAGTCGGAGAGGCAGTCGGTGACTCGGAGAGGCAGTCGATGAGTCGGAGAGGCAGTCGGTGAGTCGGAGAGGCAGTCGGTGAGTCGGAGAGACCGTCGGTGAGTCGGAGAGGCAGTCGGTGAGTCGGAGAGGCTGTCGGTGAGTCGGTGAGGCAGTCGGTGAGTCGGAGAGGCAGTCGGTGAGTCGGAGAGGCTGTCGGTGAGTTGGAGATGCGGTCGGTCAGTCGGGAGGCGGTCGGTGAGTCGGAGAGGTGGTCGGTGAGTCGGAGAGGCGGTTGGTGAGTCGGAGAGGCTGTCGGTGAGTCGGAGAGGCAGTCGGTGAGTCGGAGAGGCTGTCAGTGAGTCGGTGAGGCAGTCGGTGAGTCGGAGAGGCAGTCGGTGAGTCGGAGAGGCTGTCGGTGAGTTGGAGAGGCGGTCGGTCAGTCGGGAGGTGGTCGGTGAGTCGGAGAGGCGGTCGGTGAGTCGGAGAGGCGGTCGATGAGTCAGAGAGGCTGTCGGTGAGTCGGAGAGGCAGTCGGTGAGTCGGAGAGGCAGTCGGTGAGTCAGAGCGGCAGTCGTTGTGTTGGAGAGGCAGTCGGTGAGTCGGAGAGGCAGTCGGTGAGTCGGAGAGGCCGTCGGTGAGTCGGTGAGTCGGAGAGGCAGTCGGTGAGTCGGAGAGGCTGTCGGTGAGTCGGTGAGGCAGTCTGTGAGTCCGAGAGGCGGTCGGTGAGTCGGAGAGGCCGTCGGTGAGTCCGAGAGGCCGTCGGTGAGTCGGAGAGGCAGTCGGTGAGTCGCAGAGGCTGTCGGTGAGTCGGAGAGGCAGTCGGTGAGTCGGAGAGGCGGTCGGTAAGTGGGAGAGGCGGTCGGTGAGTCGGAGAGGCGGTCGTTGAGTAGGAGTGGCGGTCGGTGAGTCGGAGAGGCGGTCGGTGAGTCGGAGAGGCGGTCGGTGAGTCGGAGAGGCCGTCGGTGAGACCGAGAGGCAGTCTGTGAGTCGGAGAGGCGGTCGGTGAGTCGGAGAGGCGGTCGGTGAGTCGGAGAGGCGGTCGGTGAGTCGGAGAGGCAGTCGGTGAATCGGAGAGGCGGACGGTGTGTCGGAGAGGCGGTCGGAGAGTGGGAGAGGCGGTCGGTGAGTGGGCGAGGCGGTCGGTGAGTCGGAGAGGCGGTCGGTGAGTCGGAGAGGCGGTCGGTGAGTCGGAGAGGCGGTCGGTGAGTCGGAGAGGCGGTCGGTGAGTCGGAGAGGCTGTCGGTGAATCAGAGAGGCAGTCGGTGAGTCGGAGAGGCGGTCGGTGAGTCGGA
This sequence comes from Pristiophorus japonicus, assembly GCF_044704955.1. NCBI lineage: Eukaryota > Metazoa > Chordata > Chondrichthyes > Pristiophoridae > Pristiophorus > Pristiophorus japonicus. The sequence goes on along the minus strand of NW_027252527.1, from coordinate 224,193 downwards.
GAGGCGGTCGGTGATTCGGCGAGGCAGTCGGTGAGTCGGAGAGGCCGTTGGTGAGTCGGAGAGGCAGTCATTGACTCGGAGAGGCTGTCGGTGAGTCGTTGAGGCAGTCGGTGAGTCGGTGATGCAGTCGGTGAGTCGGAGAGGCGGTCGGTGAGTCGGAGAGGCACTCGGTGAGTCGTAGAGGCGGTCGGTGAGTCGGAGAGGCTGTCGGTGAGTCAGAGAGACGGTCGGTGAGTCAGAGAGGCAGTCGGTGAGTCGGAGATGCGGTCGGTGAGTCGGAGAGGCAGTCGGTGAGTCGGAGAGGCCGTCGGTGAGTCGGAGAGGCAGTCATTGACTCGGAGAGGCTATCGGTGAGTCGGTGAGGCAGTCGGTGAGTCGGAGAGGCAGGCGGTGAGACGGAGAGGCGGTCGGTGAGTCGGAGACGCAGTCGGTGAGTCGGAGAGGCAGTCGGTTAGTCGGAGAGGCCGTCGGTGCGTCCGAGAGGCAGTCTGTGATTCGGAGAGGCAATCGGTGAGTCCGAGAGGCCGTCGGTGAGTCGGAGAGGCAGTCGGTGAGTCGGAGAGGCAGTCGGTGAGTCGGAGAGGCAGTCGGTGAGTGGAAGACGCAGTCGGTGAGTCGGAGAGGCAGTCGGTGAGTCGGAGAGGCAGTCGGTGAGTCGGAGAGGCAGTCGGTGAGTCGGAGAGGCAGTCGGTGAGTCGGAGAGGCAGTCGGTGAGTCGGAGAGGCAGTCGGTGAGTCGGAGAGGCAGTTGGTGAGTCGGAGAGGCCGTCGGTGAGTCGGAGAGGCTGTCGGTGAGTCGGTGAGGCAGTCGATGAGTCGGAGAGGCAGTCGGTGAGTCGGAGAGGCAGTCTGTGAGTCGGAGAGGCAGTCGGTGAGTCGGAGAGGCTGTCGGTGAGTCGGAGAGGTGGTCGTTGAGTTGGGAGGCGGTCGGTGAGTCGGAGAGGCGGTCGGTGAGTCGGAGAGGCGGTCGGTGAGTCGGAGAGGCTGTCGGTGAGTCCGAGAGGCAGTCTGTGAGTCGGAGAGGCAGTCGGTGAGTCCGAGAGGCCGTCGGTGAGTCGGAGAGGCAATCATTGAGTCAGAGAGGCAGTCGCTGAGTCGGTGAGGCAGTCGGTGAGTCGGAGAGGCAGTCGGTGAGTCGGAGAAGCGGTCGGTGAGTCGGAGAGGCACTCGGTGAGTCGGAGAGGCGGTTGGTGAGTCGGAGATGCAGTCGGTGAGTCGGATAGGCAGTCGGTGAGTCCGAGAGGCCGTCGGTGAGTCGGAGAGGCAGTCGGTGTGTTGGAGAGGCATTCGGTGAGTCGGAGAGGCAGTCGGTGAGTGGGAGAGGCAGTCGGTGAGTCGGAGAGGCAGTCGGTGAGTCGGACAGGCAGTCGGTGAGTCGGAGAGGCAGTCGGTGAGTCGGAGAGGCAGTCGGTGACTCGGAGAGGCAGTCGATGAGTCGGAGAGGCAGTCGGTGAGTCGGAGAGGCAGTCGGTGAGTCGGAGAGACCGTCGGTGAGTCGGAGAGGCAGTCGGTGAGTCGGAGAGGCTGTCGGTGAGTCGGTGAGGCAGTCGGTGAGTCGGAGAGGCAGTCGGTGAGTCGGAGAGGCTGTCGGTGAGTTGGAGACGCGGTCGGTCAGTCGGGAGGCGGTCGGTGAGTCGGAGAGGTGGTCGGTGAGTCGGAGAGGCGGTTGGTCAGTCGGAGAGGCTGTCGGTGAGTCGGAGAGGCAGTCGGTGAGTCGGAGAGGCTGTCAGTGAGTCGGTGAGGCAGTCGGTGAGTCGGAGAGGCAGTCGGTGAGTCGGAGAGGCTGTCGGTGAGTTGGAGAGGCGGTCGGTCAGTCGGGAGGCGGTCAGTGAGTCGGAGAGGCGGTCGGAGAGTCGGAGAGGCGGTCGGTGAGTCGCAGAGGCTGTCGGTGAGTCCGAGAGGCAGTCTTTGAGTCGGAGAGGCGGTCGGTGAGTCCGAGAGGCCGTCGATGAGTCGGAGAGGCAATCATTGAGTCGGAGAGGCTGTCGCTGAGTCGGTGAGGCAGTCGGTGAGTCGGAGAGGCAGTCGGTGAGTCAGAGAGGCGGTCGGTGAGTCGGAGAGGCAGTCGGTGAGTCGGAGAGGCCGTCGGTGAGTCCGAGAGGCAGTCTGTGAGTCGGAGAGGCAGTCGGTGAGTGGGAGAGGCAGTCGGTGAGTCGGAGAGGCAGTCGGTGAGTCGGAGAGGCAGTCGGTGAGTCGGAGAGGCAGTCGGTGAGTCGGAGAGGCAGTCGGTGACTCGGAGAGGCAGTCGATGAGTCGGAGAGGCAGTCGGTGAGTCGGAGAGGCAGTCGGTGAGTCGGAGAGACCGTCGGTGAGTCGGAGAGGCAGTCGGTGAGTCGGAGAGGCTGTCGGTGAGTCGGAGAGGCTGTCGGTGAGTCGGAGAGGCAGTCGGTGAGTCGGAGAGGCAGTCGGTGAGTCAGAGCGGCAGTCGTTGTGTTGGAGAGGCAGTCGCTGAGTCGGAGAGGCAGTCGGTGAGTCGGAGAGGCCGTCGGTGAGTCGGTGAGTCGGAGAGGCAGTCGGTGAGTCGGAGAGGCTGTCGGTGAGTCGGTGAGGCAGTCTGTGAGTCCGAGAGGCGGTCGGTGAGTCGGAGAGGCCGTCGGTGAGTCCGAGAGGCCGTCGGTGAGTTGGAGAGGCAGTCGGTGAGTCGCAGAGTCTGTCGGTGAGTCGGAGAGGCGGTCGGTGAGTCGGAGAGGCGGTCGGTAAGTGGGAGAGGCGGTCGGTGAGTCGGAGAGGCGGTCGTTGAGTCGGAGTGGCGGTCGGTGAGTCGGAGAGGCGGTCGGTGAGTCGGAGAGGCGGTCGGTGAGTCCGAGAGGCAGTCGATGAGTCGGAGAGGCAATCATTGAGTCGGAGAGGCTGTCGCTGAGTCGGTGAGGCAGTCGGTGAGTCGGAGAGGCAGTCGGTGAGTCAGAGAGGCGGTCGGTGAGTCGGAGAGGCACTCGGTGAGTCGGAGAGGCGGTCGGTGAGTCGGAGAGGCAGTCGGTGAGTCGGATAGGCAGTCGGTGAGTCGGAGAGGCCGTTGGTGAGTCCGAGAGGCAGTCTGTGAGTCGGAGAGGCAGTCGGTGAGTGGGAGAGGCAGTCGGTGAGTCGGAGAGGCAGTCGGTGAGTCGGAGAGGCAGTCGGTGAGTCGGAGAGGCAGTCGGTGAGTCGGAGAGGCAGTCGGTGACTCGGAGAGGCAGTCGATGAGTCGGAGAGGCAGTCGGTGAGTCGGAGAGGCAGTCGGTGAGTCGGAGAGACCGTCGGTGAGTCGGAGAGGCAGTCGGTGAGTCGGAGAGGCTGTCGGTGAGTCAGTGAGGCAGTCGGTGAGTCGGAGAGGCAGTCGCTAAGTCGGAGAGGCTGTCGGTGAGTTGGAGAGGCGGTCGGTCAGTCGGGAGGCGGTCGGTGAGTCGGAGAGGCGGTCGGTGAGTCGGAGAGGCTGTCGGTGAGTCGGAGAGGCTGTCGGTGAGTCGGAGAGGCAGTCGGTGAGTCGGAGAGGCAGTCGGTGAGTCAGAGCGGCAGTCGTTGTGTTGGAGAGGCAGTCGCTGAGTCGGAGAGGCAGTCGGTGAGTCGGAGAGGCCGTCGGTGAGTCGGTGAGTCGGAGAGGCAGTCGGTGAGTCGGAGAGGCTGTCGGTGAGTCGGTGAGGCAGTCTGTGAGTCCGAGAGGCGGTCGGTGAGTCGGAGAGGCCGTCGGTGAGTCCGAGAGGCCGTCGGTGAGTTGGAGAGGCAGTCGGTGAGTCGCAGAGGCTGTCGGTGAGTCGGAGAGGCGGTCGGTGAGTCGGAGAGGCGGTCGGTAAGTGGGAGAGGTGGTCGGTGAGTCGGAGAGGCGGTCGTTGAGTCGGAGTGGCGGTCGGTGAGTCGGAGAGGCGGTCGGTGAGTCGGAGAGGCGGTCGGTGAGTCGGAGAGGCCGTCGGTGAGTCCGAGAGGCAGTCTGTGAGTCGGAGAGGCGGTCGGTGAGTCGGAGAGGCGGTCGGTGAGTGGGAGAGGCGGTCGGTGAGTGGGCGAGGCGGTCGGTGAGTCGGAGAGGCGGTCGGTGAGTCGGAGAGGCGGTCGGTGAGTCGGAGAGGCGGTCGGTGAGTCCGAGAGGCCGTCGATGAGTCGGAGAGGCAATCATTGAGTCGGAGAGGCTGTCGCTGAGTCGGTGAGGCAGTCGGTGAGTCGGAGAGGCAGTCGGTGAGTCAGAGAGGCGGTCGGTGAGTCGGATAGGCAGTCGGTGAGTCGGAGAGGCCGTCGGTGAGTCCGAGAGGCAGTCTGTGAGTCGGAGAGGCAGTCGGTGAGTGGGAGAGGCAGTCGGTGAGTCGGAGAGGCAGTCGGTGAGTCGGAGAGGCCGTCGGTGAGTCGGTGAGTCGGAGAGGCAGTCGGTGAGTCGGAGAGGCTGTCGGTGAGTCGGTGAGGCAGTCTGTGAGTCCGAGAGGCGGTCGGTGAGTCGGAGAGGCCGTCGGTGAGTCCGAGAGGCCGTCGGTGAGTTGGAGAGGCAGTCGGTGAGTCGCAGAGTCTGTCGGTGAGTCGGAGAGGCGGTCGGTGAGTCGGAGAGGCGGTCGGTAAGTGGGAGAGGCGGTCGGTGAGTCGGAGAGGCGGTCGTTGAGTCGGAGTGGCGGTCGGTGAGTCGGAGAGGCGGTCGGTGAGTCGGAGAGGCGGTCGGTGAGTCCGAGAGGCCGTCGATGAGTCGGAGAGGCAATCATTGAGTCGGAGAGGCTGTCGCTGAGTCGGTGAGGCAGTCGGTGAGTCGGAGAGGCAGTCGGTGAGTCAGAGAGGCGGTCGGTGAGTCGGAGAGGCACTCGGTGAGTCGGAGAGGCGGTCGGTGAGTCGGAGAGGCAGTCGGTGAGTCGGATAGGCAGTCGGTGAGTCGGAGAGGCCGTCGGTGAGTCCGAGAGGCAGTCTGTGAGTCGGAGAGGCAGTCGGTGAGTGGGAGAGGCAGTCGGTGAGTCGGAGAGGCAGTCGGTGAGTCGGAGAGGCAGTCGGTGAGTCGGAGAGGCAGTCGGTGAGTCGGAGAGGCAGTCGGTGACTCGGAGAGGCAGTCGATGAGTCGGAGAGGCAGTCGGTGAGTCGGAGAGGCAGTCGGTGAGTCGGAGAGACCGTCGGTGAGTCGGAGAGGCAGTCGGTGAGTCGGAGAGGCTGTCGGTGAGTCGGTGAGGCAGTCGGTGAGTCGGAGAGGCAGTCGCTAAGTCGGAGAGGCTGTCGGTGAGTTGGAGAGGCGGTCGGTCAGTCGGGAGGCGGTCGGTGAGTCGGAGAGGCGGTCGGTGAGTCGGAGAGGCTGTCGGTGAGTCGGAGAGGCTGTCGGTGAGTCGGAGAGGCAGTCGGTGAGTCGGAGAGGCAGTCGGTGAGTCAGAGCGGCAGTCGTTGTGTTGGAGAGGCAGTCGCTGAGTCGGAGAGGCAGTCGGTGAGTCGGAGAGGCCGTCGGTGAGTCGGTGAGTCGGAGAGGCAGTCGGTGAGTCGGAGAGGCTGTCGGTGAGTCGGTGAGGCAGTCTGTGAGTCCGAGAGGCGGTCGGTGAGTCGGAGAGGCCGTCGGTGAGTCCGAGAGGCCGTCGGTGAGTTGGAGAGGCAGTCGGTGAGTCGCAGAGGCTGTCGGTGAGTCGGAGAGGCGGTCGGTGAGTCGGAGAGGCGGTCGGTAAGTGGGAGAGGTGGTCGGTGAGTCGGAGAGGCGGTCGTTGAGTCGGAGTGGCGGTCGGTGAGTCGGAGAGGCGGTCGGTGAGTCGGAGAGGCGGTCGGTGAGTCGGAGAGGCCGTCGGTGAGTCCGAGAGGCAGTCTGTGAGTCGGAGAGGCGGTCGGTGAGTCGGAGAGGCGGTCGGTGAGTCGGAGAGGCGGTCGGTGAGTCGGAGAGGCGGTCGGTGAATCGGAGAGGCGGACGGTGTGTCGGAGAGGCGGTCGGTGAGTGGGAGAGGCGGTCGGTGAGTGGGCGAGGCGGTCGGTGAGTCGGAGAGGCGGTCGGTGAGTCGGAGAGGCGGTCGGTGAGTCGGAGAGGCGGTCGGTGAGTCGGAGAGGCTGTCGGTGAATCAGAGAGGCAGTCGGTGAGTCGGAGAGGCGGTCGGTGAGTCGGAGAGGCGGTCGGTGAGTCGGAGAGGCCGTCGGTGAGTCCGAGAGGCCGTCGGTGAGTCGGAGAGGCAGTCGGTGAGTCGCAGAGGCTGTCGGTGAGTCGGAGAGGCGGTCGGTGAGTCGGAGAGGCGGTCGGTAAGTGGGAGAGGTGGTCGGTGAGTCGGAGAGGCGGTCGTTGAGTCGGAGTGGCGGTCGGTGAGTCGGAGAGGCGGTCGGTGAGTCGGAGAGGCGGTCGGTGAGTCGGAGAGGCCGTCGGTGAGTCCGAGAGGCAGTCTGTGAGTCGGAGAGGCGGTCGGTGAGTCGGAGAGGCGGTCGGTGAGTCGGAGAGGCGGTCGGTGAGTCGGAGAGGCGGTCGGTGAATCGGAGAGGCGGACGGTGTGTCGGAGAGGCGGTCGGTGAGTGGGAGAGGCGGTCGGTGAGTGGGCGAGGCGGTCGGTGAGTCGGAGAGGCGGTCGGTGAGTCGGAGAGGCGGTCGGTGAATCGGAGAGGCGGACGGTGTGTCGGAGAGGCGGTCGGTGAGTGGGAGAGGCGGTCGGTGAGTGGGCGAGGCGGTCGGTGAGTCGGAGAGGCGGTCGGTGAGTCGGAGAGGCGGTCGGTGAGTCGGAGAGGCGGTCGGTGAGTCGGAGAGGCGGTCGGTGAGTCGGAGAGGCTGTCGGTGAATCAGAGAGGCAGTCGGTGAGTCGGAGAGGCGGTCGGTGAGTCGGAGAGGCGGTCGGTGATTCGGCGAGGCAGTCGGTGAGTCGGAGAGGCCGTTGGTGAGTCGGAGAGGCAGTCATTGACTCGGAGAGGCTGTCGGTGAGTCGTTGAGGCAGTCGGTGAGTCGGTGATGCAGTCGGTGAGTCGGAGAGGCGGTCGGTGAGTCGGAGAGGCACTCGGTGAGTCGTAGAGGCGGTCGGTGAGTCGGAGAGGCTGTCGGTGAGTCAGAGAGGCGGTCGGTGAGTCGGAGAGGCGGTCGGTGAGTCGGAGATGCGGTTGGTGAGTCGGAGAGGCAGTCGGTGAGTCGGAGAGGCCGTCGGTGAGTTGGAGAGGCAGTCATTGACTCGGAGAGGCTATCGGTGAGTCGGTGAGGCAGTCGGTGAGTCGGAGAGGCAGTCGGTGAGACGGAGAGGCGGTCGGTGAGTCGGAGAGGCAGTCGGTGAGTCGGAGAGGCAGTCGGTTAGTCGGAGAGGCCGTCGGTGCGTCCGAGAGGCAGTCTGTGATTCGGAGAGGCAATCGGTGAGTCCGAGAGGCCGTCGGTGAGTCGGAGAGGCAGTCGGTGAGTCGGAGAGGCAGTCGGTGAGTCGGAGAGGCAGTCGGTGAGTGGAAGACGCAGTCGGTGAGTCGGAGAGGCAGTCGGTGAGTCGGAGAGGCAGTCGGTGAGTCGGAGAGGCAGTCGGTGAGTCGGAGAGGCAGTCGGTGAGTCGGAGAGGCAGTCGGTGAGTCGGAGAGGCAGTCGGTGAGTCGGAGAGGCAGTCGGTGAGTCGGAGAGGCAGTCGGTGAGTCGGAGAGGCCGTCGGTGAGTCGGAGAGGCTGTCGGTGAGTCGGTGAGGCAGTCGATGAGTCGGAGAGGCAGTCGGTGAGTCGGAGAGACAGTCTGTGAGTCGGAGAGGCAGTCGGTGAGTCGGAGAGGCTGTCGGTGAGTCGGAGAGGCGGTCGTTGAGTCGGGAGGCGGTCGGTGAGTCGGAGAGGCGGTCGGTGAGTCGGAGAGGCGGTCGGTGAGTCGGAGAGGCTGTCGGTGAGTCCGAGAGGCAGTCGGTGAGACGGAGAGGCGGTCGGTGAGTGGGAGAGGCAGTCGGTGAGTCGGAGAGGCAGTCGGTGAGTCGGAGAGGCAGTCGGTGAGTCGGAGAGGCAGTCGGTGAGTCGGAGAGGCAGTCGGTGACTCGGAGAGGCAGTCGATGAGTCGGAGAGGCAGTCGGTGAGTCGGAGAGGCAGTCGGTGAGTCGGAGAGACCGTCGGTGAGTCGGAGAGGCAGTTGGTGAGTCGGAGAGGCTGTCGGTGAGTCGGAGAGGCTGTCGGTGAGTCGGAGAGGCAGTCGGTGAGTCGGAGAGGCAGTCGGTGAGTCAGAGCGGCAGTCGTTGTGTTGGAGAGGCAGTCGCTGAGTCGGAGAGGCAGTCGGTGAGTCGGAGAGGCCGTCGGTGAGTCGGTGAGTCGGAGAGGCAGTCGGTGAGTCGGAGAGGCTGTCGGTGAGTCGGTGAGGCAGTCTGTGAGTCCGAGAGGCGGTCGGTGAGTCGGAGAGGCCGTCGGTGAGTCCGAGAGGCCGTCGGTGAGTCGGAGTGGCGGTCGGTGAGTCGGAGAGGCGGTCGGTGAGTCGGAGAGGCGGTCGGTGAGTCGCAGAGTCTGTCGGTGAGTCGGAGAGGCGGTCGGTGAGTCGGAGAGGCGGTCGGTAAGTGGGAGAGGCGGTCGGTGAGTCGGAGAGGCGGTCGTTGAGTCGGAGTGGCGGTCGGTGAGTCGGAGAGGCGGTCGGTGAGTCGGAGAGGCGGTCGGTGAGTCCGAGAGGCCGTCGATGAGTCGGAGAGGCAATCATTGAGTCGGAGAGGCTGTCGCTGAGTCGGTGAGGCAGTCGGTGAGTCGGAGAGGCAGTCGGTGAGTCAGAGAGGCGGTCGGTGAGTCGGAGAGGCACTCGGTGAGTCGGAGAGGCGGTCGGTGAGTCGGAGAGGCAGTCGGTGAGTCGGATAGGCAGTCGGTGAGTCGGAGAGGCCGTTGGTGAGTCCGAGAGGCAGTCTGTGAGTCGGAGAGGCAGTCGGTGAGTGGGAGAGGCAGTCGGTGAGTCGGAGAGGCAGTCGGTGAGTCGGAGAGGCAGTCGGTGAGTCGGAGAGGCAGTCGCTAAGTCGGAGAGGCTGTCGGTGAGTTGGAGAGGCGGTCGGTCAGTCGGGAGGCGGTCGGTGAGTCGGAGAGGCGGTCGGTGAGTCGGAGAGGCTGTCGGTGAGTCGGAGAGGCTGTCGGTGAGTCGGAGAGGCAGTCGGTGAGTCGGAGAGGCAGTCGGTGAGTCAGAGCGGCAGTCGTTGTGTTGGAGAGGCAGTCGCTGAGTCGGAGAGGCAGTCGGTGAGTCGGAGAGGCAGTCGGTGAGTCGGAGAGACCGTCGGTGAGTCGGAGAGGCAGTCGGTGAGTCGGAGAGGCTGTCGGTGAGTCAGTGAGGCAGTCGTTGTGTTGGAGAGGCAGTCGCTGAGTCGGAGAGGCAGTCGGTGAGTCGGAGAGGCCGTCGGTGAGTCGGTGAGTCGGAGAGGCAGTCGGTGAGTCGGAGAGGCTGTCGGTGAGTCGGTGAGGCAGTCTGTGAGTCCGAGAGGCGGTCGGTGAGTCGGAGAGGCCGTCGGTGAGTCCGAGAGGCCGTCGGTGAGTTGGAGAGGCAGTCGGTGAGTCGCAGAGGCTGTCGGTGAGTCGGAGAGGCGGTCGGTGAGTCGGAGAGGCGGTCGGTAAGTGGGAGAGGTGGTCGGTGAGTCGGAGAGGCGGTCGTTGAGTCGGAGTGGCGGTCGGTGAGTCGGAGAGGCGGTCGGTGAGTCGGAGAGGCGGTCGGTGAGTCGGAGAGGCCGTCGGTGAGTCCGAGAGGCAGTCTGTGAGTCGAAGAGGCGGTCGGTGAGTCGGAGAGGCGGTCGGTGAGTGGGAGAGGCGGTCGGTGAGTGGGCGAGGCGGTCGGTGAGTCGGAGAGGCGGTCGGTGAGTCGGAGAGGCGGTCGGTGAGTCGGAGAGGCGGTCGGTGAGTCCGAGAGGCCGTCGATGAGTCGGAGAGGCAATCATTGAGTCGGAGAGGCTGTCGCTGAGTCGGTGAGGCAGTCGGTGAGTCGGAGAGGCAGTCGGTGAGTCAGAGAGGCGGTCGGTGAGTCGGATAGGCAGTCGGTGAGTCGGAGAGGCCGTCGGTGAGTCCGAGAGGCAGTCTGTGAGTCGGAGAGGCAGTCGGTGAGTGGGAGAGGCAGTCGGTGAGTCGGAGAGGCAGTCGGTGAGTCGGAGAGGCAGTCGGTGAGTCGGAGAGGCAGTCGGTGAGTCGGAGAGGCAGTCGGTGACTCGGAGAGGCAGTCGATGAGTCGGAGAGGCAGTCGGTGAGTCGGAGAGGCAGTCGGTGAGTCGGAGAGACCGTCGGTGAGTCGGAGAGGCAGTCGGTGAGTCGGAGAGGCTGTCGGTGAGTCGGAGAGGCTGTCGGTGAGTCGGAGAGGCAGTCGGTGAGTCGGAGAGGCAGTCGGTGAGTCAGAGCGGCAGTCGTTGTGTTGGAGAGGCAGTCGGTGAGTCGGAGAGGCAGTCGGTGAGTCGGAGAGGCCGTCGGTGAGTCGGTGAGTCGGAGAGGCAGTCGGTGAGTCGGAGAGGCTGTCGGTGAGTCGGTGAGGCAGTCTGTGAGTCCGAGAGGCGGTCGGTGAGTCGGAGAGGCCGTCGGTGAGTCCGAGAGGCCGTCGGTGAGTTGGAGAGGCAGTCGGTGAGTCGCAGAGTCTGTCGGTGAGTCGGAGAGGCGGTCGGTGAGTCGGAGAGGCGGTCGGTAAGTGGGAGAGGCGGTCGGTGAGTCGGAGAGGCGGTCGTTGAGTCGGAGTGGCGGTCGGTGAGTCGGAGAGGCGGTCGGTGAGTCGGAGAGGCGGTCGGTGAGTCCGAGAGGCCGTCGATGAGTCGGAGAGACAATCATTGAGTCGGAGAGGCTGTCGCTGAGTCGGTGAGGCAGTCGGTGAGTCGGAGAGGCAGTCGGTGAGTCAGAGAGGCGGTCGGTGAGTCGGAGAGGCACTCGGTGAGTCGGAGAGGCGGTCGGTGAGTCGGAGAGGCAGTCGGTGAGTCGGATAGGCAGTCGGTGAGTCGGAGAGGCCGTCGGTGAGTCCGAGAGGCAGTCTGTGAGTCGGAGAGGCAGTCGGTGAGTGGGAGAGGCAGTCGGTGAGTCGGAGAGGCAGTCGGTGAGTCGGAGAGGCAGTCGGTGAGTCGGAGAGGCAGTCGGTGAGTCGGAGAGGCAGTCGGTGACTCGGAGAGGCAGTCGGTGAGTCAGAGCGGCAGTCGTTCTGTTGGAGAGGCAGTCGGTGAGTCGGAGAGGCAGTCGGTGAGTCGGAGAGGCCGTCGGTGAGTCGGTGAGTCGGAGAGGCAGTCGGTGAGTCGGAGAGGCTGTCGGTGAGTCGGTGAGGCAGTCTGTGAGTCCGAGAGGCGGTCGGTGAGTCGGAGAGGCCGTCGGTGAGTCCGAGAGGCCGTCGGTGAGTTGGAGAGGCAGTCGGTGAGTCGCAGAGTCTGTCGGTGAGTCGGAGAGGCGGTCGGTGAGTCGGAGAGGCGGTCGGTAAGTGGGAGAGGCGGTCGGTGAGTCGGAGAGGCGGTCGTTGAGTCGGAGTGGCGGTCGGTGAGTCGGAGAGGCGGTCGGTGAGTCGGAGAGGCGGTCGGTGAGTCCGAGAGGCCGTCGATGAGTCGGAGAGGCAATCATTGAGTCGGAGAGGCTGTCGCTGAGTCGGTGAGGCAGTCGGTGAGTCGGAGAGGCAGTCGGTGAGTCAGAGAGGCGGTCGGTGAGTCGGAGAGGCACTCGGTGAGTCGGAGAGGCGGTCGGTGAGTCGGAGAGGCAGTCGGTGAGTCGGATAGGCAGTCGGTGAGTCGGAGAGGCCGTCGGTGAGTCCGAGAGGCAGTCTGTGAGTCGGAGAGGCAGTCGGTGAGTGGGAGAGGCAGTCGGTGAGTCGGAGAGGCAGTCGGTGAGTCGGAGAGGCAGTCGGTGAGTCGGAGAGGCAGTCGGTGAGTCGGAGAGGCAGTCGGTGACTCGGAGAGGCAGTCGATGAGTCGGAGAGGCAGTCGGTGAGTCGGAGAGGCAGTCGGTGAGTCGGAGAGACCGTCGGTGAGTCGGAGAGGCAGTCGGTGAGTCGGAGAGGCTGTCGGTGAGTCGGTGAGGCAGTCGGTGAGTCGGAGAGGCAGTCGCTAAGTCGGAGAGGCTGTCGGTGAGTTGGAGAGGCGGTCGGTCAGTCGGGAGGCGGTCGGTGAGTCGGAGAGGCGGTCGGTGAGTCGGAGAGGCTGTCGGTGAGTCGGAGAGGCTGTCGGTGAGTCGGAGAGGCAGTCGGTGAGTCGGAGAGGCAGTCGGTGAGTCAGAGCGGCAGTCGTTGTGTTGGAGAGGCAGTCGCTGAGTCGGAGAGGCAGTCGGTGAGTCGGAGAGGCCGTCGGTGAGTCGGTGAGTCGGAGAGGCAGTCGGTGAGTCGGAGAGGCTGTCGGTGAGTCGGTGAGGCAGTCTGTGAGTCCGAGAGGCGGTCGGTGAGTCGGAGAGGCCGTCGGTGAGTCCGAGAGGCCGTCGGTGAGTTGCAGAGGCAGTCGGTGAGTCGCAGAGGCTGTCGGTGAGTCGGAGAGGCGGTCGGTGAGTCGGAGAGGCGGTCGGTAAGTGGGAGAGGTGGTCGGTGAGTCGGAGAGGCGGTCGTTGAGTCGGAGTGGCGGTCGGTGAGTCGGAGAGGCGGTCGGTGAGTCGGAGAGGCGGTCGGTGAGTCGGAGAGGCCGTCGGTGAGTCCGAGAGGCAGTCTGTGAGTCGGAGAGGCGGTCGGTGAGTCGGAGAGGCGGTCGGTGAGTCGGAGAGGCGGTCGGTGAGTCGGAGAGGCGGTCGGTGAATCGGAGAGGCGGACGGTGTGTCGGAGAGGCGGTCGGTGAGTGGGAGAGGCGGTCGGTGAGTGGGCGAGGCGGTCGGTGAGTCGGAGAGGCGGTCGGTGAGTCGGAGAGGCGGTCGGTGAGTCGGAGAGGCGGTCGGTGAGTCGGAGAGGCGGTCGGTGAGTCGGAGAGGCTGTCGGTGAATCAGAGAGGCAGTCGGTGAGTCGGAGAGGCGGTCGGTGAGTCGGAGAGGCGGTCGGTGATTCGGCGAGGCAGTCGGTGAGTCGGAGAGGCCGTTGGTGAGTCGGAGAGGCAGTCATTGACTCGGAGAGGCTGTCGGTGAGTCGTTGAGGCAGTCGGTGAGTCGGTGATGCAGTCGGTGAGTCGGAGAGGCGGTCGGTGAGTCGGAGAGGCACTCGGTGAGTCGTAGAGGCGGTCGGTGAGTCGGAGAGGCTGTCGGTGAGTCAGAGAGGCGGTCGGTGAGTCGGAGAGGCGGTCGGTGAGTCGGAGATGCGGTTGGTGAGTCGGAGAGGCAGTCGGTGAGTCGGAGAGGCCGTCGGTGAGTCGGAGAGGCAGTCATTGACTCGGAGAGGCTATCGGTGAGTCGGTGAGGCAGTCGGTGAGTCGGAGAGGCAGTCGGTGAGACGGAGAGGCGGTCGGTGAGTCGGAGAGGCAGTCGGTGAGTCGGAGAGGCAGTCGGTTAGTCGGAGAGGCCGTCGGTGCGTCCGAGAGGCAGTCTGTGATTCGGAGAGGCAATCGGTGAGTCCGAGAGGCCGTCGGTGAGTCGGAGAGGCAGTCGGTGAGTCGGAGAGGCAGTCGGTGAGTCGGAGAGGCAGTCGGTGAGTGGAAGACGCAGTCGGTGAGTCGGAGAGGCAGTCGGTGAGTCGGAGAGGCAGTCGGTGAGTCGGAGAGGCAGTCGGTGAGTCGGAGAGGCAGTCGGTGAGTCGGAGAGGCAGTCGGTGAGTCGGAGAGGCAGTCAGTGAGTCGGAGAGGCAGTCGGTGAGTCGGAGAGGCCGTCGGTGAGTCGGAGAGGCTGTCGGTGAGTCGGTGAGGCAGTCGATGAGTCGGAGAGGCAGTCGGTGAGTCGGAGAGACAGTCTGTGAGTCGGAGAGGCAGTCGGTGAGTCGGAGAGGCTGTCGGTGAGTCGGAGAGGCGGTCGTTGAGTCGGGAGGCGGTCGGTGAGTCGGAGAGGCGGTCGGTGAGTCGGAGAGGCGGTCGGTGAGTCGGAGAGGCTGTCGGTGAGTCCGAGAGGCAGTCTGTGAGTCGGAGAGGCAGTCGGTGAGTCCGAGAGGCCGTCGGTGAGTCGTAGAGGCAATCATTGAGTCAGAGAGGCAGTCGCTGAGTCGGTGAGGCAGTCGGTGAGTCGGAGAGGCAGTCGGTGAGTCGGAGAAGCGGTCGGTGAGTCGGAGAGGCACTCGGTGAGTCGGAGAGGCGGTTGGTGAGTCGGAGATGCAGTCGGTGAGTCGGATAGGCAGTCGGTGAGTCGGAGAGGCCGTCGGTGAGTCCGAGAGGCTGTCTTTGAGTCGGAGAGGCCGTCGGTGAGTCCGAGAGGCCGTCGGTGAGTCGGAGAGGCAGTCGGTGAGTTGGAGAGGCATTCGGTGAGTCGGAGAGGCAGTCGGTGAGTGGGAGCGGCAGTCGTTGAGTCGGAGAGGCAGTCGGTGAGTCGGACAGGCAGTCGGTGAGTCGGAGAGGCAGTCGGTGAGTCGGAGAGGCAGTTGGTGACTCGGAGAGGCAGTCGATGAGTCGGAGAGGCAGTCGGTGAGTCGGAGAGGCAGTCGGTGAGTCGGAGAGACCGTCGGTGAGTCGGAGAGGCAGTCGGTGAGTCGGAGAGGCTGTCGGTGAGTCGGTGAGGCGGTCGGTGAGTCGGAGAGGCAGTCGGTGAGTCGGAGAGGCTGTCGGTGAGTTGGAGAGGCGGTCGGTCAGTCGGGAGGCGGTCGGTGAGTCGGAGAGGTGGTCGGTGAGTCGGAGAGGCGGTTGGTGAGTCGGAGAGGCTGTCGGTGAGTCGGAGAGGCAGTCGGTGAGTCGGAGAGGCTGTCAGTGAGTCGGTGAGGCAGTCGGTGAGTCGGAGAGGCAGTCGGTGAGTCGGAGAGGCTGTCGGTGAGTTGGAGAGGCGGTCGGTCAGTCGGGAGGCGGTCAGTGAGTCGGAGAGGCGGTCGGTGAGTCGGAGAGGCGGTCGGTGAGTCGGAGAGGCTGTCGGTTAGTCCGAGAGGCAGTCTTTGAGTCGGAGAGGCAGTCGGTGAGTCCGAGAGGCCGTCGATGAGTCGGAGAGGCAATCATTGAGTCGGAGAGACTGTCGCTGAGTCGGTGAGGCAGTCGGTGAGTCGGAGAGGCAGTCGGTGAGTCAGAGAGGCGGTCGGTGAGTCGGAGAGGCACTCGGTGAGTCGGAGAGGCGGTCGGTGAGTCGGAGAGGCAGTCGGTGAGTCGGATAGGCAGTCGGTGAGTCGGAGAGGCCGTCGGTGAGTCCGAGTGGCAGTCTGTGAGTCGGAGAGGCAGTCGGTGAGTGGGAGAGGCAGTCGGTGAGTCGGAGAGGCAGTCGGTGAGTCGGAGAGGCAGTCGGTGAGTCGGAGAGGCAGTCGGTGAGTCGGAGAGGCAGTCGGTGACTCGGAGAGGCAGTCAATGAGTCGGAGAGGCAGTCGGTGAGTCGGAGAGTCAGTCGGTGAGTCGGAGAGACCGTCGGTGAGTCGGAGAGGCAGTCGGTGAGTCGGAGAGGCTGTCGGTGAGTCGGTGAGGCAGTCGGTGAGTCGGAGAGGCAGTCGCTAAGTCGGAGAGGCTGTCGGTGAGTTGGAGAGGCGGTCGGTCAGTCGGGAGGCGGTCGGTGAGTCGGAGAGGCGGTCGGTGAGTCGGAGAGGCTGTCGGTGAGTCGGAGAGGCTGTCGGTGAGTCGGAGAGGCAGTCGGTGAGTCGGAGAGGCAGTCGGTGAGTCGGAGCGGCAGTCGGTGAGTCGGAGCGGCAGTCGGTGATTCGGAGAGGCAGTCGGTGAGTCGGAGAGGCCGTCGGTGAGTCGGAGAGGCAGTCGGTGAGTCGGAGAGGCAGTCGGTGAGTCGGAGAGGCTGTCGGTGAGTCGGAGAGGCGGTCGGTGAGTCGGGAGGCGGTCGGTGAGTCGGTGAGGCGGTCGGTGAGTCGGGGAGGCGGTCGGTGAGTCGGAGAGGCTGTCGGTGAGTCAGAGAGGCAGTCGGTGAGTCGGAGAGGCAGTCGGTGAGTCGGAGAGGCAGTCGGTGAGTCGGAGTGGCAGTCGGTGAGTCGGAGAGGCAGTCGGTGAGTCGGAGTGGCAGTCGGTGAGTCGGAGAGGCAGTCGGTGAGTCGGAGAGGCAGTCGGTGAGTCGGAGAGGCAGTCGGTGAGTCGGAGTGGCAGTCGGTGAGTCAGAGAGGCAGTCGGTGAGTCGGAGAGGCAGTCGGTGAGTCGGAGAAGCAGTCGGTGAGTCGGAGAGGCAGTCGGTGAGTCGGAGAGGCTGTCGGTGAGTCGGAGAGGCAGTCGGTGAGTCGGAGAGGCTGTCTGTGAGTCGGAGAGGCTGTCGGTGAGTCGCAGGGGCAGTCGGTGAGTCGGAGAGGCGGTCGGTGAGTCGGAGAGGCTGTCGGTGAGTCGGAGAGGCAGTCGGTGATTCGGAGAGGCGGTCGGTGAGTCGGAGAGGCGGTCGGTGAGTCGGAGAGGCGGTCGGTGAGTCGGAGAGGCCGTCGGTGAGTCCGAGAGGCCATCGGTGAGTCGGAGAGGCAGTCGGTGAGTCGGAGATGCTGTCGGTGAGTCGGAGAGGCAGTCGGTGAGTCGGAGAGGCAGTCGGTGAGTCGGAGTGGCAGTCGGTGAGTCGGAGAGGCAGTCGGTGAGTGGGAGAGGCAGTCGGTGAGTCAGAGAGGCAGTCGGTGAGTCAGAGTGGCAGTCGGTGAGTCAGAGAGGCAGTCGGTGAGTTGGAGAGGCAGTCGGTGAGGCGGAGAAGCAGTCGGTGAGTCGGAGAGGCAGTCGGTGAGTCGGAGACGCTGTCGGTGAGTCGGAGAGGCAGTCGGTGAGTCGGAGGGGCAGTCGGTGAGTCGGAGAGGCGGTCGGTGAGTCGGAGAGGCTGTCGGTGAGTCGGAGAGGCAGTCGGTGATTCGGAGAGGCGGTCGGTGAGTCGGAGAGGCGGTCGGTGAGTCGGAGAGGCGGTCGGTGAGTCGGAGAGGCCGTCGGTGAGTCCGAGAGGCCGTCGGTGAGTCGGAGAGGCAGTCGGTAAGTCGGAGATGCTGTCGGTGAGTCGGAGAGGCAGTCGGTGAGTCAGAGAGGCGGTCGGTGAGTCGGAGAGGCTGTCGGTGAGTCGGAGAGGCTGTCGGTGAGTCGGAGAGGCAGTCGGTGATTCGGAGAGGCGGTCGGTGAGTCGGAGAGGCGGTCGGTGAGTCGGAGAGGCAGTCGGTGAGTCGGAGAGGCAGTCGGTGAGTCGGAGAGGCAGTCGGTGAGTCGGAGAGGCAGTTGGTGAGTCGGAGAGGCTGTCGGTGAGTCGGAGAGGCAGTCGGTGAGTCGGAGAGGCTGTCTGTGAGTCGGAGAGGCTGTCGGTGAGTCGCAGGGGCAGTCGGTGAGTCGGAGAGGCGGTCGGTGAGTCGGAGAGGCTGTCGGTGAGTCGGAGAGGCAGTCGGTGATTCGGAGAGGCGGTCGGTGAGTCGGAGAGGCGGTCGGTGAGTTGGAGAGGCGGTCGGTGAGTCGGAGAGGCCGTCGGTGAGTCCGAGAGGCCATCGGTGAGTCGGAGAGGCAGTCGGTGAGTCAGAGAGGCGGTCGGTGAGTCGGATAGGCAGTCGGTGAGTCGGAGAGGCCGTCGGTGAGTCCGAGAGGCAGTCTGTGAGTCGGAGAGGCAGTCGGTGAGTGGGAGAGGCAGTCGGTGAGTCGGAGAGGCAGTCGGTGAGTCGGAGAGGCAGTCGGTGAGTCGGAGAGGCAGTCGGTGAGTCGGAGAGGCAGTCGGTGACTCGGAGAGGCAGTCGATGAGTCGGAGAGGCAGTCGGTGAGTCGGAGAGGCAGTCGGTGAGTCGGAGAGACCGTCGGTGAGTCGGAGAGGCAGTCGGTGAGTCGGAGAGGCTGTCGGTGAGTCGGAGAGGCTGTCGGTGAGTCGGAGAGGCAGTCGGTGAGTCGGAGAGGCAGTCGGTGAGTCAGAGCGGCAGTCGTTGTGTTGGAGAGGCAGTCGGTGAGTCGGAGAGGCAGTCGGTGAGTCGGAGAGGCCGTCGGTGAGTCGGTGAGTCGGAGAGGCAGTCGGTGAGTCGGAGAGGCTGTCGGTGAGTCGGTGAGGCAGTCTGTGAGTCCGAGAGGCGGTCGGTGAGTCGGAGAGGCCGTCGGTGAGTCCGAGAGGCCGTCGGTGAGTTGGAGAGGCAGTCGGTGAGTCGCAGAGTCTGTCGGTGAGTCGGAGAGGCGGTCGGTGAGTCGGAGAGGCGGTCGGTAAGTGGGAGAGGCGGTCGGTGAGTCGGAGAGGCGGTCGTTGAGTCGGAGTGGCGGTCGGTGAGTCGGAGAGGCGGTCGGTGAGTCGGAGAGGCGGTCGGTGAGTCCGAGAGGCCGTCGATGAGTCGGAGAGACAATCATTGAGTCGGAGAGGCTGTCGCTGAGTCGGTGAGGCAGTCGGTGAGTCGGAGAGGCAGTCGGTGAGTCAGAGAGGCGGTCGGTGAGTCGGAGAGGCACTCGGTGAGTCGGAGAGGCGGTCGGTGAGTCGGAGAGGCAGTCGGTGAGTCGGATAGGCAGTCGGTGAGTCGGAGAGGCCGTCGGTGAGTCCGAGAGGCAGTCTGTGAGTCGGAGAGGCAGTCGGTGAGTGGGAGAGGCAGTCGGTGAGTCGGAGAGGCAGTCGGTGAGTCGGAGAGGCAGTCGGTGAGTCGGAGAGGCAGTCGGTGAGTCGGAGAGGCAGTCGGTGACTCGGAGAGGCAGTCGGTGAGTCAGAGCGGCAGTCGTTCTGTTGGAGAGGCAGTCGGTGAGTCGGAGAGGCAGTCGGTGAGTCGGAGAGGCCGTCGGTGAGTCGGTGAGTCGGAGAGGCAGTCGGTGAGTCGGAGAGGCTGTCGGTGAGTCGGTGAGGCAGTCTGTGAGTCCGAGAGGCGGTCGGTGAGTCGGAGAGGCCGTCGGTGAGTCCGAGAGGCCGTCGGTGAGTTGGAGAGGCAGTCGGTGAGTCGCAGAGTCTGTCGGTGAGTCGGAGAGGCGGTCGGTGAGTCGGAGAGGCGGTCGGTAAGTGGGAGAGGCGGTCGGTGAGTCGGAGAGGCGGTCGTTGAGTCGGAGTGGCGGTCGGTGAGTCGGAGAGGCGGTCGGTGAGTCGGAGAGGCGGTCGGTGAGTCCGAGAGGCCGTCGATGAGTCGGAGAGGCAATCATTGAGTCGGAGAGGCTGTCGCTGAGTCGGTGAGGCAGTCGGTGAGTCGGAGAGGCAGTCGGTGAGTCAGAGAGGCGGTCGGTGAGTCGGAGAGGCACTCGGTGAGTCGGAGAGGCGGTCGGTGAGTCGGAGAGGCAGTCGGTGAGTCGGATAGGCAGTCGGTGAGTCGGAGAGGCCGTCGGTGAGTCCGAGAGGCAGTCTGTGAGTCGGAGAGGCAGTCGGTGAGTGGGAGAGGCAGTCGGTGAGTCGGAGAGGCAGTCGGTGAGTCGGAGAGGCAGTCGGTGAGTCGGAGAGGCAGTCGGTGAGTCGGAGAGGCAGTCGGTGACTCGGAGAGGCAGTCGATGAGTCGGAGAGGCAGTCGGTGAGTCGGAGAGGCAGTCGGTGAGTCGGAGAGACCGTCGGTGAGTCGGAGAGGCAGTCGGTGAGTCGGAGAGGCTGTCGGTGAGTCGGTGAGGCAGTCGGTGAGTCGGAGAGGCAGTCGCTAAGTCGGAGAGGCTGTCGGTGAGTTGGAGAGGCGGTCGGTCAGTCGGGAGGCGGTCGGTGAGTCGGAGAGGCGGTCGGTGAGTCGGAGAGGCTGTCGGTGAGTCGGAGAGGCTGTCGGTGAGTCGGAGAGGCAGTCGGTGAGTCGGAGAGGCAGTCGGTGAGTCAGAGCGGCAGTCGTTGTGTTGGAGAGGCAGTCGCTGAGTCGGAGAGGCAGTCGGTGAGTCGGAGAGGCCGTCGGTGAGTCGGTGAGTCGGAGAGGCAGTCGGTGAGTCGGAGAGGCTGTCGGTGAGTCGGTGAGGCAGTCTGTGAGTCCGAGAGGCGGTCGGTGAGTCGGAGAGGCCGTCGGTGAGTCCGAGAGGCCGTCGGTGAGTTGCAGAGGCAGTCGGTGAGTCGCAGAGGCTGTCGGTGAGTCGGAGAGGCGGTCGGTGAGTCGGAGAGGCGGTCGGTAAGTGGGAGAGGTGGTCGGTGAGTCGGAGAGGCGGTCGTTGAGTCGGAGTGGCGGTCGGTGAGTCGGAGAGGCGGTCGGTGAGTCGGAGAGGCGGTCGGTGAGTCGGAGAGGCCGTCGGTGAGTCCGAGAGGCAGTCTGTGAGTCGGAGAGGCGGTCGGTGAGTCGGAGAGGCGGTCGGTGAGTCGGAGAGGCGGTCGGTGAGTCGGAGAGGCGGTCGGTGAATCGGAGAGGCGGACGGTGTGTCGGAGAGGCGGTCGGTGAGTGGGAGAGGCGGTCGGTGAGTGGGCGAGGCGGTCGGTGAGTCGGAGAGGCGGTCGGTGAGTCGGAGAGGCGGTCGGTGAGTCGGAGAGGCGGTCGGTGAGTCGGAGAGGCGGTCGGTGAGTCGGAGAGGCTGTCGGTGAATCAGAGAGGCAGTCGGTGAGTCGGAGAGGTGGTCGGTGAGTCGGAGAGGCGGTCGGTGATTCGGCGAGGCAGTCGGTGAGTCGGAGAGGCCGTTGGTGAGTCGGAGAGGCAGTCATTGACTCGGAGAGGCTGTCGGTGAGTCGTTGAGGCAGTCGGTGAGTCGGTGATGCAGTCGGTGAGTCGGAGAGGCGGTCGGTGAGTCGGAGAGGCACTCGGTGAGTCGTAGAGGCGGTCGGTGAGTCGGAGAGGCTGTCGGTGAGTCAGAGAGGCGGTCGGTGAGTCGGAGAGGCGGTCGGTGAGTCGGAGATGCGGTTGGTGAGTCGGAGAGGCAGTCGGTGAGTCGGAGAGGCCGTCGGTGAGTCGGAGAGGCAGTCATTGACTCGGAGAGGCTATCGGTGAGTCGGTGAGGCAGTCGGTGAGTCGGAGAGGCAGTCGGTGAGACGGAGAGGCGGTCGGTGAGTCGGAGAGGCAGTCGGTGAGTCGGAGAGGCAGTCGGTTAGTCGGAGAGGCCGTCGGTGCGTCCGAGAGGCAGTCTGTGATTCGGAGAGGCAATCGGTGAGTCCGAGAGGCCGTCGGTGAGTCGGAGAGGCAGTCGGTGAGTCGGAGAGGCAGTCGGTGAGTCGGAGAGGCAGTCGGTGAGTGGAAGACGCAGTCGGTGAGTCGGAGAGGCAGTCGGTGAGTCGGAGAGGCAGTCGGTGAGTCGGAGAGGCAGTCGGTGAGTCGGAGAGGCAGTCGGTGAGTCGGAGAGGCAGTCGGTGAGTCGGAGAGGCAGTCAGTGAGTCGGAGAGGCAGTCGGTGAGTCGGAGAGGCCGTCGGTGAGTCGGAGAGGCTGTCGGTGAGTCGGTGAGGCAGTCGATGAGTCGGAGAGGCAGTCGGTGAGTCGGAGAGACAGTCTGTGAGTCGGAGAGGCAGTCGGTGAGTCGGAGAGGCTGTCGGTGAGTCGGAGAGGCGGTCGTTGAGTCGGGAGGCGGTCGGTGAGTCGGAGAGGCGGTCGGTGAGTCGGAGAGGCGGTCGGTGAGTCGGAGAGGCTGTCGGTGAGTCCGAGAGGCAGTCTGTGAGTCGGAGAGGCAGTCGGTGAGTCCGAGAGGCCGTCGGTGAGTCGTAGAGGCAATCATTGAGTCAGAGAGGCAGTCGCTGAGTCGGTGAGGCAGTCGGTGAGTCGGAGAGGCAGTCGGTGAGTCGGAGAAGCGGTCGGTGAGTCGGAGAGGCACTCGGTGAGTCGGAGAGGCGGTTGGTGAGTCGGAGATGCAGTCGGTGAGTCGGATAGGCAGTCGGTGAGTCGGAGAGGCCGTCGGTGAGTCCGAGAGGCTGTCTTTGAGTCGGAGAGGCCGTCGGTGAGTCCGAGAGGCCGTCGGTGAGTCGGAGAGGCAGTCGGTGAGTTGGAGAGGCATTCGGTGAGTCGGAGAGGCAGTCGGTGAGTGGGAGCGGCAGTCGTTGAGTCGGAGAGGCAGTCGGTGAGTCGGACAGGCAGTCGGTGAGTCGGAGAGGCAGTCGGTGAGTCGGAGAGGCAGTTGGTGACTCGGAGAGGCAGTCGATGAGTCGGAGAGGCAGTCGGTGAGTCGGAGAGGCAGTCGGTGAGTCGGAGAGACCGTCGGTGAGTCGGAGAGGCAGTCGGTGAGTCGGAGAGGCTGTCGGTGAGTCGGTGAGGCGGTCGGTGAGTCGGAGAGGCAGTCGGTGAGTCGGAGAGGCTGTCGGTGAGTTGGAGAGGCGGTCGGTCAGTCGGGAGGCGGTCGGTGAGTCGGAGAGGTGGTCGGTGAGTCGGAGAGGCGGTTGGTGAGTCGGAGAGGCTGTCGGTGAGTCGGAGAGGCAGTCGGTGAGTCGGAGAGGCTGTCAGTGAGTCGGTGAGGCAGTCGGTGAGTCGGAGAGGCAGTCGGTGAGTCGGAGAGGCTGTCGGTGAGTTGGAGAGGCGGTCGGTCAGTCGGGAGGCGGTCAGTGAGTCGGAGAGGCGGTCGGTGAGTCGGAGAGGCGGTCGGTGAGTCGGAGAGGCTGTCGGTTAGTCCGAGAGGCAGTCTTTGAGTCGGAGAGGCAGTCGGTGAGTCCGAGAGGCCGTCGATGAGTCGGAGAGGCAATCATTGAGTCGGAGAGACTGTCGCTGAGTCGGTGAGGCAGTCGGTGAGTCGGAGAGGCAGTCGGTGAGTCAGAGAGGCGGTCGGTGAGTCGGAGAGGCACTCGGTGAGTCGGAGAGGCGGTCGGTGAGTCGGAGAGGCAGTCGGTGAGTCGGATAGGCAGTCGGTGAGTCGGAGAGGCCGTCGGTGAGTCCGAGTGGCAGTCTGTGAGTCGGAGAGGCAGTCGGTGAGTGGGAGAGGCAGTCGGTGAGTCGGAGAGGCAGTCGGTGAGTCGGAGAGGCAGTCGGTGAGTCGGAGAGGCAGTCGGTGAGTCGGAGAGGCAGTCGGTGACTCGGAGAGGCAGTCAATGAGTCGGAGAGGCAGTCGGTGAGTCGGAGAGTCAGTCGGTGAGTCGGAGAGACCGTCGGTGAGTCGGAGAGGCAGTCGGTGAGTCGGAGAGGCTGTCGGTGAGTCGGTGAGGCAGTCGGTGAGTCGGAGAGGCAGTCGCTAAGTCGGAGAG
Organism: Pristiophorus japonicus; assembly: GCF_044704955.1. Lineage (NCBI taxonomy): Eukaryota > Metazoa > Chordata > Chondrichthyes > Pristiophoridae > Pristiophorus > Pristiophorus japonicus. The sequence continues at coordinate 201,531 of NW_027252527.1, read as the reverse complement.
GCTGTCGGTGAGTTGGAGAGGCGGTCGGTCAGTCGGGAGGCGGTCGGTGAGTCGGAGAGGCGGTCGGTGAGTCGGAGAGGCTGTCGGTGAGTCGGAGAGGCTGTCGGTGAGTCGGAGAGGCAGTCGGTGAGTCGGAGAGGCAGTCGGTGAGTCGGAGCGGCAGTCGGTGAGTCGGAGCGGCAGTCGGTGATTCGGAGAGGCAGTCGGTGAGTCGGAGAGGCCGTCGGTGAGTCGGAGAGGCAGTCGGTGAGTCGGAGAGGCAGTCGGTGAGTCGGAGAGGCTGTCGGTGAGTCGGAGAGGCGGTCGGTGAGTCGGGAGGCGGTCGGTGAGTCGGTGAGGCGGTCGGTGAGTCGGGGAGGCGGTCGGTGAGTCGGAGAGGCTGTCGGTGAGTCAGAGAGGCAGTCGGTGAGTCGGAGAGGCAGTCGGTGAGTCGGAGAGGCAGTCGGTGAGTCGGAGTGGCAGTCGGTGAGTCGGAGAGGCAGTCGGTGAGTCGGAGTGGCAGTCGGTGAGTCGGAGAGGCAGTCGGTGAGTCGGAGAGGCAGTCGGTGAGTCGGAGAGGCAGTCGGTGAGTCGGAGTGGCAGTCGGTGAGTCAGAGAGGCAGTCGGTGAGTCGGAGAGGCAGTCGGTGAGTCGGAGAAGCAGTCGGTGAGTCGGAGAGGCAGTCGGTGAGTCGGAGAGGCTGTCGGTGAGTCGGAGAGGCAGTCGGTGAGTCGGAGAGGCTGTCTGTGAGTCGGAGAGGCTGTCGGTGAGTCGCAGGGGCAGTCGGTGAGTCGGAGAGGCGGTCGGTGAGTCGGAGAGGCTGTCGGTGAGTCGGAGAGGCAGTCGGTGATTCGGAGAGGCGGTCGGTGAGTCGGAGAGGCGGTCGGTGAGTCGGAGAGGCGGTCGGTGAGTCGGAGAGGCCGTCGGTGAGTCCGAGAGGCCATCGGTGAGTCGGAGAGGCAGTCGGTGAGTCGGAGATGCTGTCGGTGAGTCGGAGAGGCAGTCGGTGAGTCGGAGAGGCAGTCGGTGAGTCGGAGTGGCAGTCGGTGAGTCGGAGAGGCAGTCGGTGAGTGGGAGAGGCAGTCGGTGAGTCAGAGAGGCAGTCGGTGAGTCAGAGTGGCAGTCGGTGAGTCAGAGAGGCAGTCGGTGAGTTGGAGAGGCAGTCGGTGAGGCGGAGAAGCAGTCGGTGAGTCGGAGAGGCAGTCGGTGAGTCGGAGACGCTGTCGGTGAGTCGGAGAGGCAGTCGGTGAGTCGGAGGGGCAGTCGGTGAGTCGGAGAGGCGGTCGGTGAGTCGGAGAGGCTGTCGGTGAGTCGGAGAGGCAGTCGGTGATTCGGAGAGGCGGTCGGTGAGTCGGAGAGGCGGTCGGTGAGTCGGAGAGGCGGTCGGTGAGTCGGAGAGGCCGTCGGTGAGTCCGAGAGGCCGTCGGTGAGTCGGAGAGGCAGTCGGTAAGTCGGAGATGCTGTCGGTGAGTCGGAGAGGCAGTCGGTGAGTCAGAGAGGCGGTCGGTGAGTCGGAGAGGCTGTCGGTGAGTCGGAGAGGCTGTCGGTGAGTCGGAGAGGCAGTCGGTGATTCGGAGAGGCGGTCGGTGAGTCGGAGAGGCGGTCGGTGAGTCGGAGAGGCAGTCGGTGAGTCGGAGAGGCAGTCGGTGAGTCGGAGAGGCAGTCGGTGAGTCGGAGAGGCAGTTGGTGAGTCGGAGAGGCTGTCGGTGAGTCGGAGAGGCAGTCGGTGAGTCGGAGAGGCTGTCTGTGAGTCGGAGAGGCTGTCGGTGAGTCGCAGGGGCAGTCGGTGAGTCGGAGAGGCGGTCGGTGAGTCGGAGAGGCTGTCGGTGAGTCGGAGAGGCAGTCGGTGATTCGGAGAGGCGGTCGGTGAGTCGGAGAGGCGGTCGGTGAGTTGGAGAGGCGGTCGGTGAGTCGGAGAGGCCGTCGGTGAGTCCGAGAGGCCATCGGTGAGTCGGAGAGGCAGTCGGTGAGTCGGAGATGCTGTCGGTGAGTCGGAGAGGCAGTCGGTGAGTCGGAGAGGCAGTCGGTGAGTCGGAGTGGCAGTCGGTGAGTCGGAGAGGCAGTCGGTGAGTCGGAGTGGCAGTCGGTGAGTCAGAGAGGCAGTCGGTGAGTCAGAGTGGCAGTCGGTGAGTCAGAGAGGCAGTCGGTGAGTTGGAGAGGCAGTCGGTGAGGCGGAGAAGCAGTCGGTGAGTCGGAGAGGCAGTCGGTGAGTCGGAGACGCTGTCGGTGAGTCGGAGAGGCAGTCGGTGAGTCGGAGGGGCAGTCGGTGAGTCGGAGAGGCGGTCAGTGAGTCGGAGAGGCTGTCGGTGAGTCGGAGAGGCAGTCGGTGATTCGGAGAGGCGGTCGGTGAGTCGGAGAGGCGGTCGGTGAGTCGGAGAGGCGGTCGGTGAGTCGGAGAGGCGGTCGGTGAGTCGGAGAGGCGGTCGGTGAGTCGGAGAGGCAGTCGGTGAGTCGGAGAGGCAGTCGGTAAGTCGGAGATGCTGTCGGTGAGTCGGAGAGGCAGTCGGTGAGTCGGAGAGGCGGTCGGTGAGTCGGAGAGGCGGTCGGTAAGTGGGAGAGGCGGTCGGTGAGTGGGCGAGGCGGTCGGTGAGTCGGAGAGGCGGTCGGTGAGTCGGAGAGGCGGTCGGTGAGTCGGAGACGCGGTCGGTGAGTCGGAGAGGCTGTCGGTGAGTCGGAGAGGCTGTCGGTGAGTCGGAGAGGCAGTCGGTGATTCGGAGAGGCGGTCGGTGAGTCGGAGATGCGGTCGGTGAGTCGGAGAGGCGGTCGGTGAGTCGGAGAGGCCGTCGGTGAGTCCGAGAGGCCGTCGGTGTGTCGCAGAGGCAGTCGGTGAGTCGGAGATGCAGTCGGTGAGTCGGAGAGGCGGTCGGTGAGTCGGAGAGGCGGTCGGTAAGTGGGAGAGACGGTCGGTGAGTGGGCGAGGCGGTCGGTGAGTCGGAGAGGCGGTCGGTGAGTCGGAGAGGCGGTCGGTGAGTCGGACACGCGGTCGGTGAGTCGGAGAGGCTGTCGGTGAGTCGGAGAGGCCGTCGGTGAGTCGGAGAGGCAGTCGGTGAGTCGGAGAGGCTGTCGGTGAGTGGGAGTGGCGGTCGGTGAGTGGGCGAGGCGGTCGGTGAGTCGGAGAGGCGGTCGATGAGTCGGAGAGGCTGTCGGTGAGTCGGAGAGGCTATCGGTGTGTCGGGAGGCGGTCGGTGAGTCGGAGAGGCGGTCTGTGAGTCGGAAAGGCGGTCGGTGAGTCGGAGAGGCGGTCGTTGAGTCGGGAGGCGGTCGGTGAGTCGGAGAGGCGGTCGGTGAGTCGGAGAGGCGGTCGGTGAGTCGGAGAGGCTGTCGGTGAGTCCGAGAGGCAGTCTGTGAGTCGGAGAGGCAGTCGGTGAGTCCGAGAGGCCGTCGGTGAGTCGTAGAGGCAATCATTGAGTCAGAGAGGCAGTCGCTGAGTCGGTGAGGCAGTCGGTGAGTCGGAGAGGCAGTCGGTGAGTCGGAGAAGCGGTCGGTGAGTCGGAGAGGCACTCGGTGAGTCGGAGAGGCGGTTGGTGAGTCGGAGATGCAGTCGGTGAGTCGGATAGGCAGTCGGTGAGTCGGAGAGGCCGTCGGTGAGTCCGAGAGGCTGTCAGTGAGTCGGTGAGGCAGTCGGTGAGTCGGAGAGGCAGTCGGTGAGTCGGAGAGGCTGTCGGTGAGTTGGAGAGGCGGTCGGTCAGTCGGGAGGCGGTCAGTGAGTCGGAGAGGCGGTCGGTGAGTCGGAGAGGCGGTCGGTGAGTCGGAGAGGCTGTCGGTTAGTCCGAGAGGCAGTCTTTGAGTCGGAGAGGCAGTCGGTGAGTCCGAGAGGCCGTCGATGAGTCGGAGAGGCAATCATTGAGTCGGAGAGACTGTCGCTGAGTCGGTGAGGCAGTCGGTGAGTCGGAGAGGCAGTCGGTGAGTCAGAGAGGCGGTCGGTGAGTCGGAGAGGCACTCGGTGAGTCGGAGAGGCGGTCGGTGAGTTGGAGAGGCAGTCGGTGAGTCGGATAGGCAGTCGGTGAGTCGGAGAGGCCGTCGGTGAGTCCGAGTGGCAGTCTGTGAGTCGGAGAGGCAGTCGGTGAGTGGGAGAGGCAGTCGGTGAGTCGGAGAGGCAGTCGGTGAGTCGGAGAGGCAGTCGGTGAGTCGGAGAGGCAGTCGGTGAGTCGGAGAGGCAGTCGGTGACTCGGAGAGGCAGTCGATGAGTCGGAGAGGCAGTCGGTGAGTCGGAGAGTCAGTCGGTGAGTCGGAGAGACCGTCGGTGAGTCGGAGAGGCAGTCGGTGAGTCGGAGAGGCTGTCGGTGAGTCGGTGAGGCAGTCGGTGAGTCGGAGAGGCAGTCGCTAAGTCGGAGAGGCTGTCGGTGAGTTGGAGAGGCGGTCGGTCAGTCGGGAGGCGGTCGGTGAGTCGGAGAGGCGGTCGGTGAGTCGGAGAGGCTGTCGGTGAGTCGGAGAGGCTGTCGGTGAGTCGGAGAGGCAGTCGGTGAGTCGGAGAGGCAGTCGGTGAGTCGGAGCGGCAGTCGGTGAGTCGGAGCGGCAGTCGGTGATTCGGAGAGGCAGTCGGTGAGTCGGAGAGGCCGTCGGTGAGTCGGAGAGGCAGTCGGTGAGTCGGAGAGGCAGTCGGTGAGTCGGAGAGGCTGTCGGTGAGTCGGAGAGGCGGTCGGTGAGTCGGGAGGCGGTCGGTGAGTCGGTGAGGCGGTCGGTGAGTCGGGGAGGCGGTCGGTGAGTCGGAGAGGCTGTCGGTGAGTCAGAGAGGCAGTCGGTGAGTCGGAGAGGCAGTCGGTGAGTCGGAGAGGCAGTCGGTGAGTCGGAGTGGCAGTCGGTGAGTCGGAGAGGCAGTCGGTGAGTCGGAGTGGCAGTCGGTGAGTCGGAGAGGCAGTCGGTGAGTCGGAGTGGCAGTCGGTGAGTCGGAGAGGCAGTCGGTGAGTCGGAGTGGCAGTCGGTGAGTCAGAGAGGCAGTCGGTGAGTCGGAGAGGCAGTCGGTGAGTCGGAGAGGCAGTCGGTGAGTCGGAGAGGCAGTCGGTGAGTCGGAGATGCTGTCGGTGAGTCGGAGAGGCAGTCGGTGAGTCGGAGAGGCAGTCGGTGAGTCGGAGTGGCAGTCGGTGAGTCGGAGAGGCAGTCGGTGAGTCGGAGTGGCAGTCGGTGAGTCAGAGAGGCAGTCGGTGAGTCAGAGTGGCAGTCGGTGAGTCAGAGAGGCAGTCGGTGAGTTGGAGAGGCAGTCGGTGAGGCGGAGAAGCAGTCGGTGAGTCGGAGAGGCAGTCGGTGAGTCGGAGACGCTGTCGGTGAGTCGGAGAGGCAGTCGGTGAGTCGGAGGGGCAGTTGGTGAGTCGGAGTGGCAGTCGGTGAGTCGGAGAGGCAGTCGGTGAGTCGGAGTGGCAGTCGGTGAGTCGGAGAGGCGGTCGGTGAGTCGGAGAGGCCGTCGGTGAGTCCGAGAGGCCATCGGTGAGTCGGAGAGGCAGTCGGTGAGTCGGAGATGCTGTCGGTGAGTCGGAGAGGCAGTCGGTGAGTCGGAGAGGCAGTCGGTGAGTCGGAGTGGCAGTCGGTGAGTCGGAGAGGCAGTCGGTGAGTCGGAGTGGCAGTCGGTGAGTCAGAGAGGCAGTCGGTGAGTCAGAGTGGCAGTCGGTGAGTCAGAGAGGCAGTCGGTGAGTTGGAGAGGCAGTCGGTGAGGCGGAGAAGCAGTCGGTGAGTCGGAGAGGCAGTCGGTGAGTCGGAGACGCTGTCGGTGAGTCGGAGAGGCAGTCGGTGAGTCGGAGGGGCAGTCGGTGAGTCGGAGAGGCGGTCAGTGAGTCGGAGAGGCTGTCGGTGAGTCGGAGAGGCAGTCGGTGATTCGGAGAGGCGGTCGGTGAGTCGGAGAGGCGGTCGGTGAGTCGGAGAGGCGGTCGGTGAGTCGGAGAGGCCGTCGGTGAGTCCGAGAGGCCGTCGGTGAGTCGGAGAGGCAGTCGGTAAGTCGGAGGTGCTGTCGGTGAGTCGGAGAGGCAGTCGGTGAGTCGGAGAGGCGGTCGGTGAGTCGGAGAGGCGGTCGGTAAGTGGGAGAGGCGGTCGGTGAGTGGGCGAGGCGGTCGGTGAGTCGGAGAGGCGGTCGGTGAGTCGGAGAGGCGGTCGGTGAGTCGGAGACGCGGTCGGTGAGTCGGAGAGGCTGTCGGTGAGTCGGAGAGGCTGTCGGTGAGTCGGAGAGGCAGTCGGTGATTCGGAGAGGCGGTCGGTGAGTCGGAGATGCGGTCGGTGAGTCGGTGAGGCAGTCGGTGAGTCGGAGAGGCAGTCGGTGAGTCAGAGAGGCGGTCGGTGAGTCGGAGAGGCACTCGGTGAGTCGGAGAGGCGGTCGGTGAGTCGGAGAGGCAGTCGGTGAGTCGGATAGGCAGTCGGTGAGTCGGAGAGGCCGTCGGTGAGTCCGAGTGGCAGTCTGTGAGTCGGAGAGGCAGTCGGTGAGTGGGAGAGGCAGTCGGTGAGTCGGAGAGGCAGTCGGTGAGTCGGAGAGGCAGTCGGTGAGTCGGAGAGGCAGTCGGTGAGTCGGAGAGGCAGTCGGTGACTCGGAGAGGCAGTCGATGAGTCGGAGAGGCAGTCGGTGAGTCGGAGAGTCAGTCGGTGAGTCGGAGAGACCGTCGGTGAGTCGGAGAGGCAGTCGGTGAGTCGGAGAGGCTGTCGGTGAGTCGGTGAGGCAGTCGGTGAGTCGGAGAGGCAGTCGCTAAGTCGGAGAGGCTGTCGGTGAGTTGGAGAGGCGGTCGGTCAGTCGGGAGGCGGTCGGTGAGTCGGAGAGGCGGTCGGTGAGTCGGAGAGGCTGTCGGTGAGTCGGAGAGGCTGTCGGTGAGTCGGAGAGGCAGTCGGTGAGTCGGAGAGGCAGTCGGTGAGTCGGAGCGGCAGTCGGTGAGTCGGAGCGGCAGTCGGTGATTCGGAGAGGCAGTCGGTGAGTCGGAGAGGCCGTCGGTGAGTCGGAGAGGCAGTCGGTGAGTCGGAGAGGCAGTCGGTGAGTCGGAGAGGCTGTCGGTGAGTCGGAGAGGCGGTCGGTGAGTCGGGAGGCGGTCGGTGAGTCGGTGAGGCGGTCGGTGAGTCGGGGAGGCGGTCGGTGAGTCGGAGAGGCTGTCGGTGAGTCAGAGAGGCAGTCGGTGAGTCGGAGAGGCAGTCGGTGAGTCGGAGAGGCAGTCGGTGAGTCGGAGTGGCAGTCGGTGAGTCGGAGAGGCAGTCGGTGAGTCGGAGTGGCAGTCGGTGAGTCGGAGAGGCAGTCGGTGAGTCGGAGTGGCAGTCGGTGAGTCGGAGAGGCAGTCGGTGAGTCGGAGTGGCAGTCGGTGAGTCAGAGAGGCAGTCGGTGAGTCGGAGAGGCAGTCGGTGAGTCGGAGAGGCAGTCGGTGAGTCGGAGAGGCAGTCGGTGAGTCGGAGATGCTGTCGGTGAGTCGGAGAGGCAGTCGGTGAGTCGGAGAGGCAGTCGGTGAGTCGGAGTGGCAGTCGGTGAGTCGGAGAGGCAGTCGGTGAGTCGGAGTGGCAGTCGGTGAGTCAGAGAGGCAGTCGGTGAGTCAGAGTGGCAGTCGGTGAGTCAGAGAGGCAGTCGGTGAGTTGGAGAGGCAGTCGGTGAGGCGGAGAAGCAGTCGGTGAGTCGGAGAGGCAGTCGGTGAGTCGGAGACGCTGTCGGTGAGTCGGAGAGGCAGTCGGTGAGTCGGAGGGGCAGTTGGTGAGTCGGAGTGGCAGTCGGTGAGTCGGAGAGGCAGTCGGTGAGTCGGAGTGGCAGTCGGTGAGTCGGAGAGGCGGTCGGTGAGTCGGAGAGGCCGTCGGTGAGTCCGAGAGGCCATCGGTGAGTCGGAGAGGCAGTCGGTGAGTCGGAGATGCTGTCGGTGAGTCGGAGAGGCAGTCGGTGAGTCGGAGAGGCAGTCGGTGAGTCGGAGTGGCAGTCGGTGAGTCGGAGAGGCAGTCGGTGAGTCGGAGTGGCAGTCGGTGAGTCAGAGAGGCAGTCGGTGAGTCAGAGTGGCAGTCGGTGAGTCAGAGAGGCAGTCGGTGAGTTGGAGAGGCAGTCGGTGAGGCGGAGAAGCAGTCGGTGAGTCGGAGAGGCAGTCGGTGAGTCGGAGACGCTGTCGGTGAGTCGGAGAGGCAGTCGGTGAGTCGGAGGGGCAGTCGGTGAGTCGGAGAGGCGGTCAGTGAGTCGGAGAGGCTGTCGGTGAGTCGGAGAGGCAGTCGGTGATTCGGAGAGGCGGTCGGTGAGTCGGAGAGGCGGTCGGTGAGTCGGAGAGGCGGTCGGTGAGTCGGAGAGGCCGTCGGTGAGTCCGAGAGGCCGTCGGTGAGTCGGAGAGGCAGTCGGTAAGTCGGAGATGCTGTCGGTGAGTCGGAGAGGCAGTCGGTGAGTCGGAGAGGCGGTCGATGAGTCGGAGAGGCGGTCGGTAAGTGGGAGAGGCGGTCGGTGAGTGGGCGAGGCGGTCGGTGAGTCGGAGAGGCGGTCGGTGAGTCGGAGAGGCGGTCGGTGAGTCGGAGACGCGGTCGGTGAGTCGGAGAGGCTGTCGGTGAGTCGGAGAGGCTGTCGGTGAGTCGGAGAGGCAGTCGGTGATTCGGAGAGGCGGTCGGTGAGTCGGAGATGCGGTCGGTCAGTCGGAGAGGCGGTCGGTGAGTCGGAGAGGCCGTCGGTGAGTCCGAGAGGCCGTCGGTGTGTCGCAGAGGCAGTCGGTGAGTCGGAGATGCAGTCGGTGAGTCGGAGAGGCGGTCGGTGAGTCGGAGAGGCGGTCGGTAAGTGGGAGAGACGGTCGGTGAGTGGGCGAGGCGGTCGGTGAGTCGGAGAGGCGGTCGGTGAGTCGGAGAGGCGGTCGGTGAGTCGGACACGCGGTCGGTGAGTCGGTGAGGCTGTCGGTGTGTCGGAGAGGCCGTCGGTGAGTCGGAGAGGCAGTCGGTGAGTCGGAGAGGCTGTCGGTGAGTGGGAGTGGCGGTCGGTGAGTGGGCGAGGCGGTCGGTGAGTCGGAGAGGCGGTCGATGAGTCGGAGAGGCTGTCGGTGAGTCGGAGAGGCTATCGGTGTGTCGGGAGGCGGTCGGTGAGTCGGAGAGGCGGTCTGTGAGTCGGAAAGGCGGTCGGTGAGTCGGAGAGGCGGTCGGTAAGTGGGAGAGGCGGTCGGGGACTCGGTGAGGCGGTCGGTGAGTCGGAGTGGCGGTCGGTGAGTCGGAGAGGCGATCGGTGAGTCGGAGAGGCGGTCGGTGAGTCGGAGAGGCCGTCGGTGAGTCCGAGAGGCAGTCTGTGAGTCGGAGAGGCGGTCGGTGAGTCGGAGAGGCGGTCGGTGAGTCGGAGAGGCGGTCGGTGAGTCGGAGAGGCGGTCGGTGAGTCGGAGAGGCGGTCGGTGAGTCGGAGAGGCGGACGGTGTGTCGGAGAGGCGGTCGGTGAGTGGGAGAGGCGGTCGGTGAGTGGGCGAGGCGGTCGGTGAGTCGGAGAGGCGGTCGGTGAGTCAGAGAGGCGGTCAGTGAGTCGGAGAGGCGGTCGGTGAGTCGGAGAGGCGGTCGGTGAGTCGGAGAGGCTGTCGGTGAATCTGAGAGGCAGTCGGTGAGTCAGAGAGGCGGTCGGTGAGTCGGAGAGGCGGTCGGTGATTCGGCGAGGCGGTCGGTGAGTCGGAGAGGCCGTCGGTGAGTCGGAGAGGCAGTCATTGACTCGGAGAGGCTGTCGGTGAGTCGTTGAGGCAGTCGGTGAGTCGGTGATGCAGTCGGTGAGTCGGAGAGGCGGTCGGTGAGTTGGAGAGGCGGTCGGTGAGTCGGAGAGGCGGTCGGTAAGTGGGAGAGGCGGTCGGTGAGTGGGCGAGGCGGTCGGTGAGTCGGAGAGGCGGTCGGTGAGTCGGAGAGGCGGTCGGTGAGTCGGAGACGCGGTCGGTGAGTCGGAGAGGCTGTCGGTGAGTCGGAGAGGCTGTCGGTGAGTCGGAGAGGCCGTCGGTGAGTCGGAGAGGCAGTCGGTGAGTCGGAGAGGCTGTCGGTGAGTGGGAGTGGCGGTCGGTGAGTGGGCGAGGCGGTCGGTGAGTCGGAGAGGCGGTCGATGAGTCGGAGAGGCTGCCGGTGAGTCGGAGAGGCAGTCGGTGAGTCGGAGACGCTGTCGGTGAGTCGGAGAGGCAGTCGGTGAGTCGGAGGGGCAGTCGGTGAGTCGGAGAGGCGGTCGGTGAGTCGGAGAGGCTGTCGGTGAGTCGGAGAGGCAGTCGGTGATTCGGAGAGGCGGTCGGTGAGTCGGAGATGCGGTCGGTGAGTCGGAGAGGCGGTCGGTGAGTCGGATAGGCCGTCGGTGAGTTCGAGAGGCCGTCGGTGAGTCGGAGAGGCAGTCGGTGAGTCGGAGATGCTGTCGGTGAGTCGGAGAGGCGGTCGGTGAGTCGGAGAGGCGGTCGGTAAGTGGGAGAGGCGGTCGGTGAGTGGGCGAGGTGGTCGGTGAGTCGGAGAGGCGGTCGGTGAGTCGGAGAGGCGGTTGGTGAGTCGGAGACGCGGTCGGTGAGTCGGAGAGGCTGTCGGTGAGTCGGAGAGGCTGTCGGTGAGTCGGAGAGGCCGTCGGTGAGTCGGAGAGGCAGTCGGTGAGTCGGAGAGGCTGTCGGTGAGTGGGAGTGGCGGTCGGTGAGTGGGCGAGGCGGTCGGTGAGTCGGAGAGGCGGTCGATGAGTCGGAGAGGCTGTCGGTGAGTCGGAGAGGCGGTCGGTGAGTCGGGAGGCGGTCGGTGAGTCGGAGAGGCGGTCGGTGAGTCGGAGAGGCGGTCGGTGAGTCGGAGAGGCGGTCGGTAAGTGGGAGAGGCAGTCGGGGAGTCGGTGAGGCGGTCAGTGAGTCGGAGTGGCGGTCGGTGAGTCGGAGAGGCGATCGGTGAGTCGGAGAGGCGGTCGGTGAGTCGGAGAGGCCGTCGGTGAGTCCGAGAGGCAGTCTGTGAGTCGGAGAGGCGGTCGGTGAGTCGGAGAGGCGGTCGGTGAGTCGGAGAGGCGGTCGGTGAGTCGGAGAGGCGGTCGGTGAGTCGGAGAGGCGGTCGGTGAGTCGGAGAGGCGGACGGTGTGTCGGAGAGGCGGTCGGTGAGTGGGAGAGGCGGTCGGTGAGTGGGCGAGGCGGTCGGTGAGTCGGAGAGGTGGTCGGTGAGTCGGAGAGGCGGTCGGTGAGTCGGAGAGGCAGTCGGTGAGTCGGAGAGGCGGTCGGTGAGTCGGAGAGGCTGTCGGTGAGTCGGAGAGGCAGTCGGTGAGTTGGAGAGGCAGTCGATGAGTCGGAGAGGCAGTCGGTGAGTCGGAGAGGCTGTCGGTGAGTCGGAGAGGCAGTCGGTGACTCGGAGAGGCAGTCGATGAGTCGGAGAGGCAGTCGGTGAGTCGGAGAGGCAGTCGGTGAGTCGGAGAGACCGTCGGTGAGTCGGAGAGGCAGTCGGTGAGTCGGAGAGGCTGTCGGTGAGTCGGTGAGGCGGTCGGTGAGTCGGAGAGGCAGTCGGTGAGTCGGAGAGGCTGTCGGTGAGTTGGAGAGGCGGTCGGTCAGTCGGGAGGCGGTCGGTGAGTCGGAGAGGTGGTCGGTGAGTCGGAGAGGCGGTGGGTGAGTCGGAGAGGCTGTCGGTGAGTCGGAGAGGCAGTCGGTGAGTCGGGAGGCGGTCAGTGAGTCGGAGAGGCGGTCGGTGAGTCGGAGAGGCGGTCGGTGAGTCGGAGAGGCTGTCGGTTAGTCCGAGAGGCAGTCTTTGAGTCGGAGAGGCAGTCGGTGAGTCCGAGAGGCCGTCGATGAGTCGGAGAGGCAATCATTGAGTCGGAGAGACTGTCGCTGAGTCGGTGAGGCAGTCGGTGAGTCGGAGAGGCAGTCGGTGAGTCAGAGAGGCGGTCGGTGAGTCGGAGAGGCACTCGGTGAGTCGGAGAGGCGGTCGGTGAGTCGGAGAGGCAGTCGGTGAGTCGGATAGGCAGTCGGTGAGTCGGAGAGGCCGTCGGTGAGTCCGAGAGGCAGTCTGTGAGTCGGAGAGGCAGTCGGTGAGTGGGAGAGGCAGTCGGTGAGTCGGAGAGGCAGTCGGTGAGTCGGAGAGGCAGTCGGTGAGTCGGAGAGGCAGTCGGTGAGTCGGAGAGGCAGTCGGTGACTCGGAGAGGCAGTCGATGAGTCGGAGAGGCAGTCGGTGAGTCGGAGAGTCAGTCGGTGAGTCGGAGAGACCGTCGGTGAGTCGGAGAGGCAGTCGGTGAGTCGGAGAGGCTGTCGGTGAGTCGGTGAGGCAGTCGGTGAGTCGGAGAGGCAGTCGCTAAGTCGGAGAGGCTGTCGGTGAGTTGGAGAGGCGGTCGGTCAGTCGGGAGGCGGTCGGTGAGTCGGAGAGGCGGTCGGTGAGTCGGAGAGGCTGTCGGTGAGTCGGAGAGGCTGTCGGTGAGTCGGAGAGGCAGTCGGTGAGTCGGAGAGGCAGTCGGTGAGTCGGAGCGGCAGTCGGTGAGTCGGAGCGGCAGTCGGTGATTCGGAGAGGCAGTCGGTGAGTCGGAGAGGCCGTCGGTGAGTCGGAGAGGCAGTCGGTGAGTCGGAGAGGCAGTCGGTGAGTCGGAGAGGCTGTCGGTGAGTCGGAGAGGCGGTCGGTGAGTCGGGAGGCGGTCGGTGAGTCGGTGAGGCGGTCGGTGAGTCGGGGAGGCGGTCGGTGAGTCGGAGAGGCTGTCGGTGAGTCAGAGAGGCAGTCGGTGAGTCGGAGAGGCAGTCGGTGAGTCGGAGAGGCAGTCGGTGAGTCGGAGTGGCAGTCGGTATGTCGGAGAGGCAGTCGGTGAGTCGGAGTGGCAGTCGGTGAGTCGGAGAGGCAGTCGGTGCGTCGGAGTGGCAGTCGGTGAGTCGGAGAGGCAGTCGGTGAGTCGGAGTGGCAGTCGGTGAGTCAGAGAGGCAGTCGGTGAGTCGGAGAGGCAGTCGGTGAGTCGGAGAGGCAGTCGGTGAGTCGGAGAGGCAGTCGGTGAGTCGGAGAGGCTGTCGGTGAGTCGGAGAGGCAGTCGGTGAGTCGGAGAGGCTGTCTGTGAGTCGGAGAGGCTGTCGGTGAGTCGCAGGGGCAGTCGGTGAGTCGGAGAGGCGGTCGGTGAGTCGGAGAGGCTGTCGGTGAGTCGGAGAGGCAGTCGGTGATTCGGAGAGGCGGTCGGTGAGTCGGAGAGGCGGTCGGTGAGTCGGAGAGGCGGTCGGTGAGTCGGAGAGGCCGTCGGTGAGTCCGAGAGGCCATCGGTGAGTCGGAGAGGCAGTCGGTGAGTCGGAGATGCTGTCGGTGAGTCGGAGAGGCAGTCGGTGAGTCGGAGAGGCAGTCGGTGAGTCGGAGTGGCAGTCGGTGAGTCGGAGGGGCAGTCGGTGAGTCGGAGAGGCGGTCGGTGAGTCGGAGAGGCTGTCGGTGAGTCGGAGAGGCAGTCGGTGATTCGGAGAGGCGGTCGGTGAGTCGGAGAGGCGGTCGGTGAGTCGGAGAGGCGGTCGGTGAGTCGGAGAGGCCGTCGGTGAGTCCGAGAGGCCGTCGGTGAGTCGGAGAGGCAGTCGGTAAGTCGGAGATGCTGTCGGTGAGTCGGAGAGGCAGTCGGTGAGTCAGAGAGGCGGTCAGTGAGTCGGAGAGGCTGTCGGTGAGTCGGAGAGGCAGTCGGTGATTCGGAGAGGCGGTCGGTGAGTCGGAGAGGCGGTCGGTGAGTCGGAGAGGCGGTCGGTGAGTCGGAGAGGCCGTCGCTGAGTCCGAGAGGCCGTCGGTGAGTCGGAGAGGCAGTCGGTAAGTCGGAGATGCTGTCGGTGAGTCGGAGAGGCAGTCGGTGAGTCGGAGAGGCGGTCGGTGAGTCGGAGAGGCGGTCGGTAAGTGGGAGAGGCGGTCGGTGAGTGGGCGAGGCGGTCGGTGAGTCGGAGAGGCGGTCGGTGAGTCGGAGAGGCGGTCGGTGAGTCGGAGACGCGGTCGGTGAGTCGGAGAGGCTGTCGGTGAGTCGGAGAGGCTGTCGGTGAGTCGGAGAGGCAGTCGGTGATTCGGAGAGGCGGTCGGTGAGTCGGAGATGCGGTCGGTGAGTCGGAGAGGCGGTCGGTGAGTCGGAGAGGCCGTCGGTGAGTCCGAGAGGCCGTCGGTGTGTCGCAGAGGCAGTCGGTGAGTCGGAGATGCAGTCGGTGAGTCGGAGAGGCGGTCGGTGAGTCGGAGAGGCGGTCGGTAAGTGGGAGAGACGGTCGGTGAGTGGGCGAGGCGGTCGGTGAGTCGGAGAGGCGGTCGGTGAGTCGGAGAGGCGGTCGGTGAGTCGGAGAGGCGGTCGGTGAGTCGGAGAGGCCGTCGGTGAGTCCGAGAGGCCGTCGGTGAGTCGGAGAGGCAGTCGGTAAGTCGGAGATGCTGTCGGTGAGTCGGAGAGGCAGTCGGTGAGTCGGAGAGGCGGTCGGTGAGTCGGAGAGGCGGTCGGTAAGTGGGAGAGGCGGTCGGTGAGTGGGCGAGGCGGTCGGTGAGTCGGAGAGGCGGTCGGTGAGTCGGAGAGGCGGTCGGTGAGTCGGAGACGCGGTCGGTGAGTCGGAGAGGCTGTCGGTGAGTGGGAGTGGCGGTCGGTGAGTGGGCGAGGCGGTCGGTGAGTCGGAGAGGCGGTCGATGAGTCGGAGAGGCTGTCGGTGAGTCGGAGAGGCTATCGGTGTGTCGGGAGGCGGTCGGTGAGTCGGAGAGGCGGTCTGTGAGTCGGAAAGGCGGTCGGTGAGTCGGAGAGGCGGTCGGTAAGTGGGAGAGGCGGTCGGGGACTCGGTGAGGCGGTCGGTGAGTCGGAGTGGCGGTCGGTGAGTCGGAGAGGCGATCGGTGAGTCGGAGAGGCGGTCGGTGAGTCGGAGAGGCCGTCGGTGAGTCCGAGAGGCAGTCTGTGAGTCGGAGAGGCGGTCGGTGAGTCGGAGAGGCGGTCGGTGAGTCGGAGAGGCGGTCGGTGAGTCGGAGAGGCGGTCGGTGAGTCGGAGAGGCGGTCGGTGAGTCGGAGAGGCGGACGGTGTGTCGGAGAGGCGGTCGGTGAGTGGGAGAGGCGGTCGGTGAGTGGGCGAGGCGGTCGGTGAGTCGGAGAGGCGGTCGGTGAGTCAGAGAGGCGGTCAGTGAGTCGGAGAGGCGGTCGGTGAGTCGGAGAGGCGGTCGGTGAGTCGGAGAGGCTGTCGGTGAATCTGAGAGGCAGTCGGTGAGTCAGAGAGGCGGTCGGTGAGTCGGAGAGGCGGTCGGTGATTCGGCGAGGTGGTCGGTGAGTCGGAGAGGCCGTCGGTGAGTCGGAGAGGCAGTCATTGACTCGGAGAGGCTGTCGGTGAGTCGTTGAGGCAGTCGGTGAGTCGGTGATGCAGTCGGTGAGTCGGAGAGGCGGTCGGTGAGTTGGAGAGGCGGTCGGTGAGTCGGAGAGGCGGTCGGTAAGTGGGAGAGGCGGTCGGTGAGTGGGCGAGGCGGTCGGTGAGTCGGAGAGGCGGTCGGTGAGTCGGAGAGGCGGTCGGTGAGTCGGAGACGCGGTCGGTGAGTCGGAGAGGCTGTCGGTGAGTCGGAGAGGCTGTCGGTGAGTCGGAGAGGCCGTCGGTGAGTCGGAGAGGCAGTCGGTGAGTCGGAGAGGCTGTCGGTGAGTGGGAGTGGCGGTCGGTGAGTGGGCGAGGCGGTCGGTGAGTCGGAGAGGCGGTCGATGAGTCGGAGAGGCTGCCGGTGAGTCGGAGAGGCAGTCGGTGAGTCGGAGACGCTGTCGGTGAGTCGGAGAGGCAGTCGGTGAGTCGGAGGGGCAGTCGGTGAGTCGGAGAGGCGGTCGGTGAGTCGGAGAGGCTGTCGGTGAGTCGGAGAGGCAGTCGGTGATTCGGAGAGGCGGTCGGTGAGTCGGAGATGCGGTCGGTGAGTCGGAGAGGCGGTCGGTGAGTCGGAGAGGCCGTCGGTGAGTTCGAGAGGCCGTCGGTGAGTCGGAGAGGCAGTCGGTGAGTCGGAGATGCTGTCGGTGAGTCGGAGAGGCGGTCGGTGAGTCGGAGAGGCGGTCGGTACGTGGGAGAGGCGGTCGGTGAGTGGGCGAGGTGGTCGGTGAGTCGGAGAGGCGGTCGGTGAGTCGGAGAGGCGGTTGGTGAGTCGGAGACGCGGTCGGTGAGTCGGAGAGGCTGTCGGTGAGTCGGAGAGGCTGTCGGTGAGTCGGAGAGGCCGTCGGTGAGTCGGAGAGGCAGTCGGTGAGTCGGAGAGGCTGTCGGTGAGTGGGAGTGGCGGTCGGTGAGTGGGCGAGGCGGTCGGTGAGTCGGAGAGGCGGTCGATGAGTCGGAGAGGCTGTCGGTGAGTCGGAGAGGCGGTCGGTGAGTCGGGAGGCGGTCGGTGAGTCGGAGAGGCGGTCGGTGAGTCGGAGAGGCGGTCGGTGAGTCGGAGTGGCGGTCGGTAAGTGGGAGAGGCAGTCGGGGAGTCGGTGAGGCGGTCAGTGAGTCGGAGTGGCGGTCGGTGAGTCGGAGAGGCGATCGGTGAGTCGGAGAGGCGGTCGGTGAGTCGGAGAGGCCGTCGGTGAGTCCGAGAGGCAGTCTGTGAGTCGGAGAGGCGGTCGGTGAGTCGGAGAGGCGGTCGGTGAGTCGGAGAGGCGGTCGGTGAGTCGGAGAGGCGGTCGGTGAGTCGGAGAGGCGGACGGTGTGTCGGAGAGGCGGTCGGTGAGTGGGAGAGGCGGTCGGTGAGTGGGCGAGGCGGTCGGTGAGTCGGAGAGGTGGTCGGTGAGTCGGAGAGGCGGTCGGTGAGTCGGAGAGGCAGTCGGTGAGTCGGAGAGGCGGTCGGTGAGTCGGAGAGGCTGTCGGTGAGTCGGAGAGGCAGTCGGTGAGTTGGAGAGGCATTCGGTGAGTCGGAGAGGCAGTCGGTGAGTGGGAGCGGCAGTCGGTGAGTCGGAGAGGCAGTCGGTGAGTCGGACAGGCAGTCGGTGAGTCGGAGAGGCAGTCGGTGAGTCGGAGAGGCAGTCGGTGACTCGGAGAGGCAGTCGATGAGTCGGAGAGGCAGTCGGTGAGTCGGAGAGGCAGTCGGTGAGTCGGAGAGACCGTCGGTGAGTCGGAGAGGCAGTCGGTGAGTCGGAGAGGCTGTCGGTGAGTCGGTGAGGCGGTCGGTGAGTCGGAGAGGCAGTCGGTGAGTCGGAGAGGCTGTCGGTGAGTTGGAGAGGCGGTCGGTCAGTCGGGAGGCGGTCGGTGAGTCGGAGAGGTGGTCGGTGAGTCGGAGAGGCGGTTGGTGAGTCGGAGAGGCTGTCGGTGAGTCGGAGAGGCAGTCGGTGAGTCGGAGAGGCTGTCAGTGAGTCGGTGAGGCAGTCGGTGAGTCGGAGAGGCAGTCGGTGAGTCGGAGAGGCTGTCGGTGAGTTGGAGAGGCGGTCGGTCAGTCGGGAGGCGGTCAGTGAGTCGGAGAGGCGGTCGGTGAGTCGGAGAGGCGGTCGGTGAGTCGGAGAGGCTGTCGGTTAGTCCGAGAGGCAGTCTTTGAGTCGGAGAGGCAGTCGGTGAGTCCGAGAGGCCGTCGATGAGTCGGAGAGGCAATCATTGAGTCGGAGAGACTGTCGCTGAGTCGGTGAGGCAGTCGGTGAGTCGGAGAGGCAGTCGGTGAGTCTGAGAGGCGGTCGGTGAGTCGGAGAGGCACTCGGTGAGTCGGAGAGGCGGTCGGTGAGTCGGAGAGGCAGTCGGTGAGTCGGATAGGCAGTCGGTGAGTCGGAGAGGCCGTCGGTGAGTCCGAGAGGCAGTCTGTGAGTCGGAGAGGCAGTCGGTGAGTGGGAGAGGCAGTCGGTGAGTCGGAGAGGCAGTCGGTGAGTCGGAGAGGCAGTCGGTGAGTCGGAGAGGCAGTCGGTGAGTCGGAGAGGCAGTCGGTGACTCGGAGAGGCAGTCGATGAGTCGGAGAGGCAGTCGGTGAGTCGGAGAGTCAGTCGGTGAGTCGGAGAGACCGTCGGTGAGTCAGAGAGGCAGTCGGTGAGTCGGAGAGGCTGTCGGTGAGTCGGTGAGGCAGTCGGTGAGTCGGAGAGGCAGTCGCTAAGTCGGAGAGGCTGTCGGTGAGTTGGAGAGGCGGTCGGTCAGTCGGGAGGCGGTCGGTGAGTCGGAGAGGCGGTCGGTGAGTCGGAGAGGCTGTCGGTGAGTCGGAGAGGCTGTCGGTGAGTCGGAGAGGCAGTCGGTGAGTCGGAGAGGCAGTCGGTGAGTCGGAGCGGCAGTCGGTGAGTCGGAGCGGCAGTCGGTGATTCGGAGAGGCAGTCGGTGAGTCGGAGAGGCCGTCGGTGAGTCGGAGAGGCAGTCGGTGAGTCGGAGAGGCAGTCGGTGAGTCGGAGAGGCTGTCGGTGAGTCGGAGAGGCGGTCGGTGAGTCGGGAGGCGGTCGGTGAGTCGGTGAGGCGGTCGGTGAGTCGGGGAGGCGGTCGGTGAGTCGGAGAGGCTGTCGGTGAGTCAGAGAGGCAGTCGGTGAGTCGGAGAGGCAGTCGGTGAGTCGGAGAGGCAGTCGGTGAGTCGGAGTGGCAGTCGGTGAGTCGGAGAGGCAGTCGGTGAGTCGGAGTGGCAGTCGGTGAGTCGGAGAGGCAGTCGGTGAGTCGGAGTGGCAGACGGTGAGTCGGAGAGGCAGTCGGTGAGTCGGAGTGGCAGTCGGTGAGTCAGAGAGGCAGTCGGTGAGTCGGAGAGGCAGTCGGTGAGTCGGAGAGGCAGTCGGTGAGTCGGAGAGGCAGTCGGTGAGTCGGAGAGGCTGTCGGTGAGTCGGAGAGGCAGTCGGTGAGTCGGAGAGGCTGTCTGTGAGTCGGAGAGGCTGTCGGTGAGTCGCAGGGGCAGTCGGTGAGTCGGAGAGGCGGTCGGTGAGTCGGAGAGGCTGTCGGTGAGTCGGAGAGGCAGTCGGTGATTCGGAGAGGCGGTCGGTGAGTCGGAGAGGCGGTCGGTGAGTCGGAGAGGCGGTCGGTGAGTCGGAGAGGCCGTCGGTGAGTCCGAGAGGCCATCGGTGAGTCGGAGAGGCAGTCGGTGAGTCGGAGATGCTGTCGGTGAGTCGGAGAGGCAGTCGGTGAGTCGGAGAGGCAGTCGGTGAGTCGGAGTGGCAGTCGGTGAGTCGGAGAGGCAGTCGGTGAGTCGGAGTGGCAGTCGGTGAGTCAGAGAGGCAGTCGGTGAGTCAGAGTGGCAGTCGGTGAGTCAGAGAGGCAGTCGGTGAGTTGGAGAGGCAGTCGGTGAGGCGGAGAAGCAGTCGGTGAGTCGGAGAGGCAGTCGGTGAGTCGGAGACGCTGTCGGTGAGTCGGAGAGGCAGTCGGTGAGTCGGAGGGGCAGTCGGTGAGTCGGAGAGGCGGTCGGTGAGTCGGAGAGGCTGTCGGTGAGTCGGAGAGGCAGTCGGTGATTCGGAGAGGCGGTCGGTGAGTCGGAGAGGCGGTCGGTGAGTCGGAGAGGTGGTCGGTGAGTCGGAGAGGCCGTCGGTGAGTCCGAGAGGCCGTCGGTGAGTCGGAGAGGCAGTCGGTAAGTCAGAGAGGCAGTCGGTGAGTCGGAGAGGCAGTCGGTGAGTCGGAGAGGCAGTCGGTGAGTCGGAGAGGCAGTCGGTGAGTCGGAGAGGCTGTCGGTGAGTCGGAGAGGCAGTCGGTGAGTCGGAGAGGCTGTCTGTGAGTCGGAGAGGCTGTCGGTGAGTCGCAGGGGCAGTCGGTGAGTCGGAGAGGCGGTCGGTGAGTCGGAGAGGCTGTCGGTGAGTCGGAGAGGCAGTCGGTGATTCGGAGAGGTGGTCGGTGAGTCGGAGAGGCGGTCGGTGAGTCGGAGAGGCGGTCGGTGAGTCGGAGAGGCCGTCGGTGAGTCCGAGAGGCCATCGGTGAGTCGGAGAGGCAGTCGGTGAGTCGGAGATGCTGTCGGTGAGTCGGAGAGGCAGTCGGTGAGTCGGAGAGGCAGTCGGTGAGTCGGAGTGGCAGTCGGTGAGTCGGAGAGGCAGTCGGTGAGTCGGAGTGGCAGTCGGTGAGTCAGAGAGGCAGTCGGTGAGTCAGAGTGGCAGTCGGTGAGTCAGAGAGGCAGTCGGTGAGTTGGAGAGGCAGTCGGTGAGGCGGAGAAGCAGTCGGTGAGTCGGAGAGGCAGTCGGTGAGTCGGAGACGCTGTCGGTGAGTCGGAGAGGCAGTCGGTGAGTCGGAGGGGCAGTCGGTGAGTCGGAGAGGCGGTCGGTGAGTCGGAGAGGCTGTCGGTGAGTCGGAGAGGCAGTCGGTGATTCGGAGAGGCGGTCGGTGAGTCGGAGAGGCGGTCGGTGAGTCGGAGAGGTGGTCGGTGAGTCGGAGAGGCCGTCGGTGAGTCCGAGAGGCCGTCGGTGAGTCGGAGAGGCAGTCGGTAAGTCGGAGATGCTGTCGGTGAGTCGGAGAGGCAGTCGGTGAGTCAGAGAGGCGGTCGGTGAGTCGGAGAGGCTGTCGGTGAGTCGGAGAGGCTGTCGGTGAGTCGGAGAGGCAGTCGGTGATTCGGAGAGGCGGTCGGTGAGTCGGAGAGGCAGTCGGTGAGTCGGAGAGGCAGTCGGTGAGTCGGAGAGGCAGTCGGTGAGTCGGAGAGGCAGTCGGTGAGTCGGAGAGGCAGTCGGTGAGTCGGAGAGGCTGTCGGTGAGTCGGAGAGGCAGTCGGTGAGTCGGAGAGGCTGTCTTTGAGTCGGAGAGGCTGTCGGTGAGTCGCAGGGGCAGTCGGTGAGTCGGAGAGGCGGTCGGTGAGTCGGAGAGGCTGTCGGTGAGTCGGAGAGGCAGTCGGTGATTCGGAGAGGCGGTCGGTGAGTCGGAGAGGCGGTCGGTGAGTTGGAGAGGCGGTCGGTGAGTCGGAGAGGCCGTCGGTGAGTCCGAGAGGCCATCGGTGAGTCGGAGAGGCAGTCGGTGAGTCGGAGATGCTGTCGGTGAGTCGGAGAGGCAGTCGGTGAGTCGGAGAGGCAGTCGGTGAGTCGGAGTGGCAGTCGGTGAGTCGGAGAGGCAGTCGGTGAGTCGGAGTGGCAGTCGGTGAGTCAGAGAGGCAGTCGGTCAGTCAGAGTGGCAGTCGGTGAGTCAGAGAGGCAGTCGGTGAGTTGGAGAGGCAGTCGGTGAGGCGGAGAAGCAGTCGGTGAGTCGGAGAGGCAGTCGGTGAGTCGGAGACGCTGTCGGTGAGTCGGAGAGGCAGTCGGTGAGTCGGAGGGGCAGTCGGTGAGTCGGAGAGGCGGTCAGTGAGTCGGAGAGGCTGTCGGTGAGTCGGAGAGGCAGTCGATGATTCGGAGAGGCGGTCGGTGAGTCGGAGAGGCGGTCGGTGAGTCGGAGAGGCGGTCGGTGAGTCGGAGAGGCCGTCGCTGAGTCCGAGAGGCCGTCGGTGAGTCGGAGAGGCAGTCGGTAAGTCGGAGATGCTGTCGGTGAGTCGGAGAGGCAGTCGGTGAGTCGGAGAGGCGGTCGGTGAGTCGGAGAGGCGGTCGGTAAGTGGGAGAGGCGGTCGGTGAGTGGGCGAGGCGGTCGGTGAGTCGGAGAGGCGGTCGGTGAGTCGGAGAGGCGGTCGGTGAGTCGGAGACGCGGTCGGTGAGTCGGAGAGGCTGTCGGTGAGTCGGAGAGGCTGTCGGTGAGTCGGAGAGGCAGTCGGTGATTCGGAGAGGCGGTCGGTGAGTCGGAGATGCGGTCGGTGAGTCGGAGAGGCGGTCGGTGAGTCGGAGAGGCCGTCGGTGAGTCCGAGAGGCCGTCGGTGTGTCGCAGAGGCAGTCGGTGAGTCGGAGATGCAGTCGGTGAGTCGGAGAGGCGGTCGGTGAGTCGGAGAGGCGGTCGGTAAGTGGGAGAGACGGTCGGTGAGTGGGCGAGGCGGTCGGTGAGTCGGAGAGGCGGTCGGTGAGTCGGAGAGGCGGTCGGTGAGTCGGACACGCGGTCGGTGAGTCGGAGAGGCTGTCGGTGAGTCGGAGAGGCCGTCGGTGAGTCGGAGAGGCAGTCGGTGAGTCGGCGAGGCTGTCGGTGAGTGGGAGTGGCGGTCGGTGAGTGGGCGAGGCGGTCGGTGAGTCGGAGAGGCGGTCGATGAGTCGGAGAGGCTGTCGGTGAGTCGGAGAGGCGGTCGGTGTGTCGGGAGGCGGTCGGTGAGTCGGAGAGGCGGTCTGTGAGTCGGAAAGGCGGTCGGTGAGTCGGAGAGGCGGTCGGTAAGTGGGAGAGGCGGTCGGGGAGTCGGTGAGGCGGTCGGTGAGTCGGAGTGGCGGTCGGTGAGTCGGAGAGGCGATCGGTGAGTCGGAGAGGCGGTCGGTGAGTCGGAGAGGCCGTCGGTGAGTCCGAGAGGCAGTCTGTGAGTCGGAGAGGCGGTCGGTGAGTCGGAGAGGCGGTCGGTGAGTCGGAGAGGCGGTCGGTGAGTCGGAGAGGCGGTCGGTGAGTCGGAGAGGCGGTCGGTGAGTCGGAGAGGCGGACGGTGTGTCGGAGAGGCGGTCGGTGAGTGGGAGAGGCGGTCGGTGAGTGGGCGAGGCGGTCGGTGAGTCGGAGAGGCGGTCGGTGAGTCAGAGAGGCGGTCAGTGAGTCGGAGAGGCGGTCGGTGAGTCGGAGAGGCGGTCGGTGAGTCGGAGAGGCTGTCGGTGAATCTGAGAGGCAGTCGGTGAGTCAGAGAGGTGGTCGGTGAGTCGGAGAGGCGGTCGGTGATTCGGCGAGGCGGTCGGTGAGTCGGAGAGGCCGTCGGTGAGTCGGAGAGGCAGTCATTGACTCGGAGAGGCTGTCGGTGAGTCGTTGAGGCAGTCGGTGAGTCGGTGATGCAGTCGGTGAGTCGGAGAGGCGGTCGGTGAGTTGGAGAGGCGGTCGGTGAGTCGGAGAGGCGGTCGGTAAGTGGGAGAGGCGGTCGGTGAGTGGGCGAGGCGGTCGGTGAGTCGGAGAGGCGGTCGGTGAGTCGGAGAGGCGGTCGGTGAGTCGGAGACGCGGTCGGTGAGTCGGAGAGGCTGTCGGTGAGTCGGAGAGGCTGTCGGTGAGTCGGAGAGGCCGTCGGTGAGTCGGAGAGGCAGTCGGTGAGTCGGAGAGGCTGTCGGTGAGTGGGAGTGGCGGTCGGTGAGTGGGCGAGGCGGTCGGTGAGTCGGAGAGGCGGTCGATGAGTCGGAGAGGCTGCCGGTGAGTCGGAGAGGCAGTCGGTGAGTCGGAGACGCTGTCGGTGAGTCGGAGAGGCAGTCGGTGAGTCGGAGGGGCAGTCGGTGAGTCGGAGAGGCGGTCGGTGAGTCGGAGAGGCTGTCGGTGAGTCGGAGAGGCAGTCGGTGATTCGGAGAGGCGGTCGGTGAGTCGGACATGCGGTCGGTGAGTCGGAGAGGCGGTCGGTGAGTCGGAGAGGCCGTCGGTGAGTCCGAGAGGCCGTCGGTGAGTCGGAGAGGCAGTCGGTGAGTCGGAGATGCTGTCGGTGAGTCGGAGAGGCGGTCGGTGAGTCGGAGAGGCGGTCGGTAAGTGGGAGAGGCGGTCGGTGAGTGGGCGAGGTGGTCGGTGAGTCGGAGAGGCGGTCGGTGAGTCGGAGAGGCGGTTGGTGAGTCGGAGACGCGGTCGGTGAGTCGGAGAGGCTGTCGGTGAGTCGGAGAGGCTGTCGGTGAGTCGGAGAGGCCGTCGGTGAGTCGGAGAGGCAGTCGGTGAGTCGGAGAGGCTGTCGGTGAGTGGGAGTGGCGGTCGGTGAGTGGGCGAGGCGGTCGGTGAGTCGGAGAGGCGGTCGATGAGTCGGAGAGGCTGTCGGTGAGTCGGAGAGGCGGTCGGTGAGTCGGGAGGCGGTCGGTGAGTCGGAGAGGCGGTCGGTGAGTCGGAGAGGCGGTCGGTGAGTCGGAGAGGCGGTCGGTAAGTGGGAGAGGCGGTCGGGGAGTCGGTGAGGCGGTCAGTGAGTCGGAGTGGCGGTCGGTGAGTCGGAGAGGCGATCGGTGAGTCGGAGAGGCGGTCGGTGAGTCGGAGAGGCCGTCGGTGAGTCCGAGAGGCAGTCTGTGAGTCGGAGAGGCGGTCGGTGAGTCGGAGAGGCGGTCGGTGAGTCGGAGAGGCGGTCGGTGAGTCGGAGAGGCGGTCGGTGAGTCGGAGAGGCGGTCGGTGAGTCGGAGAGGCGGACGGTGTGTCGGAGAGGCGGTCGGTGAGTGGGAGAGGCGGTCGGTGAGTGGGCGAGGCGGTCGGTGAGTCGGAGAGGCGGTCGGTGAGTCCGAGAGGCGGTCGGTGAGTCGGAGAGGCAGTCGGTGAGTCGGAGAGGCGGTCGGTGAGTCGGAGAGGCTGTCGGTGAATCTGAGAGGCAGTCGGTGAGTCGGAGAGGCGGTCGGTGAGTCGGAGAGGCGGTCGGTGATTCGGCGAGGCGGTCGGTGAGTCGGAGAGGCCGTCGGTGAGTCGGAGAGGCAGTCATTGACTCGGAGAGGCTGTCGGTGAGTCGTTGAGGCAGTCGGTGAGTCGGTGATGCAGTCGGTGAGTCGGAGAGGCGGTCGGTGAGTTGGAGAGGCGGTCGGTGAGTCGGGAGGTGGTCGGTGAGTCGGAGAGGCCGTCGCTGAGTCGGAGAGGCGGTCGGTGAGTCAGAGAGGCTGTCGGTGAGTCGGAGAGGCAGTCGGTGAGTCGGAGAGGCAGTCGGTGAGTCAGAGTGGCAGTCGGTGTGTTGGAGAGGCAGTCGGTGAGTCGGAGAGGCAGTCGGTGAGTCGGAGAGGCCGTCGGTGAGTCGGTGAGTCGGAGAGGCAGTCGGTGAGTCGGAGAGGCTGTCGGTGAGTTGGTGAGGCAATCTGTGAGACCGAGAGGCTGTCGGTGAGTCGGGGAGGCCGTCGGTGAGTCCGAGAGGCCGTCGGTGAGTCGGAGAGGCAGTCGGTGAGTCGCAGAGGCTGTCGGTGAGTCGGAGAGGCAGTCGGTGAGTCGGAGAGGCGGTCGGTAAGTGGGAGAGGCAGTCGGTGAGTCGGAGAGGCGGTCGTTGAGTCGGAGTGGCGGTCGGTGAGTCGGAGAGGTGGTCGGTGAGTCGGAGAGGCGGTCGGTGAGTCGGAGAGGCCGTCGGTGAGTCCGAGAGGCTGTCTGTGAGTCGGAGAGGCGGTCGGTGAGTCGGAGAGGCGGTCGGTGAGTCGGAGAGGCGGTCGGTGAGTCGGAGAGGCAGTCGGTGAATCGGAGAGGCGGACGGTGTGTCGGAGAGGCGGTCGGTGAGTGGGAGAGGCGGTCGGTGAGTGGGCGAGGCGGTCGGTGAGTCGGAGAGGCGGTCGGTGAGTCGGAGAGGCGGTCGGTGAGTCGGAGAGGCGGTCGGTGAGTCGGAGAGGCGGTCGGTGAGTCGGAGAGGCTGTCGGTGAATCAGAGAGGCCGTCGGTGAGTCGCAGAGGCGGTCGGTGAGTCGGAGAGGCGGTCGGTGATTCGGCGAGGCAGTCGGTGAGTCGGAGAGGCCGTCGGTGAGTCGGAGAGGCAGTCATTGACTCGGAGAGGCTGTCGGTGAGTCGTTGAGGCAGTCGGTGAGTCGGTGATGCAGTCGGTGAGTCGGAGAGGCGGTCGGTGAGTCGGAGAGGCACTCGGTGAGTCGTAGAGGCGGTCGGTGAGTGGGAGACGCAGTCGGTGAGTCGGAGAGGCAGTCGGTGAATCGGAGAGGCAGTCGGTGAGTCGGAGAGGTAGTCGGTGAGTCGGAGAGGCAGTCGGTGAGTCGGAGAGGCAGTCGGTGAGTCGGAGAGGCCGTCGGTGAGTCGGAGAGGCTGTCGGTGAGTCGGTGAGGCAGTCGATGAGTCGGAGAGGCAGTCGGTGAGTCGGAGAGGCAGTCTGTGAGTCGGAGAGGCAGTCGGTGAGTCGGAGAGGCGGTCGTTGAGTCGGGAGGCGGTCGGTGAGTCGGAGAGGTGGTCGGTGAGTCGGAGAGGCAGTCGGTGAGTCCGAGAGGCCGTCGGTGAGTCGGAGAGGCACTCATTGAGTCAGAGAGGCAGTCGCTGAGTCGGTGAGGCAGTCGGTGAGTCGGAGAGGCAGTCGGTGAGTCGGAGAAGCGGTCGGTGAGTCGGAGAGGCACTCGGTGAGTCGGAGAGGCGGTTGGTGAGTCGGAGATGCAGTCGGTGAGTCGGATAGGCAGTCGGTGAGTCGGAGAGGCCGTCGGTGAGTCCGAGAGGCTGTCTGTGAGTCGGAGAGGCAGTCGGTGAGTCCGAGAGGCCGTCGGTGAGTCGGAGAGGCAGTCGGTGAGTCGGAGAGGCATTCGGTGAGTCGGAGAGGCAGTCGGTGAGTGGGAGAGGCAGTCGGTGAGTCGGAGAGGCAGTCGGTGAGTCGGACAGGCAGTCGGTGAGTCGGAGAGGCAGTCGGTGAGTCGGAGAGGCAGTCGGTGACTCGGAGAGGCAGTCGATGAGTCGGAGAGGCAGTCGGTGAGTGGGAGAGGCAGTCGGTGAGTCGGAGAGACCGTCGGTGAGTCGGAGAGGCAGTCGGTGAGTCGGAGAGGCTGTCGGTGTGTCGGTGAGGCAGTCGGTGAGTCGGAGAGGCAGTCAGTGAGTCGGAGAGGCTGTCGGTGAGTTGGAGAGGCGGTCGGTCAGTCAGGAGGCGGTCGGTGAGTCGGAGAGGCGGTCGGTGAGTCGGAGAGGCGGTTGGTGAGTCGGAGAGGCTGTCGGTGAGTCGGAGAGGCAGTCGGTGAGTCGGAGAGGCTGTCGGTGAGTCGGTGAGGCAGTCGGTGAGTCGGAGAGGCAGTCGGTGAGTCGGAGAGGCTGTCGGTGAGTTGGAGAGGCGGTCGGTCAGTCGGGAGGCGGTCAGTGAGTCGGAGAGGCGGTCGGTCAGTCGGAGAGGCGGTCGGTGAGTCGGAGAGGCTGTCGGTGAGTCCGAGAGGCAGTCTGTGAGTCGGAGAGGCAGTCGGTGAGTCCGAGAGGCCGTCGATGAGTCGGAGAGGCAATCATTGAGTCGGAGAGGCTGTCGCTGAGTCGGTGAGGCAGTCGGTGAGTCGGAGAGGCAGTCGGTGAGTCAGAGAGGCGGTCGGTGAGTCGGAGATGCATCGGTGAGTCGGAGAGGCGGTCGGTGAGTCGGAGAGGCAGTCGGTGAGTCGGATAGGCAGTCGGTGAGTCGGAGAGGCCGTCGGTGAGTCCGAGAGGCAGTCTGTGAGTCGGAGAGGCAGTCGGTGAGTGGGAGAGGCAGTCGGTGAGTCGGAGAGGCAGTCGGTGAGTCGGAGAGGCAGTCGGTGAGTCGGAGAGGCAGTCGGTGAGTGGGAGAGGCAGTCGGTGAGTCGGAGAGGCAGTCGGTGAGTCGGAGAGGCAGTCGGTGAGTCGGAGAGGCAGTCGGTGAGTCGGAGAGGCAGTCGGTGACTCAGAGGCAGTCGGTGAGTCGGAGAGGCAGTCGGTGAGTCGGAGAGGCAGTCGGTGAGTCGGAGAGACCGTCGGTGAGTCGGAGAGGCAGTCGGTGAGTCGGAGAGGCTGTCGGTGAGTCGGTGAGGCAGTCGGTGAGTCGGAGAGGCAGTCGGTGAGTCGGAGAGGCTGTCGGTGAGTTGGAGAGGCGGTCGGTCAGTCGGGAGGCGGTCGGTGAGTCGGAGAGGCGGTCGGTGAGTCGAAGAGGCTGTCGGTGAGTCGGAGAGGCTGTCGGTGAGTCGGAGAGGCAGTCGGTGAGTCGGAGAGGCAGTCGGTGAGTCGGAGCGGCAGTCGGTGAGTCGGAGAGGCAGTCGGTGATTCGGAGAGGCAGTCGGTGAGTCGGAGAGGCCGTCGGTGAGTCGGAGAGGCAGTCGGTGAGTCGGAGAGGCGGTCAGTGAGTCGGAGAGGTTGTCGGTGAGTCGGAGAGGCGGTCGGTGAGTCGGGAGGCGGTCGGTGAGTCGGTGAGGCGGTCGGTGAGTCGGGGAGGCGGTCGGTGAGTCGGAGAGGCTGTCGGTGAGTCAGAGAGGCAGTCGGTGAGTCGGAGAGGCAGTCGGTGAGTCGGAGAGGCGATCGGTGAGTCGGAGAGGTGGTCGGTGAGTCGGAGAGGCCGTCGGTGAGTCCGAGAGGCAGTCTGTGAGTCGGAGAGGCGGTCGGTGAGTCGGAGAGGCGGTCGGTGAGTCGGAGAGGCGGTCGGTGAGTCGGAGAGGCGGTCGGTGAGTCGGAGAGGCGGTCGGTGAGTCGGAGAGGCAGTCGGTGACTCGGAGAGGCAGTCGATGAGTCGGAGAGGCAGTCGGTGAGTCGGAGAGGCAGTCGGTGAGTCGGAGAGACCGTCGGTGAGTCGGAGATGCAGTCGGTGAGTCGGAGAGGCTGTCGGTGAGTCGGTGAGGCAGTCGGTGAGTCGGAGAGGCAGTCGGTGAGTCGGAGAGGCAGTCGGTGAGTTGGAGAGGCGGTCGGTCAGTCGGGAGGCAGTCGGTGAGTCGGAGAGGCGGTCGGTGAGTCGGAGAGGCTGTCGGTGAGTCGGAGAGGCTGTCGGTGAGTCGGAGAGGCAGTCGGTGAGTTGGAGAGGCAGTCGGTGAGTCGGAGCGGCAGTCGGTGAGTCGGAGAGGCAGTCGGTGATTCGGAGAGGCAGTCGGTGAGTCGGAGAGGCCGTCGGTGAGTCGGAGAGGCAGTCGGTGAGTCGGAGAGGCGGTCGGTGAGTCGGAGAGGTTGTCGGTGAGTCGGAGAGGCGGTCGGTGAGTCGGGAGGCGGTCGGTGAGTCGGTGAGGCGGTCGGTGAGTCGGGGAGGTGGTCGGTGAGTCGGAGAGGCTGTCGGTGAGTCAGAGAGGCAGTCGGTGAGTCGGAGAGGCAGTCGGTGAGTCGGAGAGGCTGTCGGTGAGTCGGTGAGGCAGTCGGTGAGTCGGAGAGGCAGTCGGTGAGTCGGAGAGGCTGTCGGTGATTTGCAGAGGCGGTCGGTCAGTCGGGAGGCGGTCAGTGAGTCGGAGAGGCGGTTGGTCAGTCGGAGAGGCGGTCGGTGAGTCGGAGAGGCTGTCGGTGAGTCCGAGAGGCAGTCTGTGAGTCGGAGAGGCAGTCGGTGAGTCCGAGAGGCCGTCGATGAGTCGGAGAGGCAATCATTGAGTCGGAGAGGCTGTCGCTGAGTCGGTGAGGCAGTCGGTGAGTCGGAGAGGCAGTCGGTGAGTCAGAGAGGCGGTCGATGAGTCGGAGGTGCATCGGTGAGTCGGAGAGGCGGTCGGTGAGTCGGAGAGGCAGTCGGTGAGTCGGATAGGCAGTCGGTGAGTCGGAGAGGCCGTCGGTGAGTCCGAGAGGCAGTCTGTGAGTCGGAGAGGCATTCGGTGAGTGGGAGAGGCAGTCGGTGAGTCGGAGAGGCAGTCGGTGAGTCGGAGAGGCAGTCGGTGAGTCGGAGAGGCAGTCGGTGAGTGGGAGAGGCAGTCGGTGAGTCGGAGAGGCAGTCGGTGAGTCGGAGAGACCGTCGGTGAGTCGGAGAGGCAGTCGGTGAGTCGGAGAGGCTGTCGGTGAGTCGGTGAGGCAGTCGGTGAGTCGGAGAGGCAGTCGGTGAGTCGGAGAGGCTGTCGGTGAGTTGGAGAGGCGGTCGGTCAGTCGGGAGGCGGTCGGTGAGTCGGAGAGGCGGTCGGTGAGTCGGAGAGGCTGTCGGTGAGTCGGAGAGGCTGTCGGTGAGTCGGAGAGGCAGTCGGTGAGTCGGAGAGGCAGTCGGTGTGTCGGAGCGGCAGTCGGTGAGTCGGAGAGGCAGTCGGTGATTCGGAGAGGCAGTCGGTGAGTCGGAGAGACCGTCGGTGAGTCGGAGAGGCAGTCGGTGAGTCGGAGAGGCGGTCGGTGAGTCGGAGAGGTTGTCGGTGAGTCGGAGAGGCGGTCGGTGAGTCGGGAGGCGGTCGGTGAGTCGGTGAGGCGGTCGGTGAGTCGGGGAGGCGGTCGGTGAGTCGGAGAGGCTGTCGGTGAGTCAGAGAGGCAGTCGGTGAGTCGGAGAGGCAGTCGGTGAATCGGAGAGGCGATCGGTGAGTCGGAGAGGTGGTCGGTGAGTCGGAGAGGCCGTCGGTGAGTCCGAGAGGCAGTCTGTGAGTCGGAGAGGCGGTCGGTGAGTCGGAGAGGCGGTCGGTGAGTCGGAGAGGCGGTCGGTGAGTCGGAGAGGCTGTCGGTGAATCAGAGAGGCAGTCGGTGAGTCGGAGAGGCGGTCGGTGAGTCGGAGAGGCTGTCGGTGAATCAGAGAGGCAGTCGGTGAGTCGGAGAGGCAGTCGGTGAGTCGGAGAGGCAGTCGGTGACTCGGAGAGGCAGTCGATGAGTCGGAGAGGCAGTCGGTGAGTCGGAGAGGCAGTCGGTGAGTCGGAGAGACCGTCGGTGAGTCGGAGAGGCAGTCGGTGAGTCGGAGAGGCTGTCGGTGAGTCGGTGAGGCAGTCGGTGAGTCGGAGAGGCAGTCGGTGAGTCGGAGAGGCTGTCGGTGAGTTGGAGAGGCGGTCGGTCAGTCGGGAGGCGGTCGGTGAGTCGGAGAGGCGGTCGGTGAGTCGGAGAGGCTGTCGGTGAGGCGGAGAGGCTGTCGGTGAGTCGGAGAGGCAGTCGGTGAGTCGGAGAGGCAGTCGGTGAGTCGGAGCGGCAGTCGGTGAGTCGGAGAGGCAGTCGGTGATTCGGAGAGGCAGTCGGTGAGTCGGAGAGGCCGTCGGTGAGTCGGAGAGGCAGTCGGTGAGTCGGAGAGGCGGTCGGTGAGTCGGAGAGGTTGTCGGTGAGTCGGAGAGGCGGTCGGTGAGTCGGGAGGCGGTCGGTGAGTCGGTGAGGCGGTCGGTGAGTCGGGGAGGTGGTCGGTGAGTCGGAGAGGCTGTCGGTGAGTCAGAGAGGCAGTCGGTGAGTCGGAGAGGCAGTCGGTGAGTCGGAGAGGCGATCGGTGAGTCGGAGAGGCGGTCGGTGAGTCGGAGAGGCCGTCGGTGAGTCCGAGAGGCAGTCTGTGAGTCGGAGAGGCGGTCGGTGAGTCGGAGAGGCGGTCGGTGAGTCGGAGAGGCGGTCGGTGAGTCGGAGAGGCGGTCGGTGAGTCGGAGAGGCTGTCGGTGAATCAGAGAGGCAGTCGGTGAGTCGGAGAGGCGGTCGGTGAGTCGGAGAGGCGGTCGGTGATTCGGCGAGGCAGTCGGTGAGTCGGAGAGGCCGTTGGTGAGTCGGAGAGGCAGTCATTGACACGGAGAGGCTGTCGGTGAGTCGTTGAGGCAGTTGGTGAGTCGGTGATGCAGTCGGTGAGTCGGAGAGGCGGTCGGTGAGTCGGAGAGGCACTCGGTGAGTCGTAGAGGCGGTCGGTGAGTCGGAGAGGCTGTCGGTGAGTCAGAGAGGCGGTCGGTGAGTCGGAGAGGCGGTCGGTGAGTCGGAGATGCGGTCGGTGAGTCGGAGAGGTAGTCGGTGAGTCGGAGAGGCCGTCGGTGAGTCGGAGAGGCAGTCATTGACTCGGAGAGGCTGTCGTTGAGTCGGTGAGGCTGTCGGTGAGTCGGAGAGGCAGTCGGTGAGTCGGAGAGGTGGTTGGTGAGTCGGAGAGGCAGTCGGTGAGTCGGAGAGGCAGTTGGTTAGTCGGAGAGGCCGTCGGTGCGTCCGAGAGGCAGTCTGTGATTCGGAGAGGCAATCGGTGAGTCCGAGAGGCCGTCGGTGAGTCGGAGAGGCAGTCGGTGAGTCGGAGAGGCAGTCGGTGAGTCGGAGAGGCAGTTGGTGAGTGGGAGACGCAGTCGGTGAGTCGGAGAGGCAGTCGGTGAGTCGGAGAGGCAGTCGGTGAGTCGGAGAGGCAGTCGGTGAGTCGGAGAGGCAGTCGGTGAGTCGGAGAGGCAGTCGGTGAGTCGGAGAGGTAGTCGGTGAGTCGGAGAGGCAGTCGGTGAGTCGGAGAGGCAGTCGGTGAGTCGGAGAGGCCGTCGGGTGAGTCGGAGAGGCTGTCGGTGAGTCGGTGAGGCAGTCGATGAGTCGGAGAGGCAGTCGGTGAGTCGGAGAGGCAGTCTGTGAGTCGGAGAGGCAGTCGGTGAGTCGGAGAGGCTGTCGGTGAGTCGGAGAGGCGGTCGTTGAGTCGGGAGGCGGTCGGTGAGTCGGAGAGGCGGTCGGTGAGTCGGAGAGGCGGTCGGTGAGTCGGAGAGGCTGTCGGTGAGTCCGAGAGGCAGTCTGTGAGTCGGAGAGGCAGCGGTGAGTCCGAGAGGCCGTCGGTGAGTCGGAGAGGCAATCATTGAGTCAGAGAGGCAGTCGCTGAGTCGGTGAGGCAGTCGGTGAGTCGGAGAGGCAGTCGGTGAGTCGGAGAAGCGGTCGGTGAGTCGGAGAGGCACTCGGTGAGTCGGAGAGGCGGTTGGTGAGTCGGAGATGCAGTCGGTGAGTCGGATAGGCAGTCGCTGAGTCGGAGAGGCCGTCGGTGAGTCCGAGAGGCTGTCTGTGAGTCGGAGAGGCAGTCGGTGAGTCCGAGAGGCCGTCGGTGAGTCGGAGAGGCAGTCGGTGAGTTGGAGAGGCATTCGGTGAGTCGGAGAGGCAGTCGGTGAGTGGGAGAGGCAGTCGGTGAGTCGGAGAGGCAGTCGGTGAGTCGGACAGGCAGTCGGTGAGTCGGAGAGGCAGTCGGTGAGTCGGAGAGGCAGTCGGTGACTCGGAGAGGCAGTCGATGAGTCGGAGAGGCAGTCGGTGAGTGGGAGAGGCAGTCGGTGAGTCGGAGAGACCGTCGGTGAGTCGGAGAGGCAGTCGGTGAGTCGGAGAGGCTGTCGGTGAGTCGGTGAGGCAGTCGGTGAGTCGGAGAGGCAGTCGGTGAGTCGGAGAGGCTGTCGGTGAGTTCGAGAGGCGGTCGGTCAGTCGGGAGGCGGTCGGTGAGTCGGAGAGGCGGTCGGTGAGTCGGAGAGGCGGTAGGTGAGTCGGAGAGGCTGTCGGTGAGTCGGAGAGGCAGTCGGTGAGTCGGAGAGGCTGTCGGTGAGTCGGTGAGGCAGTCGGTGAGTCGGAGAGGCAGTCGGTGAGTCGGAGAGGCTGTCGGTGAGTTGGAGAGGCGGTCGGTCTGTCGGGAGGCGGTCAGTGAGTCGGAGAGGCGGTCGGTCAGTCGGAGAGGCGGTCGGTGAGTCGGAGAGGCTGTCGGTGAGTCCGAGAGGCAGTCTGTGAGTCGGAGAGGCAGTCGGTGAGTCTGAGAGGCCGTCGATGAGTCGGAGAGGCAATCATTGAGTCGGAGAGGCTGTCGCTGAGTCGGTGAGGCAGTCGGTGAGTCGGAGAGGCAGTCGGTGAGTCAGAGAGGCGGTCGGTGAGTTGGAGAGGCATCGGTGAGTCGGAGAGGCGGTCGGTGAGTCGGAGAGGCAGTCGGTGAGTCGGATAGGCAGTCGGTGAGTCGGAGAGGCCGTCGGTGAGTCCGAGAGGCAGTCTGTGAGTCGGAGAGGCAGTCGGTGAGTGGGAGAGGCAGTCGGTGAGTCGGAGAGGCAGTCGGCGAGTCGGAGAGGCAGTCGGTGAGTCGGAGAGGCAGTCGGTGAGTCGGAGAGGCAGTCGGTGACTCGGAGAGGCAGTCGATGAGTCGGAGAGGCAGTCGGTGAGTCGGAGAGGCTGTCGGTGAGTCGGAGAGACCGTCGGTGAGTCGGAGAGGCAGTCGGTGCGTCGGAGAGGCTGTCGGTGAGTCGGTGAGGCAGTCGGTGAGTCGGAGAGGCTGTCGGTGAGTCGGAGAGGCGGTCGGTGAGTCGGAGAGGCGGTCGGTGAGTCGGAGAGGCAGTCGGTGAGTCGGAGAGGCAGTCGGGGAGTCCGAGCGGCAGTCGGTGAGTCGGAGAGGCAGTCGGTGATTCGGAGAGGCAGTCGGTGAGTCGGAGAGGCCGTCGGTGAGTCGGAGAGGCAGTCGGTGAGTCGGAGAGGCGGTCGGTGAGTCGGAGAGGTTGTCGGTGAGTCGGAGAGGCGGTCGGTGAGTCGGGAGGCGGTCGGTGAGTCGGTGAGGCGGTCGGTGAGTCGGGGAGGCGGTCGGTGAGTCGGAGAGGCTGTCGGTGAGTCAGAGAGGCAGTCGGTGAGTCGGAGAGGCAGTCGGTGAGTCGGAGAGGCAGTCGGTGAGTCGGAGTGGCAGTCGGTGAGTCGGAGAGGCAGTCGGTGAGTCGGAGTGGCAGTCGGTGAGTCAGAGAGGCAGTCGGTGAGTCGGAGAGGCAGTCGGTGAGTCGGAGAAGCAGTCGGTGAGTCGGAGAGGCAGTCGGTGAGTCGGAGAGGCTGTCGGTGAGTCGGAGAGGCAGTCGGTGAGTCGGAGAGGCGTTCTGTGAGTCGGAGAGGCTGTCGGTGAGTCGGAGGGGCAGTCGGTGAGTCGGAGAGGCGGTCGGTGAGTCGGAGAGGCTGTCGGTGAGTCGGAGAGGCAGTCGGTGATTCGGAGAGGCAGTCGGTGAGTCAGAGAGGCGGTCGGTGAGTCGGAGAGGCGGTCGGTGAGTCGGAGAGGCCGTCGGTGAGTCGGAGAGGCGGTCGGTGAGTCGGAGAGGCTGTCGGTGAGTCGGAGAGGCTGTCGGTGAATCGGAGAGGCCGTCGGTGAGTCGGAGAGGCAGTCGGTGAGTCGGAGAGGCTGTCGGTGAGTGGGAGTGGCGGTCGGTGAGTGGGCGAGGCGGTCGGTGAGTCGGAGAGGCGGTCGATGAGTCGGAGAGGCTGTCGGTGAGTCGGAGAGGCGGTCGGTGAGTCGGGAGGCGGTCGGTGAGTCGGAGAGGCGGTCGGTGAGTCGGAGAGGCAGTCGGTGAGTCGGAGAGGCGGTCGGTGAGTCGGAGAGGCGGTCGTTGAGTCGGAGAGGCGGTCGGTGAGTCGGAGAGGAGGTCGGTGAGTCGGAGATGTGGTCAGTGAGTCGGAGAGGCGGTCGGTGAGTCTGAGAGGCGGTCGGTGAGTGGGAGAGGCAGTCGGTGAGTGGGCGAGGCGGTCGGTGAGTCGGAGAGGCAGTCGGTGAGTCGGAGAGGCGGTCGGTGAGTCGGAGAGGCGGTCGGTGAGTCGGAGAGGCGGTCGGTGAGTCGGAGAGGCGGTCGGTGAGTCGGAGAGGCGGTCGGTGAGTCGGAGAGGCGGTCGGTGAGTGGGAGAGGCGGTCGGTGAGTCGGAGAGGCCGTCGGTGAGTCGGAGAGGCAGTCGTTGAGTCGGAGAGGCAGTCGGTGAGTCGGAGAGGCGGTCGGTGAGTCGGAGAAGCGGTCGGTGAGTCGGAGAGGCGGTCGGTGAGTCGGAGAGGCATGGCTGGTGCAGCTGCAACAGGGGCAGAAGTCAAAAAAGAAGTTGAATGAATTTGAAAGGTGACGTCACAGCCAAGGGGGCAAGTGATTGGCTGGTGATTGGTGAGTAGTTTTTCGATTTCTTTCTTTATCAATAAGTAACCGTTTAACATTGTTGTTGTCCAATTAAGTTTATCTAAGGGTTACGTCATGGCAATAGAATTCGGACACATATTATGCTCCTCCTGTACTATGTGGGAACTCAGGGATGCTTTTGGTGTCTCTGACGACTACGTGTGCGGGAAGTGCATCCACCTGCCGATCCTGATGGACAGCATTGCGGCACTGGAGCTGAGGGTGGATTCACTCTGTAGCATGCATGATGCTGAGAATGATGTGAATAGCACATTTAGCGAGTTGGTCTCATCGCAGGTAAACGGTTCACAGCCAGATAGTAAATGGGTGACCAACAGGAAAAGAAGTGCAAGGAAGGTAGTGCAGGGATCCCCTGCAGTCATCCCCCTGCAAAACAGATACACTGCTTTGAGTACTGTTGGGGAGGATGACTCATCAGGGGAGAGCAGCAGCGGCCAAGTTCATGGCACCGTGGGTGGCTCTGCTGCACAGGAGGGCAGGAAAAAGAATGGGATCGCGATAGTGATAGGGGATTCGATTGTAAGGGGAATAGATAGGCGTTTCTGCGGCCGCAACCGAGATTCCAGGATGGTATGTTGCCTCCCTGGTGCAAGGGTCAAGGATGTCACGGAGAGGATGCAGGACATTCTGAAAAGGGAGGGTGAACAGCCAGTTGTCATGGTGCATAGAGGTACCAACGATATAGGTAAACAACAGGATGAGGTCCTACAAGAAGAATTTAGGGAGCGAGGAGTTAAATTTTAAAAGTAGGACTTCAAAAGTAGTAATCTCAGGATTGCTACCAGTGCCATGTGCGAGTCAGAGTAGGAATCGCAGGATAGCTCAGGTGAATACGTGGCTTGAAGAGTGGTGCAGAAGGGAGGGATTCAAATTCCTGGGACATTGGAACCGGTTCTGGGGGAGGTGGGACCAGTACAAACCGGACCGTTTGCACCTGGGCAGGACTGGAACCAATGTCCTAGGGGGAGTGTTTGCTAGTGCTGTTGGGGAGGAGTTAAACGAATATGGCAGGGGGGTGGGAACCTATGCAGGGAGACAGAGGGAAATAAAAGGGAGACGGGGCAAAAGATAGAAAGGAGAATAGTAAAAGTGGAGGGCAGAGAAACCTAAGGCAAAAAATAAATAGGGCCACATTACAGCTAAATTCTAAAGGGGCAAAGGGTGTTAAAAAGACAAGCCTGAAGGTTCTGTGCCTCAATGCGAGGAGTATTCGGAATAGGGTGGATGAATTACCTGCGCAGATAGCAGTTAACGGATATGATGTAATTGGCATCACAGAGACATGGCTCCAGGATGACCAAGGCTGGGAACTCAACATCCAGGGGTAGTCAACATTTTGGAAGTATAGACAGAAAGGAAAAGGAGGTGGCGTTACTGGTTAAAGAGGAAATTAATGCAATTGTAAGGAGGGACATTAGCCTGGATGATGTGGAATCGGTATGGGTGGAGCTACGGAATACCAAAGGGCAGAAAACTCTGGTGGGAGTTGTGTACAGACCACCAAACAGTAATAGTAAGGTTGGGGACAGCATCAAACAAGAAATAAGGGATGTGTGCAATAAAGATACAGCAGTTATCATGGGCGACTTTAATTTACATATAGATTGGGCTAACCAAACTCGTAGCAGTACAGTGGCAGAGGATTTCCTGGAGTGTATTAGGGATGGTTTTCTTGACCAATATATCGAGGAACCAACGAGAGAGCTGGCCATCCTAGACTGGGTGATGTGTAATGAGAAGGGACTAATTAGCAATCTTGTTGTGCGAGGGTCCTGAACTTAAGGAAAGCTAACTTCGACAGCATGAGGTGTGAATTGGCTAGAATAGACTGGCAAATGATACTTAAAGGGTTGACGGTGGATAGGCAATGGCAAACATTTATTGATCACACGGATGAACTTCAACAATTGGACATCCCTGTCTGGAGTAAAAATAAAACAGGGAAGGTGGCTCAACTGTGGCTAACAAGGGAAATTAGGGATATTGTTAGATCCACGGAAGAGGTATACAAATTGGCCAGAAAAAGCAGCAAACCTGAGGACTGGGAGAAATTTAGAATTCAGCAGAGGAGAAAGGGTTTGATTAAGAGGGGGAAAATAGAGTACGAGAGGAAGCTTGCCGGGAACATAAAAACTGACTGCAAAAGATTCTATAGATATGTGAAGAGAAAAAGATTAGTGAAGATAAACGTAGGTCCCTTGCAGTCGGACTCAGGTGAATTTATAATGGGAATAAAGAAATGGCAGACCCATTGAACAAATACTTTGGTTCTGTTTTCCCCAAGGAAGACACAAATGACCTTCCGGATATACTAGGGGATCGAGGGTATAGGGAGAAGGAGGAATTGAAGGATATCCTTATTAGGCAGAAAATTGTGTTGGGGAAATTGATGGGATTGAAGGCCGATAAATCCCCGGGGCCTGATTGTCTGCATCCCAGAGTACTTAAGCAAGTGACCCTAGAAATAGTGGATGCATTGGTGATCATTTTCCAACAGTCTATCAACTCGGGATCAGTTCCTATGGACTGGAGGGTAGCTAATGAAACACCACTTTTTTAAAAAGGAGAGAGAAAACTGGTTAGCATGACATCAGTAGTGGGGAAAATGTTGGAATCAATTATTAAGGATGAAATATCAGTGCATTTGGAAAGCAGTGACAGGATCGGTCCAATTCAACATGGATTTATGAAGGGGAAATCATGCTTGACAAATCTGCTGAAATTTTTTTGAGGATGTAACTAGTAGAGTGGACAAGGGAGAACCAGTGGATGTGGTGTATTTTGACTTTCAAAAGGCCTTTGACAAGATCCCACATAAGAGATTGGTGTGCAAAATCAAAACACATTGTATTGGGGGTAATATACTGGTGTGAATAGAGAATTGGTTGGCGGACAGTGTTAGATCTCTCAATTTTCAATGAAATGCGAACTCCGGTTGTAGATTTAATGTAATTTTATTCTGGCAGCAGCAACAAGCTCTGGCTGATTGCCAGGTCCTTTGTCCTTCTGAGAACACATGACAAAACATGGCTGTTCTTATACTGGATCAATTTACAGAACTCTCCTCCTTTGATCTTATTCGCTCAATTGATATATAAAATGGAAAAGAGTGACTAAAGTAAATGTTGGTCCCTTAGAAGATGAGAAGGGGGATTTAATAATGGGAAATGTGGAAATGGCTGAGACCTAAAACAATTATTTTGCTTTGGTCTTCACAGTGGAAGACACAAAAACCATGCCAAAAATTGCTGGTCATGGGAATGTGGGAAGGGAGGACCTTGAGACAATCACTATTACTAGGGGAGTAGTGCTGGACAGGCTAATGGGACTCAAGGTAGACAAGTCCCCTGGTCCTGATGAAATGCATCTCAGGGTATTAAAAGAGATGGCGGAAGTTATAGCAGCTGCATTCGTTATAATCTACCAAAATTCTCTGGACTCTGGGGAGGTACCATCGGATTGGAAAGTAGCTAATGTAATGCCTGTGTTTAAAAAAGGGGGCAGACAAAAGGCAGGTAACTATAGGCCGGTTAGTTTAACATCTGTAGTGGGGAAAATGCTTGAAGCTATCATTAAGGAAAAAATAGCGGGACATCGAGATAGGAATAGTGCAATCAAGCAGACGCAACATGGATTCATGAAGGGGAAATCATGTGTAACGAATTTACTGAAATTCTTTAAGGATATAATGAGCATGGTGAATAGAGGTGTACCGATGGATGTGGTGTATTTAGATTTCCAAAAGGCATTCGATAAGGTGCCACACAAAAGGTTACTGCAGAAGATAAAGGTACGCGGAGTCAGAGGAAATGTATTAGCATGGATCAAGAATTAGCTGGCTACAGAAAGCAGAGAGTCGGGATAAATGGGTCCTTTTTGGGTTGGAAATCGGTGGTTAGTGGTATGCCACAGGGATCGGTGCTGGGACCACAACTATTTACAATATACATAGATGACCTGGAAGAGGGGACAGAGTATAGTGTAACAAAATTTGCAGATGACACAAAGATTAGTGGGAAAGCGGGTTGTGTAGAGGACACAGAGAGGCTGCAAAGAGATTTAGATAGGTGAAGCGAATGGGCTAAGATTTGGCAGATGGAATACAATGTTAGAAAATGTGAGGTCATCCACCTTGGGGAAAAAAAAAACAGTAAAAGGGAATATTATTTGAATGGGGAGAAATTACAACATGCTGCGGTGCAGAGGGACCTGGGGGTCCTTGTGCATGAATCCCAAAAAGTTAGTTTGCAGGTGCATCAGGTAATCAGGAAGGCGAATGGAATGTTGGCGTTCATTGCGAGAGGGATGGAGTACAAAAGCAGGGAGGTCCTGCTGCAACTGTACAGGGTATTGGTGAGGCCGCACCTGGAGTATTGTGTGCAGTTTTGGTCACCTTACCTAAGGAAGGATATACTAGCTTTGGAGTAGGTACAGAGACGATTCACTAGGCTGATTCCGGAGATGAGGGGGTTACCTTATGATGATAGATTGAGTAGACTGGGTCTTTACTCGTTGGAGTTCAGAAGGATGAGGGGTGATCTTATAGAAACAATTAAAATAATGAAAGGGATAAACAGGATAGAGGCAGAGAGGTTGTTTCCACTGGTCGGGGAGACTAGAACTAGGGGGCACAGCCTCAAAATACGGGGGGAGCCAATTTAAAACCGATTGAGAAGGAATTTCTTCTCCCAGAGGGTTGTGAATCTGTGGAATTCTCTGCCCAAGAAAGCAGTTGAGGCTAGCTCATTGAATATATTCAAAACACAGATAGATAGATTTTTAACCAATAAGGGAATTAAGGGTTATGGGGAGCGGGCGAGTAAGTGGAGCTGAGTCCACGGCCAGATCAGCCATGATCTTGTTGAATGGCGGAGCAGGCTCGAGGGGCAAGATGGCCTACTCCTGTTCCTAATTCTTATGTTCTTATGTTCTTATTAATGTTGGGGAAGTCCAGAACCAGAGGTCACAGTCTGAGGATAAGGGGTAAGCCATTTAGGACGAGATGAGGAGAAACTTCTTCACCCAGAGAGTGGTGAACCTGTGGAATTCTCTACCACAGAAAGTTGTTGAGGCCAATTCACATAATATATTCAAAAAGGAGTTAGATGTAGTCCTTACTACTCGGGGGATCAAGGGGTATGGCGAGAAAGCAGGAATGGGGTACTGAAGTTGCATGTTCAGCCATGAACTCATTGAATGGTGGTGCAGGCGCGAAGGGCCGAATGGCCTACTCCTGCACCTATTTTCTGTGTTTCTATATTTCTACAACCCCTAATTGACTCGCTGCCAAAGGTCCTGAAATGTCAAGTTGATTGATGACTTAATGCAATGTGCTCAGTCGCACGTCGACATGGGTTCTGTGTTTTCTCAACTTTGCAGCCTATCTGCAGCCTGTTTGAATTCTCTATCAATATTCTCTATCAATCCCCCCTTTGATTCTTTCACAAATTGAATCATAAAACATCAGCTATCACTGGTTAAACATTCTACAAAATAATTTCATGCATGTTAATAGAGTTTCCTTCTAAAATTTGTTGATGTGTTTCGCCACATGTCCGGACTAGTAGCTTCCACACAAATTTATACCAACCCGAGTTCCTTCGTGGCCACAATGGAAGTCTGGTTTTAGTAGGTTAATTAACCTCATTCCAATTTAATCCAAATCAATATATTAATTAAACCAGTGAACAACCTTCCCTTAAACATAACATACCCCTGTGCCACGTACAGACGGTCTGCTGGGACCTGCAAGGTATCTCACCTTAGGGACAGTAGCTACAGCTACCTGGTCGCAGCAACATTTAATCAACATAAACAAACAATATAAAAGTAAAATAATTACAACGAATAGAATGAAACCTTCCACCAATGAAGTTCCTATTGAACCTAGCCATTCAGTGGCTCCGCTCCACAAAGGGAATGATGCGGGTTGCTTAAGTTTTTCTACCTCCTTTTGGATATGCTCCGCTAAGTGGGTATTTCTTCGGAGCTATCTGGGATATATGTGCAACACTCAGTTCCGAGTAGGGTGCAAGTACCTCCCTTTTCAGCCAGGATGTAATCAAGGGCCAGTCTATTCTGTAGGGCTACTGTGCGGATTGCTACCATTTCTGCATTGATTTTAACTAGGGCCTCTGAGGTATCATTGGCCACCTGTTCCACAACAGATGCCATGTTAATGGATTCCATTGTCAGTCTGGTGGTCCCATACCTGGGGATCAGAATGGCAAAGAACCTCTCTGTTTCTGTGATAGCTCTCTTAGGACGGTGTAAATGTTCCGACAGTGACTTTATATGATACATATATGGCACAATATAGGCTAAATAGCAGGATCCCGTCCAATTCTGGGGCAGCCAAGGGTAGGCCTTGTGGCCACACACCCAATAGGTGCCATTATAGGCAATGAATGTTAGCTGTTTCTTTGTCAGCAACACTCCGGGGCCTGTCCAGGCGTTTCCATCTGTTTTATTCAGAATCCCTGTTACGATAAGAATTCCCACATCGGCCCAGTTTGGACGGTTCCGTGGCTTGATTATATTATAATTCCGGGAGCAGTTACTATACCCCATATTTTGGCCTCCTTTGATGTTTCTAATCAGACAGACCGATTCCCCCGGTCTTCCTATTCCCGTTGTATTAGTGATAACAAAAAATGGGGGCCGTTTGGAATTATTGTAGCATGGTTGGTACCGCCCTTCAAAGATAGTCAGATTGTAACCTGCTGACTTCCATTTACGTGCCCAGTTTTCCGTATCCTGAAACGCATTGCCTGTTTTGTTTTGATTAATTATCCACTCAGCCATTTCCGAGATATTCAAGGGAACTGGCCTCAAGGGAATCCCTCCCTTTGAGTGAATAGGAATATGCGCGCACACCCAACAATTGGAAATGTTACCTTGTTTGGCATAAATGTATGACATATATAAAAAGGTATTTGCATGTAATTCCCTTGGTACTCTACTATTTCCCTTTGGTGCAGAGGGTCAGCTAGTAAGAAGTAGGCAAATGCCTAGAATACCTACAGTCAGTAATACAGTAAATGTATACATTTTGGCAAAAAGTAATTGTCCTTATTAGATTTCAGCTTCAGTTATGGGTGCTCGTTTAACGTGTGAAGCGTGGATCCAGACTTTCTTTCCTTGGACTTTAACAGCTGCCTGGGTGGTCAATAACACTTGGTAAGGTCCCTCCCACTCAGCACCCAAAGGTTCTTTATGCAACTTTTTCACACAGATCCAGATTCCCGAGATGATGTCGTGTCCTCATTCGGGTGGATTACCCCAAGCTGCCGATACCTGTCGGGAAACAGAACTAATAGCATTGGCTTGGTTCTGACAGTATGATAAAGTGTCATTCATTAAGTGAACATCAGCTTTCCGTAAATCAACAGTTCCTGGCAGTGACATGGGTCTTCCTGTTATAATTTCAAATGGGCTTAGACCTGTAGTTCTGTTCGGGGTTGCCCTTATGCTACATAGCCCTATTGGTAGTGCCTGGGGCCATGGTGTTCCTTCTTGGTGATATTTGGCAAGCCGTTGTTTCAGAGTTCGATTCATTCACTCTACTTGTCCTGATGACTGGAGGTGATAAGGACACGTAATGTTCAGTAACCTACTTGGCAGACAGCACCTTTGAACTGTGTTTCCTGATCTAAGTCAATGCTACTCGGAACTCCCCATCGGGGAATGCAATCCTTACACAAGACCTTTGCAGTGTGATTGGCTGTGGCTCTTTTAGTTGGGACAGCTTCTACCCATCTGGAGAATCTGTCGACCTTGACAAGAATGTTAGTGTATCCTTGGCATGGAGGGAGAGATATATAATCAACCTGCAGATGCTGGAATGGTCCGACAGGGGCAGGGGGCCTCAGTTGGGGCATTACCGTGATGGGTCCAGAATTATTTTTCTGGCAGACCACACAGCTGTTATCAGCTGGGCATGTTTTTTAAATCCCCGACCCCACCAGCTTTTCTGGAACCGTGCCGTCATCTGTT
The DNA here is from genome assembly GCF_044704955.1 of Pristiophorus japonicus. Classification (NCBI taxonomy): domain Eukaryota; kingdom Metazoa; phylum Chordata; class Chondrichthyes; family Pristiophoridae; genus Pristiophorus; species Pristiophorus japonicus. Next base: position 158,857 of record NW_027252527.1, on the reverse strand, counting down.
GTGAGGCCAAGTGTCCCCACGAGTGGATCTGTTGGGCTAAAAAAGGCATAAGCGCTTGTGGCACGACTGGCTTGTCGGTAACTCTTTGTCTCCAGACACCAACTTCGCATAGCTTAATTCCTGCCTCAATCCATGTCCATTTTTCCTCTCGGGAGCACTCGCCTTGCATTGTTTGAAGGTCTCGTGTCAGAGTCCTGAGTGCTTTCAATCTGCACATCTGTGTTGGTTCTTCTGGGGGAACGCCCTGTGAGGTGGCATCTTGAGCTGCCTGGTCGGCTAGGGCATTTCCCTGTGTTTCCGTGGTATTTTCCTTGGTATGGGCCTTGCACTTCAGGATGGACACTACCTGAGGTAATTGTGTGGCCTCCAGTAAGTCTCGGACTTCTTTTCCATTTCGGATAGGTGTACCAGCAGCAGTGAGGAATCCTCTTTTCCGCCATAACAGACCAAAGTCGTGAGCAACTCTAAAAGCATAACGCTAATCTGTGTAGACATTAGCTGTCTGTCCTTCTGCTATTCGACATGCTTCTGACAGGGCCCATAACTCGGCCTGTTGTGCTGACGTTCCTGAGGGTAAACATCCTTTTACCACTACCTCATATAAGGTTGTCACTGCCCATCCTGCTTTTCTGGTACCATTGTCAACAAAGGAGGAACCATCTGTAAACAGGATGAGGTCTGGGTTGTGCAGAGGCTCCTCTGCTGCTAAGGCTGCTTCTTCTGTTTCTTTTAAAATCTCCACGCAGTCATGCTCTTCACATTCTCCCCCCTCTTGCTCCCTCGATTCTGATATCGGGAGCATAGTTGCGGGATTAACCGGGCTGGCCCGGACGATATGGAGATTAGGAGCTTCCAAAACTGCTGTCCAGCGGGTCCATCTAGCTGCCATCACCTGAGACATTCTATTCATAGACAGCAAAGCGTGTACGATGTGGGGACACTTGACAATCAGCTTTTCAGACTAGACCTGCAGTGATCATTACTGCTCGACATGTAGCTTCCATGACCCTTAGGCAACTTCCCCATCCGAGGGCTACCGCATCCAGTTTTGCCGAATAATAGCCAATAGGTCTTTGCCGATCCCCATGTTCTTGTGTCAGTATAGCTGTCATGTATCCTTTCTCATGGACAAACAGGGTAAATGGCTTACCACTGTCGGGGATTCCCAGAGCCGGTGCCGAACACAAAGCCTTTTTCAAACTCGGGAAGGCCTCTTGCTGTTCCTTAGTGAGGGTGATGGCTTCTTTAGAGGCATGTTTCCCCTTTAAAATATCATTCAATGGCTGAGCAAGCTGTGTGAAGGAGTCAATCCAATTTCTGTTAAAGTTACACAATCCCAAAAAAGACCTTAGTTCCTGAATAGTGGTGGGTTTTTTAGCAGCCCGAATGGCTGCAGTTCTATCCTGGGTAAGTTCTCTCTTTCCTTTTGAAATCTTTTGTCCCAGGTATACAACCTCTTCTTGGGATATTTGTGCTTTGTCGATGCTGGTTTTATGTCCTTTCAGCCAAAGGTGATCCAGCAAAGCTCGTAGATCTTGTTCATGCTGTTCTTCCGTGTTTGAAGCTAGCAGGATATCGTCAACATATTGGATGACTGTGGATGACAGGGGAGGTAATTCTCGCAAATGGCTTTGTAAAGCCATGTGGAATACCATAGGGCTGTTGTGGAAACCCTGCGGTAACCGGGTCCAAGTATATTGTTGTCCTTGGACCGTGAAACCAAACCACTGTCGAACCTCCGGTGCCAGAGGCACCGACCAAAATCCGTTGGCCATATCTATAACCGAGAAATATTTATGTTCCGGTTTGAGGGCGTTAAAAATGGTGGAGGGATCTGCGACCAAAGGAGCTTCTTGATCAATACACTGGTTAGCTTTCCTATAATCGACGGTCAAACACCAAGTCTCATTAGATTTCTGTACCGGCCACACGGGGCTATTGGAGGAGCTATGCGTTTTAATAAGCACCCCTTGTTTCTCCAATTGCTGAATAACCGGTAAGATTCCTGCGATGGCAGTTGGACTGATGGGATACTGTTTAATGCATGGAGGCTTGGTCTCGGTAAATGACGCAGGCTCCATCTGGAGTAGGCCACAATCGTTCTTATCTTTAGCCCATATCGGGTGTTCCTTCAATTCTTCTTTCTTCAAAGTTCTAATTGACCATGTCACCCGACCATCCTTGAAATGCAACGATGAATCTATTTGGATTAGAACGTCCATTCCCAAAAGGGGTTGATCTACTGGGCCTATCCAGACCGGCGTGGTTTGTTCATGTGAACCCAGCCCTATAAGTACCGGTGTTGTCCTTTTAATTTCCATTTTATTGCCCCCAACTCCATAGGCTGTACGTGCCCTACCATCCAACGGCAGAAAGTCTCCATATTGTAGGGGTAAGCATGTTAATTCCACCCCTGTGTCTAAAAGACAGTCCACATCCTTATCACCCACGCTCACAGTTATATATAGCCCATCTCCCCTTTGTTGTATTAGTGCGAGGAGGGGGGCCAGGGTGGGCTCTAATCGTTTTTTGCTATCCCAAGTAACTCTTTCTGTTGTTGTATTGTCAGTCGCTTAAATGCTTCTATGAGGTCGTTATCTTGTGACAAGTCTGGTTTGTTGGCTGAATTGTATCCCTGGCTGCGTCCTCTTCCCCAGCCATGACCTTGCTGTTTTACCCTGCATGTCTTGGCCCAGTGACCTTCTCTCCCACAATAATGACATTTTCCGGGTAATTTTCCGAATGACTGTTTATCGGAATCCTGGGATTTCCATAGCTCGGACTTTAGCTCCCATATCCCGATCTAATTGGTTACATCGATCCACCAATGCTGCAAAGGTAGTTCCTCTACCTTCCCAGTCCGGTAACACTACCTGAAGCATTTTGGACAGTTCTGGCTTTAGACCCGCCATGAAAGCTGCTTTCAGGGGTCCAAACACTTGTTCATCCATTTCCTCATCCGTATTATTCATACCCGAATGTTCTAGCCACGTGCATCTAAACCGCTCGTCATACTCCAGGACCTCCTCTGTTCCTTTCTGTTGGCACCATCGAACGCTTGAAGAATCTGGAAGTGGTTCTAAGTCAGCTACATTGCGTGGGACTCAGTTGAAATGCTCGAAGTGTGTTTTCCTGGCACCAGAGGTCGAGTTATTGAGAAGAAGAATCACAGCAGACGGCATCAGACCCACCGACACCAAGACGGAGGCCATCAAGAACGCGCCGAGACCACAGAACGTGACTGAGCTGCGGTCGTTCCTGGGACTCCTCAACTATTTCGGTAATTTCCTACCCGGGTTAAACACCTTGCTAGAACCTCGACACATGTTGCTGCGCAAGGGAGACGATTGGGTATGGGGGAATTCAGAAAGAGGCTGCCTTTGAGAGAGCCAGAAATCTGTTGTGTTCAAACAAACTGCTTGTCCTGTATAACCCATGTAAATGATTAGTGATAGCTTGCGATGTGACGTCATACGGGTTCGGGTGTGTGTTGCAACAGGCTAACGAATCGGGGATTTTGTAACCGGTTGCCTATGCGTCCGGGAGTCTGTCCAAGGCCGAAAGCGCCGACAGCATGATTGAAAAAGAAGCTCTGGCGTGTGTTTACAGGGTGAAAAATATGCACCAGTACTTGTTTGGTCTCAAGTTAGAGCTTGAAACTGACCATAAGCCTTCATAGCGCTATTCTCAGAGTAAAGGGATTAACACCTGCATTCAAAGATGGGCACTCACGCTGTCGGCGTACAACTATATAATCTGGCACAGAGATCTGGCACAGAGAACTGCGCTGATGATCTCAGCCAGCTACCATTGCCCACCACTGGGGTGGAAATGGCACAGCCTGCAGATTTGCTCATGGTGATGGATGCATTCGAAAACGAAAAGTCACCCGTTACGGCCCGCCAGATCAGGACCTGGACCAGCCAGGATCCTTTACTGTCCCTGGTAAAAAAAACTGTGTCCTCCATGGGAGCTGGTCCAGCGTCCCAGCAGCGATGCAGGAAGAGATTAAGCCGTTCCACAGGTGCAAAGATGAAATGTCCTTACAGGCGGACTGTCTTTTGCGGGGTAATCACATTCCTTGCCCAAGGAAGGCAGAGAAACGTTCATACGTGACCTGCATAGCACCCACCCAGGCATTGTAATGATGAAAGCCATAGCCAGATCCCATGTGTGGTGACCTGGCATCGACTCAGATTTAGAGTCATGTGTGCGCCAGTGCAACACTTGCTCTCAGCTGAGCAATGCACCCAGAGAGGCACCGCTAAGTTTATGGTCGTGGCCATCCAAACCGTGGTCGAGGATCCACGTGGACTATGTGGGCCCATTTCTAGGCAAAATATTCTTAGTTGTTGTAGATGCTTATTCAAAATGGATTGAGTGTGTAATAAGGTCTGTAAGCACATCCACGGCCACCATCGAAAGCCTACTAGCCATGTTCGCCACACACGGCCTGCCTGATGTCCTTGTCAGCGCCAATGGGCCGTGTTTCACCAGCGCTGAATTCAAGGAATTCATGACCCGCAATGGGATCAAGCATGTCATATCTGCTCCATTCAAGCCCACATCCAACGGCCAGGCAGAACGGGCAGTTCAAACCATCAGGCAAAGCTTGAAACGCATGTCGGAAGGCTCCCTGCAGACCCGACTGTCCCAAGTTCTGCTCAGCTACCGCGCCAGACCCCACTCACTCACCGGGGTTCCTCCAGCTGAGCTGCTCATGAAAAGGGCGCTCAAAACGAGGCTCTCTCATGTCCACCCTGATCTCCATGATCACGTCGCGGGCAGGCGGCATCAACAAAGCATGTACCATGATCACGCAAACCTGTCATGCGACATTGAGGTCAATGACTGTGTTTGTTCTTGGTTATGGACATGGTCCAAAATGGCTTGCTGGCACGGTCATAGCCAAAGAAGGGAGTAGGGTGCTTCAGGTCAAATTGGCCAATGGACTAATGTGCAGAAAGCATTTGGACCAAACCAAATTGCTGTTCACTAACAGCTATGAGCAACCCAAAGAGGACACCACCAACTTCGACCCTCCAACATACACACAAGTGGCAATTCGACATCACGGTTGACCACGAAGCCAAACTCACCATCCCCAGCAGCCCGGCAAGGCCGGCTGCCCAGCAGCTCAGTGAAGAACTAACCAGCTCACCCATACCTGCATTTGTACAGAGACAATCGACAAGGGAGCGAAAAGCCCCAGATCATCTCACCCTGTAAATAAGTGTAATATTGACTTTACGAGGGAGTGATGTTATGTATTTAACCCTTGGCAAACTGTATCACACCACCACCAGAAAGCCTACCTGTTGGAGTCCCATTGTATATAAGCAGCAGGCCTCCCACGCGGTACCTGCACTCTGGAGTCTAATTAAAGGAGCCAAGGTCACACTTACTCATTGTTTACATTACTCAGTTTCATCCTTTATTATGAGCAGAATAAGTACTAGGTGTGCAGGAAGTATATCCAAGTGCAGCTCCTGACCGACCGCATTGCGACACTGGAGCTGCGCATGGAATCACTGGAGCATCCGCGATGCTGAGGATGTCATGAATAGCACGTTTAGTGAGTTGGTCACACTGCAGGTAAAGATTACACAGGCAGATAGGGAATGGGTGACCATCGGGAAGAGCAGTGGAAGGAAGGTAGTGCAGGTGTTCCCTGTGGTCATCTCCCTCCAAAACAGATACACCACCTTGGGTACTGTTGGGCGAGATGGCTCATCAGGGGAGGGCAGCAGCAGCCAAGTTCATGGCACCATGAGGGCAGGAAAAAGAGTGGGTGAGCTATAGTGGTAGGGGATTCAATTGTAAGATGAATAGATAGGCGTTTCTGCAGCCGCAAATGAGACTCCAGAATGGTATGATGCCGCCCTGGTACGAGGGTCAAAGATGTCTCTGAGTGGTTGCAGGGCATTCTGGAGGGGGAGGGTGAACAGCCAGTTGTGGTGCATATTGGTACCAACGATATAGGTAAAACGTGGGATGAGGTCCTAGAAGCTGAATTTAGTGAGCTAGGAGTTAAATTTAAAAAGTAGGACCTCAAAAGGTAGTAATCTCAGGATTGCTACCAGTGCCACGTGCTACTCAGTAGAAATAGCAGGATAGTTAGGATGAATACGTGACTTGAGGAATGGTGCAAGAGGGAGGGATTCAAATTCCTGAGACATTGTAACAGTTCTGGGGGAGGTGGGACCAGTACAAACCGGACGGTCTGCACCTGGGCAGGACCGGAACCAATGTCCTAGGGGGAGTGTTTGCTAGTGCTGTTGGGGAGGGGTTAAACTAATATGGCAGGGGGATGGGAACATACGCAAGGAGACAGAGGGAAGTAAAATGAGGGCTGAAGCAAAAGGTATAAAGGTGAAGTGGGGGGCAGAAAAATCAAAGGCAAAAATCAAAAAGAGCCACATTACAACATAATTCTAAAAGGACAAAGAGTGTTAAAAAAACAAGCCTGATGGCTCTGTGTCTCAATGCGAGGAGCATTCGTAATAAGGTGGATGAATTAACTGCGCAGATAGCTGTTAACAGATATGATGTAATTGGGATTACGGAGACATGGCTCCAGGGTAATCAAGGCTGGGACCTCAACATCCAAGGGTATTCAATATTCAGGAAAGATAGACTGAAAGGAAAAGGAGATGGGGTAGCATTGCTGGTTAAAGAGGAGATTAACGCAATAGTAAGGAAGGACATTAGCATGGATGAGGTGGAATCTGTATGGGTAGAGCTGCGGAATATCAAAGGGCAGAAAATGCTAGTGGGAATTGTGTACAGACCACCAAACAGTCATAGTGAGGTTGGGGACAACATCAAACAGGACATTAGGGATGCGTGCAGTAAAGATACAGCAGATATCATGGGCGACTTTAATCTACATATAGATTGGGCTAACCAAACTGGTAGCAATACGGGGGAGGAGGATTTCTTGGAGTGTATAAGGGATGGTTTTCGAGACCAATATGTCGAGGAACCAACTAGAGAGCTGGCCATCCTAGACTGGGTGTTGTGTAATGAGAGGGGATTAATTATCAATCTTGTTGTGCAAGGCCCCTTGGGGAAGAGTGACCATAATATGGTAGAATTCTTTATTAAGATGGAGAGTGACACAGTTAATTCAGAGACTGGAGTCCTGAAAAAGAAAGGTAACTTCGATGGTATGAGGCGTGAATTGGCTAGGATAGATTGGCGAATGATACTTAAAGGTGGATAGGCAATGGCAGACATTTAAAGAACACATGGATGAACTTCAACAATTGTACATCCCTGTCTGGCGTAAAAATAAAACGGGGAAGGTGGCTCAACCGTGACTTACAAGGGAAATTAAGGATAGTGTTAAATCCAAGGAAGAGGCATATAAAGTGGCCAGAAAATGCAACAAACCTGAGGACTGGGAGAAATTTAGAATTCAGCAGAGGAGGACAAAGAGTTTAATTAGGAGGGGGAAAATAGAATATGAGTGTAAGTTTACAGGGAACACAAAAACTGACTGCAAAAGCTTCTACACTTACGTGAAGAGAAAAAGATTAGTGAAGACAAATGTAGGTCCCTTACAGTCAGAATTAGTTCTGTCTTCACTAAGAAAGACACAAATAACCTTCCGGAAATACTAGGGGACCGAGGGTCTAGCAAGAGAACGAACTAAAGAAAATCCCTATTAGTCAGCAAATTGTGTTCGGGAAATTGATGGTATTGAAGGCCAATAAATCCCCAGGGCCTGACAGTCTGCATCCCAGAGTACTTAAGGAAGTGGATGCATTGGTGATCATTTTCCAACATTCTATAGACTCTGGATCAGTTCCTATGGACTGGAGGGTAGCTAATGTAATGCCACTTTTTTAAAAAAAGGAGGGAGAGAGAAAATAGGGAATTATAGACCGGTCAGCCTGTGGGGAAAATGTTGAAATCAATTATTAAAGATGAAATAGCAACGCATTTGGAAAGCAGTGACAGGATTGGTCCAAGTCAGCATGGATTTCTGAAAGGGAAATCATGCTTGACAAATCATCTAGAATTTTTTGAGGATGTAACTAGTAGAGTAGACAATGGGGCACCAGTGTATTTAGACTTTCAGAAGGCTTTTGACAAAGTTCCACACAAGAGATTAGTGTGCAAAATTAAAGCACATGGTATTGGGTGTAATGTGCTTATGTGGATAAAGAACTGATTGGCAGACAGGAAGCAAAGAGTAGGAATAAACGGGTCCTTTTCAGAATGGCAGGCAGTGACTAGTGGGGTACCATAAGGTTCAGTGCTGGGACCCCAGCTATTTACAATATACATTAATGATTTAGACGAAGGAATTGAATGTAATATCTCCAAGTTTGCAGATGACACTAAGCTGGGTGGCAGTGTGAGCTGTGAGGAGGATGCTAAGAGGCTGCAGGGTGACTTGGACAGGTTAGGTGAGTGGGCAAATACAAGGCAGACGTGGTATAATGTAGATAAATGTGAGGATATCCACTTTGGTGGTAAAAACAGGAAGGCAGATTATTATCTGAATGGTGACAGATTAGTAAAAGGGGAGGTGCAACGAGACCTGGGTGTCATGGTACATCAGTCATTGAAAGTTGGCATACAGGTACAGCAGGCGGTGAAGGTGGCAAATGGCATGTTGGCGTTCATAGTGAGTGGATTTGAGTGTAGGAGCAGGGAGGTATTACTACAGTTGTACAGGGCCTTGGTGAGGCCACACCTTGAATATTCTGAGGAAGGACATTCTTGCTATTGAGGGAGTGCAGCGAAGTTTCACCAGACTGATGACATATGAAGAAAGACTGGATCAACTAGGCTTATATTCAATGGAATTTAGAAGAATGAGAGGGAATCTCAGAGAAACATATAAAATTCTGATGGGATTGGACAGGTTAGATGCAAGAAGAATGTTCCAGAACCAGGGGTCACAGTCGAAGGATAAGGGGTAAGCCATTTAGGACCAAGATGAGGAGAAACTTCTTCACTTTGAGAGTTGTGAACCTGTGGAATTCTCGACCACACAAAGTTGTTGTGGTCAGTTCGTTAGATATATTCAAGAGGGAGTTAGATATGGTCCTTACGGCTAAAGGGATCAAGGGGTATGGAGAAAAAGCAGAAAGGGGTACTGAGGGAATGATCAGCCATGATCATATTGAATGGTGGTGCAGGCTCGTAGGGTCAAAAGGCCTACTCCTGCACCTATTTTCTATGTTTCTATGTTTCTAAATTTGCAGATGACACAAAACTTAGAAGTATAATGAACAGTGAGGAGGCAAGGGATAGACTTCAAGAGGACATAGACAGGCCGGTGAAATGGGTGGACATGGGGCAGATGAAATTTAACGTAGAAAAGTGCAAAGTGATACATTTTGGTAGGGAGAATGAGGAGGGGCAATATAAACTAAAGGGTACAATCCTAAGGGGGAGGGGCCCATGAACAGAGAGACCTGGGGGTATGTCCACAAATTGTTGAAGGTGGCAGGGCAGGTTGAGAAAGCGGTTAAAGAAGCTTACGGGATCCTGGGCTTCATAAATAGAGGCAGAGAGCACAAAAGCAAGGAGGTTATGATGAATATTTATAAAATACTGGTTCAGCCTCAACTGGAGTATTGTGGACAAGTGTGGGCCCCGTGCTTCAGGAAAGATGTAAAGGCCTTAGAAAGGGTACAGCGGAGGTTCATCAGAATGTTCCCAGGGATGAGGGATTTCAGTTATGAGGACAGGTTGGAAAAGTTCATACTGTTCTCCTTGGAGCAGAGCAGGTTAAGAGGTGACCCAATAGAGGTTCTCAAGGTGGCGAGAGGTTTTGAGAGTAAATAGGGAGAAAGAATTCCCTATGGCGAGTGGGTCACTAACCTCAGGTCATCGATTCAAAAACATTGGGAAAAGATCTGAAGGGGAAATGAGGAGAAGTTTTTTCACTGAGTTTTCAGGATCTGGAATGTTCTCCCTGAAAAGTATGTGGAAGCTGATTCCATAAGTAATTTTAAAAGGGATTTAAAAGGAGGCATGGCTGCTTTCTATTGGCTCTACCCCAGCACGCAACCAAACAACTTCATTCCCCCTCAAAGAGTCGCCCTCCAACTAGTGTCCCATCATGTCCTCTGCCCAGCCGACCTGGTGCCAGTGTAGCACTCCTCCAAATTCCACCTCCATATCTTGTCCCTATTCCTCCAGTTCATTGTTTGCATTTGATTATTCTTGGACAACATTCACCTCATCTATAAACCTCCATATGTATTTTTCATCAAATTCCCAGTCCTGTTGCCTGCCCTCAGTCTCTACACTGACCTCAGGGCCTGGATTTTCAGCTGTGATATTTTTGGGGTGGTTGCGCCCAGGAATATTTTGCACCTCAGTAACATTGGGCAGCTGGACCCTGAGTCAGGGGGCGCAGCGCTAAGGGAGGCCTTGTAGACTGCTCTTGTGCATCAGCATGGGAAATTCCTGAGCTAACGAGCTGGGCCGGGAGTCATCCCACAGATGCCTGGGGAAAAATTTCAAAAAACTAAAAAAAAACACCAAAACATTCCTAAAACATTGCCCACAACATAAATCGCAAAAGAAAAAAACAATCACATTTACCTCAGGAGTCCATCATCATCATATCAAGGATGACTTGCTTCCATGCCAAAAAGGGATGAGTTCACAGGTGTTTCAATGAAGGACCTAATATTCCAGGTCTCGAACTACATCCTGAAGGGTGGAAGATGCCTAAGCGTGGCTTGACAGGACTAGGTCTTGGTCCAGTGGCAAGGGTTAACCAGGATGACTGGAGCAGTGTGGGCTGGCCCGTGCTGCCCCTGGGCCCGCGACTTCTGGGCCCCAAACTCTCGCCTCTCCGAGACTTCAATCACGTCACTCCATGGTCTCTCGCTGCTCCTGCGCCCAGACCTCGCCACGCCTGCTCCAATCAGTAACCTGGACTTAGGTGACGTCCAATCCAGTCGCCCTCTTCACAGCCATCGCTCTCCAGCACGCGCTGTACCTTGAAGTGATACGCTCCACGCTGCTCCTTTGAAGGCCCCGACCTGCAAGGACCATCAGCTGTCCGCTGTCGGTAGTGTTGGACCGCCTCATTTCCCAGGGGCACGCTACGGGGCCGTACGGGTCGTGCTGAAGTCAAAACTCTCGCTGGTGTCGCAACCAGGGGCATTGCAGATCTTCCGGATGGTGCTGCTCTGCGCCACCACAAATCCAGACCCAAGGATCACTGCGGGGTGCTAGAGGCTGATTGCCCACCCAGAACATCTCACCGCCAGCAATGCTCCCACTCCGGGGTGAAAAACGGAGCGCAGGAAACCCGAAAATCCTTCTCTTTGATTATTGTATCTTAACTCACCCTTCCCCTTCAGCCAACCTTCTTGCCCTGCTCACCTCCCGCAATCCCCATTTTGGCCTTTTATCATTCTGATCAAATTCTCATCTCTCCTCTCATGCAAATCCTTCTGCATCCCACAAAGGAAAGAGTGGGGGAGTGGGACTTACTGAACAGCTCTTTCAAACAGCTGACACAGGCACAATGGGCTGAATGGCCTCTTTCTGTGTTGTAAGATTCTATGAAATCCCTCTAATTCACCTTTGGCTCTTGGAAAAAACTACATTCCCAACCATCTCCCAATTGCCCTCTCACATTCCAACCTCCCCCACAACTTGCCAGCCACCCAGGATATTGATACATCTGGAGATCTCCACAAATATCTCACCTCCACTTTTCACATCTTCATGCAATTACGAATTTTCCCCCAAATGAGCCTCTTCTCCTGGTACAACAGTCTCCTCTGGCTCGAAAACCACAGTTCACTCAGTGTATGTCACCCAATATGGCCCAACTACCTGAAACTCTGCCGTCACACTCTTTCCATGACCACCTTCTTATAATACTCTAAAATCATCCTGGAAACCAGGCATTTCAAATTGCTCTATTAACCAAATGTGACTAGTTTGTTAACTTTTGTGTGTCCAAAATCCAGGTACAGAATAGACACATTTTCATTGGGGAAAGGAAGGGCATCCAAAGATGGAGCTCCCTGGATTACTAAAGATATAGAGGTTAAAATAAGACAGAAAACAGATCCTGATAACAAAAGTAAGGTTCATACGACAGAGAATCAAGCTGCATATAGAAATACAGAGTAGAAATAAAAAAGGGACTAAGAGGGGCAAAGAGAGAGTACGAGAATAGATTAGCAGCTAACAAAAGGGATCCCAAAAGTCGTTTTATAAACATATAAATAGTAAAAAAGGTGATGAAAGGAAGGATGAGGCTGATTAGGGACCATAGGGAGATGTGCATGGCTGAGGCAATGGGGCCCCAAATTCACCACCGTAACCATCAATTGAGCTCCATTTGTTGGAGCTAAAAGTTTTTTTTTGGAGCTGAATAAATTTAGGGCCATTTTGTTAGTTTCCCCAGTGGTGTAATGCCGTCCTTAAAAAAAAAATAAGGGACGATTTTTTTTCAGAACGGTTTTTGTGAGGTCACTCGGGGTCAATCCCAACAATAACGCAGTTTTTGCAAGTTTCCCCAATAAGGATCTTTTTAAGGACCGTGCTAAATACCGTTTATAAAAAGCTTGCCTTACCTAGTGAAGTCGGATGTAAATCGGCGATAACGGGGCCAGCTTGGGAAACCGAGCTAAAAGTTAGAGCTTTGGAACGGAACCAAACCTATATTTTATATACAACTACTTAACAATGCGCTGACATTTGAGGTTTTAAAAGCTAAAGGACTACTTTGACTATGAAGCAGCAATTTCAAAAATGTAAACTTTGCGGTAATTTTGTTTTATTCTTCAGCCTGCACTGTCAACCACATTGCACTGCAGCAATTTCCCTGCCCTCCTCCTCAAAGCAGGCACACTGGACATAACTGGCCTCAATACCCGACCTGGGAGGCAACACCACCACCGGCAGCAGGGAGATAAAGAGCAGCAGCCGAAGGACATGAAACTACATGGACATTTCAGTCTCATTTCCAACTGAGGCAGACTTGTTAAAGGGGTTTAGGGGCCGTGGTTACGAGAGAGAGAGAGAGAGAGAGAGAGAGAATGAAACGAGACAGAGAGAGATTGAACTCAAAGCTCTATGTGGTCAGGCCATGTTAATTTGCACTAAAAGATAAATATCCATTCACCAGCATCAAAGCAGAGAATAAGGAATTTTTCGGTCAGAGTAATCTCCCCACCTGCATTGTAACTTTAGAGCCTCAAGTATACGCTGTGTTGGGCATGCGCAGAACGGGCGTTATTTTTAAGGCGAAAAATTTTAGTTCTGTCCTTAAAAATGGTGATAGTTTAAGGCTACACCAAAAGTTTAAAAACTGTTGGTGAAACTTAGGCCTTATCTTTTTGATGCTATTTCGGCATTAAAAAAATCGTCTGTTATTCGCAAATAGCGCCAAAAGAAACGGAGCTATTTTTCAACATGGAAAGTCCGGTCCAGATATGAATACTTTACATCGGTCTTCACTAGAGAAGAGGCTGCTGCCAATGTCACAGTAGAGGAGGAAGAAGTAGCAATATTGGACAGGATAAAAATAGATAAAGAGGAGGTGCTTGAAAGGTTGGCAGTCCTCACAGTAGAGAAACGTCCCCTGGTCGATCCGGGTGGGATGAGGGAAGCAAGGGTGGAAATTGCAGAAGCTCTGGCCACAATCTTCCAATCCTCCTTGGATGTGGGGGTGGCCCGAGGACTGCAGGATTGCAAATGTTTCAACCCTGTTTACAAAAGAGGAGTGTGATAAACTTGGCGACTATAGACCAGCCAGCCTAACGTCACTGGTGAAGAAACTTTTAGAGACAATAATCTGGCACAGAATTAATTGGCACTTGGAAAAGTATGGGGTAATAAATGAAATTCAGCACGGGATTTGGTAAAGGCAAATCATCGTTGACTAACTTGATTGAATTCTTTGATGAAGTAATGGAGAGGGTTGATGAGGGTAATGTGGTTGCTGTTGAATATATGGACTTTCAAAAGGCGTTTGATAAAGTACCATATAATAGACTTGTTAGTAAAATTAAAGTCCATGGGATTAAAGGGACAGTGGCAGTGTGGATACACAATTGGCTAAGGAACAGACAGACAATGATGAAGGAATGATGATGTAAGTCCCAAGTCAGGTTGGTGTGTGACTTGGTAGGGAACTTGGAAATTATGGTGTCCTCACAACACTGCTGCCCTTATTCGTCTCTGTGGTAAAGCTCTCAGGGGAGGGAGGTGTTGTTGACATAACCTTGGAGAGTTGCTACAGTGCATCTTGTTTATCATACACACTGCAGCCATGGCGTGCCGGTGGTGGAGGAAATGGACATTGAGTCCAGTGATGGCGGCAGCAATCAAGCAAACTGCTCCTGGATGGAGTTGAACTTCTTGAGCATTGTTACAGTAACATCCATCCAGGTGAGTGGTAAATATTCCATTACATCCCTTACTTGAGCTTTGTGTATGGTACAAAGGTTTGGAGGGGTCAGGAGGTGAACCGCCCATCGCAGAGTGCCCAGTTTTTGCCCTGCTTGTAACAACGGTGTTGATATGGCTGGGACAATTCAGCTGAAGATGGTTGGGCAGAAAGCACTTACATGAGAAACTCCTGTAGTGGTGTCCTGGGCTGCGATGAACAGTGGTGTACATTTAAGGAGATATTTCACAACTCAAGAAAAATATATTCCAGTGAGGAAGAAAGGGTGTAAAAGAAAAGATAGCCAACTAACTAACTAAAGAAATAATGGACAGTATCCAATTAAAAACAAGGGCATACAAAGTGGCCAAAACTAGTGGGAGGACAGAAGATTGGGAAGCTTTTAAAAAACAGCAAATAATGACTAAAAAATTGATTAAGGGAACATAGACTATGAAAGTAAACGAGCACAAAATATAAAAACAGATAGCAAGAGTTTATGAAAAGGAAAAGAGTGGCTAAATAAATGTTGGTCCCTTAGAGGACGAGACTGGGGAATTAGTAATGGGGAACATGGAGATGGCAGAAACTCTGAACAAATATTTTGTATCAGTCTTTATGGTAGAGGACACTAACAATATCCCAACAGTGGATAGTCAAGGGGCGATAGGGAGGGAGGAACTTATCACAATCACAATCACTAAGGAGGTGGTACTCAGTAAGATAATGGGGCTAAAGGCAGATAAATCCCCTGGACCTGATAGTTTGCATCCTAGGGTCTTAAAAGAAGTAGCAGCTGAGATTGTAGATGCATTGGTTGTAATTTACCAAAATTTCCTGGATTCTGGGGAGGTCCCAGCAGATTGGAAAACTGCAAATGTAACGCCCCTATTTAAAAAAGGAGGCAGACAAAAAGCAGGAAACTATAGACCAGTTAGCTGGACATCTGTGGTTGGGAAAATTTTGGAGTCCATTATTAAAGTAGCAGGACATTTGGAAAAACATAATTCAGTCAGGCAGAGTCAGCATGGATTTATGAAGGGGAAGTCACGTTTGACAAATTTGCTGGAATTCTTTGAGATATATGGGCTAGACTTTCCACTTCACATCGCCCATCTATGGCCCATATATGGCCCAAAACGGACCTCTATCGCCCATTTTAAGCAAAAAGTGGAAACTAGGCCTAAAATATCGCCAGAAAAACAGGTGACTAAGTTTCGATTTTGATCGCCGAGAAGATCGCCAAAATTATAGCCCATACAAGGCCCATCCCAAGTTTCACCACCTAGCATGCACTTCGCCAGGCCGATGCAAGGCCCAAAAGAGTGCTGAGAAATAATTGCTTTCTCTGGGCATAAAAGAAGGATAATGGACACTACAGACACCATTTTGACTTCAGAGGAAGGGTGGCGGATTAGTTGGGAGTTATTTGGAGAGTTAATTTAAAGATAATTGTACTCAGAATATTGGAATATTGGAACAGGGAATAAAAAGAGGTATTATTCAGTTATTTTTGGAAAAAAGCTTTTATATATTTTGTAAATAGCTTTTACATAATCAAGTTATTTACTGATATTGTTGGGGCCTATCAAACTGACTGGTATACAGCGTCGAGAGTGCAGAATACAGTGATTCGATATTGTTGAGAGATTATTAAAATTAGACATCTGCCATATCTATCTGCACGCTACACACTGCTGCATTTGACAGCTGACTGAAGCTCTTTACGCTTGTGGAGGGACTTCATAAGCTTCACAATGACCAGGGAGGCACAGACCAAGAGTACTTTGGGTTTCTCGAGAATAGCAGACTTCCCCAAGGTGCAGGGAGCAATAGATTGCATGCACATTGCCCTCAAAGCACCCTTAAAGAACGCGGGGGTCTTTCATAACAGAAAGGGGTTCCACTCGCTAAATGTGGACATTCAATGTTGATTTACAGTTAGGATTGATCAAAAGTTTCATTTGTGTGGTGTTTCCTTGTTGTCTTGCCTGCACTGGCCTATTATCAGAATTTATGCTTAGTTTAAATATAAAGTTTAGTGTAAGTAAAGTACTTGTATAGTAAAAGAATAAACAAATATGGATTAACAACTGTATAGTTGACAACTAATGTAACTAAGAGAGAAGACACACAATTTATTGAATTAAAGACATTTTTTTTATTAACAAATGTAAAAAAAATTTCAATAAACTATCCCTCTAACCTTCCCACCCCCGCCCCCCCACACCAACCCACCCTTCCCTCAAATCCGCAAAACCTTAACAATTAACAATTAACAAAACAAGAACAATTGAACAAGTGAACACTGAACAAATAAACTTTTGGAAACATGCCCCCCCTCCCTACCTGCAGCCACGTTTCCCTCCAGTTCCAGTCTCACCCCGTGTTCGTACCCCACCCACCCGTTTTGTTCTATGCAGACCGACACCAAAACGTCGTGCAGAGTGGGACGGCAAAACTTCCTGCCGTGGTGGAGATGATGGAGCGGAAGCCTGAAGCTCCACTTCCGAGTCAGGAGGAACTGTGTCCTCCGTACTCGCTTGCGTGATCAGGGTCTCGCTACGAGCAGACACGACACCTTTGGGTGCAGCGCCGTGTCCAGCCAGCAACGCATGCCGTAGGGCATTGGTTGCGGCTGTCTGCTGCCGAATGGCCTCCAACGTCTCCCTTGCAGTCTGTGCTTGCTCAGAAGACCAGTTGGAGAAGTTCTGGCAGAACTCGCTCCAGGTTGCTGGAAACTGGCTCCAGTTCATGGAGAACTGGTTCCAGTTTGCAGAGAATCCCGCGAAACCCCAACCAATCACGACCGTCTCCCTGCACAGGGATAATAAGCTCTCAGTCTGGCCCTCCATGGTAGGCGATTGCTCACCCAGCTGACCGGACCTCTGTGGGGTCGGTGTTTGCAAAATTACACTTCTTGGTGTCACCACCTGCACACCACTTGGTCCCGGTGCTTCTTCCATTTCAATAGAGATGGCCGCAGGTTGTTCCCCCCCACAAAAACAACAACATCATCATCGTCATCCCCCTCGTCCTCTTGCTCTGGCTCAAATTATGTTTTGACTTGAGTAGTAACATCCTCCTCCTCCATCTCTTCCTCCTGTGAGCTGTTGGAAGGGTCGATATTTGCGGATGTCTCCGCTAAATTATCTGGCTAAATGGACACTTGACCTTAGAAAGATGAATTAAATTTCTAAACAACTTATAACAATACATATCAATATATATCAATATTTCAATATCAATATTTCAATAACCCAAAACATTGCAATACTTTTCAAAACCCCATATGCACAAGGGTTCACCAGGGTTAACATGGCCTCATTCGTAGATCAAGAGTACATCAAAATTATTGAATTATAATTGCATAACATTACATGCGTAACTACTATATTTTTAGTAGGTATTTAGTAATGTTTGACACATTACACAGTTCCCATTACTCACGAGACTCAAGGGTGGGCTCAGCCACACCATGGGTCATGACCAAACGGCTTTCAGGTCCCATCAAGGCCACCGGAAGCTCCTTGTATTGAGTTAACATGTGTACCGTTGCGAAGCCGCCACCCGTCCTCCTTTGCTCCGCATGGTTGATAGTTATCTTCTGTAAATGATAAGATAACATTGCACGGCATAAGCTAATGGACTTGACAATAAACATTTGAGACTGACAGATTTAAATGTTCAATTGTTAATTTACATTGCAGTGCATTTGAATAATTTTTAATACTATAAAATTCAATTTAGTGCTAGGGTGAATAAATGTATTTATAATTTAATTATTTTATATTATAAATAAATAACATTGAAGATTCCAATTAAAATTTATAAACATCAAGTAAATAATATGTATGATTTTAAATATGACTTTTAAATATGATAAATATAGGATATAATATGCAACTTACTCTGGCTGCTGCCAGTAGGCTGTTCCATCTCTTGCGGCACTGGTCAGCAGTCCACACCTCATTAGATGCCGATGTTACAACATCGGCAATCTTGACCCATATTCTGCGATATGCACAGGGTGGAGGTTTCCCATGCCCACCCCGTGTCAAGTCCTCCCACCTAGTAATAACTACATTTACAAGGGCCTCGTTGGCCTCCTCGCTAAAGGCTTTGGCCCTTCTCCTTTCACTCTCCCTTTCCTTTTCTACCTGCATCGACATTGTTTTAAGATATAAGATTAGTCAGATATGTCAGTGTCATGTATTCAACCAGCATTGTAACCCATGTATAATCTGACCTAAGCTGTACACTGTGAGAACAATGACCACTAGGTGGTGAACTTGTGGGAGACACTCCTAACCTGGACCTTCAGACATAAAAGGGCAAGCTCCACCCACTTCCATCACTTGAGTGCTATGGAATAAAGGACAGGTCACAGACTGACCTTCTCTCAAGCATGGGCCTCGTGTGCATTTACACTGTATAGTAAGGACGTATGAGTGGCGACAAGAAACTGGGATTTAAACCATGTGAGCATGGCCACGAGCAGAACAGACTAGAGGAACTGTGATAAGGAATGGTTGGGACAGAGATTCAACATTGTTAAAGCAGCACACAGTTCTCCAGGCAGACAAGGGCATCGGGCATGCCCCAACATGTAGTCGAACCCAGAGGGGGAGTTCGACAGAGACAATGGCAAGCTGAACGGCGATTCACGCCATTGCAAGGGACAATGCGGCCAGTAATGGGGCCATCAACACCTGTTAATGGCGCACTCAAGGACAGGGGCAGTCATGGACGATCGACTGGCAAGGGACCTTTTGTTTCAAAGAGCAGCTCATGTTGGAGGCGTGGAAGCACACACTCAGCTGGAGTTTGCAGAGATGAGCAAAATACCTGCAGAAATTGCAGAAATGAACGCTGGGGAAAATCGCTGGAAGCTCAAGTTCAGCGAGTTCTTGTGGAACACGTATACAGTTCATACACCAGGATGCCACCGATAATGATGAAAGTGCTCCTCAATGGCATCCCAGTATCAATGGAGCTCGACACGGGGGCCAGCCAGTCCCTGATGGGTATCAAACAGTTTGAAAAGTTGTGGGCGTCCAAGGCCAGGAGGCCAAAATTATCGGCGATTGATGCACAGCTACGGACATACACAAAGGAGATCATTCCGGTGCTAGACAGCGCCACGGTAGTCGTGACCCACAAAGATACGGAGAACAGGTTGCCACTCTGGGTTGTCCCGGGGGACGGTCCCGCACTACTGGGGAGAAGTTGGCTTGCTGTCATGAACTGGAAATGGGGCGATGTCAATGCAATTTCCTCTGTGGAGCGAGTATCATGCTCACAGATCCTTGACAAATTTGACTCATTATTTCAACCCGGCATTGGCACTTTCATGGGGGCCAAGGTAGTGATTCACATAAACCCGGACACCAGGCCAGTACACCACAAGGCCAGAGCGGTGCCGTACGTAATGTGGGAAAAGATAGAAGGCGAATTGGACCGCCTGCTGAGGGAAGGCATCATCTCACCAGTCGAATTCAGTGACTGGGCGAGCCCGATTGTGCCGGTGCTCAAGGCGGATTGGTCGGTCAGGATATGTGGCGATTACAAGGCCACCATCAATCGGGTGTCACTCCAAGACCAGTACCCGCTACCGAGAGCGGAGGGCCTCTTTGCGACGCTATCCGGTGGCAAACATTTTTCAAAATTGGACCTGACCTCAGCTTACATGACCCAGGAGTTGGCGAGTGAGTCAAAGAAGCTGACCACCATCACAACACACAAGGGGTTGTTTGAGTACAACAGATGTCCATTTGGGATTCGCTCGGCCGCCGCGATCTTCCAACGAAATATGGAAAGTCTCCTCAAGTCGATTCCAGGGACAGTGGTTTTTCAGGACGACATCCTCATCATGGGTTATGATACTGAAGAACACCTCCACAACCTGGAGGAGGTGCGACGCAGACTGGACCGGGTAGGGCTGTGACTGAAAAAGGCGAAGTGCGTCTTCCTAGCTCCAGAGGTAGAATTCCTGGGGATGAGGGTAGCAGCAGAGAGGATCAGCCCTACTGCGTCCAAGACGGAAGCGATCCAGAGAGCACCCAGACCCCGTAACACGACGGAGCTGCATTCATTCCTGGGGCTCCTGAACTATTTTGGTAACTTGCTTCCCAAATTGAGCACGCTGCTAGAGCCGCTACACGTGCTCCAATGCAAAGGTCACGAATGGGTCTGGGGGGACAGCCAGGAAAGGGCTTTTAATAGAGCACGCAATTTGTTATGTTCCAACAATCTGTTAACGCTATATGACCCATGTAAGAAACTTGTGCTGACGTGCGATGCATCGTCCTATGGTGTCGGGTGTGTGTTGCAGCATGTCAATGCCAAGGGTCAGTTACAGCCGGTAGCTTATGCCTCCAGAAGTCTGTCCCAGGCAGAAAGGGGCTACGGGATGGTAGAAAAGGAGGTGCTCGCATGTGTATATGCGGTAAAGAAAATGCACCAGTTTGGCAGGAAATTTGAGCTGGACACAGATCACAAACCCCTAACAAGGCCATAAATGCAAATGCATCGGCCCGCATAAAGAGGTGGGCACTCACGTTAGCCGCCCATGACTGTACAATCGGCACAGACCGGACACCGAAAACTGTGCCGATGCACTCAGCAGGCTCCCACTAGCCACCACTGCGGGGGCTACCGAGCATGCTGCTGAGATGGTCATGGCTGTTGAAGCTATCAGAAGCGAAGGCTCACCCGTGACAGCCGTCAGATTAAAGTCTGGACAAATAGAGACCCGCTATTGTCTCTAGTCAAGAAATGTGTCCTGAATGGGGACTGGGCAGCCACGTACAGGGCATGCCCTGAGGAATTTAAACCATTTCACAGGCACAGGGACGAACTCTCGATTCAGGCCGATTGCCGACTGTGGGGAAACCGCGTAGTCATGCCCCAGATGGGCAGAGAGGTGTTCATCAGAGAACTCCACAATGAGCACCCGGGCATTGTCACGATGAAGGCAATTGCCAGGTCACACATTTGGTGGCCAGGGATAGACGCAGATCTGGAACTTTGTGTTCGCAGGTGCAACACGTGTGCCCAGCTAGGCAATGCGCCCAGGGAAGCCCCCCTTAGCCCCTGGCCATGGCCCGCCAAGCCATGGTCACGCATCCATGTGGACTACGCAGGTGCTTTCATGGGAAAAATGTTTTTGGTTGTAGTAGACGCCTACTCCAAATGGATCGAGTGTGACATTTTAAATTCAAGCACATCGTCTGCCCGGTAGAAAGTGCAATGTTCGCCGCCCACGGTCTCGCAGACATCTTGGTCAGCGACAATGGCCCGTGATTCACAAGCACTGAATTCCTGGACTTCATGGCAGGCAATGGAATTAACCATGTCAGAACGGCACCTTTCAAGCCAGCCTCAAACGGCCAGGCAGAACGTGCAGTGCAGATAATCAAACAGGGGATGCTCAGATTCCAAGGGGGTTCCCTACAAAGCTGCTTATCACGTCTCCTGTTGGCCTATAGATCCCGACCACACTCGCTCACAGGAGTTCCACCTGCAGAGCTGCAAATGAAAAGGATGCTCAAAACCAGCTTATCCCTTATACACCCCACCATGAAAGAAATTGTCGCGAGCAGGCACCAGTCACAATATGACTACCATGACAAGAATGCGAGGGTGCGATGTATTGATGTAAATGACCCTATTTTTGTCCTCAACTACGCTGCAGGGCCCAAATTGCTTGCAGGCACTGTGATTGCCAAAAAGGGGAATAGGATTCTAGTAGTTAAACTTACCAATGGACAAATCTGCCGCAAACATGTGGATCAAACAAAAAGGAGGTTCAGCAACGCCAAAGAAGAAGCAGAGGAAGAACACGATATAGAGTTCACTCCTCCACAGGTGACCGAACACAGGAACCAAAGGGAGGAGAGCCCAATCACTGTGGGCAGTCCGGACAGGCCTGAGGCACCGCAAACAGCAGACACTCAGGCCAGCACCCAACAACCAGAGCCCCAACTCAGGCGCTCTACAAGAGAGCGTAAACCACCAGAGAGACTTAACCTGTGATCCCAATAAGACTTTGGAGGAGGAGGTGATGTCATGTATTCAACCAGCATTGTAACCCATGTATAATCTGACCTAATTGTACACTGAGAACAATGACCACTAGGTGGTGAACTTGTGGGAGACACTCCTAACCTGGACCTTCAGATATAAAAGGGAAAGCTCCACCCATTTCCATCACTTGAGTGCTATGGAATAAAGGTCACAGACTGACCTTCTCTCAAGCATGGGCCTCATGTGCATTTATACTGCATAGTAAGGACGTATCCGTCAGAATTGTAAGATTTGTAAGATTTCTCAGTTCTTATCCACAGAGCAAATGAACAATTCTCTCTCCTTCTCTCTCTGGCCCTCCCTGTGCTTCTGAGCATGTGCGATGACCCCTGACCTCTCAAAGTGGCAAAAAAAATCAACCAAAAAAAAAATCCCACACATGCGCACAATAGCGTTGCTAGGGAAGCTTTTTTTTTTATGACTTCCGTTTGACTTTTATTTTCTTTGGGCGATCGTGAGATCGCCGAAAAATCAGATCGCCTATTTGACATTGCCGGGGTAAGGCCGAGTGGAAAATCGCAAAAAAAAAATGGGCCTTGTGCCGGCGATCAGCATGGGCGAGACTTCCCACATTGCTGGAACATGACCCATTTTTTTGGACCTTAGCCACGTAGTGGAAAGTCTAGCCCATAGAAAATAGATGCAGGAGTAGGCCATTTGGCTCTTGGAGCCTGCACCACCATTCAATATGATCATGGCTGATCATTCAACTTCAGTACCCCACCCCTGCCCCCTGATCCCTTTAAGTGTAAGGGCCACATCTAACTCCCTTTTGAATATATCTAACGAACTGGCCTCTACAACTTTCTGTGGTAGAAAATTCCACAGGTTCACAATTCTCTGAGTGAAGAAGTTTTTCCTCATCTTGGTCCTACATGGCTTACCCCTTATCCTTAGACTGTGACCCCTGGTTCTGTACTTCCCCAACATTGGGAACATTCTTCCTGCATCTAATCTGTTCAATCCCGTCAGAATTTTATATGCTTCTATGAGATCCCCTCTCATTCTTCTAACTTCCAATGAATATAGGCCGAGTCGATCCAGTCTTTCTTCATAAGACAGTCCTGCCATCCCGGGAATCAGTCTGGTGAACCTTCGTTGCACTCCCTCAATAGCAAGAATGTCCTTCCTCAGATTAGGAGACCAAAACTGCACACACTACTCAAGGTGTGGTCTCACCAAGGCCCTGTACAACTGCAGGAAGACCTCCCTGCTCCTATACTCCAATCCTCTCGCTATGAAGGCCAACATGTCATTTGCTTTCTTTACTGCCTGCTATACCTGCATGCCTACTTTCAATGACTGATGTACCATGACACCCAGGGAGTGGGCGGGGAAGTGGACCTGAGTCCATGATCAGATCAGCCATGATCGTGTTAAATGGCGGAGCAGGCTCGAGGGGCCGTATGGCCTATTCCTGCTCCTATTTCTTATGCGATGACTTATGGGAAGGGAGGGAATCATTATCACTCGGGGGATAGTGCTGGACAGGCTAATGGGACTCAAGGTAGACAAGTCCCCTGGTCCTGATGAAGTGCATCCCAGGGTATTAAAAGAGATGGCGGAAGTTATATCAGATGCATTCGTTATAATCTACAAAAATTCTCTAGACTCTGGGGAGGTGCCAGCGGATTGGAAAGCAGCTAATGTAACACCTCTTTAAAAAAGGGGGCAGACAAAAGGCAGGTAACTATAGGCCAGTTACTTTAACATCTGTAGTGGGGAAAATGCTTGAAGCTATCATTCAGGAAGAAATAGCGGGACATCTAGATAGGAATAGTGCAATCAAGCAGACGCAACATCATAATTCTAAAAGGACAAAGGGTGTTAAAAAAACAAGCCTGAAGGCTTTGTGTCTTAATGCAAGGAGTATCCGTAATAAGGTGGATGAATTAACTGCAAATAGATGTTAACAGATATGATGTGATTGGGATTACGGAGACGTGGCACCAGGATGATCAGGGCTGGGAACTCAACATCCATGGGTATTCAACATTCAGGAAGGATAAAATAAAAGGAAAAGTAGATGGGGTAGCATTGCTGGTTAAAGAGGAGATTAATGCAATAGTTAGGAAGGACATCAGCTTGGATGATGTGGAATCTATATGGGTAGAGCTGCAGAACACCAAAAGGGCAAAAAACGTTAGTGGGAGTTGTGTACAGACCTCCAAACAGTAGTAGTGATGTTGGAGAGGGCATCAAACAGGAAATTAGGGGTGCATGCAATAAAGGTGCAGCAGTTATCATGGGTGACTTTAATATGCATATAGATTGGGCTAACCAAACTGGAAGCAATACGGTGGAGGAGGATTTCCTGGAGTGCATAAGGGATAGTTTTCTAGACCAATATGTTGAGGAACCAACTAGGGGGGAGGCCATCTTAGACTGGGTGTTGTGTAATGAGAGAGGATTAATTAGTAATCTCGTTGTGCGAGGCCCCTTGGGGAAGAGTTATGGTGGAATTCTGCATTAGGATGGAGAATGAAACAGTTAATTCAGAGACCATGGTCCAGAACTTAAAGAAGGGTAACTTTGAAGGTATGAGGCGTGAATTGGCTAGGATAGATTGGTGAATGATACTTAAGAGGTTGACAGTGGATGGGCAATGGCAGACATTTAGAGACCGCATGGATGAACTACAACAATTGTACATCTCTGGCGTAAAAATAAAAAAGGGAAGGTGGCTCAACCGTGGCTATCAAGGGAAATCAGGGATAGTATTAAAGCCAAGGAAGTGGCATACAAATTGGCCAGAAATAGCAGCGAACCCGGGGACTGGGAGAAATTTAGAACTCAGCAGAGGAGGACAAAAGGTTTGATTAGGGCAGGGAAAATGGAGTATGAGAAGAAGCTTGCAGGGAACATTAAGACGGATTGCAAAAGTTTCTATAGATATGTAAAGAGAAAAAGATTAGTAAAGACAAACGTAGGTCCCCTGCAGTCAGAATCAGGGGAAGTCATAACGGGGAACAAAGAAATGGCGGACCAATTGAACAAGTACTTTGGTTCGGTATTCACTGAGGAGGACACAAACAACCTTCCGGATATAAAAGGGGTCGGAGGGTCTAGTAAGGAGGAGGAACTGAGGGAAATCCTTATTAGTCGGGAAATTGTGTTGGGGAAATTGATGGGATTGAAGGCCGATAAATCCCCAGGGCCTGATGGACTGCATCCCAGAGTACTTAAGGAGGTGGCCTTGGAAATAGTGGATGCATTGACAGGCATTTTCCAACATTCCATTGACTCTGGATCAGTTCCTATTGAGTGGAGGGTAGCCAATGTAACCCCACTGTTTAAAAAAGGAGGGAGAGAGATAACAGGGAATTATAGACCGGTCAGCCTGACATCGGTAGTGGGTAAAATGATGGAATCAATTATTAAGGATGTTATAGCAGTGCATTTGGAAAGAGGTGATATGATAGGTCCAAGTCAGCATGGATTTGTGAAAGGGAAATCATGCTTGACAAATCTTCTGGAATTTTTTCAGGATGTTTCCAGTAGAGTGGACAAGGGAGAACCAGTTGATGTGGTATATTTGGGCTTTCAGAAGGCTTTCGACAAGGTCCCACACAAGAGATTAATGTGCAAAGTTAAAGCACATGGGATTGGGGGTAGTGTGCTGACATGGATTGAGAACTGGTTGTCAGACAGGAAGCAAAGAGTAGGAGTAAATGGGTACTTTTCAGAATGGCAGGCAGTGACTAGTGGGGTACCGCAAGGTTCTGTGCTGGGGCCCCAGCTGTTTACACTGTACATTAATGATTTAGACGAGGGGATTAAATGTAGTATCTCCAAATTTGCGGATGACACTAAGTTGGGTGGCAGTGTGAGCTGCGAGGAGGATGCTATGAGGCTGCAGAGCGACTTGGATAGGTTAGGTGAGTGGGCAAATGCATGGCAGATGAAGTATAATGTGGATAAATGTGAGGTTATCCACTTTGGTGGTAAAAACAGAGAGACAGACTATTATCTGAATGGTGACAGATTAGGAAAAGGGGAGGTGCAAAGAGATCTGGGTGTCATGGTACATCAGTCATTGAAGGTTGGCATGTAGATACAGCAGGTGGTTAAGAAAGCAAATGGCATGTTGGCCTTCATAGCGAGGGGATTTGAGTATAGGGGCAGGGAGGTGTTGCTACAATTGTACAGGGCCTTGGTGAGGCCACACCTGGAGTATTGTGTACAGTTTTGGTCTCCTAACCTGAGGAAAGACATTCTTGCTATTGAGGGAGTGCAGCGAAAGTTCACCAGACTGATTCCCGGGATGGCGGGACTGACCTATCAAGAAAGACTGGATGAACTGGGCTTGTATTCACTGGAGTTCAGAAGAATGAGAGGGGACCTCATAGAAACGTTTAAAATTCTGACGGGGTTAGACAGGTTAGATGCAGGAAGAATGTTCCCAATGTTGGGGAAGTCCAGAACTAAGGGGCACAGTCTAAGGATACGGGGTAAGCCATTTAGGACCGTGATGAGGAGGAATTTCTTCACCCAGAGAGTGGTGAACCTGTGGAATTCTCTACCACAGAAAGTTGCTGAGGCCAATTCACTAAATATATTCAAAAAGGAGTTAGATGAAGTCCTTACTACTAGGGGGATCAAGGGGTATGGTGAGAAAGCAGGAATGGGGTACTGAAGTTGCATGTTCAGCCATGAACTCATTGAATGGCGGTGCAGGCTAGAAGGGCCGAATGGCCTACTCCTGCACCTATTTTCTATGTTTCTATGTTTCTATACTCTATCTTCTATCTTCCCCCTCCTAATTAAACCCTTTGTCCTCCTCTGCTGAATTCTAAATATCTCCAGTCCTCGGGTTTGCTGCTTTTTCTGGCCAATTTATATGCCTCTTCCTTGGATTTAACACTATCCCTAATTTCTCTTGTTAGCCACGGTTGAGCCACCTTCCCCATTTTATTTTTATGCCAGACAGGGATGTACAATTGTTGCAGTTCATCCATGTGATCTTTAAATGTCTGCCATTGCCTATCTACCGTCAACCCTTTATGTATCATTTGCCAGTCTATCCTAGCCAAATCACGTCTCAGACCATCGAAGTTACCTTTCTTTAAGTTCAGAACTCTAGTCTCTGAAATAACTGTGTCACTCGCCACCTTAATGAAGAATTCTACCATATTATGGTCACTCTTCCTCAAGGGGCCTTGCACGACTAATTAATCCCCTCTCATTATACAACACCCAGTCTTGGATGGCCTGCTCTCTAGTTGGTTCCTCAACATATTGGTGTAGAAAACCATCCCTTAAACACTCCAGGAAATCCTCCTCCACAGTATTGCTACCAGTTTGGTTAGCCCAATCTATATGTAGATTAAAGTCGCCCATGATATCTGCTGTATCTTTATTGCACGCATCCCTAATGTCCTGTTTGATGCTGTCCCCAACCTCACTATGACTGTTCGGTGGTCTGTACACAATTCCCACTAGCATTTTCTGCCCTTTGATATTCCGCAGCTCTACCCATACAGCGAAGGTTCACCAGACTGATTCCCGGGATGGCGGGACTGACCTATCAAGAAAGACTGGATGAACTGGGCTTGTATTCACTGGAGTTCAGAAGAATGAGAGGGGACCTCATAGAAACGTTTAAAATTCTGACGGGGTTAGACAGGTTAGATGCAGGAAGAATGTTCCCAATGTTGGGGAAGTCCAGAACTAAGGGGCACAGTCTAAGGATACGGGGTAAGCCATTTAGGACTGAGATGAGGAGAAACTTCTTCACCCAGAGAGTGGTGAACCTGTGGAATTCTCTACCACAGAAAGTTGTTGAGGCTAATTCACTAAATATATTCAAAAAGGAGTTGGATATAGTCCTTACTACTAGGGGGATCAAGGGGTATGATGAGAAAGCAGGAATGGGGTACTGAGGTTGCATGTTCAGCCATGAACTCGTTGAATGGAGGTTCAGGCTCGAAGGGCCGAATGGCCTACCCCTGCACCAATTTCCTATGTTTCTATGTTTCGACATGGATTCATGAAGGGGAAATCATGTTTAACTAATTTTACTGGAATTCTTTGAGGATATAACGAGCATGGTGGATAGAGGTGTACCGATGGATGTGTTATATTTAGATTTCAAAAAGGCATTCGATAAGGTGCCACACAAAAGGTTACTGCAGAAGATAAAGGTACGCGGAGTCAGAGGAAATTTATTAGCATGGATAGAGAATTGGCTGGCTAACAGAAAGCAGAGTGTCGGGATAAATGGGTCCTTTTC
Organism: Pristiophorus japonicus; assembly: GCF_044704955.1. NCBI lineage: Eukaryota > Metazoa > Chordata > Chondrichthyes > Pristiophoridae > Pristiophorus > Pristiophorus japonicus. The sequence goes on along the minus strand of NW_027252527.1, from coordinate 130,148 downwards.
GGGTTGGAAATCGGTAGTTAGTGGTTAGCCACAGGGATCGGTGCTGGGACCACAACTGTTTACAATATACATAGATGACCTGGAAGAGGGGACAGAGTGTCGTGTAACAAAATTTGCAGATGACACAAAGATTAGTGGGAAAGCGGGTTGTGTGGAGGACACAGAGAGACTGCAAAGAGATTTAGATAGGTTAAGCAAATGGGCTAAGGTTTGGCAGATGGAATACAATGTCGGAAAATGTGAGGTCATCCACCTTGGAAAAAAAAACAGTAAAAGGGAATATTATTTGAATGGGGAGAAATTACAACAATCTGCGGTGCAGAGGGACCTGGGGGTCCTTGTGCATGAAACTCTTTTAGGAGTAAACAGAAAAACATTAAACCGTGCCCCCCGATCTGGGGGAAACACCAACATTTACAATGTTTTTTTTTTGGCACAGAATCGAATTTTTTTTTTCCCAGTGCCCCCTACAAAAGGGGAGGGGAACACTAAAAGCACCGGCAATTAAAACAAATTAACTTAAAAAACATAAAATCAAATTAAAATTTGGTTGCCGGGCGTGATGATGCACTCCAGTCCATCCGGTGCCCACCTCTCGCGGAAGGCCGCGAGCGTACCGGTGGACACCGCGTGCTCCATCTCCAAGGACACCATGGCACGGATGTACGCGCGGAAGAGAGGCAGGCAGTCAGGCTGAACGACCCCCTCGACCGCCCGCTGCCTGGATGGGCTGATGGCCCCCTTGGCCGTGCCCAGGATCAGTCCTACGAGGAGGCCCTCAGACCTACCCCTCCCCTCCGCACAGGGTGTCCAAAGATCAGGAGTGTGGGACTGAAGTGCAGCCAGAATTTCTGGAGCAGCCCCTTTAAATAATAAAACAGGGGCTGCAACCTCGTGCATTCCATAAAAACATGGAACACGGACTCTTCCAGACCGCAGAAATTGCAGGCGGCCTGGGAGCCCGTGAACCGGCTTAAAAATGTATTGGACGGGACTGCTCCGTGCACCACCCTCCAGGCCAAGTCCCCAATAAATACTGGGAGGACTCCCGCATAGAGTGCCCTCCATCGGGGACCCTCGCCTCCTCTGGACGGCAAGATGGTACGCCATGGCGTGTCCGGATGGCAGGCGAGGATGGCAAAGTTGAGAGTGTGCAGGAGCAGCCCGTACAGGAAACCACTCCGCGCGGAACTGAAAGGCACGGAGGGGATTTCCTCGAGGCGGCTCAAGTTGTGAGGCGCTGGCTCCCGAGGGAGGTTCCGGGGTTTGGCGCCGATGAGGAATCCCGTCCGGACGGGGGTCAGTTCGGACGGGATCTCCCCACGTGCTTGAGCCTCCTCGATGCACCTAACAGAGTCGGGGCCCAGAGCTGTTTTTAGCAACTCGATGGCATCGGCCGCACGGCGGACGTTGGCAGAATTTAGGCACCGCGCCAGTGTGTCTGGCGCTATCCAGCCCGCTCCTCCGCCATCGAGCAGCTCCCTGACCCTGGTCACCTCACCAGCCACAGCCCTCTCGTCCGACCGCCACCTGAAACCTCGGTCGTGGTGGTACGGATTTCCGAGCAGCGGCTCCTGCAGGACAGCCGCCACTCCAGCCGGTGGAGAGCTGCGCTTGGTGGAGACTTTGTTCCAGACCCTGATGAGTTCCTTGTAAAAGACAGGCAGCTCCCGGAGGGCGGTCCTGACGCCCCCCACACTCACAAACAGGAGCTGCGTGTCGTAGTTGAGGCCGTGCTGTTGGCGGAAGAAATACATCGCCAGAGCACGCCACCTAGGAGGGGGCTCAACGTAAAGGTATCTCTGCAGGGTCTGAAGACGGAAAGTCGCGAGCTGGGTGCTGACCCACACCAACGACTGACCGCCCTGCCCAAGCGGGAGCCTCAAGACTGCCGCAGAGACCCAGTGCTTCCTGTTGTTCCAGAAGAAGTCCACCAGCTTCTTCTGTATCTTGGCGACAAACGCAGGGGGAGGGGTCAAAGTGACCAGCCGGTACCACAACATGGCGGCCACCAGCTGGTTTATGACTAGCGCTCGACCCCTGTAGGACAACACTCGGAGCAGTCCTGTCCAGCGCCCTAGACGAACGCTAACCTTGGCCTCCAGCTCCTGCCAGTTCGCCGGCCAGGCTTCCTCGTTGGGGCTAAGGTAGACTCCTAGATAGAGGAGATGGGTCGTGCTCCAGGCAAAAGGCCTGAGCTCCTCCGGCAGGGAGTCCACCCGCCACTGACCCACCAGGAGTCCGGAACATTTTTCCCAGTTGATTCTGGCGGAGGATGCGGCCGAGTAAATCTCCTGGCACTCACGCATCCTCCGCAGGTCAGCGGGATCCTCTACCGCGAGGAGCACGTCATCGGCGTAAGCCGAGAGGACGACCTCCACGCCCGACCCCTTGCAGAGCCAGTCCCGTCAACCTCGTCCGCAGGAGGCGCAGGAAAGGCTCCACACAGACGGCATATAACTGGCCGGACATGGGGCATCCCCAAAGCGAAGGGGCGCCGTCAAGGACTCATTAACCTTAATCAGACACTCCGCGGCGCCGTACAATAGTCGGATCCGGGCGACGAAATGCGTCCCGAACCTGAAAGCGCGCAGAGTTCCGAGCAGATAGTTGTGATCCACCCTGTCGAACGCCTTCTCTTGGTCGAGGGATAGGAAGGCGACCGACAGAGCAACCTCCTGGGAATAATGGATGAGGTCCTGGACCAGATGGATGTTATCGTGGATTGTCCGGCCCGGGACCGTGTAGGACTGGTCGGGGTGGATCATGTGGTCCAGCACGGCGCCAAGGCGAGCAGACATCGCCCTGGTGAAGATTTTGTAGTCCATGCTGAGGAGGGAGACCGGGCGCCAGTTCTTAAGGAGGCAGAGATCGCCCTTCTTAGGCAGCAGGACGATGACTGCCCTGCGCCAAGAGAGGGGCATCTCCCCAGTCGCCAGACTTTCCACCAGGACCCGCGCGTAGTCGCCCCCTAGGACGTCCCAGAACGCCCTGTGGAACTCCACGGTCAGCCCGTCCAGCCCCGGGGCTTTTCCCCTCGAGAGCCGGTCGAGGGCGCCGGTCAGCTCCGCCAGGCTTAGCGGAGCTTCCAGATTTTCGGCGCCCTCCGGGCTGACCTTCGGCAGGTCCTCCCACAAAACTCTATGCGCTTCCTCGCTGGACGGCTCCGGAGAGAACAGAGCCCCATAATATTCACGGGCCCTGTTGTTGACGCCCTCCGGATCTGAGACGAGAGAGTCGTCGTCGGCCAGCAGCGTCAAGAGCTGCTTACGGACACCCTGTCTTTTTTCCAGCGAGTAGAAGAAGGGGGAGCCGCGGTCCAGATCCCGCAGGAACCGGATCCGCGGCCTCACGAACGCGCCTCGGGACCCGACGAGCTGCAGGTCCTTCAGCGCGGCCTTCTTCGCTTCGTACACCGTCCGCAGGGCCGGGTCCTCGACGACTTGACCGAGACGGGACTCCAGGTCGAGCACCTCTTTTTCTAGGCGCCCGACCCTGGCCGCCCGCCTCTTGGTCGACCCCCTCGCGTACTCTTGACAGAAGACGCGGACGTGAGCCTTGCCCACATCCCACCATAGCCTCAAGGAGGGGAAGCCCCCCTGCTTCCTTCTCCAGTCGGCCCAGAAACGACGGAACGAGTCCTGGAACCGCACGTCCTCCAGCAGCCGGTTGTTAAAATGCCAGTACGCGGACCCCGTCCTCGCGCGGAGCGAAGCGAGCTCCGCCCACACCAGGTGGTGGTCCGAAAACGGCACCGGCCGCATGGAGGCCGCCGGGACGCAGGAAACGTACGCCCGAGACACGTAAAGGCGGTCAATTCTGGACCGTCCTACTCCAGGCCTCACCCAAGTAAAGGCGCTGGAGTCGGGATGGAGATTTCGCCAGACGTCCACCAAGTCGAAGGACCCGACCAGGTCCCTCAACCTCTCCATCGCCGTCATGCTCTGCGGGGCACCGGAGCGGTCCCTCGCCTCGAGGGTGCAGTTAAAATCCCCCCCGAGGACAATGCAGTCGCCGACGTCAACTGAGCCAAGAAGAGCGGACACCTCTTCGAAGAAACGCGCTTGCCGCGGGCCGGGCTGAGGGGCGTACACGTTCACGAGATGGAGCGGCACGTCCCCCAGGCGAACCGTTACGTGCAGCAAGCGGCCTGGCACGGGCTCCTCGACCCCCAAGTTCTCCGGCTGAAAATGCGGGGCCAGCAAGATGGCCACCCCACTCGAAGTGGCGGTGAGGTGGCTCATGCGGACCTCTCCTTGCCATTCCAGGAGCCACGTGGCTTCGTCTCCCGGAACGGTGTGGGTTTCTTGCAGGAAGCACACCGCATATTTCCCCTCCCGCAGGAGCGAAAAATTGTTAAATCTACGGCGTGCCCCTCTGCTGCCGTTGATGTTGAGGCTGGCTATGGTTATCTTCATGACAAAAGCATAGTGCAACCTCTACCTAACCTATTGTGGGGGGGGGAGTGGAGTCGTTTGTTGACCTCCACTCCCTCAGCAGCCCAGCGAGGAACCTTTTGAGCCGGCGCAGCTCAAGGCCTTGCACCTTTGATAAGGGCCCGCCCGCGGCCATGGTTTTAGCGGCGGCGCGGACGGACGTGACGAGCAGCCCCGGCTCGGACAATCTTTCTAGGGCCAGATGGGCTCGGTTGCGGCAACCCTGGCTCTGGACCAAAAAGTCCCGGAGTTCCTTTACAGGAATGAGGGGTGACTCAGCGGCGGGCACGAGGAGATCCACCGCCTCACTGGCGATGGACTCGAGATCTTCTCCTTCGTCCTCCACCGAGTCCCTGTCCCCCTCCGGGAGGTAGCCGCCAGCAGCCGGCCCGTCGACCACACGAGGTACGGCAAACGGCCCGGCCGCTCCATCCGGCCCTGGCTCTGCCCCGATCCCACCCCCAGGATCGTCGGCAGAGGAGTCCCCACTGGGCTCTTTTAAAAGTGGTGCTGGGTCAGGAAGCGACAGCGGAAGGGGTTCCTCCCCAGGAACCGGGGAACACGGAGAGACCTGGTCAAAGTAATGTTACAGGTCCACCAAGTACCCCAGCTCCAAAGTAGGGGGCGAGGGTTCTTGTTCTTCCCCCTCCCCGCCGCCACCCGCCGGCCCAGCGTGTACAGACTCGTTAAAATCATTCATTGCCGTTTCTTCCGGGCCGAACGACTCCCGGGGGAAGTTGGTTAATAGCTGGGCGGGCTCAGGTTCGGCCTTTTCGGCCCCGCCCGCCTCAGTCCCCGGGACGCTCGACCCGGCGGCAACGCATTCCTCCACTGGACCCACGCCCCCCACGACAGACAGATCTTCCACGCCATCCCCGGGAGGCAGAGGCTGGGCAGCCACGACTGTCTCACCCTCTCCGGGGACAGATTCCTCTCGCCTACAGCGCAGTTTGGGGGCGCTGGTGGGGGACGCGGGACACGCGGCGGGCACCGACTCCTCCGCGGAGGGATGTTGTTCCCCCTCCGCCTCATTGGAGCGGCGCCTCCTTTTGTTCCTGGGGGTGCGCGGAGGCAGGGAGACCTCCATGTCTGCCGAGGCCTCCCGCTCCACTCCCCACTTTTTCTTATCTTGCCCGCGCCCGAGCCCCTCTGTGATACTAGTCAAGGGCTCGGGCACGGGCTCAGGGCACACCGCGCTCGCCGGTGACGGGGTTGGGCCGAGCGCGGTAAACAGCTCGTCTGGCGCACCGAGGGGACCCGCCTCTAGATGTTTCGTCTTCTTCCGCGCCTTCTTTCCGGCCGGACGCTCTCCCTCCCCCCCGCCGGAGGCCGTGAAAACAAAGGCCCCTGACGATGCCCGCGCACCCACAGCTCACGGCACGTGGACGCTACTAGGGGGAGGGGTGGCGGCGGCGCCAGCCTTGGCCACCTTCGGTGGTTTGGCGGCTTTGGAGGCGGGGCAGTTCTTGCGAACGTGCCCCACCTCCCTACAGGCATGGCACCGCACGCCGTCCGACGTCCAAAAGATGCGGTAGGCAGTGCCCTCATGCACCACATTAAAATTTCCCTCCGTAGTCTCCTCCCGCGCCAGCCGGACAAAGAGCTGGCGGCGGAAGGAGAACACATGGCGCAGGCTGTTCTCCCTGAGGCCGAGCGGTATGGGGTTGATCCCTGACCTTACCTCCCCCAGTTGGTGTAGGTGAGGGAGGAGGAGCTCAGCGGGAACAAAGGGCGGGACGTTTGATAGAATGACTCTCTGCGCGGTGGCCTCGAGAGGGTCCACCGGCAGGAACGCCCCACCCACCGTGAGCCCCTTTTCAATGGCCAGAGACACCGCCCGCTCCGACCCCAGGAAGAACACAGCCTTCCCAGACATCTTGGAGGCTGCGACAATGGCCGAGGGGCCGACTACCCCAGCCATCGCCCGCACGCACTCCTCAATGCTCATTGTGGGGTGAGTGTAGCTCTTGACCCCGTGTTTCTTGGTGATAAGTCTGAAAGGTGGCAGGGCAGCAGGTGGTGCAGGAGGTGCCGTGGATGTGGATGCCGCCTGCGCATATGTCCTTGCTGGCCCTGCCACCGGCGTGGATGGGGTCACCATCACGGGGTCCCTTTAAGGGCTACAACCACCCCAAAGTCACAGGCCTTAATGGTCTTAAGTGGCATCGTTTAATATTTGAACAGAGGGAGCTCTGAAAGAGGCACACTTCTCCCCTCGTTGGCAATTGGGGAGGGGCCTTGCTCCCTCTGCTCAGTTGTCTTAATTGTTTTTTTAAATTAGGAGGAAAGGGCTCTCAGAGAGAGAGGGGAGAGACAGAGAGAGAGATAGAGAAGGGGGTGTGGGAAAGAGGGAGGCTGCAAGGGCAGGTCTCCCCTCACAGCAATGGGTGTGTGCTTCTTGGGGTGCACTCCCCAGATGGCAAAAAAAAAACACAGTCTTTTAAGAATGGTCTTCGGGTGGGGGGAGAAGATGTCTTCACCTGGGGTAGCTGGAGCCACCCAGGCACACACTCCCAACGATCTTTAATAGGGTGATTAATAGTTTTCAGCCAGGTAGCTCCAGCTAACCCAGGCTAGGCAATGGGGGAGGGGTGCTTCAGTGGTGTGTGGGGCCTAGTTGTAAGCAAGACCCCCACACACACTTCCACACACACACACCCCCCGCGATGTTCCGGCCCTCGAAAGGTCTTCTTTCCTCCCCCCACCGATACAACAATGTCTTTCGGGGAATGCACCAACACCCACCTGTAGAATGTTGCCGAATCTCCCTCCTTCCACACAGGTTGTTGCTGTTTTCCCCCTCTCTGTAGTAGTAATAAATGTTAAATTTTTCAGCTCTCCACCTCTCCCTCTGGATGTTGAGTTGTAGTAAGCCAGCCCTTTCCTCCTCTTCCTGGGCTGGTCTCAGGGCTCTCAAAGGCCTTCCAAACAGGAGCAAAAGCAGGTAGCTCCTTCCCTCATTGCTCCAGGCTCCAACTGTTTAGGCCACGCCTCCAAAGCTCTACCATTGGTCCTTGTGCATGAAACTCTTTTCGGAATTAACAAAAAACATTAAACCGTGCCCCCCGATCTGGGGGAAACACCAACATTTACAATGCCCATTTTATTTGTGGTATTTTTTGGGGGGTTTTTTTTGGGCACAAAAATAATATTATTTTCCTAAGTGCCCCCTATAAAAGGGGAGGGGGACACTAAAAAAGCACCGGCAATGAAAACAAATTAAACTTTAAAACATAAAATCAAATTAAAATTTGGTTGCCGGGCGTGACGATACACTCTAGTCCCTCCGGTGCCCACCTCTCGCGGAAGGCCGCGAGCGTACCGGTGGACACCGCGTGCTCCATCTCCAAGGACACCATGGCGCGGATGTACGCGCGGAAGAGAGGCAGGCAGTCAGGTTGAACGACACCCTCGACCGCCCGCTGCCTGGACCGGCTGATGGCACCCTTGGCCGTGCCCAGGAGCAGTCCTACGAGGAGGCCCTTGGACCTACCCGCTCCCCTCCGCACAGGGTGCCCAAAGATCAGGAGTGTGGGACTGAAGTGCAGCCAGAATTTCTGGAGCAGCCCCTTTAAATAATAAAACAGGTGCATTCGATAAAAACATGGAACACGGACTCTTCCAGACCGCAGAAATTGCAGTCGGCCTGGGAGCCCGTGAACCGGCTTAAAAATTTATTGCACGGCACTGCTCCGTGCACCACCCTCCAGGCCAAGTCCCCGATAAATACTGGGAGGATTCCCGCGTAGAATGCCCTCCATCGGGGACCCCCGCCTCCTCCGGACGGCAAGATGGTAGGCCATGGCGTGTCTGGACGGCAGGCGAGGATGGCAAAGTTGAGAGTGTGTAGGAGCAGCCCGTACAGGAAACCCCTCCGCGCAGAACTGAAAGGCACGGAGGGGATTTCCTCGAGGCGGCTCAAGTTGTGAGGCGCCGGCTCCCGAGGGAGGTTCTGGGGTTTGGAGCCAATGAGGAATTCCGTCCGGACGGGGTCAGTTCGGACGGGATTTCCACACGTGCTTGAGCCTCCTCGATGCACCTAACAGAGTCGGGGCACAGAGCTGTTTTTAGCAACTCGATGGCATCGGCTGCGCGGCGGACGTTGGCAGAATTTAGGCGCCGCGCCAGCGTGTTTGGCGCCATCCAGCCCGCTCCTCCGCCATCGAGCAGATCCCTGACCCTGGTCACCTCACCAGCCACAGCCCTCTCGTCCGACCGCCACCTAAAACCTCGGCCGTGGAGGTACGGATTCCCGAGCAGCGGCTCCTGCAGGACAGCCGCCACTCCAGCCGGTGGAGAGCTGCGCTTGGTGGAGACTTTGCTCCACCTGGTGAGTTCCTTGTAAAAGACAGGCAGCTCCCGGGGGGCGGTCCTGACGCCCCCCACACTCACAAACAGGAGCTGCGTGTCGTAGTTGAGGCCGTGCTGCTGGCGGAAGAAGTACGTTGCCAGAGCACGCCACCTAGGAGGGGGCTCAACGTAAAGGTATCTCTGCAGGGTCTGAAGACGGAAAGTCGCGAGCTGGGTGCTGACGCACACCAACGACTGACCGCCCTCCCCAAGCGGGAGACTCAAGACCGCGGCAGAGACCCAGTGCTTCCTGTTGTTCCAGAAGAAGTCCACCAGCTTCTTCTGTATCTTGGCGCCAAACGCAGGGGGAGGGGTCAAAGTGACCAGCCGGTACCACAACATGGCGGCCACCAGCTGGTTTATGACTAGCACTTGACCGCTGTAGGACAGCACTCGGAGCAGTCCTGTCCAGCGCCCTAGGCGAGCGGCGACCTTGGCCTCCAGCTCTTGCCAGTTCGCCGGCAAGGCTTCCTCGTCGGGGCTAAGGTAGACTCCCAGATAGAGGAGATGGGTCGTGCTCCAGGCAAAAGGCCTGAGCTCCTCCAGCAGGGAGTCCACCCGCCACTGACCCACCAGGAGTCCGGAACATTTCTCCCAGTTGATTCTGGCGGAGGATGCGGCCGAGTAAATCTCCTGGCACTCACGCATCCTCCGCAGGTCAGCGGGATCCTCTACCGCGAGGAGCACGTCATCGGCGTAAGCCGAGAGGACGACCTCCACGCCCGGCCCTTGCAGAGCCGGTCCCGTCAACCTCGTCCGCGGGAGGCGCAGGAAAGGCTCCACGCAGACGGCGTATAACTGGCCGGACATGGGGCATCCCTGGCGCACCCCTCTCCCAAAGCAAAGGGGCGCCGTCAAGGACCCGTTAACCTTAATCAGACACTCCGCGGCGGCGTAGAAAAGTCGGATCCGGGCAACGAAATGCGTCCCGAACCCGAAAGCGCGCAGAGTTCCGAGCAGATAGTCGTGATCCACCCTGTCGACCGCCTTCTCTTGGTCGAGGGATAGGAAGGCGACCGACAGACCAGCCTCTTGGGAATGATGGATGAGGTCCCGGACCAGATGGATGTTATCGTGGATTGTCCGGCCCGGGACCGTGTAGGACTGGTCGGGGTGGATCATGTGGTCCAGCACGGCGCCAAAGCGAGAAGACATCGCCCTGGCGAAGATTTTGTAGTCCGTGCTGAGGAGGGAGACCGGGCGCCAGTTCTTAAGGAGGCGGAGATCGCCCTTCTTAGGCAGCAGGACGATGACTGCCCTGCGCCAAGAGAGGGGCATCTCCCCGGTCGGCAGACTTTCCCCCAGGACCCGCGCGTAGTCGCCCCCCAGGACGTCCCAGAACGCCCTGTGGAACTCCACGGTCAGCCCGTCCAGCCCCGGGGATTTTCCCCTCGAGAGCCGGGCGAGGGCACCGGTCAGCTCCGCCAAGCTTAGCGGAGCTTCCAGTTTTTCGGCGCCTTCCGGGCTGACCTTCGGCAGGTCCTCCCACAAAACTCTACGCGCTTCCTCGCTGGACGGCTCCGGAGAGAACAGGGCTCTGTAATATTCACGGACCCTGTTGTTGACGCCCTCCGGATCCGAGTCGAGAGAGCCGTCGTCGGCCAGCAGCGTCAAGAGCTGCTTACGGACACCCTGTCTTTTTTCCAGCGAGTAGAAGAAGAGGGAGCCGCGGTCCAGATCCCGCAGGAACCGGATCCGCGACCTCACGAACGCGCCTCGGGACCCGGCGAGCTGCAGGTCCGTCAGTGTGGCCTTCTTCACTTCGTACACCATCCGCAGGGCCGGGTCCCCGACGACTTGACCGAGACGGGACTCCAGGTCGAGCACCTCTTTTTCTAGGCGCCCGACCCTGGCCGCCCGCCTCTTGGTCGACCCCCTCGCGTACTCTTGACAGAAGACGTGGACGTGAGCCTTGCCCACGTCCCACCATAGCCTCAAGGAGGGGAAGCCCCCCTGCTTCCTTCTCCAGTCGGCCCAGAAACGACGGAACGAGTCCTGGAACCGCACGTCCTCCAGCAGCTGGTTGTTAAAATGCCAGTACGCGGATCCCGTCCTCGCGCGGAGCGAAGCGAGCTCCGCCCACACCAGGTGGTGGTCCGAACACGGCACCGGCCGCATGGAGGCCGCCGGGACGCAGGAAACGTACACCCGAGACACGTAAAGGCGGTCGACTCTAGACCATCCAACTCCAGGCCTCACCCAAGTAAAGGCGCTGGAGTCGGGGTGGAGATTTCGCCAGACGTCCACCAAGTCGAAGGACCCGACCAAGTCCCTCAACTTCTCCATCGCCGTCATGCTCTGCAGGGCACCGGAGCGGTCCCTCGCCTCGAGGGTGCAGTTAAAATCCCCCCCGAGGACAATGCAGTCGCCGACGTCGACGGAGCCAAGAAGAGCGGACACCTCTTCAAAGAAGCGCGTTTGCTGCGGGCCGGGATGAGGGGCGTACACGTTCACGAGATGGAGCGGCACGTCCCCCAGGTGAACCGTGACGTGCAGCAAGCGGCCTGGCATGGGCTCCTCGACCCCAAAGATCTCCGGCTGAAAATGCGGGGCCAGCAAGATGGCCACCCCACTAGAAGTGGCGGTGAGGTGGCTCATGCGGACCTCTCCTTGCCATTCCAGGAGCCACGTGGCTTCGTCTCCCGGAACGGTGTGGGTTTCTTGCAGGAAGCACACCGCATATTTCCCCTCCCGCAGGAGCGAAAATTTGTTAAATCTACGGCGTGCCTCTCTGCTGCCGTTGATGTTGAGGCTGGCTATGGTTATCTTCATGACAAAAGCATAGTGCAACCTCTACCTAACCTATTGTGGGGGGGGGAGTGGAGTCGTTTGTTGACCTCCACTCCTTCAGCAGCCCAGCAAGGAACCTTTTGAGCCGGCGCAGCTCAAGGCCTTGCACCTTTGATAAGGGCCCGCCCGCGGCCATGGTTTTAGCGGCGGCGCGGACGGACGCGACGAGCAGCCCCGGCTCAGACCATCTTTCCAGAGCCAGACGGGCTTGGTTGCGGCGACCCCGGCACTGGACCAAAAAGTCCCGGAGTTCCTTTGCGGGAATGAGGAGGGTCTCAGCGGCAGACGCGAGCAGATCCACCGCCTCACTGGCGATGGACTCTAGATCTTCTCCCTCGTCCCCCACCGAGTCCCCGTCCCCCTCCGGGAGGTCGCCGCCAGCAGCCGGCCCGTCGACCGCACGAGGTACGGCAAACGGCCCGGCCGCTCCATCCGGCCCTGGCTCTGCCAAGATCCCACCCCCAGGATCGTCGGCAGAGGAGTCCCCACTGGGCTCTTTTAAAATTGGTGCTGGGTCAGGAAGCGACAGCGGAAGGGGTTCCTCCTCCGCCCCAGGAACCGGGGAACACAGAGAGACCTGGCCAAAGTAATGTTCCAGGTCCTCCTAGTACCCCAGCTCCAAAGTAGGGGGCGAGGGTTCTTGTTCTTCCCCCTCCCCGCCGCCACCCGCCGGCCCAGCATGTGGATGTATGTTAAAATTGTCTGCAGTTTAATTTTGTGCCGAGTCGAGCAAGTCCCGGGGGAAGTTGGTTAATAGCTGGGCGGGCTCAGGTGCAGCCTTTTCGGCCCCGCCCGCCTCAGTCCCCGGGACGCTCGACCCGGCGGCTACACATTCCTCCGCTGGCCCCACACCCCCCACGACAGGCAGATCTTCCACGCCATCCCCGGGAGGCAGAGGCTGGGCAGCCTCGATTGTCTCACCCTCCTTGGGTATAGATTCCTCTCGCCTACAGCGCAGTTTGGGGGCGCTGGTGGGGGATGCGGGACACGTGGCGGGCACCGACTCCTCCGCGGAGGGATGTTGTTCCCCCTCCGCCTCATTGGAGCGGCGCCTCCTTTTGTTCCTGGGGGTGCGCGGAGGCAGGGAGACCTCCATGTCTGCCAAGGCCTCCCGCTCCGCCCCCCCTTTTCCTTATCTTGCCCGCGCCCGAGCCCCTCTGCTTGCCGGTGACGGGGTTGGGCTGAGCGCGGTAAACAGCTCGTCTGGCGCACTGAGGGGACCCGCCTCGAGATGCTTCGCCTTCTTCCGCTCCTTCTTTCCGGCCGGACGCTCTCCCTCCCCCCCGCCGGAGGCCGTGAAAACAAAGGCCCCCGACGATGCCCGCGCACCCACAGCTCCCGGCACGCGGACGCTACTCGGGGGCGGGGTGGCGGCGGCGCCAGCCTTGGCCGCCCTCGGTGGTTTGGCGGCTTTGGAGGCGGGGCAGTTCTTGCGAACGTGCCCCACCTCCCTACAGGCATGGCACCGCACGCCGTCCGACGTCCAGAAGACGCGGTAGGCAGTCCCCTCGTGCACCACATTAAAACTACCCTCTGTCGTCTCCTCCCGCGCCAACCGGACAAAGAGCTGGCGGCGGAAGGAGAACACATGGCGCAGGCTGCTCTCCCTGAGGCCGAGCGGTATGGGGTTGATCCCCGACCTTACCTCCCCCAGTTGGTGTAGGTGAGGGAGGAGGAGCTCAGCGGGAACGTTTGAAATGATGACCCTCTGCGCGGTGGCGTCGAGAGGGTCCACCGGCAGGAATGTCCCGCCCACCGTGAGCCCCTTTTCGAGGGCCAGGGACACCGCCCGCTCCGACCCCAGGAAGAATACAGCATTCCCAGACATCTTGGAGGCCGCGACAATGGCCGAGGGGCCGACTACCCCAGCCATCGCCAGCACGCACTCCTCGATGCTCATTGTGGGGTGAGTGTAGCTCTTGACCCCGTGTTTTTTTGTTATCAGTCTGAATGGTGGCAGGGCAGCAGGAGGTGCAGGAGGCGCCGTGGATGTGGATGCCGCCTGCGCATATGTCCTAGCTGGCCCTGCCACCGGCGTGGATGGGGTCACCATCACGGGGTCCCTTTAAGGGCTACACCCACCCCAAAGTCACAGACCTCAATGGTCTTAAGTGGCCTCGTTTAAGTATTTAACAGAGGGAGCTCTGAAAGAGGCACTCCTCTCCCCTAGTTGGCAATTGGGGAGGGGCCTTGCTCCCTCTGCTCAGTTGTCTTAATTGTTTTTTTTTTGTTTCTTTTTTCAATCAATTGGGAGGAAGGGCTCTCAGAGAGGGAGGGGAGAGACAGAGAAAGAGAGAAAGAGAGAGGGGGGTGGGAAAGAGGGAAACTGCGAAGGCAGGTCTCCCCTCACAGCAATGGGTGGGTGCACTCCCCAGATGGCAAACAAAACAGTCTTTGGGGTGGTCTTCGGGTGGGGGGAGAAGATGTCTTCGCCTGGGGCAGCTGGAGCCACACAGGTACACACTCCCAACGATGTTAATTAGGGTGATTGAGTTTCTTCAGCCTGGTAGCTCCAGCTATCCCAGGCTAGGCAGTGGGGGAGGGGTGCTTCAGTGGTGTGTGGGCCTAGCTGTAGGCAAGACCCCCACACACACTTCCACACACACACACCCCCCGCGATGTTCCGGCCCTCGAGTGGTCTTCTTTCCTCCCCCCACCGATACAACAAAGTCTTTTTAGGGGAATGCACCAAAACACACCCACCTTTGGCTGAAGAAGTCTTTTCCTCCTTCCACACTGGTAAGTAGTTGTTCTTTTTTTTTTCCCCTCTCTCCAACTCTTTGTAGGAATAATCAAGTTGTTGCAGTCCTCTGTTCTCCTCCTCTCACTCTAGATGGATTGTAATGAAGCCCCTTCTTTCCTCCTCTTCCTGGGCTGGTCTCAGGGCTCTCAAAGGCCTCCCAGACAGGATCTAAAGCAGCAGCTCCTTCTCTCACTGCTCACGGCTCCAACTGTTTAGGCCACGCCTCCAAAGCTCTACCATTGGTCCTTGTGCATGAAACCCAAAAGGTTAGTTTGCAGGTGCAGCAGGTAATCAGGAAGGCGAGAGGGATGGAGTACAAAAACAGGGAGGTCCTGCTGCAATTGTACAGGGTATTGGTGAGGCCGCACCTGGAGTACTGCGTGCAGTTTTGGTCACCTTACTTAAGGAAGGATATACTAGCTTTGAAAGGGGTACAGAGACGATTCACTAGGCTGATACCAGAGATGAGGGGGTTACCTTATGATGATAGATTGAGTAGACTGGGTCTTTACTCGTTGGAGTTCAGAAGGATGAGGGGTGATCTTATAGAAACATTTAAAATAATGAAAGGGATAGACAAGATAGACTAGAACTAGGGGGCACAGCCTCAAAATATGGGGGAGCCAATTTAAAACCGAGTTGAGAAGGAATTTCTTCTCCCAGAGGGTTGTGAATCTGTGGAATTCTCTGCCCAAGGAAGCAGTTGAGGCTAGCTCATTGAATGTATTCAAGTCACAGATAGATAGATTTTAACCAATAAGGGAATTAAGTGTTATGGGGAGCGGGCGGGTAAGTGGAGCTGAGTCCTCGGCCAGACCAGCCATGATCTTGTTGAATGGCGGAACAGGCTCGAGGGGCTAGATGGCCTACTCCTGTTCCTAATTCTTATGTTCTTATGTTCTTATGTCCAACAACCCCAACCAGCTTCCTTTGTATCAGGTATGACTCCAGCCATGAAAGGGTATTCTTTTTGACCCCCATTGACTTAGGTTTAGTTGGAGCTTTTCGGTCAAATATTACTCTCATCTCTTTTCTGGCATTCCGCTTTTCCATCTGGATCAAGGCTGTGATAATGTCTGGAGCTGAGTGGTTCTGACAGAACCTGAACTAAGTGTTGCTGAGCAGCTGGTTGATGAGTATATGTTGCCTGATGGCTCTATTCATGACTCCTCCCTTCACTTCACTGAGAATTGCGAGGAAGCTGATAGTTTGGTTATTGGTTGAGTTATATTAAGGATATAACATGCTGGGCAATCTCCCAGATTGTCAGGTAAATGCGTAATGTATTACAGGTTTGTAGCACTGTGGTCGCAAACTCATCCCCAGCAACCAAATTTTAATTTGACCATTTAAGGTTCACAAAGTTTTATTTGTTAATTTGTGGGTTATAAGCCCCACTTTAATAAGGGGGCCCTCAGCTTTATCCTTTAATTAAAATAGTTGTAGAGCTGTTGCATTATGAGTGGCTTAGCCAGTCATGTGATGTCCACAAGACTCAATAAAACCCCAGCCAGTTGGGTCTGGGTCACCCACGATGAGGTATGCAGTTGTGAGCCTAATGGATGAACTGGTAATGTGTCATGTGATTGCTAAACCTTTGTTAATAAAGAAACTAGTTCTTAATATAATGTGTTGCGATGAATTCTTAAGCAAATATATTACACCGCCAGCATGGTGAAGGGACCGGCTCTGGTATATAAGTCTTAGCCTTTGCTGTGTCCAGTGCACTCAGATGCTTTATAATGTCACATGGAGTGAATGGAATTGGGTGGACACTGGTATCTAGGTTGGAGAAGACCTTAGGAGGAGGCCAAGTAGAATCATTCACTTGGTACTTTTGGCTGAAGATGTTTGCAAACACTTCAATCTTGTCTCTTGCACTCACCATGATTCAGGATGGGGATGTTCATGGAGCCTCCTACTCCTGTTAGTTGCCGAATTATCCACCTCCGTTCTTGACTGGACTACAGAGCTGTTCATTATAGGATCGCTTAGTTCTATTTGTAGTCTGTGGCTTTAGGGCCTTGAAATTCGATTGTGCCCTAAAATGATGGACAGGGGTTGGGCGTGCACTACACGTGCCAGTTAGTGTTGTCCTAGGTGTAATGATCATGAATCAGGCGTGCACCAGCACTACCGCAGTATTGATTGGCTGCATGCCTACTGGGGAGTGGGGGGCTGATATTGAGTATCTCTGACCCCTTAAAGCCTCTTAGAGGGGAGATTTTGCTCTGGTTGCTGAACTAGCTGAGGTCGCTGAGGTCGTCAATGCCGGGAGCTTAGCTCGAAGCACGTGACCTCAATGCTGCACAATACTCAATGACCTGACCAGAGTTATCAAGGTAACAATCTTGCTCTCTTAGTCTCTGTTGAGATCTCCACCACTTCCAGCCTCACTATTCCCAACACTCCCCTCCCTGGCTTCCCTTCACTCTCCTAAAATCACTGCACCTCTTTCTCCTCACACTCATACACTCACCACTATTGCAACCCTCACTTCCCCACAACTCACATCTCACACACTGACCATCAACAATTCCACCATGAAAGGCACATTCTTTAAACACCTCAGGACTCTCACTAACACAATCCCATCTTTATTGTACAACTCCAGCAAGGAAGCTGGCACCAGAGGAGGCCGTGCCATCTGCCACCCTGTGGAAACAAATCTGCTGACCATCGTGGGTAGGGGTGGAGTCGAGTCCGAGGGAACCTGCAACACTGGAGGAGACAACTTGCAGGGTTTCCTGTTGAGATTAGCCAATTTGTTGATATTAGCTTATCTCTTGTCTTTCAAATAATCAGGATCGATGCAAACCAATATTGTGTTTAATCGAAGTTTAGGATGGAGTATAACACGCTGGTTATACAGCAAAATCAGGCATCACACAAGGAAGTTTTTCCATCCCAGTGGCAAATCGCGGTGTTAAAGTGTTGTTTATTTAAGGGACTTCATTATTGTTCAGGGCCCCGCAACATAATGCTGTCTCTTGTACGGTGTTCTGTGGTGGGGGAGCTTTTGTTCCTTCGTTGCAGTAAAATTTATAATTCATCCTTTGCCATCGGTGTCTTGTGTATCATTCCAACGTTCACAGGAGATGTGCCTTATTAAACACAGATGGAACTGAGTTGCTCGATAAATGTGTTTTTTGTTGTGGATTTGGTGTTGGTGAAGGGAGAGCAAGCTCCAAGAGAATGGACTGAAGGCAGGCAGTGGTGATCAGGGAGTGTTGGTGTGTTGGGTATAGGAGGAATGGTTCAGATGAAGCATCCTGGATATGCCGTTCTCTGAGCTATGGCAGCTCAGGGACACTGCTGGTCGATGCTCCTCCTCCCTCCTCCCCTCTTCCCCTCCCCTCCTCCCCTCCCCTCCTCCTTATCCCCCCTCCTCCCCTCCCCTCCTCCTCCCCCCTTCCCTTCCTCCCCTCCTCCCCTCCCCGCCTCCTTATACCCCCTCCGCATCCCCCTCCCCTCCTCCTCCTCCCTCCTCCCCTCCTCCCCTCCCCTCCTCCTTATCCCCCCTCCTCCCCCTCCCCTCCTCCTTCTCCCCCTCCCCTCCTCCTTCTCTCCCTCCCCTCCTCCTTATCCCCCTCTCCTCCTCCTTATCCCCCTCTCCTCCTCCTTATCCCCCTCCCCTCCTCCTTATCCCCCTCCCCCTCCTTCTCCTCCCCCTCATCCTCCTCCCCCCTCCTCCTTACCCACGCCCACTCCTCCTCATCCCTTCCCCCCTCCTCCCCCCTTCTCCACCTCCTCACCCCCTCATTCTCCCCCCACACCATCTCCTCCTCCTCACCCCCTTCCCCTCCCCTCCCCCTCCCACACCCCCTCCTCCTCCTCACCCCCTCCATCCCCCCTCCCTTTTGTACCCCTCCTCCTGCCCCCTCCCTCTCCTCGCTCCTCCTCCCCTCCCCCTCCCCCCTTCTCCTTCCCTCCCTCTCCTCCCCCTCTCCCCCTCCCCCTCCCTCTCCCTCCCCCTCCTCCTGCAGATGCTCCTCTTGCTGCCCAGGTGGTGGGCAGGGCTGGTCCCTGATGCTGGTGTAGCAGGTGAGCACCAGTCTGGATACGGGCTGCCAAGGAGCTGTCCAGCAGTAGGAGCGTTGCTTGAGCACCGAGTGTCTGTACAATCACCTTTGTGGTGGCAGCGTGGATCGCGTTGTAGGTCAGCGTGTTCCTGACAGGAGTCGTGCGGCCAGTCTGGAAGGGAGGTCCCTTGCTGCCCAGTTGCCAGACCGTAACCTGACAGTATGCCTGGACCATAGGCATCAGAGAGGACGGGCGCAGGATCATTCAATCATGGCTACTGCCAGAAACTGGGCCCAGACCTGCATGGTGTGTTGTCTGTGTTCACAAACCAGCTGCAGGTTGAGGGGGTTCAATCACTTTCTATTGAGAAAATGTTCGGCTGGTAATAGGTGATACGCTCATAATAAAGGATGAAACTGAGTACTGTGAACAATGAGTAAGTGTGATCTTAGCTCCTTTAATAAGACTCTAGAGTGCAGGTACTGCGTGGGTGGTCTGCTTATATACAGTGCTGGGATCCCTTGGGACTCCAACAGGTAGGCCCTCTGGTGGTGGTGTGATAAGGTTACCAAGGGTTAAATACATAACATCACTCGCTCATAAAGTTAATAGTACACATATATACAGGGTGAGATTATCTGGGGCTTCTCGCTCCCTTGACGATCGTTTCGGTACAAATGCGGGTATGGGTGAGTTGGTCAGTTCTTCACTGGGCTGCTGGGCAGCTGGCCTTGCCAGGCTGCTGGGGATGGTGAGTTCAACTTAGTGGTCAACCATGATGTCGGTTGCCACTTGTGTGTGTGTTGGAGGGTCAAAGTTGGTGGTGTCTTCTTCGGGTTGTTCGTAGTTGTTGGTGAACCGCAATTTGATTTGGTCCAAATGTTTTCTGCACGTTAGTTCTGTTGTGTATCTGTAAAGCATGCTCTCCCATGTTCCGGCACCAGGGAGTGCATCCCCTGAAGTCCCAAGTGCTAGCAATGTTCATAAATTAACTAGAACTGTGATTGTGAGCAGAAATGTACAGGGCAGAAACCACAAATCTGCAACTGCTAGCAGGCCTCGGGTGATCCAAATGACTCAGAGTCCGCAACAAAAGATGAATGCAAGGCAATTCACACCTTGTTGGCATTGTGGAGGCTTCCATTCAGCCTATTCGTGCTGCTTCAAAGGGTATGTTTGCAAGAGCTGTGGAACAATGGGGCACCTCCAACGAGCTTGCAGACGAGCTGCAAGCTCTGCAAAACCTGCTAACCACCACGTGGCAGAGGAAGATCGGTCCGTGGTCGATCAAAGCAATTTTGAGCCGCAGAGAGAGGAGGCAGATGCTGAAGTACACGGGGTGCACACATTTTTGATGAAATATCCACCTATAATGCTAAATGTAAAATTGAATGGCTTACCCGTAGTTATGGAATTGGACACTGGCGCTAGCCAATCCATCATGTAAAAAGATGTTTGAGAGACTGTGGTGCAACAAGGCTCTCAGACCAGCCCTGAGCCCCATCCACACGAAACTGAGAATGTACACCAAAGAGTTTATCACTGTCCTGAGCAGCACCATGGTCAAGGTCACCTACGAGGGCACGGTGCACGAACTGCCACTCTGGATTGTCCCGGGCGATGGCCCCACACTGCTTGGAAGGAGCTGGCTGGGCAAAATCCGCTGGAACTGGGATGACATCCGAGCGCTATCACATGTCAATGAGGTCTCATGTACCCAGGTTCTGAACAAATTTCCTTCCCTTTTTGAGCCAGGCATTGGAAACTTTTCCGGGGTGAAGGTGTGGTCCACTTGGTCCCAGAGGCACGACCCATCCACCACAAGGCGCGAGCGGTACCTCACATGATGAGGGAGAGAGTGGAAATCGAGCTGGACAGGCTGTAACGCGAGGGCATCATCTCCCCAGTGGAATTCAGCGAGTGGGCCAGCCCGATTGTTCCAGTACTCAAAAACGATGACACGGTCAGGATTTGCGGCGATTATAAAGTAACCATTAATCGTTTCTCGCTATAGAACCAATACCCGCTACCTAAGGTAGACGACCTATTTGCGATGCTGGCAGGAGGCAAGACATTCACCAAACTCGACCTGACTTTGGCCTACATGACGCAGGAGCTGGAGGAGTCTTCGAAGGGCCTCACCTTCATCAACACGCACAAGGGACTGTTCATCTACAACAGATGCCCGTTTGGAATTCGGTCGGCTGCAGCGATCTTCCAGAGAAACATGGAGAGCCTACTCAAGTCGGTACCACGCATGGTGGTTTTTCAGGACGACATATTGGTCACAGGTCAGGACACTGTTGAGCACCTACAAAACCTGGAGGAGGTCCTCCAGTGACTGGATCGCGTAGGGCTGCGGCTGAAGAGGTCGAAATGCATCTTCATGGCAACAGAAGTGGAGTTTTTGGGGAGAAAGATCGTGGCGGACGGCATTCGGCCCACAGACACCAAGACAGAGGCTATCAGGAATGCGCCCAGGCCACAGAACATCACGGAGCTGCGGTTGTTCCTGGGACTCCTCAACTATTTTGGTAACTTCCTACCGGGGTTAAGCACCCTTTTAGAGCCCCTACATGTGTTATTGCACAAAGGTGAGAACTGTGTGTGTGGAAAAAAAACAAGTAATTGCTTTTGAGAAAGCCAGAAACATTTTATGCTCCAACAAGTTGCTTGTATTGTATAACCCATGTAAAAGACTTGTGCTAGCATGTGATGCATTGTCATACGAAGTCGGGTGTGTATTACAACAAGCTAACGTTGCGGGGAAATTGCAACCTGTTCCCAAGCCTCCAGGAGCTTGTCTAAGGCCGAGAGGGCCTACAGCGTGATTGAGAAAGAGACATTAGCGTTTGTGTTCGGGGTAAAGAAAATGCATCAGTTTGACCTCAAGTTTGAGCTGGAAACCGATCACAAGCCCCTCATATCCCTGTTCGCTGAAAACAAGGGGATAAATACTAATGCCTCAGCCCGTATACAAAGGTGGGCACTCACGCTATCAGCGTATAACTATACCATCCGCCACAGGCCAGGCATCGAGAACTGTGCGGATGCTCTCAGTCGGCTACCATTGCCCACCACGGGGGTGGAAATGGCGCAGCCTGCAAACTTGTTGATGGTGGCGCAGCCCGCAGACTTGATGGTCATGGAAGCATTTGAAAATGATAAATCACCTGTCATGGCCCTCCAGATTAGGACTTGGACCAGCCAAAATCCTCTGTTGTCCCTAGGAAAAAACTGTGTACTGCATGGGAGCTGGGCCAGCCTCGCCATTAAAATGCAAGAGCAAATCAAGCCGTTCCAGCGGCGAAAGGACGAGCTGTCCATTCAGGCAGACTGCCTGTTGTGGGGTAACTGCGTAGTGCTACCCAAAAATGGCAAGCAGACGTTCATCTCGGATCTCCACAGCACACACCCGGGTATAGTAATAATGAAAGCGATAGCCAGATCCCACGTGTGGTGGCCCGGTATCGACTCTGACTTAGAGTCCTGTGTACGGCAATGCAGCATGTGTGCTCAGTTGAGCAACACACCCAGAGAGGCACCACTAGGTTTGTGGTCCTGGCCCTCCAGACCATGGTCGAGGATCCATGTCGACTTTGCAGGCCCGTTTCTCGGTAAAATGTTCCTGGTGGTGGTGGATGCTTTTTCAAAATGGATTGAACGTGAAATAATGTCGGGAAGCATTGCTACCACCACCATTGAAAGCCTGAGGGCCATGTTTGCCACCCACGGCCTGCCTGACATACCGGTCAGTGACAACGGGCCATGTTTCACCAGTGCCGAATTTAGAGAATTCATGACCCGCAATGGGATCAAACATGTCACCTCGGCCCCGTTTAAACCAGCCTTCAATGGGAGGCAGAACGGACAGTACAAACAATCAAACAAAGCCTCAAATGAGTCACAGAAGGCTCACTCCAAACCCGCTTGTCCCGAGTACTGCTCAGTTACCGCACGAGACCCCACTCGCTCACAGGGGTGCCCCCGGCTGAGCTACTCATGAAAAAGACACTTAAAACCAGACTCTCGCTGGTTCACTCCAACCTGCATGATCAGGTAGAGAGCAGGCGGCAGCAACAAAATGTAAACGATGGTCGCGCCACTATGTCACGGGAAATTGATCTGAATGACCCTGTGTATGTGCTAAACTATGGACATGGTCCCAAGTGGATTGCGGGCACTGTGATAGATAAAGAAGGGAGTAGCATGTTTGTAGTCAAACTAGACAATGGACAAATTTGCAGAAAGCACCTGGACCAAACGAGGCTGCGGTTCACAGACTGCCCTGAACATCCCACAGCAGACACCACCTTTTTCGAGCCCACAATACACACCCAAAGGATCAACGACACCATGTCGGACCAGGAAATCGAACCCATCACGCCCAACAGCCCTGCAGGGCCAAAAGCATGCCAGCCCAGCGAGGGCACAGCCAACACACCAAAACAGACATTTATACCGAGTCGGTCCACCAGGGAAAGAAAGGCTCCCGACCGCCTCACCTTGTAAATAGTTTTCACTTTGACTTTGCAGGGAAGTGATGTGTATCTGTAAAGCATGCACTCCGTTGTTACGCCACCAGAGAGCGCATCCCCTGAAGTCCCACGGGATCCCAGCATCCCTTGGGAGCACTGTATATAAGCCGGTCCCTAAGGCCTGTTCCTCACTCTGGACTAAAGACTGAGGTCACTGTTACTTTAACCTCCCTGTGTGCAGTCTCATCTGTGTTCGGAACACAATAAGTTCATTGGCCAATTTGACCTGAAACACTTTACTCCCATCTTTGGCTATGACATTTGGGACCGTGTCCATAATTGACTACAAACACATCGATCATTGACCTCAATATCGTGCAACAAATTTGCGTGGTCATGGTACATTGTTGATGTCACCTGCCCTCCACGTGATCATGGAGATCAGGGTGGACAAGTGCGAGCCTTGTTTTGAGTGCAATTTTCATGAGCAGCTCGGCTGGGGTAACCCCGGTGTGCGAGTGGGGTCTGGTGCGGTAGCTGAGCAGCACTCGGGACAGACGGATCTGCAGGGAGCCTTCCGACATGCGTTTCAAGCTTTGCTTGATGGTCTGAACTGCCCGTTCTGCCTGGCCGTTGGATGCAGGCTTGAACGGGGCAGATGTGACGTGCTTGATCCCATTGCGGGTCATGAATTCCTTGAATTCAGCACTGGTGAAACACGGGCCATTGTCGCTGACCAGGACATCTGGCAAGCCATGTGTGGCAAACATGGCTTGAAGGCTTTCGATGGTGGCTGTGGACGTGCTTACAGACATTATTACCCATCAATCCATTTTAAAGAAGCATCCACAGCCACCAAGAACATTCTGCCTAGAAATGGGCCCGCATAGTACACATGGATCCTCGACCACGGTTTGGAGGGCCACGACCACAAACCTAGCGGTGCCTCTCTGGGTGCATTGCTCAGCTGAGAGCAAGTGTTGCACTGGGCGCACGCATGACTCTAAATCTGAGTCGATGCCGGATCACCACACATGGGATCTGGCTATGGATTTCATTGTTACAATGCCTGGGTGGGTGCTGTGTAGGTTACAAATAAACGTTTCTCTGCCCTTGGGCAAGACCACGCGATTATCCCACAACAGACAGTCCGCCTGCAAGGACATTTCGTTTTTACGCCTGTGGAACGGCTTAATCGCCTCCTGCATTTCTGCTGGGACACTGGACCAGCTCCCATGGAGGACACAGTTTTTTACCAAGGACAGTAAAGGATCCTGGCTGGTCCAGGTCCTGATCTGGCGAGCCATAGCAGGTGACTTTTCATTTTCGAATGCATCCATTACCATGAGCAAGTCCGCAGGCTGTGCCATTTCCACCCCGGTGGTGGGCAATGGTAGCCTACTGAGAGCATTAGCGCAGTTCTTTGCGCCTGGTCTGTGGCGGATTACATAGTTGTATGCAGCCAACGTGAGCACCCATCTTTGGATGCGGGCAGAGGCATTGGTGTTAATCCCTTTGCTCTCAGAAAACAATGATATGAATGGCTTGTGGTCAGTTTCAAGCTCAAACTTGAGGCCAAACAAGTATTGCTTCATTTTTTTCTTCCCGTAAATGCATGCCAGAGCCTCTTTTTCAATCATACTGTAGCCCCTTTTGGCCTTGGACAGACTCCTGGATGCATAAGCGACCAGTTGCAAAATCCCCGATTCATTAGCCTGTTGTAACACACACCCGACCCCGTATGACGATGCATAGCAAGCTAACACTAATCGTTTACACGGGTTATACAGGACAAGCAGTTTGTTTAAACACGACAGATATCTGGCTTTCTCAAAGGCAGCCTCTTGTGATTTCCCCCATACCCAATCGTCTCCCTTGCACAGCAACATGTGTCGAGGTTCTAGCAAGGTGTTTAACCCGGGTAGGAAATTACCGAAATAGTTGAGGAGTCCCAGGAATGACCGTCATGTTCTGTGGTCTCAGCGCGTTCTTGATGGCTTCCGTCTTGACGTCGGTGAGTCTGATGCCGTCTGCTGCGATTCTTCTTCCCAAGAATTCAACCTCCGACGCCAGGAAAACGCACTTCGAGCATTTCAACCTGAGTCCCACGCGATCCAACCGACTAAGAACCTCTTCCAGATTCTTCAAGTGCTCAATGGTGTCCCGACCTGTAACCAGTATGTCGTCCTGGAAAACCACAGTGCAAGGGACCGACTTTAGCAGACTCTCCATGTTCCGTTGGAAGATTGCCGCTGCCGACCAAATCCCGAATGGGCATCTGTTATAGATGAACAGACCTTTGATGCAGGTGAGGTCTTTCGAAGATTCCTCCAGCTCCTACGTCATGTGGGCCGAGGTCAGGTCTAACTTGGTGAATGTCTTTCCTCCAGCCAGGATCGCAAATAGGTCGTCTGCCTTGGGTAGCGGGTATTGGTCCTGTAGCAGAAAACGGTTAATCGTTACTTTATAGTCCCCACAAATTCTAACCGTGCCATCACCTTTAAGTACTGGGACAATCAGATTGGCCCACTCGTTGAATTCCACCGGCGCGATGATACCTTCTCCCTGCAGCCTGTCCAACTCAATTTCCACTTTCTCACGCATCATATACGGTACCGCCCATGTCTTGTGGTGGATGGGTCGCGTACTAGGAACCAAGTGGATCTGCACTTTCGCCCCCGAGAAACTTCCAATGCCTGGCTCGAACAACGATGGAAATCGGCTCAGAACCTGGGCACATGAGGTGTCGTCGACGGCCGAAAGCGCTCGGATGTCGTCCCAGTTCCAGCGGATTTTTCCCAGCCACCTTCAGCCAAACAGGGTGGGGCCATCCCCTGGCACAATCCACAGTGGGAGTTCATGCACTGCTCCATCATAGGAGACTTTGATTTCTGCACTGCCAATTACAGGGATCAGTTCCTTGGTGCAAGTTCTTAGCTTGGTGTGAATGAGGCTGAGCTTGGGCCTGTGTGCCTTGTTGCACCACAGCCTGTTGAAGGGCATTTTGCTCATTATGGACTGGCTTGCACCCGTGTCCAGTTCCATGGATACTGGAATTCCATCCAGTTCAGCTTTCAACATTATTGCTGGACATTTTGTAGTGAAGGTGTGTACCGCGTACACTTCTGCCTCCTCGGTACTAGTGTCCAATTCAGCCTGATCCACAGTGGATCAATCTTCCTTGGCAACGTGAGGGTTTGCAGCTCGCCTGCACATTCGCTGGAGGTGTCCCATTGTTCTGCAGATGTTGCACGCATAGTGCTTGAAACGGCATTGATGGGCCCAATGATCACCGCCACAATGCCAACAGGGTGTTAACTGCCTCGCATTAATGGTTGATGGCGGTCTCTGGGTCATCTGAGGTCATGCAGCAGCTGGCGTGTATGTTCTGCCATATATATTCCTGCTCAAAAACGACATTACTTTATGGACAGTACTGGCAGGAACCTCTTTATGCTGTGAAATGTTTTTGGTGTTGTCGCTGGTGGACATAAATGCCTGGGCTATCGTTCTGGCTTTGCTCAGGTTCGGAGTTTCAACAGTCAATAATTTGCGAAGGATTACCTCAAGGCCAATGCCAAGCACAAAAAAGTCTCTCAGCATTTGTTCTCGGAATCCCTCAAATTCGCAATGTCCTGCGAGGCGCCTTAGTTCGGCGACGTAGCTTGCCACTTCCTGGCTCTCCGACCGTTGACACGTGTAGAACCGATACCTCGCCATCAAAACGTTTTCTTTAGGATTTAGGTGCTCCCGGACCAGCGTACACAATTCTTCATAGGATTTTGTTGGTTTTACCGGAGCTAAAAGATTTTTCATGAGGCCATAGGTTGTTGCCCCACAGACGGTAAGGAGGATCGCCCTGCGTCTGGCAGTGTTCTCGTCCCCTTCCAGCTCGTTGGTCACAAAGTATTGGTCGAGTCTCTCCATGAAGGCCTCCCAATCATCCCCTTCTGAGAACTTCTTCAGGATACCAACTGTTCTTTGCATTTTCGCACGGATGTTCGTTATCTCGTCGCCAATTGATATGCTCATAATAAAGGTTGAAACTGAGAACTGTGAGCAATGAGTAAGTGTGACCTTAGCTCCTTTTAATAAGACTCCAGAGTGCAGGTACCTCGTGGATGGCCTGCTTATATACCGTGCTCCCAAGGGATGCTGGGATCCCTTGGGACTCCAACAGGTCGGCCCTCTGGTGGACAGGTGTGATACAGGTTACCAAGGGTTAAATACATAACAATAGGGAGCATGTAAGGCAATGTAAATGCAGTCTGTGGCACCTTGGACACTGGGGAAGCCTGCCATGTGGGAGAAGCCAAGTGTTCTTCTCCTGCTTCACTCTGTCCATTGGGAGTGGGATGGAGGTGTTCCTGATAAACAACAACAAAAACTTGTATTTATGTAGCGCATTTAAAATAGTAACACGTCCCAAGATGCTTCAGAGGAGTGTTAGCAAACAAAATTTGACACTGTGCAACATCAGGAGATATAAGGACAGACTTGGTCAAAGAGATAGATTTTAAGGAGCATCGTAAAGGAGGAAAGAGAGGTAGAGAGGTGGTGAGGTATAGGGAGGGAATTCCAGAGCTTGGAATCTAGGCAGCTGAAGGCACGACAGCAAATGGTTGAGTGATAAAAATCAGGGATGCTCATGAGGCCATAATTAGGGGGCTGGAGGAGAGTGCAGGGGAAGGGCGGGGCAAGGGCCACACAAAGATTTGTCAACAAGGATGGGAATTTTAAAATTAAGGCGTTGCTTAACCGGGAGCCAATATAGGTCAGTGAGCACAGGGGGGATGGGTGAAGGGGACTCGATGCGAGTTAGGATACGGGCAACAGAGTTGTGGATAAGCTGAAGTTTACGGAGCGTAGAATGTGGGAGGCCATGTGGGAGGTTCCTATGGAGTGGGGGGTAGCCAATGTAACCCCACTTTTTAAAAAAGGAGGGAGAGTGAAAACAGGGAATTATAGACCGGTCAGCCTGACATCGGTAGTGGGTAAAATGATGGAATCAATTATTAAGGATGTCATAGCAGTGCATTTGGAAAGAGGTGACATGATAGGTCCAAGTCAGCATGGATTTGTGAAAGGGAAATCATGCTTGACAAATCTTCTGGAATTTTTTGAGGATGTTTCCAGTAGAGTGGACAAGGGAGAACCAGTTGATGTGGTATATTTGGACTTTCAGAAGGCTTTCGACAAGGTCCCACACAAGAGATTAATGTGCAAAGTTAAAGCACATGGGATTGGGGGTAGTGTGCTGACGTGGATTGAGAACTGGTTGTCAGACAGGAAGCAAAGAGTAGGAGTAAATGGGGACTTTTCAGAATGGCAGGCAGTGACTAGTGGGGCACCGCAAGGTTCTGTGCTGGGGCCCCAGCTGTTTACACTGTACATTAATGATTTAGACGAGGGGATTAAATGTAGTATCTCCAAATTTGCGGATGACACTAAGTTGGGTGGCAGTGTGAGCTGCGAGGAGAATGTTATGAGGCTGCAGAGCGACTTGGATAGGTTAGGTGAGTGGGCAAATGCATGGCAGATGAAGTATAATGTGGATAAATGTGAGGTTATCCACTTTGGTGGTAAAAACAGAGAGACAGATTATTATCTGAATGGTGACAGATTAGGAAAAGGGGAGGTGCAACGAGACCTGGGTGTCATGGTACATCAGTCATTGAAGGTTGGCATGCAGGTACAGCAGGCGTTTAAGAAAGCAAATGGCATGTTGGCCTTCATAGCGAGGGGATTTGAGTACAAGGGCAGGGAGGTGTTGCTACAGTTGTACAGGGCCTTGGTGAGGCCACACCTGGAGTATTGTAAACAGTTTTGGTCTCCTAACCTGAGGAAGGACATTCTTGCTATTGAGGGAGTGCAGCGAAGGTTCACCAGATGGCGGGACTGACCTATCAAGAAAGACTGGATCAACTGGGCTTGTATTCACTGGAGTTCAGAAGAATGAGAGAGGACCTCATAGAAACGTTTAAAATTCTGACGGGGTTAGACAGGTTAGATGCAGGAAGAATGTTCCCAATGTTGGGGAAGTCCAGAACCAGGGGACACAGTCTAAGGATAAGGGGTAAGCCATTTAGGACCGAGATGAGGAGAAACTTCTTCAACCAGGGAGTGGTGAACCTGTGGAATTCTCTACCACAGAAAGTTGTTGGGGCCAATTCACTAAATATATTCAAAAAGGAGTTAGATGAAGTCCTTACTACTAGGGGGATCAAGGGGTATGGCGAGAAAGCAGGAATGGGGTACTGAAGTTGCATGTTCAGCCATGAACTCATTGAATGACGGTGCAGGCTAGAAGGGCCGAATGGCCTACTCCTGCACCTATTTTCTATGTTTCTATGTTTCTATCCAGGAGTGCATTGGAATAGTCAAATCGAGAGGTAACCTCCTGGTGTAAAGAGCCTCAGTGACCTCACAGCTACATCAGGGAACTTCAAACTGTAACCAGCAGTAATTTACCACGCAGCTCGAGGCTATAAATAGAGCTGGAATGCTGGGCCCTGGAACATCATGGCGGTAGTGTGGTGAATGAGGGTACGGGGCCCAGAAGAGCCGAGGGCCCAGGGGTAGCACGGGCCAGCCCACACTGCGATATGTGCGCACTAGGTCTGTGCAGCAGAGCAGGTCTTCAGTCGTCCTGGTTAACCCTTGCCACTGGACCAAGACCTAGCTCTGTCAAGCCCGTGTGGTGGCTGGTGTGCAACGGTCACCCCACATTAAAAAAATCCACACTCAGGCATCTTCCACCCCCTCAATTGGAGTTCAGGACCTAGAACATCAGGTCCTTCATTCAAACGTCGTTCGAGGGACTGCCTATGATGATGATGATAATTCATTATTCGTTCCTGGGATGTGGGCGTCACTGGCAAGGGCAGCATTTAACATAAGAACATTAGAAATAGGAGCAGGAGTAGGCCATACGGCCCCTCGAGCCTGCTGCGCCATTTAATCCGATCATGGCTGATCTGATCATGGGACTCAGCTCCACTTCCCTGCCCGCTCTCCATAACCCCTTATTCCTTTATCGGTTAAGAAACTGTCTATCTCTGTCTTAAATATTCGATGACCCAGCTCCACAGCTCTCTGAGGCAGCTAATTCCACATATTTAGCTGGTAGAGGTTACGGGTTTGGGAGATGCTGCCGAAGAAGCCTTGGCGAGTTGCTGCAGTGCATCTTGTAGATGGTGCACACTGCAGCCAGGGGGCGCCGGTGGTGGAGGGAGTGAATGTTGCTGGTGGTGGAGGGGGTGCCAATCAAGCGGCTGTTTTGTCCTGGATGATGTCGAGCTTCGAGTGTTGTTGGAGCTGCACTCATCCAGGCAAGTGGAGAGTGTTCCATCACACTTCTGACTTGTGCCTTGTAGATGGTGGAAAGGCTTTGGGGAGTCAGATGGGGAGACACTCGCCGCAGAATACCCAGCCTCTGACCCGCTCTTGTTGCCACATCACATCATAGGCAGTCCCTCAAAATCGAGGAAGACTTGCTTCCAATCTAAAAGTGAGTTCTCAGGTGACTGTCGAGTCCAATATGGTGATTAGTCTCTGTCACAGGTGAAGGAAAGGGTGGATGGGGAGTCTGGCTTGCTGCACGTTCCTTCCGCTGCCTGAGCTTGATTTCTGCATGCTCTCAGCAACAAGACTCGAGGTACTCAGCTCCCTCCCGGATGCACTTCCTCCACTTAGGGCGGTCTTTGCCCAGGGACTCCCAGGTGTCGGTGGGGATGTTGCACTTTATCAGGGAGGCTTTGAGGCTGTCCTTGAAATGTTTCCTCTGCGCACCTGGGGCTCGCTTGCTGTATCGGAGTTCTGAGTAGAGCGCTTGCTTTGGAAATCTCGTGTCGGGCATGCGGACGATGTGGCCCATCCAATGGAGCTGGTCGAGTGTGGTCAGTGCTCCAATGCTGATGGCCTGATCGAGAACACTGACGTTGGTACGTCTGTCCTCCCAGGGGATTTGCAGGATCTTGCAGAGACATCATTGGTGGTATTTCTCCAGCGATTTGAGATGTCTGCTGTATATGGTCCACGTCTCCGAGCCATGTAGGAGGGTGGGTATTACTGCAGCCCTGTAGACCATGAGCTTGGTGCCAGATTTGAGGGCCTGATCTTCAAACACTCTCTTCCTCAGGTGACCGAAGGCTGCGCTGACACACAGTAAGCGGTGTTGGACCTCGTCGTCGATGTCTGCCTTTGCTGATAGTAGACTCCCGAGGTATGGAAAGTGGTCCACGTTGTCGAAGGCCACGCCGTGGATCTTGATGACTGGGGGGCAGTGCTGTGTGGCGGGTTCAGGTTGGTGGAGGACCTTTGTCTTACGGATGTTTAGTATAAAGCCCATGCTTTTGTACGCCTCAGTGAAGATGTTGATGATGGCTTGGAGTTCAGTCTCTGAATGTGCGCAGACGCAAGCGTCGTCCGCATACTGTAGTTCGATGGCACAGTATTTATGCGGCTGATCAAGTTTCTGGTCAATGGTGACCCCCAGGATGTTGATGGTGGGGGATTCGGTGATGGTTAGACTCTCGCTTGTTGGAGATGATCATTGCCTGGCACTTGTGTGGAATGAATGTTACTTGCCACTTATCAGCCCAAACCTGAAAGTCAGGTCTTGCTGCATGTGGGCATGGACTGCTTCATTATCTGAGGAGTTGCGAATGGAACTGAACACTGTGCAGTCATCAGCGAACATCCCCACTTCTGACCTTATGATGGAGGGAAGGTCATTGATGAAGCAGCTGAAGATGGTTGGGTCTAGGACACTGCCCTGAGGAACTCCTGCAGCGATGTCCTGGGGCTGAGATGATTGACCACCAACCACCACAACCATCTTCCTTTGTGCTGGGTATGACTCCAGCCAGTGGAGAGTTTTCCCCCTTTTTTGTGATACATTCATGAGATGTGGGCATCGCTGGCAAGGCCGGCATTTATTGCCCATCCCTAACTGCCCTTGAGAAGGTGGTGGTGAGCTGCCTTCTTGAATATAGCTCTCATGGCCATTTCCGAGGGCAGTTAAAAGTGGGATTTGAACTCATATCTCCAGATCATTAGTCCAAGCTCTGGATCACTAGTCCAGTAACATAATCACAATGCTATCATACCCCGACTTCAGTTTTACTCGGGCTCCTTGATGCCACACTCGGTCAAATGCTGCCTTGATGAGTTTACCTCACCTCTGGAATCTGCTCTTTTGTCCATGTTTGGACCAAGGTTGTAATGAGGTTTGGAGCCGAGTGATCCTGGCGGAACCCAAACTGAGCATCGGTGAGCAGGTTATTGGTGAGTAAGTGCCGCTTGATAGCACTGTCGACGACACCTTCCATCACTTTGCTGATGATTGAGAGTAGACTGATGGGGTGGTAATTGGCTGGATTGGATTTGTCCAGCTTTTTGTGGATAGGACATACCTGGGCAGTTTCCACATTGTTGGGTCAATGCCAGTGTTGTAGCTGTACTGGAACAGCTTTGCTAGAGGCACGGCTAGTTCTGGAGCACAAGTCTTCAGTACAACAGCCAGGATGTTGTTGGGGCCCATAGCCTTTGCTGTATCCAGTTTGCTCAGCCATTTCTTGATATCACATGGAGTGAATCCAATTGGCTGATGTAACGTATTTGCTTCATGGGTTCTTTGCTTAAGAATTCATAGCAATGCATTGCTATTAAGAACTAGTTGGTTTATTCACAAAGGTTTAACAATCACATTACATATTACCAGTTCATCCACTAGGGTCATAACCACCTGCCTCATTGGGAATTCCTGAAAACCAACTGGGTTTTATTGAGTCTTGTGAACATCACGTGACGGGCTAAGCCACTCACAATGCGACAGCTTGACAAGCCTGTCAGCATGTGCATACATTACACGGATTCCCATTTTGTTATCATGGTTACAATTTTACAAATCGACTGTTGAGCCTGAGTATCTTGTTTTAAGCTTTTAGCTTCCTCCTGCTCCGACCTCCATTTCCTTGCAGTTGCCTGGCTATGCCCGTTTTCTATATTCCTATTTGACTCTGGAGACCATTGGGGAATTTCTGTTTTCAGGGCGTGTAGCCCAGGATTCCTGACCTCTGTCTTCCTGCATTTTCTTAAGTTTCCTTGGAACCCTTACATCCGTCTTCGTGTTAGCTTTCTTCCTAAGATCTTGATATTCCCAGTTATCAATATCCTGTCTAGTTGGTTTGTGTTTCCTCCTTGATCTTCTCAATTGAACCCTAACTCCACCTCCCCCCTCGGAAGATACAGAGTCTCTGTGAGTTTGGCCCAGAGTTGCAGCGCTGCCTTCAGTCGGCTACATCTGGGTCAGTGGGGATATGAACATTGTGACCGTTGTCTGTTGAAGTACTTGGAACTGCCAACTGACTCTGATCATCGTCCAAGTTAGGCTCATAATTATCTACTTGTGGTCCAGATGAACCTTCCTGATATATTCACCAATTTGTCTTTGCTCTTTGTCCCATACCCAATGCACCCCTTTCTTTAATAAATACTGGAATGGTGCGAGCACCATTACTAGTCCAGGAAGAAAATGAGCATTATTATTATTGGACTATGCCTAAAAAGGATTGCAATTCAGTAATGTATTTCAGTTCTGGAGCCATCATGATGGCTTGCACTTTCACCGTAACTGGTTGGAGACCATTTTCATCAACCTGCAATCCTACATAAACCACCTCACGCTGTATGAATGCACATTTACTCCACTCAGCATCAGATTATAGTCATTGAACCATAGAATGGTTCTAAGATCTCCAGGTTTTCCCTCTCTGTGCCACCGGCTATCAACACATCATTGTGATTGCACATACAGTGATTCGTTCCCTGTAAGACCTGATCCATGATAGCCTGAAATATTTTTGGTGAGGCCTCGATACCATAGTGTATGAACTTTGTGCGTGTTGACTGTCAGATACTGCTGACTATTCTTGTCAACATTGAGTTGAGTATGGGCGTGGGAGTGATCCAGTTTTATGAAGACTTGGACTCCTGCCCGTTCTGCATTTTTTCCCATGAGTGTCGGCCGATTAATGTATTTTGCTATAATAGGTAATCTTGCTTATTGCCCCTGGTATTGCACTATACGCTCCATTTGTCCAAGTGTCTGCAGTTGTTCACCTGAATATGTTTTCAGCTTTGCTGACTCGCCTTCAGCAGTACGCCCCTGAAATTCTTGTAATATATATCCTGACGCATTATTGAGCAAAAGGCCGCTGTATCTATTGTCAAATTAATCCATCGATAATTAATCAGTACTAATGTTCTGAAATCCTGACAAGGAATGTATTGTGTTGGCCTTCACAATGGTGAGGGGAGGGAGTCGTCCAGATTTGGCTGACTCCGCCCATCATCCAATGCTGTTTGAGTAAGACTTAAAAGGGCAATGCGATCGGGTAAGCAGTAAATGATTTGCTGTTAGTTAGCAGAATACAAGTACAACACCCATAAGGTTACTCGGCTGAAGTTAGTGCACGTTGCTGAAGCCCTGAAGGATGAGACACTGTCAAATGGTTTGCCATAGCATGAGATCCAGAGAGAAATTGGAACAATTTCCACCCTCACTGCTTGAAACGCAATTACTTCCCCATGCAGTGAGAATTGAAAGACCTTTCACAACCTCAGCACAGCCCAAAGTGCCTCACTGTGAAGCACGTTTTGGAGTGGAGTCACTGTTGCATTGTGGGAAACATGGTAGCCAATTTGCGCACAGCAAGCTCCCACAAACAGCAATGTGATAATGACCAGATTATTATTATGATGTTGATTGAGGGATAAAAGGTATTAAAGCCAAGGAAGTGGCATACAAATTGGCCAGAAATAGCAGCGAACCTGGGGACTGGGAGAAATTTAGAACTCAGCAGAGGAGGACAAAGGGTTTGATTAGGGCAGGGAAAATGGAGTATGAGAAGAAGCTTGCAGGGAACATTAAGACGGATTGCAAAACTTTCCATAGATATGTAAAGAGAAAAAGGTTAGTAAAGACAAACGTAGGTCCCCTGCAGTCAGAATCAGGGGAAGTCATAACGGGGAACAAAGAAGTGGTGGACCAATTGAACAAGTACTTTGGTTCGGTATTCACGAAGGAGGACACAAACAACCTTCCGGTTATAAAAGGGGTCGGGGGGTCTAGTAAGGAGGAGGAACTGAGGGAAATCCTTATTAGCCGGGAAATTATGTTGGGGAAATTGATGGGATTGAAGGCCGATAAATCCCCAGGGCCTGGTGGACTGCATCCCAGAGTACTTAAGGAGGTGGCCTTGGAAATAGTGGATGCATTGACAGTCATTTTCCAACATTCCATTGACTCTGGATCAGTTCCTATAGAGTGGAGGGTAGCCAATGTAACCCCACTTTTTAAAAAAGGAGGGAGAGAGAAAACAGGGAATGAAAGACCGGTCAGCCTGACATCGGTAGTGGGTAAAATGATGGAATCAATTATTAAGGATGTCATAGCAGTGCATTTGGAAAGAGGTGACATGATAGGTCCAAGTCAGCATGGATTTGTGAAAGAGAAATCATGCTTGACAAATCTTCTGGAATTTTTTGAGGATGATTCCAGTAGAGTGGACAAGGGAGAACCAGTTGATGTGGTATATTTGGACTTTCAGAAGGCGTTCGACAAGGTCCCACACAAGAGATTGATGTGCAAAGTTAGAGCACATGGGATTGGGGGTAGTGTGCTGACATGGATTGAGAACTGGTTGTCAGACAGGAAGCAAAGAGTAGGAGTAAATGGGTACTTTTCAGAATGGCAGGCAGTGACTAGTGGGTTACCACAAGGTTCTGTGCTGGGACCCCAGCTGTTTACACTGTACATTAATGATTTAGATGAGGGGATTAAATGTAGTATCTCCAAATTTGCGGATGACACTAAGTTGGGTGGCAGTGTGAGCTGCGAGGAGGATGCTGTGAGGCTGCAGAGCGACTTGGATAGGTTAGGTGAGTGGGCAAATGCATGGCAGATGAAGTATAATGTGGATAAATGTGAGGTTATCCACTTTGGTGGTAAAAACAGAGAGACAGACTATTATCTGAATGGTGACAGATTAGGAAAAGGGGAGGTGCAAAGAGACCTGGGTGTCGTGGTACATCAGTCATTGAAGGTTGGCATGCAGGTGCAGCAGGCGGTTAAGAAAGCAAATGGCATGTTGGCGTTCATAGCAAGGCGATTTGAGTACAGGGGCAGGGAGGTGTTGCTACAGTTGTACAGGGCATTGGTGAGGCCACACCTGGAGTATTGTGTACAGTTTTGGTCTCCTAACCTGAGGAAGGACATTCTTGCTATTGAGGGAGTGCAGCGAAGGTTCACCAGACTGATTCCCGGGATGGCGGGACTGACCTATCAAGAAAGACTGGATGAACTGGGCTTGTATTCACTGGAGTTCAGAAGAATGAGAGGGGACCTCATAGAAACATTTAAAATTCTGACGGGGTTAGACAGGTTAGATGCAGAAAGAATGTTCCCAATGTTGGGGAAGTCCAGAACCAGAGGTCACAGTCTAAGGATAAGGGGTAAGCCATTTAGGACCGAGATGCGGAGGAACTTCTTCACCCAGAGAGTGGTGAACCTGTGGAATTCTCTACCACAGAAAGTTGTTGAGGCCAATTCACTAATATATTCAAAAAGGAGTTAGATGAGGTCCTTACTACTAGGGGGATCAAGGGGTATGGCGAGAAAGCAGGAATGGGGTACTGAAGTTGAATGTTCAGCCATGAACTCATTGAATGGCGGTGCAGGCTAGAAGGGCCGAATGGCCTACTCCTGCACCTATTTTCTATGTTTCTATGTTTCTATAAATATTGGCCCAGACACCGGGGATAACTCCTCTGCTCTTCTTCGAAATAGTGCCGTGGGATCTTTTCCGTCCACCGAAGAGAATAGACGAGGCCTCAGTTTAACGTCTCATCTGAAAGATGGCACCTCCGAAGTGAAGCACTCCCACAGCACTGCACTGGAGTGCAAGCCTCTGTTTTGTGTTCAAGTCGCTGGGAAGGGACTTGAACCCACAACCTTCTGATTCCGAGGTAAAGGTGCTACCCACTGAGGCACAGCTGACATGAAATGATGAACTCTGAACGCAACTCGGGACTTGCCTGCGTCTGCTTCCAAATAAAGGCAAGTGGGGGACAGAGAGAGGGATAAATCACCACTCCACAACCTCCCTTCAGCTCCCTCGCTTTATGTACACAGTTATTAACAGTGAAAGGCATAGAATTAAAACAAAACAACCAGACAGAAGTAAGGGCAAAGCAAGAGTTCCACGTCCCAGCACAAGGCCCCAGCGCAAGGCCCCAGCGCAGTGTCAGCACAAGGCCCCAGCACAAAGCCCCAGCGCAAGGCCCCAGTGCAGTGTCAGCACAAGGCCCCAGCGCAGTGTCAGCACGGGATCACCTGCAGGCGACAGAAAAACATTGTCTTTTACAAAATGTCCATTTTATTGGCTGGTACTCTGGTACAACGAGAAACAAACACACGCACAAGATTATAAACATAATAAATAAATGATGTGAATGAAGTTAATCAGAAGGTTTATTTTATTTTTGGGTGTATGAACAGTGGCTTCAAAAATCCTCTTTATTAAGAAGCCTCTATCTGCCAAGTCATGTGCAGGGAAATAATCGACTGATTAAGGCCATTACCACAAGGTCCTCCTCTTTGCTTCTTGCTGTTTGATTCATGGACTAGTATGTCCCTCTGTGCAAATCCCCGAAAAGACTAATTGTACATTTACAGGGAGGGAGCGGTGAGAATTGGTTGGTTTGCTGCCTCTGATGGGGACGTGCTTTGCGTTGATGAGAGGGGGAGGGAAGGGTTTGTACGGAGGCACTGTGAAAGTCAGACTGTTAGCTGGCTTCAGCATGTCCTACATTGCCCAACCTGATCTCACCATTCACAACACAGCTCTCTGTCAACGCTGCTCCAATCAAAATAAAACCAAAAGGGAAACTTGAAAAGAACTCATCAAATCAAACCCCAAATGCTGGAAATATCCAGCAGGTCGGCTGGCACCTGAGAGAGACAGCATGGCCCTGCCAGCCACCATGGAGAGAGCCTTTGGCTCAGTGGCATCTCACAGGGTCCAAGGTCCCAGCCAGTGGAGACCAGGATTCTGGGTAGATCCAGTGGGACACTGACGTCTAGTAGGTCTGGTGCCTCCCTCCCCCTCCCTCATAGTATGGATTGTGGCAGCCCAAAAGCAGCACCCCGTCAGACTGTTAATCAGCCTGCTGCTACTTCACACTGGTCTCCAGGGGAAGAAGGTCCGATACGAAAACATCAGAACCATCCAAACCATGAAGGTTACTCTTACCGATGCTGATTGACCGACTGCATATTTTGCATTTCCAGCACTTGCAGTTTTGCTTACATGTACATCCCATCAGAGCTGACACGCCCAGAGCTGGCCTGTCAGCCAGCACAGCAAACTGTGGCTCACCCGACCCGACCCGACCCGACAGCTCTGACCTACACAAGGCTGTGCAGTATGTCGCAGTCTCTGGTGAGAAGACGAGTGAGGTGGTGGAGATAGCACATTGACAATGGTCTCTGCACATATAACAAGGTGGTCCCATTCAGAACACATTTAATCCAATAAAGATACAATGAGAAGGAACTCAATTATACACAAACACAAAGAGACGGACTGTAGCACTATTCAGCCTTACACAAGGGACTGGCGCAACTCACATCACTATTAA
The DNA here is from genome assembly GCF_044704955.1 of Pristiophorus japonicus. Classification (NCBI taxonomy): domain Eukaryota; kingdom Metazoa; phylum Chordata; class Chondrichthyes; family Pristiophoridae; genus Pristiophorus; species Pristiophorus japonicus. The sequence continues at coordinate 91,623 of NW_027252527.1, read as the reverse complement.
CATCCTCTAATAGTTTGTCTTATTCATTTTAAAATAATTAAACAGAATGAAAAGTTAGGAACCAATGCACATCAATTCAGTCCTCGCTCAAATAAACCTGCTAAATCTGTTTTTTTAAGTCTTTGGGTTTTCGTTTAATCTGAAAAGCATAACAATTTTTTTTCTTTTCTCGTTTCCTTTGTGTTTCTTTTTTTTCAAAAAAAAAGCACCAAATATTTTAAATCAGTTCAGTCTTCAAGAAACCCCTGCATTGGGTTTGTTTGCTGGCTGCCAGCGTGTTGTCCGCCCCTTCCTATCTGCCATGCGTGCGGCACTTGGGCTGTTTGGCCGCGCGCTCAATGTCGGTCGCGGTTAGTTCAGGGCCCCTTGTAGTCCGGCCCTCCACCCGATGCCAGGAACGCCGAGGCCCCTAAACAAGCGGCAGCTTCACAGAATCCGGGTATCCCAGGGCGTCCAGGCAGCCCAGAGCGTCCGTGTTGTCCGGGAACACCTGGCACGCCATATTCACCGTCTCTGCCACCTACACTCCGTCCTGGCATTCCTGCAGGTCCTGGAGAGAAAGGCAGAAAGAACTTGCATTTATATTGCACATTTCAGGACTTCAGGGCTTATTCCTTGGCTATTGGACCACAGGGAGAGTCACTAGCATGGGTGGGGGGCAATGGGAGATAATTGAAGGGACTTGATTCTACAGATCCACCTGTTTGAGGTGGATAGGTAGAATATATTCCCAAAGATGTAGGAAACCATGTCTATCATCATCAGTGGGGCTTTTCATGCACAAATTCAAGTCAACAAACGGGGATTCAGTGGGATCAACAGGAACAGTCCAACAAATTCTAAGGATCTCAATCCTTGAACCCTTGGCTTCTGTTCTCATTGCCAACAGATTTCCATCTGATGCTCCCAAGTCTCTTTGGGATAGGGCAATTCAGCGAGGTTCTTTCAGTCGCACCTCTACCACCAAAAGGACAAGGGCAGCAATTTGCTGCAAACACCATCACCTCCACATTTCCCTCCAAGTCACACACCATTCTGGCCTGACCTTAAAGCACCATCGTTGTTGGGCCAATATCCTGGAACTCCCTATTTAGCATAGTACCTTCACCACAAGGATTGCAGTGGTTCAAAAGCAGCTCACCACCACTTTCTCAAGGCAAATAAGGACGGGCTCCATCTGAACTGGACCTGAACTGTGTCCTAGCGGAAAAGGATAAATAAGGCTGTGGATAAGACTTTAAACTAGTAAGGCGGGGAAGAAATCTGGTGGATATAATGCAAGTCTGAAGTTAAAAGAAACAGGAGATGAAAGTAAAGGTCAGACTGAGGTACGGAATAAAGTTAACACATACGGTCAGGGAAGAAACTGATATAGATTTAAAAATAAAGTGAAAGGATCGCTCAGTAAAAACGCATAAAATTGCTGAACAGTAATGTGTACAACATCCGAAACAAAACGGGGGAGATGGAGATATTAATACGTGCCGGATGTAGTCGGGATAACTAAAACATGGACACTTAAATATTGCAGGATATAACGTATTTAGAAAGGATAGGGAAGGACGAAGGGACATAACTAACATTAAGATTGAAACAGAATCCATCTGGATTTAGACAAAGGGTAGGAAGGGATCGATCACACAGACCATCTCATTGTGGATGGAGAAATATGTAATCAAATCAATCAAATGAGTAAACACCACAGAATAATAATCATGGGAGATTTCAACTACCCTCAGAATAATCTGGCAAGAGAATAATCTGGTAAAGGAGAACAGGGAATGAGGTTCCGATGTGTACAGGACTCCTTTCTAGCCCAATAAGAGGAGAAACAGTGCTAGATTTAGTCATGGAAAATGGATCCAGTAAATAAGAGAAGTAAGCGTGGCAATAGCGATCACAACATAACAAGGTTTAAGATAATGATTGAGAAGGACATAAGTAAAACCCAATCAATAGGTTGAAAAAAATGATTTTTATGAGTTTGAGAATGGAACTAGAGAAAATAATATTCGCAAACAAAGAGAACAGCAGTGGGAAATATTTAAAAAGGTGAGCTATAGAGTTCTGGAGAAATATAATCTGCTAAAAAACACGAACAAACTAACCAGTACCGGCAGACACTAAGAACATAGAAAATAAAGGAGATCATGACCAAAGAGGTTAGAAAAAACATTTACAAAAAACAAGGAGTATAACAGGAAATAGTGAAGTATTCTACAGACAGAATAACAAAAAGAAAACCAGGATTGTAACAGGACCACTAAAGGATGCACAAACTCAACGCACAGGTAATAACAGGGAAACGGCAGAAACATTGAATAATCATTAGCCTCAGTATTTACTAGGAAGGTGATATTAGAAAAAGAGATCAAAAAAGACATCATGATATTTTAGATAGTAATACTCGGGAGATAATTGATAAACTATTCAAACTTGGAGAGGACCGGATGGATTGTGTCATGTATTCAACTGTCATTGTAACCCATGTATAAACTGACCTAAGTTGTACACCGTGAGAACACTGATCACTAGGTGGTGAATTTGTGGGAGACACTCCTAACCTGGACTTTCAGGTATAAAAGGGGAAGCTCCACCTATCTTCTCCACTTCAGTGCTGGCTAATAAAGGTTACTGGTCACAGAGTGACCTTCTCTCAAGTATGGGTCTTGTGTGCATTTGTACTGTATAGTAAGGACATATTAGATTGCATCCATACATATTAACAACTTGTATTTATATAGTACCTTTAACATAATAAAACATCTCAAGCCACTTCACAGGAGCAATATAAAACAGAATTTGAAATTGAGCCACATAAGGAGATATTAGGACAAATGACCAAAGGTCAAAGAGGTATTTTTCAAGGAGCATCTTAAAGGAGGAAAGAGAGGGAGTAATGCAGAGGGAATTCCAGGGCTTTGGTAGCTGAAGGCACGACCACCAATGGTAGAGTAATTAAAATTGGAGGATGCTCAAGAGGCCCGAATTGAAGAAGCGCAGATATTTCGACGGGTTGTGGGACTGGAGAAGATTACAGAGATAGGGAGGGGTGAGTCCATGGAGGGATTTGAAAACAAGAATGAGAACTTTAAAATTGAGGCATTGCTCAAGAAGTTAAGAAAGAGATAGCAGAGGCACTATTACACATATATAAAAATTCATTTGAAAAGCGACTGGTGGGAAATAATATTATTCCTTTACTGAAAGATGCCATAGAAAAACATCTAGGTACGGAAAATATAATAGTCAGTACGGATTTGAAAAGTGAAGGTCATGCTTGACCAACCTTGTTGAATTTTTTGTAGTAACAGACAGGGTCGACATGGGTAATGTAGCAGATATAATATATCTGGATTTTCAGAAGGCTTTTGATAAAGTACCACATAGTAGTCTCATGTCTAAGGTCAGAGAAGGTGGAGTCAGGGGACAGGTAGCTGAATGGATAGCAGAGAGTCGGGGTTAATGGTGATTATACAGGCTTGCGGCAGATGGGAAGTGGTTTTCCACAGGGATCAGTGCTGGAACCACTGTTGTTCACAATTTACAGAAAAGATTGGGACTCAGGAATCAGAAGTACAATTTAAAAATTTGCGGACAACACCAAATTGGGGAATACTGAGGAGGGCTGCGACACACTACAGGAGGACATTAATAAACTTACAGAATGGGCGTGTAATTGGCAAATGAATTTTAATATAGATAAATGTATGATGTTGTATTTTGGTTGGAAGAATAAGGAGGCCAACTACTGGTTAGACACGAAGAATCTAAATAGGGTAGAGGAACAAAGGGGTCTAGGGGTACAGGAGTGAAATCGGAAAGTACTTTTTCACACAAAGTGTAGTGGAAATCTGGAATTCTCTTCCACAAATGGCTGTGGATGCTGGGACCATTGAAATGCTCAAACCGAAGCATTGCTAAGAGCTGTTAGGTAAGGATATCAAGTCAAAGAGTTGACATATAGAGCAGCCATGATCGAAATGAATTATGGAACAAGTTTGAGGACCTGAATGGCAAGTTTCGGGCCGCGCCAGACGCCCGTTTTTCACGCCACAAAGTGCGCCTAAAAAAAACCTCACCTATTCTCCGGCTCCCTGCAGGTCCTCTGGAGCTGGACGCGGCGCAGCACGAGCTGTGGGGAGCGGAGCCAGGTCCCTGCGCTGAAAACAGTGCCGGGACCTCTGCACATGCGCGCTACAGTGGGCGCGCATGTGCAGTAGCTCCAGGCGGCCAAAACTGTGGGAGGGGCCCGAAGCACGCAGCCCCAAGCCCTGGCCGAATGGCCTCACTGGGGCTGCGTGGATAAGGGTCCTCCCACCCGACCGGACCCAACCCGACTTGATTCCCGCTCCCCGGACCAGACCCGACCCCCACCCTCGGCGACCCGACGTCCGCTTCCCCCCCTCCGGCAACCCGACCTTTGCTCCCACAATTCTCCCCCCCCCCCAGCGACCCGACCTCCACTTCCCCCCCCCCGGCGACCCGACCGGCGAGACTTTCTTCCCGCCCTCCCCCCCGATCTCCGCGACCCCCCCACGATCTCCGCGACCCCCCCTCCCCCGATCTCCGCGACCCCCCCTCCCCCGATCTCCGCGACCCCCCCTCCCCCCCAATCTCCGCGACTGCCCCCCCCTCCTCCCCGACCCCCCCCCTCCTCCCCGATCTCCGCGAACCCCCCCGGACCCGGAATTCAAGACCCGACACCACCTACCTGTAAATCCAGTCCGGAGTCTTGGGCTTGGCCGTTCAGCCTCCTTCTCTCCCTCCCTTCCCTCCCCCCCACCTCTTTCCTCTCCCTCCCTCCCCTCCTCCTCCCTCCCCTCGCTGTCAGGAACACAGGCAAAGACAGACAGAGAGATAGAGACACTGACAGAGACACACTGGGGGGACCATCACAGCACACTGTTGGAGGACTCCCGGTGCTGCAGTCGGTAAGTAGAAAATGTTTTATTTATTGATTTTTTAATTTTTTTGATTTTTTATTAATTTTTTTTGATTGATTTATTGGTTGATTTATTGATGTATTTATCATTTATTATTGATGATGGCTCTTTATTTGTAAAACTGAAGTGTTTAATGTTTGTAAACTTCCCTTTAAAACCCCCACCTCCCCCCCCCCATTCCCTATGCCTGATTTTCTAAGTGTAGACAAGGTTTTTCTGAGCGTACAAAAATCTACATTTACTCCATTCTAAGTTAGTTTGGAGTAAGTTTTCACTGCCTAATCTTTCAAAACGGGCGTAAGTGGCCGGACATGCTCCCTTTTGAAAAAAAAAATCTGTTCCAAACTGAAACTGACTAGAGTTGCTCCAAAAAAACACCAGTTGCTCCAAAAAAACAGGAGCAACTCAGGCCGAAACTTGGCCCCTTTGTTCCTAAACTTGTATAACATACGAACTTAAGAAATAGGAGTAGGAGTCAGCCATACGACCCCTCGAGCCTGCCTGCTCTCCATAACCCCTTATTCCCTTAGCATTTAAGAAACGGTCTAAAATTTATTCAATGTCCCAGCTTCTACAGCTCTCAGACAGCGAATTCCACAGATTTACAACCCTCTGAGAAGAAATTTCTCCTCATCTCAGTTTTAAATGGGCAGCCCATTATTCGAAGACCATGCCTAGTCTCCCCCATCAGTGGTAACATCCTCTCTGCATCCACCTTGTCAAGCCCCCTCATAATCTTATACGTTTTTATGCACATTTGGAAAGCAGTAACAGGATCGGTCCAAGTCAGCATGGATTTATGAAAGGGAAATCATGCTTGACAAATCTTCTAGAATTTTTTGAGGATGTAACTAGTAGAGTGGACAAGGGAGAACCAGTGAATGTGGTGTATTTAGACTTTCAAAAGGGTTTTGACAAGGTCCCACACAAGAGATTAGTGTGCACCTGGTATTAGGGGTAATGCACTGACATGGATAGAGAACTGGTTGGCAGACAGGAAGCAAAGAGTAGGATAAACGAGTCCTTTTCAGAATGGCAGGCAGTGACTAGTGGGGTGCCGCAGGGTTCAGTGCTGGGACCCCAGCTATTTACAATATACATTAATGATTTAGACGAAGGAATTGAATGTAATATCTCCAAGTTTGCAGATGACACTAAGCTGGATGGCGGTGTGAGCTGTGAGGAGGACGCTGTGAGGCTGCAAGGTGACTTGGACAGGTTAGGTGAGTGGGCAAATACATGGCAGATGCAGTATAATGTAGATAAATGTGAGGTTATCCGCTTTGGTGGTAAAAACAGGAAGGCAGATTTTCTGAATGGTGGCAGATTAGGAAAAGGGGAGGTGCAACGAGACCTGGGTGTCATGGTTCATCAGTCATTGAAAGTTGGCATGCAGATATAGCAGGTGGTGAAGGAGGGAAATGGCATAGCTAGGGGATTTGAGTATAGGAGCAGGGAGGTCTTACTACAGTTGTACAGGGCCTTGGTGAGGCTACACCTTGAATATTGTGTACAGTTTTGGTCTCCTAATCTGAGGAAGGACATTCTTGCTATTGAAGGAGTGCAGCGAAGGTTCACCAGACTGATTCCTGGGATTACAGGACTGACATATGAAGAAAGACTGGATCGACTAGGCTTATATTCAATGGAATTTTGAAGAATGAGAAGGGATCTCATCGAAACATATAAAATTCTGACAGGATTGGACAGGTTAGATGAAGGAAGAATGTTCCCGATGTTGGGGAAGTCCAGAACCAGGGGCCACAGTCTAAGGATAAGGGGTAAGCCATTTAGGATCGAGATGAGGAGAAACTTCTTCACTCACAGTTTTGAGCATGTGGAATTCTCTACCACAGAAAGTTGTTGAGACCAGTTCGTTAGATATATTCAAAAGGCAGTTAGATGTGGCCCTTACAGCTAAAGGGATCAAGGGGTATGGAGAGAAAGCAGGAATGGGGTACTGAGGTGAATGATCAGCCATGATCACATTGAATGGTGGTGCAGGCTCGAAGGGCCGAATGGCCTACTCCTGCACCTATTCTCTATGTTTCTATGTTTCGATACGATCACCTCTCATTCTTCTGAATTCCAGTGAGTAGAGGCCCAACCTACTCAACCTTTCCTCATAAGTCAACCCCCTCATCTCCGGAATCAACCTTGTTAACCTCCTCTGCACTGCCTCCAAGGCAAATATATCCTTTCATAAATATGGAAACCAAAACTGTACGCAGTATTCTAGGTGTGGCCTCACCAATACACTGTACAATGGTAGCAAGACTTCCCTGCTTTTATACTCCATCCCCTTTGCAATAAAGGCCAAGATTCCATTGGCCTTCCTGATCACTTGCTGCCCCTACATGCTATCCTTTTGTGTATCATGCACAAGTACCCCCAGGTCCTGCTGTACTGCAGCACTTTGCAATCTTTCTGCATTTAAATAATAACTTGCTCTCTTTGATTTTTTTCTGCCAAAGTGCATGACCTCACACTTTCCAACATTATACTCCATCTGCCAAATTTTTGCCCACTCACTTAACCTGTCTATGTCCTTTTGCAGAATTTTTTTGTCCTCCTCACACATTGCTTTTCCTCCCATCTTTGTATTGTCAGCTAACTTGGCTACGTTACACTCAGTCCCTTCTTCCAAGTCCTTAATATAGATTGTAAATGGTTGGGGTCCCAGCACTGATCCCTGCGGTTACTGATTGCCAACCTGAGAATAAACCATTTATCCCGACTCTCTGTTTCCTGTATAAGAGAGACTTGCATTTATATAGCACCTTTCATGACCACAGGACATCCCAAAGCACTTCACAGACATTGAATAGAAACACAAATCATTAAATGTAACGACACAGGTTAATAAGGCCATAAAAAAGCAAACAAAGCTCTGGGCTTCATTTCTAGACTGATAAAATTGAAAAGTAGTGAAGTTATGTTAAGCTTGTAGTGAACCTTGGTTAGACCACACTTAGAGTACTGTGAACAGTGCTGGACGCCATATTATAAAAAGGATATAGAGGCACTGGAGAAGGTGCAAGAAAGATTCACAAGGATGATACCAGCACTGTGAGGTTATACCTATCAGGAAAGAATGAACAGGCTGGAAGAGAGAAGGCTGAGTGACCTCATCGAGGTTTTTAAAATTATAAAACGGTTTGAAAGGGTAGACGTGAAAAATATTTCCACTTGTGGAGAGACACAAAGGAGGGGCCACAAACAATGTTCCATGTGAGGTGTGCGGCCACACATCACTGCCAAGGTCCTGAGCACCAGCTCACTGGCCACAGGAAGCCATACCGTGCAGCATATTTAAAGGGCCCATGCAAGGAAATAAATTAGAGGGAACATTGGCCATAAATAGAAGATCGTCACCAATAAATCTAAAGGAAATTCAGGAGAAAGTTCTTTACTTAGAGAGGGGTGAGAATGTGGAACTTGCTGCCACAGGAAGTGGTTGAGGTGAACACCATTTAAGGGGAAGCTGGATAAAGGAATAGAATGATATGCTGACCAAGCTAAATGAAGAAGGGTGGGAGGAGACTCGTGTGGAACATAAATGGAATATAGACCAGGTAAACCGAATGGTCTGATTCTGTGCTATATGTTCCTACTTCTGCAGAGCTCTGCCTGGCTATACCTGGAATTTTCTTTGTGATTCTATTGGACAAAAATCTCAGTCGCATTGGCATACTCCTCAAATCAGTAAGGGAAAATGGTGATATACTTATAAAATACTAGCTAGAGACACACCCATAAACAGCATTGAGTAATGAGCAAGAATAGGGAACAGGGAGGGAGCTCCCAATTTACCAACTGAGCAGGGGTGCCAGTGAGAGGCAGTAGGAGCTACAGAGAATCATTCACCCCTGGGCTGCTGCTGAGTGGAGTGGTCAGGCCTGAAAGGATGTGGATTCCTCTTGCCTAGTTTGCAGTAGTTGAGGGGCTTCAGATACAAAACTCAATGCACGAGATTTACAACAGTGGGCAGGAGACACCTCACAAGTTGCAGGGCTGTGGAATTCCCCCCCAGGGTTAGTGGTTGAGCAAGAAACTGTCTCAACATTCAGGATTGGATTGAAGAGGGGGATGAAGTGATCTGGGAACAGGACGGGTAAATGTGATTAGGATGGTTTGCTCCCAGTGATGTAAACACCAACTGGTAATGGCTGGTTTCTTTGTTCTGACCTCACTATAGTTCTATGAATACAAAGCTAGCAGAGATTGAGGGTGGAAGGGATGAAACAGCAAGGGCTCCAGATTGGACTGGGAGTAGGATTCCCCAACTGAGCATCTTAAACCACAACAACTTGTATTTATATAGTGCCTTTAACGCAGTCCCAAGACGTTTCACAGGAGTATTATGAGATAAAAAATTTGACACTGAGCACATAAGGAGAAATTAGCGCAGGTGACCAAAAGCTTGGTCAAAGAGGGAGATTTTAAGGAGTGTCTTGAAGGAGGAAAGAGGTAGAGGCGGAGAGGTTTAGGTAGGGAGTTCCAGAGCTTGGGGCCTCATCATCATAGGCGGTCCCTCAAACGAGGATGACTTGTTTCCACATGAGTTCACAGGCTCCTCCGCCACAATCTCTCACCACTCCTCTGCCCTGACCTTCCCACTCCTCTGTTTTACCAGGGTCTCGCTGATGTTCCTGCTCACGCTCCAAACAACGACCTGGGTTTTAACCTTGGCCACCAATGGTTTAGCAATTATAATCAGGAAGGTAGAATTAGAGGAGCGCAGACATCTCAGGGGGAGAGTTGTGGGGCTGGAGGAGATTACAGAGATAGGAAGGGCGAGACCATGGAGGGATTTGAAAATAAGGATGAGAATTTTGAAATCGAGGCGTTGTTTAACCAGAAGCCAACGTAGGTCAGCGAGCACAGGGGTGATGGGTGATAAAATGCAACATCCCCACTGGCCAAAGACCACCCTAAGTGGAGGAAGTGCATCTGGGAGGGCGCTGAGCACCTCGAGTCTCATTGGTGAGAGCATGCAGAAAACAAGCGCAAGCAGCGAGCGGCAAACCAGTCCCACCCTCCCCTTCCCTCAACCACTGTCTGTCCCACCTGTGACAGGGACTGTGGTTCTCGTATTGGACTGTTCAGCCACCTAAGGACTCATTTTAAGGGTGGAATCAAGTCTTCCTCGATTCCAAGGGACTGCCTATGATGATGATGATGATGATGATGATGGGTGAGCAGGACTCGGTGCGAATTAGGACACAGGCAGATGAATTTTAGATCACCTCTAGTTTACGTAGGTAGTATGTGGGAGGCCAGCCAGGAATGTGTTGGAATAGACAAGTCTAGAGGTAACAAAGACATGGATGAGGGTTTCAGCAGCGGATGAGCTGAGGCAGGGGCGGAGACGGGCGATGTTACGCTGGTAGAAATAGGCGGTCTTAGTTATGCTGCGGATATGTGGTCGAAAGCTCATTTCAGGGTCAAATATGACACCAAAGATGCGAACATATGACAACACCAACTTAAACACAGCTGAGAGGCATTGAATATTGTGGCGTCTTCTCCTCTTACCCGTGATGCCTGGTGGGCCAGGGAGGCCTGGGTGTCCACGTCCTTTCTCACCTCGGTCGCCCTTCTCCCCTCGTTTGCCTGATTTAAAAAAACATAGATTGAGAGAGGCACCCAGTCACAGCGGCTTACTGGCTGGTCACTGGGTTTCATAATGAGAGGCCGATCACTGGGCTTCATAATCAGAGACCAATCACTGGGCTTCATAATCAGAGACCAATCACTGGGCTTCATAATCAGAGACCAATCACTGGGCTTCATAATCAGAGGCCAATCACTGGTCCTCACAATCAATCAGAGGCCAATCAGCGAATGAATGCTATCTGACCGGTTTGTTATGTATGTAAACACGACCAATGTGCAAGACTTGCCACCAGGGGGTGCACCTGTGGGAGACCCAAAGGTCACCTGCACACCCTGGGCAAGCAGGTATAAAAGGCGGTCTACCATGCTGCCTCCTCACTCTGGAGTTACAATAAAGAGACCAAGGCCACAACAGTTTGAGCTTACAGTATACAGTCTTGTGGAGTTATTCTAAATGTAACACCATTGTCTTCACCTTAAAATGAATGATGAAGGTTTCCGATAAACCTCAATCATTGGGAAAGCAAATCTGAGAACTCACGCCATGATCGCAGACTTTGCCCTCTCGTACCTTGTTCGTTGCCTGCCTTTATCACACGTTTGCGTCTGCGCACATTCAGAGGCTGAACTCCAAGCCATCGTTAACATCTTCACCGAGGCGTACAAAAGCATGGGCCTTACACTAAACATCCGTAAGACAAAGATCCTCCACCAACCTGACTCCACGACACAGCACTACCCCCCAGTTGTCAAAATCCATGGCACGACCTTGGACAACGTGGACCACTTCTATATATCAGGAGCCTATTATCAACAAGGGCAGACATTGACGACAAGGTCCAACACCGCCTCCAGTGCACCAGCGCAGCCTTCAGCTGCCTGAGGAAAAGAGTGTCTGAAGACCAGGCCCTCAAATCTGGCACCAAGCTTATGGTCTACAGGGCAGTAGTGATATCCGCCCTCCTGCATGGCTCAGAGACATGGACCATGTACAGTAGGCACCTCAAATCGCTGGAGAAATACCACCAACGATGTCTCCGCAAGATCCTGCAAATCCCCTGGGAGGACAGACGCACCAACGGCAGTGTTCTCGCTCAGTCCAATATCCCCAGCATCGAAGCACTGACCACACTTGACCAGCTCCGCTGGGCAGGCCACATCGCCGCATGCCTGATACGAGACTCCTAAAGCAAGCGCTCTACTCGAAACTCCGACACAGCAAGCGAGCCCCAGGTGGGCAGAGGAAACATTTCAAGGACACCCTCAAAGCCTCCTTGATAAAATGCAACATCCCCACCGACACCTGGGAGTCCCTGGCCCAAGACCACCCAAAGTGGAGGAAGTGCATCCGGGAGAGCGCTGAGCACCTCGAGTCCCATCACCGAGAGCTTGCAGAAATCAAGTGCAATCAACGGAATGAGCGTGCGGCAAACCAGACTCCCCACCCACCCTTTCCTTCAACCACTGTCTGTCCCACCTGAGACAGAGACTGTAATTCCCGTATTGGACTGTTCAGTCAACTCACTTTGAGTGGCAGCAAGTCTTCCTCGATTCTGAGGGACTGCCTGTGATGATGATGATCACATCCTGAGCATGCCTCATCACAAGTAGATGCAGAATAAAATTCCTTCGACTCTGCTCTAATATCTCTCAGCCACAGTCTAAGATCAAGACCCCCCTCCCCGCTATTCCCCACATTAATCATCCTTGGTCTCTCTCACTGAGTCAACCAACTCAGTGATGAAACAAGGCAGTTGTCAAGCAGGCCCATGTCCTCCAGGAACCGGATTGAGACATCCCCAAACTCACATGTAGGACCCTTGCATCTCGCGGACACGAGGCGTTCATGCCATCAGTGCGAGCTGGATTTCCATTCCGGGGGTCTGTGCCTCGCCCCTGCACATGCACAACACCAGGTACTTGCACCTCAACTCAGGAGAAGTTCCAGATACAGATCGACAGCTTCATCATTTGTGAGCAGGATCTTGGAATTCATTCTCACTGCGGTGACAGCTCCCCTGGTGCTCCTCACTCCTGTACACCATGTCTCAGCTCTCAAACTGTGTGTGGAGAGAAGTCTGATATCTTACCTTTTGGTCCTGTATTTCCGATCTGGCCTTGAACACCCATCAGACCAGGGAGGCCGCGGGGCCCAGGAACACCGTGGTCTCCTTGTTCACCAGCAGAACCTGATGCTCCAGGGGGTCCGGGAGGTCCAGTCATCCCTGCTCCGCCCAGCACTTCTCTCTTGGCGCTGACTGCTACTGCTGCTAACTGTTCTGTAACACATACAAATAAAGAGGTTCAGGTACTCCAGCAAACACCAATGGTTGGCCCAACTTTTGTCACGCACAGGGTCCAAATGTAATTCCAGATACACAAAATGGGAGAAGGGAAACTCATCAAATATTCGGGACAATAGTGCAGCATTCACTAATACTCATTGACACATTCACAAATACTGAAACACTCATTAATACTGACACACTCATTAATACTCACTGACACACTCAGTAATACTGACACACTCACTAATACTCACTGACACACTCACTAATACTTATTGACACATTCACAAATACTGAAACACTCACTAATACTGACACACTCATTAATACTCACTGACACGCTCACTAATACTCACTGACATTCACTAAAATACTGACACTCTCACTAATACCCACTGACACACTCACTAATACTGACACACTCACTAATACTGACACACTCATTAATACTCACTGACACGCTCACTAATACTCACTGACATTCACTAATACTGACACTCTCACTAATACTCACTGACACATTCACTAATACTGACACTCTCACTAATACTCACTGACACACTCACCAATACTGACACACTCACTAATACTCACTGACACACTTACTAATACTGACACGCTCACTAATAGTGACAAACTCACAAATACTCACTGACACAGTCACTAATACTCACTGACACACTCACTAATACTGACACACACTAATGCTCACTGACTGCTCACTAATACTCACACAGTTAGTAATACTGACACACTCACTAATCATCATCATCACTGGTGATCCCTCGAATGACGATGACTTGCTTCCACAACAAAAGGGATGAGTTCACTGAAGTTTCAATGGAGGACCCGATGTTCCAGTCTTGAACTCTAGGAGTGGATGATGCCTATACACACCAGCCACCACACGGGCTTGACAGAGCTAGGCCTTTATCCAGTGGCAAGGGTTAACCAAGACGACTGGAGACCTGCTCTGCTGCATGGACCTAGTGCGCACACATATCGCAGTGTGGGCTGGCCCATGTCAGAAGGATAAAAGAGCGAGAGCGGGCCCTAAACATTGTGAGAGAACCCCACCGCAGGTTGGGAGGATAAAAGAGCGAGCATAGGCCCGACAACACCGTGGGCACACCACTGCAACTTCCAGCGCGAGCCATTCCAAGTATGCAACAACTTCGAGGTGGGCGACTGGGTGATGTCATCAAGGCCCAGGTCGATATTTGGAGCAAGGGCAGGAATGTCGACGGGAACCAGGCACAGCAGAGGAGAGAGAAGGGCAGGGCGAATGAGCGGCGAGAGATCATCAGCGAGATATTGTGGCGGAGGTGCAGCAAATGAGGGTGTGGGGCCCAGAAGAGCTGGGGGCCCACGGACTCACTAATACTGCCACACTACCTACAACTCACTGACACGCTCACTAATACTCACTGACACAAGCAGTTATAATCATTGACATATTCACTAATACTCACTGACACACTCGCTAATACTGACACACTCACTAATACTCACTGACACAAGCAGTTATAATCATTGACATATTCACTAATACTCACTGACACACTCACTAATACTGACACACTCACTAATACTCATTGACAAATGCATTAATACTCATGGATACACTCACTAATACTCACTGACACACTCACTACTACTCACTACTACTCACTGACACGCTCACTAATACGCACTGACACATTCACTAATACTCATTGACATACTCACTAATAGTGATATACTCACAAATGCTGACTCACAAATGCTGACATGCTCACTAATACTCAGACATACTCAGTAATACTCATTGACACACTCACTATCAATGACACACTCACTAATACTCAGACACATTCACTAGTACTCAGTGACACACTCACTATCACTGACACACTCACTAATACTCAGACACACTCACTAATACTCATTGACACACTCACTATCACTGACACACTCACTAATACTCAGACACACTCACTAATACTCAGTGACACACTCACTATCACTGACACACTCACTAATACTCAGACACACTCACTAATACTCATTGACACACTCACTATCATTGACACACTCACTAATACTGAGTTTAAGGAGCGTCAGGGAGGTGGAGCGAGAGATCACGGATGCAGCTTCAGCAGGGTGAGAAGGCAAAAAAGAAGTAGAAAGAAATCGAAAGGTGACGTCACAGCCAAGGGGGTAAGTGATTGGCTGGTGATTGGTGAGTAGTTTTTCTTTTTCTTTTCTTTATCAGTAAGTAACCTTAAGCATTATTGTTGCCAAATTAACTTAATCTAAGGGTTAAGTCATGGCAGGAGAGCTCGGACACGTGTTATGCTCCTCCAATACTATGTAGGAAGTCAGGAATGCTTCCAGTGTCCCTGACAACTACATGTGCGGGAAGTGCATCCGCCTGCAGCACCTGACAGACCGCATTGCGGCACTAGAGCTGCGGGTGGATTTTTTCTGGAGCATCCACGATGTTGACGATGACGTGAACAGTACGTTTAGTGAGTTGGTCTTACCGCAGGTAAAGGGTACACAGCCAGATAGTGAGTGGAAGACCAACAGGAAGAGCAGTGCAAGGAAGGTCGTGCAGGGGTCCCCTGCGGTCATCGCCCTGAAAAACGGATACACCGCTTTAGGTACTATTGAGGGGGATGACTCATCAGGGGAGAGCAGCAGCAGCCAGGTTCATGGCACCGTGGCAGACTCTGCTGCACAGGAGGGCAGGAAAAAGAGTGGGAGAGCTATAGTGATAGGGGATTCCTTGTAAAGGGAATAGATAGGCGTTTCTGCGGCTGCAACTGAGACTCCAGGATGGTATGTTGCCTCCCTGGTGCAAGGGTCAAGGATGTCTCGGAGCGGGTGCAGGACATTTTGAAGGGGGAGGGTAAACAGCCGGTTGTCGTGGTGCATATAGGTACCAACGATATAGATAAAAAATGGGATGAGATCCTACAAGACGAATTTAGGGAGCTAGGAGCTAAATTAAAAAGTAGGACCTCAAAAGTAGTAATCTCAGGATTGCTACCAGTGCCATGTGCTAGTCAGAGTAGGAATCGCAGGATAGCTCAGATGAATACATGGCTTGAGGAGTGGTGCAGAAGGGAAGGATTCAAATTCCTGGGACATTGGAACCAGTTCTGGGGGAGGTGGGACCAGTACAAACCGGACAGTCTGCATCTGGGCAGAACCGGAACCAATGTCCTGGGGGGAGTGTTTGCTAGTGCTGTTGGGGAGGGGTTAAACTAATATGGCAGGGGGATGGGAACCTATGCAGGGAGACAGAGAGAAGTAGAATGGGGGCAGAAGCAAAAGATAGAAAGAGGAAAAGTAAAAGTGGAGGGCAGGGAATCCTGAGGCAAAAAGCAAAAAGGGCCACATTACAGCAAAATTCTAAAGGGGCAAAGGGTGTTAAAAAGACAAGCCTGAAGTCTCTGTGCCTCAATGCGAGGAGTATTCAGAATAAGGTGGATGAATTAACTGCGCAGATAACAGTTAATGGATATGATGCAATTGGCATCACGGAGACATGGCTCCAGGGTGACCAAGGCTGGGAACTCAAAATCCAGGGGTATTCAACAGTTAGGAAGGATAGACAGAAAGGAAAAGGAGAAGGGGTTGCATTGCTGGTTAAAGAGGAAATTAATGCAATTATAAGGAAGAACATTAGCTTGGATGATGTGGAATCGGTATGGATGGAGCTACAGAATCCCACAGGACAGAAAACGCTAGTGGGAGTTGTGTTCAGACCACCAAACAGTAGTAGTGAGGTTGGGGACAGCATCAACCAAGAAATTAGGGATGCGTGCAATAAATGTACAGCAGTTATCATGGGCGACTTTAATCTACATGTTGATTGGGCTAACCAAACTGTAGCAATGTGGTGGAGGAGGATTTCCTGGAGTGTATTAGGATGGTTTTCTAGACCAATATGTCGAGGAGCCAACTAGAGGGCTGGCCATCCTCGACTGAGTGATGTGTAATGAGAAGGGACTAATTAGCATTCTTGTTGTGCGAGGCCCCTTGGGGAAGAGTGACCATAATATGGTAGAATTCTTTATTAAGATGGAGAGTGACACAGTTAATTCAGAGACTAGTATCCTGAACTTAAGGAAAGGTAACTTCTATGGTATGAGACGTGAATTGGCTAGAATAGACTGGCGAGTGATATTAAAGGGTTGATGGTGTATAGGCAATGGCAATCATTTAAAGATCACATGGATGGATTTCAACAATTGTACATCCCTGTCTGAAGTAACAATAAAACGGGGAAGGTTGCTCAACTGTGGCTAACAAGGGAAATTAAGGGTAGTGTTAAATCCAAGGAAGAGGCATATAAATTGGCCAGAGAAAGCAGCAAACCTGAGGACTGGGAGAAATTTAGAATTCAGTTGAGGAGGACAAAGGGTTTAATTAAGAGGGGGAAAATAGAGTATGAGAGGAAGCTTGCTGGGAACATAAAAACTGACTGCAAAAACTTCTATGGATATGTGAAGAGAAAAAGATTAGTGAAGACAAACGTAGGTCCCTAGCATTCAAATTCAGGTGAATTTATAACGGGGAACAAAAAAATGGCGGACCAGTTGAACAAATACATCGGTTCTGTCTTCACGAAGGAAGACACAAATAACCTTCCGAAAATACTAGGTGACCAAGGGTCTAGTGAGAAGCAGGAACTGAAGGAAATCTTTATTAGGCAGGAAATTGTGTTCGGGAAATTGATGGGATTGAAGGCCGATAGATCCCCAGGACCTGATAGTCTGCATCCCAAAGTAGTTAAGGAAGTGGCCCTAGAAATAATGGATGCATTGGTGATCATTTTCCAACAGTCTATCAACTCTGGAGAGATTCCTATGGACTGCAGGGTAGCTAATGTAACACCATATTTTAAGAAGGGAGGGAGAGAGAAGACAGGTAATTATAGACGGGTTAGCCTGACATCAGTAGTGGGGAAAATGTTGGAATCAATTATTAAGGATGAAATAGCAGCACATTTGGAAAGCAGTGACAGAATCGGTCCAAGTCAGCATAGATTTATGAAAGGGAAATCCTGCTTGACAAATCATCTTGAATTTTTTGAGGATGTAACTGGTAGAGTAGACAAGGGAGAACCAGTGGATGTGGTGTATTTGGACTTTCAAAAGGCTTTTGACAAGGTCCCACACAAGAGATTGGTGTGCAAAATCAAAGCACATGGTATTGGGGGTAATGTACTGATGTGGATAGAGAACTGGTTGACAGACAGGAAGCAGAGAGTCGGGATAAACGGGTCCTTTTCAGAATGGCAGGCAGTGACTAGTGGGGTGCCGCAGGGCTCAGTGCTGGGGCCCCAGCTGTTTACAATATACATTAATGATTTAGATGAAGGAATTGAGTGTAATATCTCCAAGTTTGCAGATGACACTAAGCTGGGTGGTGGTGTGAGCTGTGAGGAGGACACTAAGAGGCTGTAGGGTGACTTGGACAGGTTACGTGAGTGGGCAAACGAGTGGCAGATGCAGTATAGTGTGGATAAATGTGAGGTTATCCACTTTGGTGGTAAAAACACGAAGACAGAATATTATCTGAATGGTGATAGATTAGGAAAAGGGGAGGTGTTATGTTTCATCAGTCATTGAAAGTTGGCATGCAGGTACAGCAGGCGGTGAAGAAGGCAAATGGTATGTTGGCCTTCATAGCTAGGGGATTTGAGTATAGGAGCAGGGAGGTCTTACTGCAGTTGTACAGGGCCTTGGTCAGGCCTCACCTGGAATATTGTGTTCAGTTTTGGTCTCCTAATCTGAGGGAGTGCAGCGAAGGTTGACCAGGCTGATTCCCGGGATGGCAGGACTGATATATGAGGAGAGACTGGATCGACTGGGCCTGTATTCACTGGAGTTTAGAAGGATGAAAGGGGATCTCATAGAAACATATAAAATTCTGACGGGACTGGACAGGTTTGATGCAATAAGAATGTTCCCGATGTTGGGGAAGTCCAGAACCAGCGGACATAGTCTTAGGATAAGGGGTAAGCCATTTAGGATCGAGATGAGGAGAAACTTCTTCACTGAGAGAGTTGTTAACCTGTGGAATTCCCTACTGCAGAGAGTTGTTGATGCCAGTTCATTGGATATATTCAAGAGGGAGTTAGATATGGCCCTTACGGCTAAAGGGATCAAGGGGTATGGAGAGAAAGCAGGAAAGGGGTACTGAGGTGAATGATCAGCCATGATCTTATTGAATGGTGGTGCAGGCTCGAAGGGCCGAATGGCCTACTCCTGCACCTATTTTCTATGTTTCTATGACACACTTAGTACTCACTGACACACTCACGAATACTCACTGATACACTCACTAATACTCATTGATACATTCACTATTACTCACATACACGCTTACTAATACTCACTGACACACTCACTAATACTCACTGACACACTCAATAACACTAAACGACACATTCAATAATACTGACACACTCACTAATACTGACACACTCACTAATTAATACGCATTGATACGCTCACTAATACTCACTGATACACTCACTAAGAGTGACATACTAAGGAATACTGACACACTCACTAATACTCACTGACTCAATCACTAATACTCACTGACAGACTCACTAAGAGTGACATAGTCAGGAATACTGATACACTCACTAATACACGCTGACACAGTCACAAATACTGACACACTCACTAATGCTAACATGCTCACTAATACTCACTTACACACTCACTAGTACTCATTGACACACTCACTAACACTCACTGATACACTCACTAAGACTCAATGACACTCACTAGTAAGCACTGACACACTCACTAATACTGACACACTTACTACTCACTGACACACTCACTAATACTCAGTGACACAATCACTAATACACAGACCTACTTACTAATACTGACACTCGGTAATACCGACATATTCATTAATACTGACTGACACATTCACTAAATCTCATTGATACTTTCACTAATACTCACTGACATACTTACTAATACTCACTGACATGCTCACTAATACTCACTGACACATTCATTAATACTGACGCACTCTCTAATACTTGTTGATACACTCACTAACATTCATTGACATGCTGACACATTTACTAATACTAATACTGTCACACTAACTAATATCCACTGACACACTCACTAATACTGAAACATTCACTAATATTGACACACATTAATACTGACACGCACTAATACACGGTGAAACACTCACTAATACTGACACACTCACTAATACTCATTGACACACTGACACGTTTACTAATACTAATAGTGACACACTAACTAATATTCACTGACACACTCACTAATACTGACACATTGACTAATACACACTGACACGCTCACTAATACTCACATTTACTAATATTGACACACACTAATACTGACGCACTAATACTCAGTGGCATACTCCCTAATATTCATTGACACACTCACTAATACTCATTGCCGCACTTACTAATACTTCACTGACATAATCATACAAAAACACTCATTAATACCCACTGACACGCTCACTAATAGTGAATTAACAGACTCACTAATACCCATTGATGCACTCACAAATACCCACTGACACACTAATACTCACTGACACATTTACTAATACTGACACACTCACTAATACTCTCACTAATACTAACACACCCCCTAATACTCTCTGACATGCTCACTAATTTTCAATGACAAATTTACTACTACTGGCACTCTCACAAATATTCACTGGCACTCTCACTATTACTGAAACATGCCCTAAATACTGACACATTCACTAATACTCACTGACGCACTCACTAATACTCACTGATTCTCACATTATTACTCACTAACACACTCCTAATATTCACTGACCCACTCACTAATCCTGACAGACCCCCTAATACTCACTATCAGGCTCACTGATACTCACTGACACACTCACTAATACTCATTGATACACTCACTGACAAACTCAATAATAATAACACACGCTCTAATACTGACACAATCGCTATTGCTCTCTGACACGCTGAAGCATACCGACACATTCACAAATAGTCACTGACACACTCATAATACTCACTATTATACTCACTTATACTCATCGACACACTCACTAAAAATAACTGCCATACTCACTAATACTGATACACTCACTAATACTGACACACTCACTACTACTCACTGACACTCTCACTAATAGTCACTGACACATTTAATAATACTGAGACACTTAGTAATACTCACTGACACACTCACTAATATTCACTGACACATTTACTAATACTGACACACTCACTAATACTCAGTGACCCACTCACTAATCCTGACAGACCCCCTAATACTCGCTGACAGGTTCACTGATACTCACTGACACACTCACAAATACTGACACACTCACTAATACTGACACACTCACTAATACTCACTGACATGCTCACTGATACTGACACACTCACCAATACTCACTGGCACACTCACTCATCATCACTGACACATTTACTAATACTGACAGACTCACTACTACTCACCGACACCTGGACTACTACTGAAAGAACTCCTAATACTCACTGACACACTCACTATTATTCACTGACACACTCACTAATACTGGCACATTCATTAATAATCATGTATATGCTCACTAATACTGACACACTCACTAATACTGACACACTCACTAATACTCACTGACACGCTCAATAATATTGACACACTCACTAATACCCACTGACAGACTCAATACTCACTTATAAACACACTAGCTCTCACTGACATGCTCACTAATACTCACTGACAAGCTCTAATAATCATTGCCACACTCACTAACACTCACTCACACACTCACTAATACTCACTGACACATTCACTAATACTCAGTGATACACTCATTAATACTCATTGACATACTCACTAATATTTGCACACTCACTAATACTCATTGCTACACTCAATAATACTCACCGACACACTCACTAATACTGACCCACTCACTAATCCTGACAGACCCCGAAGTACTCACTGACAGGCTCACTGATACTCACGGACACACTCACTATTACTCATTGATACACTCACTGACGCACTCACTAATACTGACACACTCACTAATGCTGACACACTCACTATTGCTCTCTGACATGCTCACTAATACTCTCTAACACACTCTCTAATACCCATTGACACAATCCCTAATACTCACTGACACATTTGCTAATATTGACACACAACTAATACTGTCATGCACTAATACTCGGGACACACTCACTAATACTGACACACTCACTAACACTGACACGCTCACTAATACCTGTTCACACACTCACTAATATTCACTGACCCACTCACTAATACTGCCCCACTCACTAATACTGACACAATCTCTATTACTCTCTGACACGCTGAAGCATACCGACACATTCACATATAGTCACTGACATACTCATAATACTCACTATTATACTCACTTATATTCACTGACACACTCACTAATATTAACTGCCACACTCGCTAATACTGACACACTAATACCGACACATTCACTAATAATTAGTGACAACATCACTAATACTGACACACTCAGTAATATTCACTGACACACTCAATAATACTATCACAGTCACTAATACTCACTGGTACACTCACTAATACTCACTGACACTCACTAATACTCACTGGTACTCTCACTAATACTCAATGACACTCACTAATACTCACTGACACACTCACTAATACTCACTGACGCACTCACTAATACTCAATGACGCACTCACTAATACTCACTGACACACTCACTAATACTGACACACTCACTAATAGTCACTGACATGCTCACTAATACTGACACACTCACTAATAGTCACTCACACATTTACTAATACTGACACATTCACTAATACTCACTAACACTCTCACTAATACTGACACACTCACTAATACTCACTGCCATGCTCACTAATACTCAGTGACACTCTCACTAATACTGACACACTCACTAATATGAAACACTAATACTGACACATTCACCAATAGTCACTGACACACTCACTAATACTGAGACACTCACTAATACTCACTGACACATTTACAAATACTCAGACACTCAGTAATACTCACTGACACACTCACTAATACTGACACACTCACTAATCCTCATTGCTACAGTCAAAAATACTCACCAAAACACTCACTAATACTGACACATTCACTAATACTGACACACTCACTAATACTCACTGACACATTCACTAATACTCACGGACACGCTCACTAATTGTCACTGACACATTTACTAATACTGACACACTCACTACTACTCACTGACACACTCACTAATACAGGCACACTCACTAATACTGACACGCTCACTAATACTCACTGACATGCTCACTAATACTCACTGACACACTCACTAATACTCACTGATAAACACACTAGCTCTCACTGACACATTCACTAATGCTCACTGACAAGCTCTAATAATCATTACCACACTCACTAACACTCACTCACACACTCACCAATACTCACTGACACACTCACTAATACTCAGTGTTACACTCATTAATACTCATTGACATGCTCACTAATACTGACACATTCACTAATAGTCACTGACACATTTACTAATACTTTGACACTCAGTAATACTCACTGTCGCACTCACTAATACTGACAGACCTCCTAATATTCACTGACATGCTCACTAATACTGACTCTCTCACTAATACTCATTGCTACACTCAATAATACTCACTGACACACTCACCAATACTGACAGACCTCCTAATACTCACTGGCATGCTCACTAATACTGACACACTCACTAATAATCATCGCTACACTCAGTAATACTCACCGACACATTCACTAATACTGACACACTCACTAATACTCATTGCTACACAATAATACTCACTGACACACTCACTAATACTGACACAATCACTAATACTGACACAATCACTAATACTGACACGCTCACTAATACTGACACACTCACTAATACTGACAGACCTCCTAATACTCACTGACATGCTCACTAATACTGACACACTCACTAATACTCATTGCTACACTCAGTAATACTCACCGACACTTTCACTAATGCTGACACACTCACTAATACTCATTGCTACACTCAGTAATACTCACCGACACATTCACTAATACTGACACACTCACTAATACTCATTGCTACACTCAGTAATACTTACCGACGCATTCACTAATACTGAGGCACTCATTAATACTCATTGCTACACAATAATACTCACTGACACACTCACTAATACAGGCACACTCACTAATACTGACACACTAATACTCACTGACATGCTCACTAATACTGACACACTCACTAATGCTCACTGACATGCTCACTAATACTCATTGACACACTCACTAATACTCATTGATACACTTACTAATACTGACTGACACACTCACTAATACTCACTGACACATTTACTAATACTGACACACGCCAATATTCACTGACAGACCCCCTAATACTCACTGACAGGTTCACTGTTACTCACTTAAACTCTCACTAATACTGACACAATCACTAATACTCATTGATACACTCACTGACACACTCACTAATACTGGCACACTCACTAATATGACACTCACTATTACTCTCTGACACACTCAAGAATGCTGATACAGTCACTAATAGTCACTAACACACTCACAATACTCACTGGCACATTTACTAATACTGGCACACTCATTAATACTCTCACTAATACTGCCATGCTAACTAATAGTCGCTGACACACTTACTAATAGTCACTGACACACTCACTAATATTGACACAAATACTAATACTGGCATGCACTAATACTCACTGACACACTCACTAATACTGACAGTCACGAATACAGACACACTCACTAATACTCACTGACAGTCTCACTAATACTGTCACAGACACTACTGCTCACTGACATGCTCACTAATACTCACTGACACACTCATTAATGCTCATTGACACACTTCCTAATATTCATTGACACACTCACTAATACTCACTGACACGCTCACTAATAATCACTGACACACTCACTAATCCTAACACACTCACTAATATTCATTGATGCACTCACTGACCACTCACTAATACTGACACACTCACTAATACTGACACACTCAGTAATACTCACTGATACATTTACTAATACTGAGACACTCAGTAATACTCAATGACACACTCACTAATACGGACAGACCTCCTAATACTCACTGACACGCTCACTAATACTCAGTGACACACTCACTAACACTGACACACTCACTAATCCTGACAGACTCCCTAATAATCACTGACATGTTCGCTGATACTTACTGACACACTCACTATTACTGACACACTCACTAATACTGACACGCATGCTCACCAATACTGTCACAGACACTAATAGTCACTGACATGCTCACTATTTCTCACTGCAACATTCACTAATAATCACACACTCCCTAGTACTCACTGACTCATGCACCAATACTCACTGACACATTTACTAATACTGACAGACCCCCATTTACTCACTGACACGCTCACTAACACTCACAGACACAATCATTCAAAAACACTCACTAATAATAATTGTCAGACTCACTAAAACTCATTGACACACTCACTAAAACTCACTGACACATTTACTAATACTGACACACCTCCTAATACTCTGACACACTCACTAATACTCACTTACTTGCTCATTAATACTCACTGGCACACTCACTAATACTCCTTGACAAACTCACTAATACTGACACACTCACTAATACCCACTGACACGCTCACTAATACTGACACACTCACTAATACCCATTGATACACTCACTTAATGACACACTTACTAATACTCACTGACACACTCACTAATACTGCCACACTCACTGACATGCTCACTAATTCTGACACAGACACTAATGCTCACTGACACGCTCACTAATACTCACTGACACACTCATTAATACTCGTTGACACATTCATTAATACTCATTGACACACTCACTAATACTGAATGACATACTCACTAATATTCACTGACAGATCCCTTAATACTCACTGACAGGTTCACTGCTACTCATTGAAACTCTCACGAATACTGACGCACTCACTAATACTCATTGATACACTCACTAATACTGACACACTCACTATTACTCTCTGACATGCTCAAAAATACTGACACAGTCTAATAGTCACTGACACACTCACTAATACTCACTGACACATTTACTAATACTGGCACACTCAGTAATAGTCCCACTAATATTGCCATGCTAACTAATAGTCACTGGCACACTTACTAATACTGACACACTCACTAACATTCACTGACTTGTTCTCTACTACTCCCTGACATGCTCAATCAAACTGACACACTCACTAATACTAACTGACACATTTACTAATACTGACACTCTCACTATTACTCACTGACACTCTCACTAACACTCTCCCTAATACTGACACATTCACTAATACTCACAGATAGGCTCACTATTACTGACACATTAACTAATACTCGCTGACACACTCACTAATACTCATTGACACACTCACTAATACTGACTGACACACTCACTAATACTAACTGACACATTTACTAATACTGACACTCTCACTATTACTCACTGACACCCTCACTAACACTCTCACTAATACTGACACATTCACTAATACTCACAGATAGGCTCACTATTACTGACACATTAACTAATACTCACTGACACACTCACTAATACTCATTGACACACTCACTAATACTGACTGACACACTCACTAATAGTCACTGGCACATTTACTAATACTGACTCTCACTATTATTCACTGACACCCTCACTAACACTCTCACTAATACTGACACATTCACTAATACTCACAGATAGGCTCACTATTACTGACATATTTACTAATACTGACACACGTTAATATTCACTGACAGACCACCTAATACTCGCTGACAGGTTCACTGTTACTCACTTAAACTCTCACTAATACTGACACAATCACTAATACTCATTGTACACTCACTGACACACTCACTAATATGACACACTCACTATTACTCTCTGACATGCTCAAGAATACTGACACACTCAATAATACTCACTGGCACATTTACTAATACTAGCACACTCATTAATACTCTCACTAATACTGCCATGCTAACTAATAGTCAATGACACACTTACTAATACTGACACACTCACTAACATTCACTGACTTGTTCTCTACTACTCCCTGACATGCTCAATCATACTGACACACTCACTAATACTAACTGACACATTTACTAATACTGACACTCTCACTATTACTCACTGACACCCTCACTAACACTCTCACTAATACTGACACATTCACTAGTACTCACAGATAGGTCCACTATTACTGACACATTAACTAATACTCACTGACACACTCACTAATACTCATTGACACACTCACTAATACTGACTGACACACTCACTAATAGTCACTGGCACATTTACTAATACCGACTCTCACTATTACTCACTGACACCCTCACTAACACTCTCACTAATACTGTCACATTCGCTAATACTCACAGATAGGCTCACTATTACTGACACTTTAACTAATACTCACTGACACACTCACTAATACTCATTGACACACTCACTAATACTGACTGACACACTCACTAATATTCACTGACACATTTACTAATACTGACACACGCTAATATTCACTGACAGACCACCTAATACTCGCTGACAGGTTCACTGTTACTCACTTAAACTCTCACTAATACTGACACACTCACTAATACTCATTGTACACTCACTGACACACTCACTAATATGACACACTCACTATTACTCTCTGACATGCTCAAGAATACTGACACACTCAATAATACTCACTGGCACATTTACTAATACTAGCACACTCATTAATACTCTCACTAATACTGCCATGCTAACTAATAGTCAATGACACACTTACTAATACTGACACACTCACTAACATTCACTGACTTGTTGTCTACTACTCCCTGACATGCTCAATCATACTGACACACTCACTAATACTAACTGACACATTTACTAATACTGACACTCCCACTATTACTCACTGACACCCTCACTAACACTCTCACTAATACTGACACATTCACTAATACTCACAGATAGGCTCACTATTATTGACACATTAACTAATACTCACTGACACACTCACTAATACTCATTGACACACTCACTAATACTGACTGACACACTCACTAATAGTCACTGGCACATTTACTAATACTGACTCTCACTATTACTCACTGACACCCTCACTAACACTCTCACTAATACTGAGACATTCACTAATACTCACAGATAGGCTCACTATTACTGACACATTAACTAATACTCACTGACACACTCACTAATACTCATTGACACACTCACTAATACTGACTGACACACTCACTAATACTCACTGACACATTTACTAATACTGACACACGCTAATATTCACTGACAGACCACCTAATACTCGCTGACAGGTTCACTGTTACTCACTTAAACTCTCACTAATACTGACACATTTACTAATACTGACACACTCAGTAATACTCGCTGACACACTCACTAATACTGACACACTCAATAATACTCACTGACATACTCACTAATACTGAAAGACCTCCTAATACTCACTGACACATTAACTAATACTCACTGACACACTCACTAATACTCATTGACACACTCACTAATACTGACTGACACACTCACTAATAGTCACTGGCACATTTACTAATACCGACTCTCACTATTACTCACTGACACCCTCACTAACACTCTCACTAATACTGTCACATTCGCTAATACTCACAGATAGGCTCACTATTACTGACACATTAACTAATACTCACTGACACACTCACTAATACTCATTGACACACTCACTAATACTGACTGACACACTCACTAATACTCACTGACACATTTACTAATACTGACACACGCTAATATTCACTGACAGACCACCTAATACTCGCTGACAGGTTCACTGTTACTCACATAAACTCTCACTAATACTGACACACTCACCAATACTCATTGTACACTCACTGACACACTCACTAATATGACACACTCACTATTACTCTCTGACATGCTCAAGAATACTGACACACTCAATAATACTCACTGGCACATTTACTAATACTAGCACACTCATTAATACTCTCACTAATACTGCCATGCTAACTAATAGTCAATGACACACTTACTAATATTGACACACTCACTAACATTCACTGACTTGTTGTCTACTACTCCCTGACATGCTCAATCATACTGACACACTCACTAATACTAACTGACACATTTACTAATACTGACACTCTCACTATTACTCACTGACACCCTCACTAACACTCTCACTAATACTGACACATTCACTAATACTCACAGATAGGCTCACTATTATTGACACATTAACTAATACTCACTGACACACTCACTAATACTCATTGACACACTCACTAATACTGACTGACACACTCACTAATACTAACTGACACATTTACTAATACTGACACTCTCACTATTACTCACTGACACCCTCACTAACACTCTCACTAATACTGACACATTCACTAATACTCACAGATAGGCTCACTATTACTGACACTTTAACTAATACTCACTGACACACTCACTAATACTCATTGACACACTCACTAGTACTGACTGACACACTCACTAATAGTCACTGGCACATTTACTAATACTGACACACGCTAATATTCACTGACAGACCACCTAATACTCGCTGACAGGTTCACTGTTACTCACTTAAACTCTCACTAATACTGACACATTTACTAATACTGACACACTCAGTAATACTCGCTGACACACTCACTAATACTGACACACTCAGTAATACTCACTGACATACTCACTAATAATGAAAGACCTCCTAATACTCACTGACACACTCACTAATATTCACTGACACACTCACTAATACAGGCACACACACTAATAGTCACTGACACATTTACTAATACTGACACATTCACTAATACTCACTGATACACTCACTAATACTGAAAGTCCTCCTAATACTCACTGACATGCTCAATCATACTGACACACTCACTAATACTAACTGACACATTTACTAATACTGACACTCTCACTATTACTCACTAACACTCTCACTAATACTGACACATTCACTAATACTCACAGATAGGCTCACTATTACTGACACATTCACTAATACTCACTGACACACTCACTAATACTCACTGAAACACTCACTAATGGTCACTGACACATTTACTAATACTGACACACTCGCTGATACTCACTGACACACTCACTAATACTGACAGACCTCACTGACATGCTCACTAATACTCACTGATACACTCACTAATACTGACACACTCAGTAATATTCACGGACACTCGCACTAATACTGACACACTCAGTAATAAACACTGACACACTCACTAATACTGACACACTCAATAATATTCACTGACACACTCACTAATACAGGCACGCACACTAATAGTCACTGACACATTTACTAATACTGACACATTCACTAATACTCACTGATACACTCACTAATACTGAAAGTCCTCCTAATACTCACTGACACACTCACTAATACTCACTGACACACTCACTAATAGTCACTGACACATTTACTAATACTGACACACTCGCTAATACTCAGACACACTCACTAATACAGGCACACTCACTAATGTTCATTGACACACTCAATAATGCTCACTGACACACTCACTAATACTGACAGACCTCCTAATGCTCACTGACATGCTCACTAATACTCACTGACACACTCACTAATACTGACACACTCAGTAATACTCACTGACATTCTCACGAATACTGACACACTCAGTAATACTCACTGACACACTCACTAATACTAACACACTCACAAATACTCACTGACACACTCACTAATACTGAAAGTCCTCCTAATACTCACTGACACACTCACTAATATTCGCTGACACTCTCACTAATACTGACACACTCAGTAATACTCACTGACACACTCACTAATACTGACAGACCTCCTAATACTCACTGATATGCTCACTAATACTCACTGACACACTTACTAATACTCACTGACACTCTCACTAATACTGACACATTCACTAATACTCACTGACACACTCACTAATACTCACTGACACACTCACTAATAGTCACGGACACATTTACTAATACTGACACATTCATTAATCACCACTGACACATTTACGAATACTGACACACTCACTAATAATCACTGACACGCTCACTAATACTGACACACTCACTAATCGTCACTGACACATTTACTAATACTGACACACTCACTAATAATCACTGACACACTCACTAATACTGACACATGTCCTAATACTCATGACCTGCTCACTAATACTCACTGATACATTTACTAATACTGACACACTCACTAATATTCAGTGACATACTCATTAATATTGACACACTCATTAATACTGACACAATCACTAATACCCACTGATACGCTCACTAATACCCACTGACACATTTACTAATACTGACACACTCACTAATACGCAATGACACACTCACTAACAATGAAATGCTCTAATACTCACTGACATTCTCACTTATACTGACGCACTCAATAAAACTCACTGACGCATTTATTAATACTGAGACACTCACTAATACCTCACTAATACTGACACGCTAACTTATACTCACTGATACACTCACTAATACTGACACAAGCCGTAATATTCACTGACCTGCAAACTAATACTCACTGCCAAACCTACTAATACTCACTGATGCACTCACTAATATTCACTGATTCACGCACTAATATTGGCACGCTCACTAATATTCACTGACACATTTACTAATACTTACAATCTCCCATTTACTCACTGACACACTCACTAATATTCACTGATACAGGCACTAATACTCACGGACATGCTCAGTAATACTGACACACTCTAATACTGATTGACGCACACACTAATACTCACTGACACACTCTCTAATACTGACACACTGCCTAATACTCACTGACACACTCACTAATGATCACTGACACACTCACTAATACCGACACACTCAGTAATACTCACTGACATGTTCACTAATACTGACACTCACTAATACCCATTGACAGACTCACTGATACTCACTGAGACACTCACTAATATTGACACACTCACTAATACCCACTGACAGACTCACTGACACTCACTGAGACACTCACTAATACTCATTGACAAACTCACTAATACTGACACACTCACTAATAATCACTGGACACTCACTAATACTCATTGACACATTCACTAATACTGAAACACTCACTGCTACTCATTGACACACTCACTAATACTCACTGATACATGCACTAATATTCACTGACATGCTCGGTAATACTGACACACTCTAATACTCATTGACATACTCACTATTACTCACTGGCACACTCCCTAATACTGACACACTCATTAATACTCATTGACACATACACTAATACTGACACACTCACTAATAGTCACTGACACATTTACTAATACTCACACACTCACTAATACTCTCACTAATACTGACACACTCTGTAATGCTCAATAACACACTCTCTAATACTCACACACTCACTAATGCTCACTGACACCCTCACTAATACACATTGATGCACTGACTAATACTCATTGACAAACTCACTAATACTGACACACTCACTAATACTCATTGACACTTTCACTAATACTGACACACTCACGACTAATCATGGAACACTCACTAATACTCACTGACATGCTCACTAATACATTTACTAATATTAACACGCAAACTGATACCCACTGACACACTCACTAATACTGACCCACTCACTAATGCTGACACACACACTAATACTCATCGATACACTCAGTAATATTCATTGACACACTCACTAATACTCACTGCCACACTCACTAATACTCACTGCCAGACTCACTAATACTCACTGACACACTCAGTAATACCCACTGACACACTCAGTAATACCCACTGACACACTCACTAATACTCACTGACACACTCGGTAATACTCACTGACACAGTCATAAATATGGATACACTGACTAATACTCCGTGACATATTTAATAATACTGACACACTCACTAATACTCATCGATACATTCCCTAATACTCACTCACACACTTACTAATACTCACTGACATGGTCACTAACAGTCACTGACACATTCACTAATACTGACACACTCACTAATACTCATTGATGCACTCAGTAACACTCATTGACACAATCTAATACTCATTGCCACACTCACTTATACTCATTGACAAACTCACTAATATTGACACTCTCTAATACTCATTGACATACTCACTAATACTGACACACTCACATACTCACTGACACGCTCACTAATATTGACACATTCACTTATACTTACTGACACACTCACTAATAGTCACGAACACATTTACTAATACTGACACATTCACTAATACTCTCACTAATACCGACACACTCACTAATAATCACTGGCACACTCACTAATACTCACTGACACACTCACTAATACTCACTGACAAACTCACTCAAAAAACATTCACTAATACTCATGGACACGCTCACTAATACTCACTGACAAACTCACTAATACACATTGACACACTCATTAGTACTCACTGAAGCACTCACTAATACTCATTAACACACTCACTAGTACTCACTGACAAACTCAGTAATACCCACTGATACACTCACTAATATTCACTGACACACTCAGTAATACTCACTGACACACTCACTAATACTGACAGACCTCATAATACTCACTGACATGCTCACTAATACTCACTGACACACTCACTAATAGTCACGGACACATTTACTAATACTGACACATTCATTAATCATCACTGACACATTTACGAATACTGACACACTCACTAATAATCACTGACACGCTCACTAATACTGACACACTCACTAATCGTCACTGACACATTTACTAATACTGACACACTCACTAATAATCACTGACACACTCACTAATACTGACACATGTCCTAATACTCATGACCTGCTCACTAATACTCACTGATACATTTACTAATACTGACACACTCACTAATATTCAGTGACATACTCATTAATATTGACACACTCATTAATACTGACACAATCACTAATACCCACTGATACGCTCACTAATACCCACTGACACATTTACTAATACTGACACACTAACTACTACGCAATGACACACTCACTAACAATGAAATGCTCTAATACTCACTGACATTCTCACTTATACTGACGCACTCAATAAAACTCACTGACGCATTTATTAATACTGAGACACTCACTAATACCTCACTAATACTGACACGCTAACTTATACTCACTGATACACTCACTAATACTGACACAAGCCGTAATATTCACTGACCTGCAAACTAATACTCACTGCCAAACCTACTAATACTCACTGATGCACTCACTAATATTCACTGATTCATGCACTAATATTGGCACGCTCACTAATATTCACTGACACATTTACTAATACTTACAATCTCCCATTTACTCACTGACACACTCACTAATATTCACTGATACATGCACTAATACTCACGGACATGCTCAGTAATACTGACACACTCTAATACTGATTGACGCACACACTAATACTCACTGACACACTCTCTAATACTGACACACTGCCTAATACTCACTGACACACTCACTAATGATCACTGACACACTCACTAATACCGACACACTCAGTAATACTCACTGACATGTTCACTAATACTGACACTCACTAATACCCATTGACAGACTCACTGATACTCACTGAGACACTCACTAATATTGACACACTCACTAATACCCACTGACAGACTCACTGACACTCACTGAGACACTCACTAATACTCATTGACAAACTCACTAATACTGACACACTCACTAATAATCACTGGACACTCACTAATACTCATTGACACATTCACTAATACTGAAACACTCACTGCTACTCATTGACACACTCACTAATACTCACTGATACATGCACTAATATTCACTGACATGCTCGGTAATACTGACACACTCTAATACTCATTTACATACTCACTATTACTCACTGGCACACTCCCTAATACTGACACACTCATTAATACTCATTGACACATACACTAATACTGACACACTCACTAATAGTCACTGACACATTTACTAATACTCACACACTCACTAATACTCTCACTAATACTGACACACTCTGTAATGCTCAATAACACACTCTCTAATACTCACACACTCACTAATGCTCACTGACACCCTCACTAATACACATTGATGCACTGACTAATACTCATTGACAAACTCACTAATACTGACACAGTCACTAATACTCATTGACACTTTCACTAATACTGACACACTCACGACTAATCATGGAACACTCACTAATACTCACTGACATGCTCACTAATACATTTACTAATATTAACACGCAAACTGATACCCACTGACACACTCACTAATACTGACCCACTCACTAATGCTGACACACTCACTAATACTCATCGATACACTCAGTAATATTCATTGACACACTCACTAATACTCACTGCCACACTCACTAATACTCACTGCCAGACTCACTAATACTCACTGACACACTCAGTAATACCCACTGACACACTCAGTAATACCCACTGACACACTCGGTAATACTCACTGACACAGTCATAAATATGGATACACTGACTAATACTCCGTGACATATTTAATAATACTGACACACTCACTAATACTCATCGATACATTCCCTAATACTCACTCACACACTTACTAATACTCACTGACATGGTCACTAACAGTCACTGACACATTCACTAATACTGACACACTCACTAATACTCATTGATGCACTCAGTAACACTCATTGACACAATCTAATACTCATTGCCACACTCACTTATACTCATTGACAAACTCACTAATATTGACACTCTCTAATACTCATTGACATACTCACTAATACTGACACACTCACATACTCACTGACACGCTCACTAATATTGACACATTCACTTATACTTACTGACACACTCACTAATAGTCACGAACACATTTACTAATACTGACACATTCACTAATACTCTCACTAATACCGACACACTCACTAATAATCACTGGCACAC
Organism: Pristiophorus japonicus; assembly: GCF_044704955.1. Lineage (NCBI taxonomy): Eukaryota > Metazoa > Chordata > Chondrichthyes > Pristiophoridae > Pristiophorus > Pristiophorus japonicus. Next base: position 55,498 of record NW_027252527.1, on the reverse strand, counting down.
TCACTAATACTCACTGACACACTCACTAATACTCACTGACAAACTCACTCAAAAAACATTCACTAATACTCATGGACACGCTCACTAATACTCACTGACAAACTCACTAATACACATTGACACACTCATTAGTACTCACTGAAGCACTCACTAATACTCATTAACACACTCACTAGTACTCACTGACAAACTCAGTAATACCCACTGATACACTCACTAATATTCACTGACACACTCAGTAATACTCACTGACACACTCGGTAATACTCACTGACACAGTCATGAATATGGATACACTCACTAATACTCTGTGACATATTTAATAATACCGACACACTCACTAATACTCATCGATACATTCCCTAATACTCACTCACACACTTACTAATACTCACTGACATGGTCACTAATACTCACTGACACATTCACTAATACTGACACACTCACTAATGCTGACATGCTCACTAATACCCACTGACACACTCACTAATACTCACTGACACACTCAGTAATACTCACTGACACGCTCACTAATACTCACTGACACACTCACTAATACTCACTGATACTCTCACTAATACTCACTGACACACTCACTAATACTCACTGACACGCTCACTAATACTCACTGATACTCTCACTAATACTCATTGACATGCTCACTAATACTCACCGACACACTCACTAATACTCATTGATGCACTCAGTAACACTCATTGACACAATCTAATACTCATTGCCGCACTCACTTATATTCGTTGACAAACTCATTAATACTGACACTCTCTAATACTCATTGACATACTCACTAATACTGACACACTCACATACTCACTGACACGCGCAATAATACTGACACATTCACTTATACTTACTGACACACTCACTAATAGTCACGAACACATTTACTAATTGACACACTCACTAATACTCTCACTAATACAGACACACTCACTAATAATCACTGACACACTCACTAATACTCACTGACACACTCACTAATACTCACTGACAAACTCACTCAAAAACATTCACTAATACGCACGGACACGCTCACTAATACTCACTGACACACTCACTAATACACATTGACACACTCATTAGTACTCACTGATGCACTCACTAATATGCATTGACACACTCACTAGTACTCACTGACAAACTCACTAATACTCATTGACCCATTCACTAATACTGACACACTCACTAATCCTCTCACTAATACTGACACACTCACTAATGCTCACTGCCACACTCTCCATTACTGACACACTCACTAATACCCACTGGCATTCTCCCCAATACATTTACTAATGTTGACACACACACTAATACTCACTGACACACTCACTAATGCTCATTAACACACACACTAATATGCATTGACACACTCACTAATACTCACTGCCACACTTACTAGCACTCACTGACTCACTCACGAATATGGATACACTCACTAATACTCTGACATATTTAATAATACCGACACACTCGATTATTAGTGAGTCTGTATGAGTGAGAATATTAGTGAGAGTGTCAGTATGAGTGAGTGTCGATGAGCATTAGTGTGTCAGTATGAGTGAGAATATTAGTAAGAGTGTTAGTATTAGTAAATGGGTCATTGAGTATTAGTGAGTGTGTCAGTATTAGGGAGTGAGTCAGTGAGTAGTACTGAATGTGTCAGTATAAGTGTGCGCCTCAGTGAGTATTAGTGAGTGTGTCAGTTAGTATTAGTGAGTGTCTCAATGACCATTAGTGAGTGTGTCAGTGAGTATTAGTGAATGTTTTTGAGTGAGTGTGTCAGTGAGTATTAGTGAGTGTGTCAGTGAGTATTAGTGAAGAGTGTCAGTGAGTATTAGTGAGTGTGTCAATATTAGTAAATGGGTCAATGAGCATTAGTGAGTGTGTCAGTGAGTATTAGTGAGTGTGTCAGTGAGTATTAGGCAGTGGGTCCGTATTAGTGAGTGCGTCAGTAAGTATTAGTGAATGTGTCAATATTAGTGAGCATGTTGATGAGTATTAGTGAGTGTGTCAGTATTAGTGAGTTTGTCAATGAGTATAAGTGAGTGGGTCAATGAGTATTAGTTAATGTATCATTGAGTATTAGTGAATGTGTCAGTGAGTATTCGTGAGCATGTCAGTGAGTATTAGTGAGCATGTCAGTGAGTATTACTGAGTGTGTCAGTGAGTATTAGTGAGCATGTCAGTGAGTATTAGTGAGTGTGTCCATATTAGTGAATGTGTCAGTAAGTATTAGTGAATGTGTCAGTATTAGTGAGCATGTTGATGAGTATTAGTGAGTGTGTCAGTATTAGTGAGTTTGTCAATGAATATAAGTGAGTGGGTCAATGAGTATTAGTTAATGTATCATTGAGTATTAGTGAATGTGTCAGTGAGTATTCGTGAGCATGTCAGTGAGTATTAGTGAGCATGTCAGTGAGTATTACTGAGTGTGTCAGTGAGTATTAGTGAGCATGTCTGTGAGTATTAGTGAGTGTGTCCATATTAGTGAATGTGTCAGTGTGTATTTTTGAGTTTGGCAGTGGGTGTTAGTAAGTGTGGCAGTGAGTATTAGTGTGTGTGTCATTCAGTATTGGTGAGTGTGTCAGTATTAGTGTGTGTGTGTCAATGAGCATTTGTGTGTGTCAGTGAATATTACTGAATGTATCAATGAGTATTAGTGAGTGTGTCAGTATTAGTGAGTGTGTCAATGAGTATTAGAGTGTGTTAGTGAGTATTATTGTGTGTATCAGTCAATACACACATTTACTAATAGTCACGGACACATTTACTAATACTGAAACACTCACTAATACTCTCACTAATACTGACACACTCACTAATGCTCACTGACACACTCACCAATACTGACACACTCACTATTACTCATTGATACACTCAGTAATACTCACCTACACACTCACTAATAATCACCGACAAAACACTTCACTAATGCTCATTGACACACACATTAATACTGACACATTCACAAATACTCACTGACAGACTCACGAATATGGATACACTCACTAATACTGACATGCTCACTAATACTCACTGACACACTCACTGATACTGACAGACCTCCTAATACGCATTGACACACTCACTAATACCCATTGACACACTCACTAATACTCACTGACACACTCACTAATATTCACTGATATATTCACTAATACTCAATGAGAAACTCACTAATAATGACACACTTACTAATACTCACTGACACACTTACATACTCACTGATATGCTCACTAATACTGACACATTCATTTATAATTAATGACAAACTCACTAATACTGACACACACACTAATAATCACTGACAAACTCCCTAATATGGCAACGCTAAATAATACTCACTGGCCTATGTACTAATATCGACACACTGCCTAATACTCAGTGACACACTCACTAATATTCACTGACACACTCTAATACACATTGACACACTCACTAATACTCAGTGACACACTCCTTAATATTGATTGACACGCTCACTAATTCTCACTGACACACTCACTAATGCTCATTGACACACACACTAATACTGACACGCTCACTAATACTCACTGACACACTCACAAATATTCATTGACGCACACTAATACTGACACTCACTAATAATCACTGACATGCTCACTAATACTTACAGAAACACTCACTAATACTGATACACTCAGTTATAGTCACTGACACATTTACTAATACTGACACACTCTCTAATACTCTCACTAATACTGACACACTCACTAATAATCACTGACACACTCTCTAATACTGCCACACTCACTAATACTCACTGACATGCTCACTAATATTCACTGGCACATTTACTAATATTGACACACTCTTAAATACACACTGACACACTCACAAATATGGACACACACAGTAATACTCACTGATATTTATTAATACCGACGCACTCACTAATAATCATTGATACACTCCCTAATTACTCACTGACACGCTCACTAGTACTCACTGACACACTCACTAACACCGACAAACTCACTAATACCCATTGACACACTCACTTATACTGACACACTCACTAATACTCATTGATACACCCACTAATACTCACTGACAAGCTCACTGACACGCTCACTAATACCGACTAACTCACTAATGCTGACACGCTCACTAATACTCATTGACACACTCACAATACTCACTGACACACTCACTAATACTCACTGACACACTCGCCAATACTCATTGATGCACTCACAACACTCACTGACAGACTCACTAATATACACGGATAAACTCACTAATACTGACACACTCAGTAATACTGACACCTGCATGAATACTCAGTGACAAACTCCCTAATATGGCAATGCTCAATAATACTCACTGACATATGTACTAATACCGACACACTCACTAATACTCATTGACACATTCACTAATACTGACACACTCACATACTCACGCACATGCTCACTAATACTGACACACTCACTAATAGTCACCGACACATTTACTAATACTGATACACTCACTAATACTCTCACTAATACTGACACACTCACTAATACTCATTGACACATTCACTAATACTGACACACTCACATACTCACGGACATGCTCACTAATACTGACACACTCACTAATAGTCACCGACACATTTACTAATACTGACACACTCACTAATACTCTCACTAATACTGACACACTCACTAATACTCACTGACACGCTCACTAATACTCACTGACATGCTCACTAATACTCACTGATGCACTCACTAATACTCATTCACTCACTAATACTGATACACTTATCAATACTAACTGACAGCCTCACTAATACTCACTGACACACTCACTAATACTCTCACTAATACTGACACACTCACTAATACTCATTGACACACTCACTAATACTCACTGACATGCTCACTAATACTCACTGACACAATAGTTAATACTCATTGACGCACTGACTAATACACACTGATAAACTCACAATACTGACACACTCATTAATACTGACACACTCACGAATACTCAGTGACACACACACTAATATGGCAACGCTGAATAATACTCACTGACATATGTACTAATACCGACACACGCACTAATACTCATTGATACACTCACTAATACTCACAGACGTGCTCAATAATACTGACACACTCACTAATACTCATGGAGACATTCACTAATACTGACACACTCACATACTCATTGACATGCTCACTAATACTCACATATTCACTTATACTTACTGACAAACTCACTAATACTGACACACTCACTAATGATCACTTACAGAGTCACTGATACTGACACACACACTAATACTCATTGACACACTCTAATACTCATTGACACACTCACTTATACTGACACAAAAACTAATAATCACTGAACGCTCACTAATATGCAGTGACACATTTACTAATACTGACACATCTCCTAATACTCACAGATACACTCATTAATACTCAATGATGCACTCACAATGATGCGGTACCCCACTAGTCACTGCCTGCCATTCTGAAAAGTACCCGTAAGTCCTACTCTTTGTTTCCTGTCTGCCAACCAATTCTCTATCCACGTCAATACATTACCCCCAATACCATGTGCTTTTATTTTGCCCACCAATCTCTTATGCGGGACCTTGTCAAAAGCCTTTTCAAAGTCCAAATACACCTCATCCACTGGTTCTTTCTTGTCCAGTCAACTAGTTACATCCTCAAAAAGTTCTAGAAGATTTGTCAAGCATGATTTCCCTTTCATAAATCCATGCTGACTTGGACCGATCCTGTCACTGCTTTCTAATTGCGCTGCTATTACATCTTTAATTATTGATTCAAACATTTTCCCCACTACCGATGTCAGGCTAACTAGTCTATAATTCCCTGTTTTCTCTCTTCCTCCTTTTTTAAAAAGTGGGGTTACATTAGCTACCCTCCAGTCCATAGCAACTGATCCAGAGTCTATTGACTGTTGGAAAATGATCACTAATGCATCCACTATTTCTAGGGCCACTTCCTTAAGTACTCTGGGATGCAGACTATCAGGCCCCCGGATGTATCGGCCATCAATCCCATAAATTTCCCTAACACAATTTCCTGACCAATCAGTTCCTCCTTCCTGCTAGACCGTCAGTCCCCTAGTATTTCCAGAAGGTTATTTGTGTCTTCCTTAGTAAAGACAGAACCTAAGTATATGTTCAATTGGTCTGCCATTTCTTTGTTCCCCATTATAAATTCACCTGAATCCGACTGCAAGGGACCTACATTTGTCTTCACTAATCTTTTTCTCTTCACATATCTATGGAAGCTTTTGCAGTCAGTTTTTATGTTCCCGGCAAGCTTCCTCTCGTACTCTATTTTCCCCCTCCTAATTAAACCCTTTGTCCTCCTCTGCTGAATTCTAAATTTCTCCCAGTCCTCAGGTTTGCTGCTTTTTCTGGTCAATTTATATGCCTCTTCCTTGGATTTAACACTATCCTTAATTTCGCTTGTTAGCCACGGTTGAGCCACCTTCCCCGTTTTATTTTTACTCCAGACAGGGATGTACAATTGCTGAAGTTCATCCATGTGATCTTTAAATGTCTGCCATTGCTGTCAACCGTTTAATTATCATTCGCCAGTCTATCCTATCCAATTCGCATCTCATACCATCAAAGTTACCTTTCTTTAAGTCTCTGAATTAACTGTGTCACTCTCCATCTTACTGAAGAATTCTACCATATTATGGTCAATCTTCCCCAAGGGGCGTCACACAACAAGATTGCTAATTAATCGTCTCTCGTTACACAACACCCAGTCTAGGATGGCCAGCTCTCTAGCTGGTTCCTCGACATATTGGTCTAGAAAACCATCCCTTATACACTCCGGGAAATCCTCCTCCACCGTATTGCTACCAGTTTGGTTAGCCCAATCTATATGTAGATTAAAGTCACCCATGATAACTGCTGTACCCTTGTTGCACGCACCCCTAATTTCCTGTTTGATGCCATTCTCAACCTCAGTACCACTGTTTGGTGGTCTGTACACAACTCCCACTAGCGTTTTCTGCCATTTGGTGTTCTGCAGCTCCACCCATACCACATCATCCAGGCTAATGTCCTTCCTAACTATTGCGTCAATTTCATCTTTAACCAGCAACGCCACCCCGCCTCCTTTTCCTGTCTATCCTTCTCACTGATGCACTCACTAATACTCACTGATACGCTCACTAATACTGGCACACTCAGTAATACTCACTGACACACTCAGTAATACTCACTGACACACTCACTAATACTGACACGCTCACTAATACCGACACACTCACTAATATTCGCTGACACACTCAGTGATACTCACTGACACACTCACCAATACTCACTGACACGCTCACTAATACTGACACACTCACTAATATTCGCTGACACACTCACTAATACTCACTGACACACTCACTCAAAAACACTCACTAATATCACTGACACACTCACTAACACTGACACATTCACCAATACTCACTGAATGCTCACTAACATTCATTGATACACTCACTAATACTGACAAACTCACTAATACTTACTGACACATTTACTGATACTCATTGACACACTCAGGGATACTGACAAACTCACTGATACTGGCACACTCTCTAATACTCATTGATATACTCACTAAAACTCATTGACACACACTAATACTGACACACACACACTAATACTCATTGACACACTCATTATTACTCACTGTCACACTTCCTAATACTTACTGAAACATTCATTAATACTGACACACTCACTAATACTCACCGACACACTCACTAATACTCACTGACACACTCACTAATACTCACTGACACACTCAATATGAATGTGGTGACCTTGCCTGTAATGTTTGCTAACTCTTTGACTGTATTTGGTAATGAATTGTCTGTCCGCACTGACCTTGCATCATTTTCAAGACCACCTCAATTATATGCTGATCTCCTGCATCTCGTCCCTGTGAAAAGAGAAGCAGACAGATCAGGTATGAAGCTGACACATCCTGGACTGAAGCTGCCACAATGTGAGCCAGTCAGGGCTCATTCACCGTCTATGCTCCCGGCAAGCTGCGTGGACATGCTGCGGGCCGGAGGTCACGCACAGGCTGCTCATCGGCTCTGGATTGGGAACACTGTGATGTGAAAGGCCTGTGCAGCCAACGGTGTTCGGGTGAACACTGCACACTGCCCTTCAATGCTTTAAGCAGGCATGGCCATATTCCACACACTTTATCGTATATCATTTTCACCTTCCCATAGTTTTTGCATTTTGCAAGTCCAGTGAAAAAAGGAACTGGCCGACAAAATAAAAAAGAGTTTTCCATCTGTGGGGGTGAAGCGGTGAGGCTGCAGCACCGCTTACAGACTGATGGGGGCACTGCTGGCACAGTACATCACACATTAGCTCAGCATCGCCACCAACTGGCTATTCTTCATCGGCGGTCCCTCGAAACGAGGATGACTTGCTTCCACACCAAAAAGGATAAGTTCACAGGTGTTCCAATAAAGGACCCAATATTCCAGGTCCCGAACTACATGAAGATGCCTGTGCGTGGATTTTTGTAACGTGTGTTGCACACCAGCCACCACACGGGCTTGACAGAGCGAGGTCTTGGTCCAGTGGCAAGGATTAACCAGGACGACTGGAGACCAGCTCTGCTGCACGGACCCAGTGCGCTCACATATCGCAGTGTGGGCTGGTCCGTGCTGCCCCTGGGCCCTCACCTCTTCTGGGCCCCGAACTCATGCCTCTCCTGATCATTAATAGCAATGCAACCACGTGACAATTCAGGAACATGGGACCCTCCTGTACATTGGATGCAGAATAAAACCCTTTTCTAAAAAATAAATCCCCTGGAACTGATAGCTTACATTCTAGGGTCTTAAGAGAAGTAACGGCAGGGATTGTGGATGCATTGGTTACTACTAGGGGGATCAAGGGGTATGGCGAGAAAGCAGGAATGGGGTACTGAAGTTGCATGTTCAGCCATGAACTCATTGAATGGCGGTGCAGGCTCGAAGGGCCAAATGGCCTACTCCTGCACCTATTTTCTATGTTTCTATTTTTCTATTGGTTGTAATTTACCAAAATTCCCTGGATTCTGGGGAGGTCCCAGCAGATTGGAAAACTGCAAATGTAATGCCCCTATTTAAAAAAGGAGACAGACAAAAAGGAGGAAACTATAGACCAGTTAGCCTAACATCTGTGGTTGGGAAAATGTTGGAGTCCATTATTAAAGGAGCATAGCAGGACATTTGGAAAAGCAAAATTCGGTCAGGCAGAGTCAGCATGGATTTATGAAGGGGAAGTCACGTTTGACAAATTTGCTGGAATTCTTTGAGGATGTAACTATCAGGGGGAACCAATGGATGTGGTGTATTTAGACTTCCAGAAGTTATTTGACAATGTGCCACATGAGAGGTTACTGCACAAGATAAAAGTTCACTGGTTTGGGGGTAATATATTAGCATGGATAGAGGATTGGCTAACTAACAGAAAACAGAGAGTCGGGATAAATGGTTCATTCTCGGGTTGGCAATCAGTAAATAGTGGGGTGCCGCAGGGATCAGTGCTGGGACCTCAACTATTTACAATCTATATTAACGACTTGGAAGAGGGAATCGAGTGTAACGTAGCCAAGTTTGCTGACGATACAAAGATGGGAGGAAAAGCAATGTGCGAGGAGGACACAAAAAATCTGCAAAAGGACAGAGACAGGCTAAATGAGTGGGCAAAAATTTGGCAGATGGAGTATAATGTTGGAAAGTGTGAGGTCATGCACTTTGGCAGAAAAAAATCAAAGAGCAAGTTATTATTTAACTGGAGAGAGATTGCAAAATAATGCACTACAGAGGGACCTGGGGGTACTTGTGCATGAAACACAAAAGGATAGTATGCAGGTACAGCAAGTGATCAGGAAGCCCAATGGAATCTTGGCTGTGGAAAGTATTTTTATCTAAGCTGATACCATACTGTATTTGTGTGCCTTTTGATTAAAATGGAGTCCTGGCCCTTCCAGAACTTTCTGCATTTTAGCAGTCAGCTTGCATAAACAGCTAAACCTGCTGTTAGATGGCTGATGGCCATCAGACAGCTAGGAGACAAGTCATGCTGAGACAAGTAACCCCCCATGGTGCTCTCCTATTGTCTACACTACAGGAGTTCCATGTCACCCCACCCTTATCTTCTAGCCATTATCTCTTTCCGAGACCTCATCCATTTGATGCAAACAGATAAACTGACCAGGAAATTGAAACAATCCTGACACAATACAAGACAGGTGATAGCCCATTACCTATGACTCATGGAGTAATGGCCGTTTGGCTTTCTGATAACCCTGACAAAAGGAAATATCTGGACACCATGTCAGGACCAGGATATAGTAATTAACTCTTTATCTGTATTCACTGACTGTGAGACAGAGCAATACACAGGGAGAGGCCAGAACTTTGGTTTTACTGTATAAATATCTTGTTAAACTGAACCATTTCGGAGGTGTTCATTTAGCCCTTGACTGAGTGAAACCTACCCCTTGCGAGCAAGTAAATTAAAAAGGAAACTTCTACCGGAGCTGTAAGTGTCGGAGTCATTCTTTTCGGAGGTCGAGATTTCGACAGTTATTGGAGGTTCCACCGAGATGCATACTCTCTGTTCTGTGAGTAAAACGGATACAGGCATAGTGCCTCTCCAGTGAAAGGCTTCGGTGACCAAACAAGGTGAGCCTTTGCTCACAAGAGGTTTCTTCACTGTTGAATCGCATATGTAATCTGTTGTCCACAGCGGAGGTACTGCATCTACAAGACTCGGCATTTAAAAGTTAAAGGTATTTTTTTTATAACCATTTCTTTCTCAGCTCGCCAGCAGAAGAGAACAGGTTCTGGAAAAAACCTCGAGACAGCCCGGGGAAGGTTTCAGTAGGTAAGGGAGCGCTAGTCGATCGAAAAGGGTTCCAGGTTCTTATGTGATAAGATTTTTATTGTTTTTAATTCGGAAGGGGTTCTTATGTGATAAGACTATTAAAAAAAAAGAAAAAAGAAAGCGCTAATTGATCGAAGGTTCTTATGTGATAAGATTTTTATTGTTTTTAATTCGGAAGGGGTTCTTATGTGATAAGACTATAAAAAAAAAGAGCGCAATCGATCAAAGAGTTTGGGTACGGAACCTTAAGTTTTATCAGCTGTTATTAGGATAAGTTAAGGACTCGGTCTGTAGTGGCGTATAACGCAGACTGAGAATTTGTTTAGAGGTTATGATTTGTGTACTCACGGGAATATTGTTTGTTGTCCTTGTATTACTGTTGGGTGCAATACCTTTATGAGTCATTGCCATTAGAGAAACGGGAAGAGTCACTAGGGAAAGTTGTGATTCGAAAAAAAAAACACAAGGATTGATTAGGAAAAGAAACAGTAACTGATTGATCAACTACGATTGGTTCGTGCCAACATATCTCACACACCCAGACTGAGCCCGAATTAAGAGCCTTTTCAGGCCACGTAACGGCCAGGAGAAGTGGGCGTAAAGAACTCGGTTGGCCGAAAGGATTGTGAGATCAGAAACTGTGGGAAAATCTTAATCATCCAGAATGGGTGCCGGAGCAAGTTAAAACACCACAAAAGGCACACCAGCCTATGTCATGCTCCAGAATTGTGGTCAGTCTTCAATTGACCAAAGAAACAAAAACGGTAAAGTGGACTAAGGGTGAAAACAGGCCATTTCCACCCGATGGTTCATTTAATTTAGAGAGAACAACTTGTCTCCAGGAGTGTCTTATAAACAGAGATCCAGGTAGAAAAAAAAAGGAAAGTAATAGAAAAGGCCTGGGTTCCGATTCTTCAAGTCCATGTAAAATTAACAGAGGAAGTAAATCAAATGTAAAAAAAAAGAGAACCTGATAGTGACTTATGGATTTAAAAAAAAATGAAGCTAGCAAAAGAAAAAGCTTTATTGAATGGAGAGAGACTTGTGAATGTCTTGTCTTTCAATGAGAGTGCGTGAATGTCTTGTCTTTGAATGAGAGTGCTTCTGTCTTTTTTCCTTGTGTCTGGAAACCTGTTTGGAAAGGTTGTGGAACTGCCTGTTTGTTTTAGCTCCACCCACTTTTTCAAACAAAGTGAAGTTTTTTTAACCCTTCATAGTGTTGTCCTGTATGTGGGAAGTTTAAGACATTTTAAGTTAGAAGCGCAGGTGTGGATTTATTCGGATGAGAGGTTACGGAGCTAGGAAATGCACAAAGGATAGGTTTGTTGAGACATGGTCCCGGTGGTTAAAAGTTGTAATGCCTTTCTTTTTTAAAAAGCCTTTGTGGGTCTCTCGAGGTGCAGGCTGGGGGAGTACACTCTCATTGTCCTTGGTGTAAATTCTTGGTACAAAAGCTTCTAGCTCAGTAAGAGGATTTTTTTTGATAAAGAGTGACAGTACAATAGTTGAATTGGGATTTTGAGATATTTCAGGTGATCTCTTGATCAACATTTTGGGTGTATTGGAAAAATCTTGGGTTTGGAAGCCTTTTAATAAAATTAGAAAACAAGTACTTTACATTCTGTGATCTGTGAATCACCATAAGCATAAATGAGAAGTCCGTGTAACACACAGATTTGTCCAGTTCAGAAGCCCACACAAATATTCTCACAATGCTTAAAGGATGTGGAATGAAGTATCCCGGAATGCTTTCCAGAACCTTAAGCAGTCCCTCACTTCAGCACCAGCCTTGGGATTACCAGATTACACTAAGCTATTCAACTTATTTGTGCATCACAAGTCGGGTTTTGCACAATCTGTTTTGACTCAGTTACATGGGGACAGGCAGCGACCGGTAGCATATTTCAGTACCCAACTAGACCCAGTGGCACGCGGACTACCAGGATGTCTTCCTTCGTTGGCAGCAGCTTATTATGCTATGCAACAGGCTCAGACAATAACTCTAAATCATCAGACCATTTTGTATATCCCACACTCTGTCGAGATTTTACTTACTAAATGTGCCACCCAACACCTAACCTCCGCAAGAACCACTAAATACGAGGTCGAACTGTTATCAAATCCTAATCTTATCATCAAAAGATGCACTACCTTAAATCCAGCCACTCTACTCCCCACGGAAGACGACGGCGAACCCCATTCATGTGAAATGGTAACCGAATTAGTGACTAAACCACGTATCAATCTAACAGATGTACCAATGTGTAATCCTGATCTAGTGTACTATGTTGACGGATCAGCCTTACGAAATGATAGGGGCCAACCTAGAGCGGCTTATGCAATTGTAACTCAGTTTAATGTTGTCGAAACAGCCTCTCTTCCAGACTCCTTTTCAGCCCAACAAGCCGAATTGTTTGCGTTAACTCGAGCCTGTATTCTGGCTGAAGGACACACAGTTAATATCTACACTGACTCCAGGTATGCTTTTGGGGTATCACATGACTATGGACAAATTTGGAAGATTCGCGAGTACCTGACTTCTTCAGGAACCCCTATCAAAAATGCAGAACAAGTGGAAAATCTCCTGCGAGCCATTCAATGCCCTTTGAAACTTGCCATTATCAAATGCCAAGCACATACAGGCCAGTCGAATGAGGTGGCACTTGGGAATGCCAGAGCTGATAATGCAGCTAAGTCAGCAGCTCTGTCGAAAGGGGGGATGCAGGTGTCATTGTTCCCACTAAGGAAAAATAATTGCTCAGACCCGCCACCCACTATTAATGACGTGCTGGCCTTTCAGACACAGGCCAGTACGGAGGAGGTGGTGACCTGGACGAAGGATCAATGTTATAAAAATCCAGAAGGAATATGGGTTCACCATGACGGCCGCGTGGTGGCCCCTAGATCCTTACTTCCATGGATTGCCCGATGTGTTCATACATTCACACATGCAGGCAAAGGGGGATTGGCAGATTATATTTTGGCAACTTGGTATGCACCAGGTATTTCGGCAATTGCAAAACAAATCTGTGAAAATTGTGTTACCTGTCAGACAATGAATCCGGGTAAGACGGAAAAAGTAGAATCTGCCTCCCACCAAATCCAGTCGGGCCTTTTGTACATTTACAAATGGATTTTATTGAATTACCTATGTGTATGGGATTCAAGTATGTATTAGTTATTGTAGATGTGTTCTCTAGATGGATTGAAGCCTTTCCATGTAAAAAGGCCGATGCCACTACTGTTGCTAAATGTTTGTTAAAAGAAATTGTACCGCGCTTCGGAATCCCTGCTAAGCTTTCTAGTGCTAACGGGTCACATTTCACGGGAACTGTTATAAGAGAAATGTGTAAAGCTTTACAGATTAATCAAAGTTTTCATTGCAGTTATCATCCACAATCAGCTGGACTTGTTGAAAGATATAATGGAATGCTTAAAAATAAGCTGGCAAAACTATGCAATGACACTGGACTGAAATGGACAGAACTGCTGCCCTTAGCTTTGATGGTAATGCGATCTGCAACCAACAGAACAACAGGCCTGTCACCGCATGAGATAGTTATGGGACGTCCCCAACGACTACCTTTTACAGCACCATTTACTGCAAAACAGATGGACATCCACAAAATGGAGGAAAATATGTTGAATTATTGTATTGCACTAACCAAATGTATTTCCAGCTTTCATTCACAGGTAAAGGAAGCCCAAGTCAAGCCAGCGGAAGGGAAGTGTCATAACCTGGAGCCAGGGGAATTCGTTTACATCAAGATTTTTAAAAGGAAAAGCAGTCTACAGCCAAGATTCGAAGGACCATACCAGGTCTTGCTGGCGACCAATACTGCAATCAAGGTAAAGGAAAGACCAACATGGATCCACGCATCCCATTGCAAACGGGCACCCGACCAGGAGGAAGGGACGAAGGAATCAGAGGAACAGAAAAAGGAAGACTGAATAAGGAACTGTATGGACTATGGGGACTGATGGTGCTGGGCTTGACAGGGTTTTACTTCACATTATTGATTACACCAGGGGTACAGACCCGCCACCGAAGGGAATTGCACGTAAACGTATTTATGGCACTGAGTCATAGGTATGCTCAAGAAAGAAACTTGTCGAGTTGTTGGATATGTTCCCATGTACCTGTCCACTCCAGGGGGGGTATTCCCCTGAGATCTGTCCCCTTTAACGAATCAGAAATGGTAGAATGGTTGACAGTGCAAAACAGGACAAAACTAACTAAGGGGCCAGAAACGAAGGAGCAAACAGAATGGAGGTCGGCAGGGTATAAACTTACATCCTTCCAGGGATGGTACCAGCCCAATTATGATAATAACCATCAGCCTCCCTTCCTAAGCATTACTCCCAGAATAGGAAATCCTGAAGGTATAATATGTCTAGTGAGTAATGAGACTAAAGAAAATGGAAATGGAGAGACTGTACAAGATCAGAATGGATTGAGTTGTCCTTGTGAAGGACAAAATGGGGGAATGTGGAAAGTATTTTTATCTAAGCTGATACCATACGGTATTTGTGTGCCTTTTGATTAAAATGGAGTCCTGGCCCTTCCAGAACTTTCTGCATTTTAGCAGTCAGCTTGCATAAACAGCTAAACCTGCTGTTAGATGGCTGATGGCCATCAGACAGCTAGGAGACAAGTCATGCTGAGACAAGTAACCCCCCATGGTGCTCTCCTATTGTCTACAGGAGTTCCATGTCACCCCACCCTTATCTTCTAGCCATTATCTCTTTCCGAGACCTCATCCATTTGATGCAAACAGATAAACTGACCAGGAAATTGAAACAATCCTGACACAATACAAGACAGGTGATAGCCCATTACCTATGACTCATGGAGTAATGGCCGTTTGGCTTTCTGATAACCCTGACAAAAGGAAATATCTGGACACCATGTCAGGACCAGGATATAGTAATTAACTCTTTATCTGTATTCACTGACTGTGAGACAGAGCAATACACAGGGAGAGGCCAGAACTTTGGTTTTACTGTATAAATATCTTGTTAAACTGAACCATTTCGGAGGTGTTCATTTAGCCCTTGACTGAGTGAAACCTACCCCTTGCGAGCAAGTAAATTAAAAAGGAAACTTCTACCGGAGCTGTAAGTGTCGGAGTCATTCTTTTCGGAGGTCGAGATTTCGACATGGCCTTTATCGCAATGGGGATAGAGTATAAAAGCAGGGAAGTCTTGCTGCAGTTATACAGGGTATTGGTGAGGCCACACCTGGATTACTGCGTGCAGTTTTGGTTTCCATATTTACAAAAGGATATACTTGCTTTGGAGGCAGTTCAGAGAAGGTTCACTCGGTTGATTCCGGAGATGAGAGGGTTGACATGAGGAAAGATTGAGTAGGTTGGGCCTCATTGGAATTCAGAAGAATGAGAGGTGATCTTATAGAAACGTATAAGATTATGAGGGGGCTTGACAAGGTGGATGCAGAGAGGATGTTTCCACTGATGGGGGAGACTGAAAATAGAGGGAAAAATCTTAGAATAAGGGGCGCCCATTTAAAACTGAGATGAGGAGAAATTTCTTCTCTCAGAGGGTTGTAGATCTGTGGAATTCGCTGCCTCAGAGAGCTGTGGAAGCTGGGACATTGAATATATTTAAGGCAGAATTAGACAGTTTCTTAAATGATAAGGGGATAAGGAGTTATGGGGAGCGGGCAGGGAAGTGGAGCTGAGTCCATGATCAGATCAGCCACGATCTTATTGAATGGCGGAGCAGGCTCGAGGGGCCGTATGGCCTACTCCTGCTCCTATTTCTTATGTATGTCATAAAGTAATTCATCCATTTTTACAGTCGAACAGTTAGGATAAGCCAAGCTAATGGGTGTTCCAAAGAAAATAGCAGCCTTGCACACAACACTTCCACAATCTCAACAGTTCATGGCCCCAGCTGACCCATCACATGATCACACAGCTAACTTGGGGCTATTACATACATCAGCGAAGATGCTGGAGCTTATCACTGAAGATACTCCAGATACAGAGTAAAGCTCCCTCTACACTGTCCCATCAAACACTCCCAGGGCAGGTACAGCATGGGGTTAGATACAGAGTAAAGCTCCCTCTACACCGTCCCATCAAACCTCACAAGGAAGGTACAGCATGGGGTTAGATACAGAGTAAAGCTCCCTCTACAATGGCCCATCAAACACTCCCAGGGCAGGTACAGCATGGGGTTAGATACAGAGTTAGATACACACTATCCCATCAGGCTCTGACCATCATTATCCAATCCTCTCTGGCTACAGGTGCGGTGCCAGAGGACTGGAGGATTGCTAACATTGTACCTTTGTTTAAAAAGGAGAAAGGGATAGACCTAGTAATTACAGGCCAGTCAGCCTAACCTCGGTGGTGGGAAAATTATTGGAAAAAAATTTGAGGGACAGGATCAATCTTCATTTAGAAAGACGTGGATTAATCGGGGACAATCAGCATGGATTTATTAAGGGAAGGTGGTATCTGATTGGATTTTTTGAGGAGGTAACAAGGAGGGTCGATGAGGGTAGTGCGTTTTATTCAGTCTACAGGGATTTTAACAAGGATTTTGATAAGGTCCCACATGGCAGATTGGTCACAAAAGTAAAAGCCCATGGGATCCAGGGCAAAGTGGCAAGTTGGATCCAAAATTGTCTCAGAGGCAGGAAGCAAAGGGTAATGGTTGATGGATGTTTTTGTGACTGGAAGGATGTTTCCAGTGGGGTTCCGCAGGGCTCAGTACTGGGTGCCTTGCTTTCTGTGGTATATATCAATGATTTAGACTTGAATGTCGCAGGTACGATTAAGAAGTTTGCAGATGATACAAAAATTGGTTGTGTGGCTGATAATGAAGAAGAAAGCTGTAGACTGCAGGAAGATATCAATTAACTGGAAATGGAATTCAATCTGGAGAAGTGTGAGGTAATGTATTTGGGGAGGGCTAACAAGGTAAGGGAATACACATTAAATGGTAGGACACTGAGAAGTGTAGAGGAACAAAGGGACCTTGGAGTGCAGGTCCACAGATCCCTGAAGGTAGCAGGCCAGGTAGACAAGGTGGTTAAGAAGGCATACGGAATACTTGCCTTTATTAGCTGAGACATAAGAACAGGGAGGTTATGCTTGAACTGTATAAAACACTATTTAGGCCACAGCTAGAGTACTGCGTACAGTTCTGGTTACCACATTACAGGAAAGATGTGATTGCACTAGACAGGGTACAGAGGAGATTTACGAGGATGTTGCCAGGAGTGGAGAAGCTTAGCTATGAGGACAGATTGGATAGGCTGGGGTTGTTTTCTTTGGAACAGAGGAGGCTGAGGGGAGACTTAATTAATGTGTATAAAATTATGAGGGGCCTGGATAGAGTGGATAGAATCAGAGAATGATTACAGCATAGAAGGAGGCCATTTGGCTCTGTGCAAGAGCACCTCAGCCAGTCCCACTCTCCCGGCCTTTTCCCAGAGCCCTGCAATTTTTTTTCGTACAGGTACATATCCAATTCCCTTTTGAAAGCCACGATTGAGTCTGCCTCCACCAGCCTTTCAGGCAGTGCATTCCAGATCCTAATCACTCGCTGCCTAAACAGGTTTTCCTTATGTCGCCTTTGGTTCTTCTACCAATCACCTTAAATCCATGTCCTCTGGTTCTCCACCCTTCCACCAATGGGAACAGTTTCTCTCTATCTACTCTGTCCAGACCCCTCATGATTTTGAACACCCCTATCAAATCTCCTCTCAACCTTCTCTGCTCCAAGGAGAACAACCCCAGCTTCTCCGGTTGGGGCCAAACCAGTGTTTTACACAGGTTCATCATAATTTTCACGCTTTTGTGCTCTATGCCTCTATTTATGAAGCCCAGGATCCCGTAAGCTTCTTTAACCACTTTCTCAGCCTGCCCTGCCACCTTCAACAATTTGTGGACATACCCCCAGGTCTGTCTGTTCGTGCACCCCCTTTAGCATTATACCCTTTTGTTTATATTGCCCCTCCTTGTTCTTCCTACCAAAATGTATCACTTCGCACTTTTCTGCGTTAAATTTCATCTGCCACGTGTCCGCCATTTCACCAGCCTGTCTGTGCCCTCTTGGTCTATCACTATCCTTCTCACTGTTCACTATACTTCCAACTTTTGTGTCTGATTATAATCGCTTCACCATCGGTGGCCGTGCCTTCTGTTGCCTGGGTTCCAAGCTCTGGAACTCCCTCCCTAAACCTCTCTGCCTCTTTACCTCCTTCAAGCCTACCTCTTTGACCAAACTTTTGGTCACCTGTCCTAAATTCTCCTTATGTGTCTCAATGTCAAATTTTTTGTCTTATAATTTTCCTGTAAACGTTTTGGGACGTTTCACTGCATTAAAGGGGCTATATAAACACAGGTTGTTGTTGTTGTCATCTGCAAATTTTGAAATTGTGCCCCCATATCCAAGTCATTAATATATATCAAGAAAAGCCGTGGTCCCAGTACCGACCCGGGGAACACCACTGTATACCTTCCTCCAGTCCGAGAAACAATCCTTCACCACTAATCTCTGTTATTTGTCACTGAGCCAATTCCGTATCCATGCTGCTCCTGTCCCTTTTATTCCCTGGGCTTGAACTTTGCCAGCAAGCCTATTATGTGGCACTTTATCAAACGCCTTTTGGAATTCTATGTACACTACGTCAACTGCATTACCCTCATCAACCCTCTGTCACCTCAAATAACGCGATCAAGTAGGTTAAACACGATTGCCTTTAACAAATCCATGTTGCCTTTTATTTAATTAATCCACCCTTTCCAAGTGATTGTTAATTTTATCCCTGATTACTTTTCTAAAAGCTTCCCCACTACTGAGGTTAAACTGACCGGCCTGCAGTTGCTGGGTTTATCTTTACACCCTTTTTTGAACAATGGCGTAACACTTGCAATTCTCCAGCCCTCTGGCACCCCCCTGTACCTATGGAGGATTGGAAGATTACGGCCAGGACCTCTGCGATTTCTGCCCTCAATTCCCTCAGCATCCGCTCCTGGTGATAGATCTACTTTAAGTACAGCCAGTAGTTCTAATACCTCGATCAGTTTTTATCCCACCCAGAGTCTCTACTACCTCCTCCTCCACTCTGACTTCCCTCAGCAAAGTACTGATTTACTTCCAGCTCCATACCCTCTACCTCCACGCCTGGGTCTCCATTTTGGTCCCTAATCAGTCCCACCCCCCGCTTACTGCCCGTTTACCATTTATATGTCTGTAGAAGACTTTTGGATTCCCTTTTATGTTGGCTGCCAGTCTATTCTCACTCTCTCTCTTTGCTCCCCTTATTTCCTTCTTCACTTCCCCTCTGAACTTTCTATATTCAGCCTGGTTCTCACTTGTATTCTCAGCCTGACATCTGTCATACGCCCCCTTTTTCTGCTTCATCTTTCCGTCTTTTGGATGAGCCGTTAACCTGAGGCCCCATCTGCTCTCTCAGGGAGACGTAAAAGATCCCACGGCATTATTTCAAAGAGGAGCAGGGGAGTTATCCCTTATGTCCTGGACAATATTTATACCTCAATCAACGTGACATAAAATAAAAACATATTATCTGGTCATTATCGCGTTGCTGTTTGTGGGAGCTTACTGTTTGCAAATTACATCAGTGACTACATTCCAAAAGTATTCATTGGCTTTAAAGTGCTTTGAGACATCCGGTGGTCATGAAAGGTGCTATATGAATGCAAGTCTTTCTTTCTTTCTACTTACTCTCTGGGCCAGAACCTGGTGAACACTAAGGCCCATCCATTTCTCGCCGATCTCCGAGTGGAATGTATATTTTTGCCGCTGGGGCCAGTCAGGAGTGAGTTTCGCTGCGGTTGTGTCAGCAGCAGCAGGAGTTGGCGGGCAGAAGCCAGCGGGCGTGAGCAGGTGTGATTTGGCGGGCGGGAGCAAGCGGGCTTGAGTCGGAAGACGGGAGCGAGTGGGCGTGAGTCGGCGGGTGTGAGCGGGCGTGAGTCGGCGGGTGTGAGCGGGCGTGAGTCGGCGGGTGTGAGCGGGCGGGAGTCGGCGGGTGTGAGCGGGCGTGAGTCGGCGGGTGTGAGCGGGCGGGAGTCGGCGGGTGTGAGCGGGCGGGAGTCGGCGGGTGTGAGCGGGCGTGAGTCGGCGGGTGTGAGCGGGCGTGAGTCGGCGGGTGTGAGCGGGCGGGAGTCAGCGGGTGTGAGCGGGCGTGAGTCGGCGGGTGTGAGCGGGCGTGAGTCGGCGGGTGTGAGCGGGCGTGAGTCGGCGGATGTGAGCGGGCGTGAGTCGGAGGGTGTGAGCGGGCGTGAGTCGGCGGGTGTGAGCGGGCGTGAGTCGGCGGGTGTGAGCGGGCGTGAGTCGGCGGGTGTGAGCGGGCGGCAGTCGGCGGGTGTGAGCGGGCTTGAGTCGGCGGGTGTGAGCGGGCGGCAGTCGGCGGGTGTGAGCGGGAGGGAGTCGGCGGGTGTGAGCGGGCGTGAGTCGGAGGGTGTGAGCGGGCGTGAGTCGGCGGGTGTGAGCGGGCGTGAGTCGGCGGGTGTGAGCGGGCGGCAGACGGTGGGTGTGAGCGTGCGGCAGTCGGCGGGTGTGAGCGGGCGGCAGTCGGTGGGTGTGAGCGAATGGCGGCAGTCGGTGGGTGTGAGCGGGCGGCAGTCGGTGGGTGTGAGCGGGCGGCAGTCGGTGGGTGTGAGCGGGCGGCAGTCGGTGGGTGTGAGTAGGCGGGAGTCGGTGGGTGTGAGCGGGCGGCAGTCGGTGGGTGTGAGCGGGCAGCAGTCGGTGGGTGTGAGCGGGCGTGAGTCGGTGGGTGTGAGCGGGCGGCAGTCGGCGGGTGTGAGTGGGCGTGAGTCGGCAGGTGTGAGCGGGCGGCAGTCGGCGGGTGTGAGCGGGCGAGAGTCGGCAGGTGTGAGCGGGCAGCAGTCGGTGGGTGTGAGCGGGCGTGAGTCGGCGGGTGTGAGCGGGCGTGAGTCGGTGGGTGTGAGCGGGCGTGAGTCGGTGGGTGTGAGCGGGCGGGAGTCGGTGGGTGTGAGCGAATGGCGGCAGTCGGAGAGTGTGAGCGGGCGTGAGTCGGTGGGTGTGAGCGGGAGGGAGTCGGCGGGTGTGAGCGGGCGTGAGTCGGTGGGTGTGAGCGGGCGTGAGTCGGTGGGTGTGAGCGAATGGCGGCAGTCGGAGGGTGTGAGCGGGCGGCAGTCGGCGGGTGTGAGCGGGCGGGAGTCGGTGGGTGTGAGCGGGCGTGAGTCGGCGGGTGTCAGCGGGCGTGAGTCGGCGGGTGTGAGCGGGCGTGAGTCGGCGGGTGTGAGCGGGCGAGAGTCGGCGGGTGTCAGCGGGCGTGAGTCGGTGGGTGTGAGCGGGCGTGAGTCGGCAGGTGTGAGCGGGCGGCAGACGGTGGGTGTGAGCGGGCGGGAGTCGGCGGGTGTGAGCGGGCGGCAGTAGGCGGGTGTGAGCGGGCGTGAGTCGGCGGGTGTGAGCGGGCGTGAGTCGGTGGGTGTGAGCGGGCGTGAGCCGGTGGGTGTGAGCGGGCGTGAGTCGGTGGGTGTGAGCGAATGGCGGCAGTCGGAGAGTGTGAGCGGGCGTGAGTCGGTGGGTGTGAGCGGGCGTGAGTCAGTGGGTGTGAGCGAATGGCGGCAGTCGGAGAGTGTGAGCGGGCGTGAGTCGGTGGGTGTGAGCGGGAGGGAGTCGGCGGGTGTGAGCGGGCGTGAGTCGGCGGGTGTGAGCGGGCGGGAGTCGGTGGGTGTGAGCGGGCGGGAGTCGGTGGGTGTGAGCGAATGGCGGCAGTCGGAGAGTGTGAGCGGGCGTGAGTCGGTGGGTGTGAGCGGGCGTGAGTCAGAGGGTGTGAGCGGGCGGGTGTCGGCGGGTGTGAGCGGGCGTGAGTCGGCGAGTGTGAGCGGGCGGCAGTCGGCGGGTGTGAGCGGGAGGGAGTCGGCGGGTGTGAGCGGGCGTGAGTCGGAGGGTGTGAGCGGGCGTGAGTCGGCGGGTGTGAGCGGGCGTGAGTCGGCGGGTGTGAGCGGGCGGCAGACGGTGGGTGTGAGCGTGCGGCAGTCGGCGGGTGTGAGCGGGCGGCAGTCGGTGGGTGTGAGCGAATGGCGGCAGTCGGTGGGTGTGAGCGAATGGCGGCAGTCGGTGGGTGTGAGCGTGCGGCAGTCGGTGGGTGTGAGCGGGCGGCAGTCGGTGGGTGTGAGCGAATGGCGGCAGTCGGTGGGTGTGAGCGGGCGGCAGTCGGTGGGTGTGAGCGGGCGGCAGTCGGTGGGTGTGAGCGGGCGGCAGTCGGTGGGTGTGAGTAGGCGGGAGTCGGTGGGTGTGAGCGGGCGGCAGTCGGTGGGTGTGAGCGGGCAGCAGTCGGTGGGTGTGAGAGGGCGTGAGTCGGTGGGTGTGAGCGGGCGGCAGTCGGCGGGTGTGAGCGGGCGTGAGTCGGCAGGTGTGAGCGGGCGGCAGTCGGCGGGTGTGAGCGGGCGAGAGTCGGCAGGTGTGAGCGGGCAGCAGTCGGTGGGTGTGAGCGGGCGTGAGTCGGCGGGTGTGAGCGGGCGTGAGTCGGTGGGTGTGAGCGGGCGTGAGTCGGTGGGTGTGAGCGGGCGGGAGTCGGTGGGTGTGAGCGAATGGCGGCAGTCGGAGAGTGTGAGCGGGCGTGAGTCGGTGGGTGTGAGCGGGAGGGAGTCGGCGGGTGTGAGCGGGCGTGAGTCGGCGGGTGTGAGCGGGCGGGAGTCGGTGGGTGTGAGCGGGCGGGAGTCGGTGGGTGTGAGCGAATGGCGGCAGTCGGAGAGTGTGAGCGGGCGTGAGTCGGTGGGTGTGAGCGGGCGTGAGTCGGAGGGTGTGAGCGGGCGGGTGTCGGCGGGTGTGAGCGGGCGGCAGTCGGCGGGTGTGAGCGGGCGTGAGCGGGCGTGAGTCGGAGGGTGTGAGCGGGCGGGTGTCGGCGGGTGTGAGCGGGCGTGAGTCGGCGGGTGTGAGCGGGCGTGAGTCGGCGGGTGTGAGCGGGCGGCAGTCGGTGGGTGTGAGCGGGCGGCAGTCGGCGGGTGTGAGCGGGCGTGAGTCGGAGGGTGTGAGCGGGCGGGAGTCGGTGGGTGTGAGCGGGCGTGAGTCGGCGGGTGTGAGCGGGCGTGAGTCGGAGGGTGTGAGCGGGCGTGAGTCGGCAGGTGTGAGCGGGCGGCAGTCGGAGAGTGTGAGCGGGCGTAAGTCGGCGGGTGTGAGCGGGCGGGAGTCGGCGGGTGTGAGCGGGCGGGAGTCGGCGGGTGTGAGCGGGCGTAAGTCGGCGGGTGTGAGCGGGCGGGAGTCGGCGGGTGTGAGCGGGCGTGAGTCGGCGGGTGTGAGCGGGCGGGAGTCGGCGGGTGTGAGCGGGCGGGAGTCGGCGGGTGTGAGCGGCCGGCAGTCGGCGGGTGTGAGCGGCCGGCAGTCGGCGGGTGTGAGCGGGCGGGAGTCGGCGGGTGTGAGCGGGCGGGAGTCGGCGGGTGTGAGCGGGCGTGAGTCGGCGGGTGTGAGCGGGCGGGAGTCGGCGGGTGTGAGCGGGCGTGAGTCAGCAGGTGTGAGCGGCCGGCAGTCGGCGGGTGTGAGCGGCCGGCAGCAGTGGCCGCTAGGTGCAGGCCGCTCGACTCGGCAAATATCGGAGGCCGTGCACCACGCATGCGTGAGATTTGTTTTTTTTTGTAGTTTCCTCTAGGCAATGACATCAGTTTTGCCGCGATTGAGGCTGAGGGCACTTGCACCCGCCAGCCGGAGAGAGTTCAGTTTTGGAGAAAGAGATACAAGTTCATTATCAGCCATCCATCTAGGGAATTTATAATTAGTTCTAAAAAAGCTTTGAAGAAGTCTGCTGCAGCCAGGCCCAGAGCTCCCTGGTTTAATGACGATGAGCTGGGGGAGCTTGTATGTGAGGTGGAGCGCCGGTATAAAGCCCTCACCGGGATGGTCGTGGCAACGCCCCACCGCCCCAATATAGACGCATTTGGAGGGAGAGTGGTGAGGCCGTGTGGGCAACATTGTGCGGGACGGAGACCAGTGTCGGAAACGATGGAACGATGTGGTGGCATCAGCAATAAACATTTATTGGACCACTCCCATGTAATTGCAAAAGGTTCTGTGTCTGTTGTGTCTGTGTGTGTGTGTGTGTGTGTGTGTGTGTGTGAATGTGTGTGTGAATGTGTGTGTGTGTGTGTGTGTGTGTGTGCGCGTGTCTGTGTGTGCGTGTGAGTGTGTGGGTGAATGTGTTTGTGTGTGACAGTGAGTGTATGTGAGTGTGTGTGAGTGAGAGTATGTGAGTGTGTGTGTGTGAGTGAGTGGGTGTGAGTGAGTGGGTATGAGTGTGTGTGTGACTGTGTGTGTGTGAGATTGTGTGAGTGTGTGTGTGTGTGTGTGAGTGTGTGTGTGAGTGTGTGTGTGTGAATGTGTGTGTGAATGTGTGTGTGTGTGTGCGTGTCTGTGTGTGCGTGTGAGTGTGTGTGTGAATGTGTGTGCGTGTGAGTGCATGTGTGAATGTGTGTGTGTGTGAGTGTGTGTGTGAATGTGTGTGTGAGTGTGAGTGTGAGTGTTAGTGTGTGTGTGTGAATGTGTGTGAGTGTGTGCGTGTGTGAGTGTGTGTTTGAGTGTGTGAGTATGTGTGTGTATGTG